>NC_091487.1:26961941-27627631 GCF_947461875.1 Haliaeetus albicilla | reverse complement strand
GGGAAGACTGATGGAAATTGTATCCATTGATTTAATGGGGAAAGCTGATAACAAGCCTGTAATGGAGACAGTGTGCTGTTGTGCATCAGGTCAGCCCAGTTCTTCCATACTCTTTAAAGTGGGAAGGAGGAGCTTAAAAGGGGAAGATCCCACCTGGTTGACAGAGCAGACCCTGCAGGTCAGGGGAAGTGCTTCCCAGGTTGTGATGCTGCACCTCCAATACTTTGTCCAGTTTTGGAACCCCTGGTATGAGAGAGACAAGCTGTAGAGAGTCCATTAGAAATCCATTAAGATGGTCAGTGGTCTGGAGCCTAAGTTCTATAAGGAAAGGCTGAGGGAGATGAGTTACTTAGCCGGGAGAAGGTAAGGCTAAGAGGGAAATCTGTTCTCAGCTACATAATTCATGGTAACAGAGAAGACAGAGTCAGACTCTTCAGAGAGATGCACAGCAAAACAGGAGGCAATGGTCATAGGTTGCAACAAAGGAAATTTTGATTGGACATGGACTTGGAAGAAACCTTCCCCCCACCCCCCTTCTTCCTCTACCTTTTTTTTTTTTTTTTTTTGATGCTGAGCATGACGTTATACGGTATGGAATATCCCTTTGGCCTACTTAGGTCAGCTGTCTCAGCTGTGTCCTCTCCCATCTTCTTGCCCACCCCCAGCTTACTTGCTGGGGAGAGGGCAGAGTGGGGGAAAAAGAAAAAGAAAGCCTTGCTACTGTGCAAGCTTTGTTCAGCAAGAGCTAAAACATTATTGTGTCATCAACACTATTTTAGTCACAAATCTGGAACACAGCACCCTATGGGTGGTTATAAAGAAAGGTAACTCTATCCTGACCAGACCCAATATAGCGGGATAAATATTGTGTGGGCCCATTTAAACTAAATCTCTTTATATTTGTTTGTGGTCAACACTAAATGGCTTGATGGGCCATTTCTACAGAGCTCTACAGAGAGCAAAGATTTTTAGTACCCATGAATCTAGCAAGAGCTATCAGTTTACAGCTGCATGGGCTCCACGATTGAGTACACAGCTATAGCTCTAAACTTCTGAGTTCTGTTGCTCAGATTAAAGCAGGACTTCTTTTTATTTTGTTTTATAATCTACTGTTCTATTTCTACTGCTTGTGTTAATTACCCTGTAAAGAAGAAATTACTTATTGTTCTGGACTGCTGAATAGTGCCTTTTATATTTTGGGTGGTTGTTTCAGATACATACCTGTCAATGGCTGAAATTTACAGGAAACAAGGTGATAATACATTGGCAATCATCAATTATAGCTCTGCAATACAATGCAGCCCTACAGATGATGACATTTATTTTAGGAGAGCTGAGTTGTATTTTGAGGAAAATCAATTGTTATTGGCCATGGATGATTATGCCAAAGTAAGTTCACTTTTTGTGTTGTTACAATAATGTAGTAACTTTGTGTAGCCTTAGTAAAAGTAAACTGTATTTGGATATATCTGGTAAGTAGGTTGAAGAACAGATATCCTTTCAAATAAATGATGTTTAAAAAAAATCAGTGCTATGGAAATAAATAAGTAATTTCTGTTACTCCTGCCAGCTAATTCAATAAATTACTGAATGTCTACAAATTATCAGCCATTAATAAGCTTGCATCACTACTTTTTTATTTCACTTTACAGTTAATGGAAATGACAATAGACATTAAAGGACAAAGGCATAAAAAAAGAAAATCTGAGAATAAAATAATATATTATTTTTATGCTTGGTTAAGACTTCTAGTCATTAGAAATAAGAAGGAGGAGGAGTAACATAATGTACTATTTTTCATTATAATTTTTCATTATAGTGTTTTCAGTGTAACCCTAAAAGAACAGATGCACTTATGAAACATGGAATACACTTCTTTCACCGTTCAGTTTTGCCTACAGCTATTCAGGATTTTACAGCTGTGATCAAGGAAGACCCCAGCAATGCTCAGGCAAGGTAGAATATATAGTTTGACAAAAGTATTTGAATTTTAAGTGGATTATTAAAAGAATATAAATATGTAAAAGACTGAATATGCATTAAACAATAATAAAGCACTTGCATTTCTGAAGAGTGTCTAATAGAAATAGAATAAGACTTCTAGGCCATGATATTCATTGGGGAATCTTTGTATTGCTTTTAATGACTTTGGATTAGTCCCTAGACCTTAATTTAACTAGGCACAGAACCATGTGCTTAGATCTCACTGGAGTAATGCAAATATAGAGTAAGTTGGACTTAAGCACATGCATATGTGCTTTGCTCTAAAGAACTGGATTTAAATACATGCTCAAAGTGAAGAATGTCCTTAAGGATTACATAGTTCTATGCCTAATTTCCATTGGTTGCCTTGACACTTTTAGTTTTAGCATTATGCTGAATTAATGTTTTCTGTGAAAAAAAATTGGAACTATTGATGAGAAGCATCTTTATTTTTGAATTATAACAATGATTTTGAGGTTTGACTTACAAAGACCAACAAAAAAAATTATATGATTTCCCTACTAGAAAATGTGAGTTCTACTTAATACCATTCCTGCAAAGATTTACATTCTTTTTATACTCTATTCTGGATTCATGAAAATAGAGGTAAAATAAAGATAAAAGCAGATATTCAGTGCCAGATTATGATACCAGAATTTAGGTGTCAGCTTGCTGTATCCATGGGATGTAGGTGTCTAAGCAGCCATTATCACCAAGGAGTCTAATCAATACAGTTAGTAGACTTTAGGTAGACTGAATATAGACTCTTCTATAAGGCCTGGAGATCTGTTCAGCTAAACAGAGAGTAAGTGTATATTTTTAGATGAACTGAACTGGTCTCATCTCCTTGGATTGTACTGACTAGATCTCTGTCAACTGTAGTGGAAAGTCAGACACCTAACATATGTTGCAGACATCTACAAATTGACACCTAAGTTCAGATGTCTTATTCTGGAACTGATCCCCATCCAAACTGAATAGAAGTGGCTAGGGGAGCATTCCCCTATGTGTATCTTCTACCTGTCAGCATGTTTCCTTCATCACAGGGAACCACAGCATCATGCAAAGCTTTCTTATGACATTAGGTTCCTGTGCTACTAAAGTAATTTACAGATGTTCCTTAAGACTCTGACTTTGAAATAAAATCTTGAAGCAACATAAAGCTGCATTTGGCTTCCTGAAATCCACTAGTTCATTGAGGCTTACATGTTGATGTGTGGGCTCTGTGAATAGTCCTAGTGAGTATAAGTGCCTTGTGTTTGTGTTAAGCACGTGATTTAAATTCTTGAGGAATTGACTTTACTGTGTTAGATTGAAAAAGGATTAGTATATATTTTGCATGATAACTCTACATAGAAGTGGGATGTGGCATAAGACCTGCTTAATATGTGAAAGCTATCTTCAGTAATACAAAAAGATAAGTTTTATATATTACATTTTGCATTGATAAAATAATTTGACAGCCATTGCTGTCTATTCACACTTTTTCACCTGTACTTGTGATTTATCTTGTTTAAATATATTGCTAGCTTCCTGAATTTGAGGGATGAATAGTGTAAAATAGTAGGATCTGATTTTGTTAACTTGTCTGTTTGAAAGAAATATTGAAGAATAGAATGGATGTTTTCAGAAAGCTTTAATAGTAATGAGGGGAGGTTTTTTTTTTCTTTTAAATCAGATTTAACAAAATCTGATATTTCCCATACAGGAACTGCTGCATGAATAGACTATGGAACTTGGAGAGTTCCATTCAACTCTGTGATGTCCAAAGCTGATACAGAGTTCTATTATATTGAACTTGGTTTATGCAAGTGCAGTGATCTGCCTATACAGTATAGATTACCAGGCTTTGTTACTTCAGACTTGCTTTATTAAATTCAGAAATAAAATTGAATGTTTATTCTATATTTCTACAGTTTTTTCCTGAATAATTACTTGAAGGTAGCATGACAAAAACAGTGGAAGAACTCTTGATATTAAGTTGACTCAACCTGTTAATATTACAAATAATAGTCTATGACTTCACATTGTGACTTCATTCTGTAGGTATAATTTTCTAAGGGAAATTATATTTAAAGAGAAACTTTCTTCCTTATTAGGCTATATCGAGGAAGAGCATATGCTAAGCAGCAACAGTACAGAAATGCAATACAGGACTTAGCAGCAGCGGTTCATCTAGACCCTTCTTGTTGGTTAGCATTCTACTATAGAGGTTGCATACTACGACAAATTGATCCAAAAAAAGCTGTGCAGGACTTCAGTGTTTCTGGTATTGTTTGTTTCTTTTAATGGTGTGTATGCTTATCATTAAAAAGAATGACAATTCACTAGTAATTACTGTACTGCAATGTAACACAGGTATTTCATGTTGCAAACATTAAAATGTATGGTTGTCATTCAGTGTTTGGTAATAACTTGCTCTTTGTCATTTCTATTAAGTTTGCTCTTAGACATTGTGGTAGGTTGACCCTGGCTGGGTGCCAGGTGCCCACCAAAGCTGCTCTATCACTCCCCCTTCTCAGCTGGACAGGGGAGAGAAAATATAACAAAGAGCTTGTGGGTCAAGATAAGGACAGTTTAATAAAGTGAAAGCAAAGAAAAACAAATGATGTTATTCTCGACTTCCCATCAGCAGGTGATGTCTGGCCGCTTCCTGGGAAGCAGGGCTTCAGTACGCGTAGTGGTTGCTCCAGAAAACAAAAATGGCTCCTTTCTGTCTCCCTTTACTTAGCTTTTGTATCTGAGCTGACGTCATATGGTTTAGAATATCTGTTTGGTTAGTTTAGGTCAGCTGTCCTGGTTATGTCCCCTCCCAAGATCTTGCCCAGCCCCAGCCTGCCATTGAGGGGGGCGAAAATGTTGGAGAGACAGCCTTGATGCTGTGCCAGCACTGCTCAGCAGTAGCCAAAACACTGGTGTGTTATCAACACCTTTCTAGTTACTGATGCAGAGCATAGTGCTATGAGGGCTGCTATGGGGAGAATTAACTCCATCTCAGCCAGACCCAATACAGACATCGACTCTTGCTGCTTGTTTTTCTTCAGTTATTTTGCCTCTGCTTCCTAAGCTTTTCTGCTTCACTTTTAACAATTCAAGTGGGTGTAACTGAAATTACAAATATGTCTTGAAGGTATTTCGTGCCACAATGAACAGTTTCTGTTGTGATCTAATATGTTTTGTTACGGTTTATCTATGATATTTTATAAAACTCTAAGAAAACTAGAGTAAGAAGTAATGTGCAAATAAGTTGCATGGAGTAACTGAAATATATGTGAATATCTGAACAGCTGATTTTTATTCTCCCTCTCCCACAGTACTCATCAATGACACTCAGGAAAATTTCTGTTCTTTTCTTCATCGTGGGATTGTTTACTCAGAACAGTGTCAATGGTCCCTGGCAATCTGTGACTTTGAAAGTGTCCTAGCTTTGGACAGGTGATTGGACTTGAGAATTTTAATATATGTTGTTTGTATTCTGATTATCTGGGGGGCATAAAAGTACTAATAAAGGAAAGTAGAATCAGAACCATTATTCAGCAAATAGACTAGAATTAAACCACACAAAACCATAATGTCTTCTTTTAGTATCTTTTGCCTCATTTACTATAGTCCGAGTATAATAAAAATAATTATTAATATATTTAAAAATTAAATTTTATTTTGCCTTACATGGCAACTTGCCAAATAAATTATTCAGGTCTGGCAGACAAAAGATGAAACTGAAGTCCTAAGTAAAGTTGACTACTCACGCCAATAATAATTTCGTTAGTCTTTTGGGAGGGAATATGTCCACAATGCAGGTAAAAAGTCAAACTACCTTTTTTTTCCCCAAAAGAAAATGCCACAATGGTTTCTTTAGCAAAAGCTAGTAAATGGTGTCCCTGAACTAAAATTTTTAAAAATGCTGTTTGTGGTCCTTGATAGTTGATGACTGAAGCTGATGTTTGTCTGAATTGCATTTCTTCCTACCACTTAAAAATACTTAAGAAACAGATTATATCTGTAGCAGCCCTGCCATGCAAATGGCATTACAATATGCAACAAGCCTCCCATACCAGTTAGCTGCATTAATTGCCTTACTCTAAAGGTACTGAGTTCTTGTTCAGTCTTGGGCAACCTCAACAGTCCTGTCTTGAGCAAAGGCTCCCATTCTAATCTGTGGCAGGCCTAAAGACTCCTCAGCTCTTCCTTTGTCTTGGTTCTGCTATAAGAAGTCTTGAACTTTGCCTAAAAACAGTCTGCAAGAGTGGGCTGCACAAGATATTGCAGATCTTGGAAACCCAGGTCTCCCTAGCAGCTAGCCAAGTGAAATGATAGAAAATAAGGGACAGGCTAGATGGCAAATGTGTAAGCTTTGTCAGTCTTTTAAAACCACAATGTGTTTTTAGTGTTGAAGAATTCAGTATTTCTCGGTCTATTCAGTATATACAAAATTACCAGCTAGCTCTATTTCTAGTCCAGCTTCTACGACAGAGACTTGTCATCATTTCTTCACAATTCACATTTGGAATGCTTTTTTTGGTTTTGGTGAACAGGGAGCCTCTAATGAAGCTTTCAAGCTTTCTAGCTTTCAAGCTACTGAAATGGTGGTTTTTTTTAATGAGCTATCTCCTCTGCTGGCAATTACAGTTCTTTAGCTCAGTGTGATCACAAAATAGATGTGTGGTAAATGTCATAAAAGTAGATGAAGCTGGTGTAAGCTGTGGTTAATACAATGACATATTTTGTGCAATAACAAAAGGAAAGAATATTCTGTTTTTAGGTCTGTCATCTTTGCTTACCTAAATATTGGTTTGATACTGCTCTTGCATCTTGATCAATGCTATGAAGCTATTCGACAGTTTACTAATGCCATTGAAATTGATCCTCTCAATGTTCGAGCCTATGTATGCAGAGCGCAAGCATATCATAAGGTAATAAATTCCTTTTGCTTTTGTTTGCCACTTAATATAGCTTTATTTATATTTATTGTTGTTGTGGGGATTTTAATACTTATGCCTTGGTGCTATACAGGTGTTAGAACCTGCTTATAGCTATATGTTTCAAGTAGTCCTTGTCAGCATAATGGAATTACATGCATTGCAATTGTAGAATATTGTTGCCATGTAATGCAATGACACAAAATATTTCAAGTGTCATTTTATCTTTTCTACATCAGTGTACATCTAATCTGAGCTTTAATAAATTTTTTTGAAATATATTTCAAAACTATTTTTTTTAAGTATGTATTTTTAAAATATAAACCCCCATATTTTGAAATACAGTGTTTTCTAAACAGAATTTTCTTGAGAATACTTATTTTTCAGGAAACTCAAATTTTCTTCCCCATAAATGGAAGTGAAAACATCTTCAGTATTTTAATTTACTGTGAAACAGAGTGTATTCTACCTCTGCATGGGATGTGAGAATAATTTGTGCTAGCAGTTGGGTTTTTGAGACCCTCTCAGGAGTACAAGGAATGGAGTATTCAAAGTGACCTAAGTTGTGTAGATTTCATTGGCAGAATTCAAACAACTGTTGTGTCTCACAGTGCTTAGTTTGTTTTCAAAATGTTTTGAGAAATTGCTCATACTGTTCTTTTTCTTCCACAACTAAAGGAAATGGCTTTTAACTCAGAGTCTAAGTGGATTAATGATATACTTTTTTTTGATATTGTCTTTTAAGAACTTGTGCCTGATAATTTATATTGGAGGTCATCCACTAATGCTCAGGTTGCTTTTGTAGGGGTTTTTTTTGTGTGTGTGTTTTTTTGTGGGGTTTTTTTTTGGCCTTTTTTTTTTCTTTTCTTTTCTTTTTAAATTTCAATGTAAAGCAGTAAAATAAAGCTCAGTACATGCCTTCCATCAATGCTGTTCTTTAGTGAGAGTTTGAGTTAGCAGCTATCCGAGCTGGATGAATCAGTCCTTGGGATCTTCACTGTAATGATCTCCTTTCTCCTTAGCATCTGATGCACGCTGAATGGGACCACATGCACAGACACTTGAAAAAATAAATACAAATTCATTACAGCAATGAAGATTCATCAGGACATATGTGCATGTGGATCTCATGACCTAGTCTCCTTCCCAATAGTCCAGACTCTTCTTTGGATTTTGGAAAAGTAAAGAAACTGTCTGGAGTTTGGATTTACCCTGTGGGAAAGTATGGAAATTTGTAGCGTAAATGTTTCAGACCTTTGTTAAAAACATGTTGAGCTCCTTTATAGAGGGCATATGCGCCTTGTGAGTTGTTACTATGTGGGTATTGCATCCTGCAGAACTACATTTATAGAAATAGTAATTGTGTTTCCGAATTGTGTTCATATTAGCAATTGAATTGCTGTTTGTTCTTTATAAATTGCAGATTCATAATTTACCAAATGCTGTGAAGGATATAAACAGAGCCATTCATCTTTATCCAAATAAATCACAACTTTGCATATTAAGGTAGGAAAGTGATTAGCTGAGAACTGCACAGATACCTCACTTCTAAAAAAAATTCCATTTGGAATGCTCTTGGGAGATAGCCTTGTATTCTTTGAAACCTGCTCTGAATGGGTTTAAAAAAATGTAGTATTTTCATAGCATTTCCAGACCTGAAGAACTTAATCTGCATAGTGTCACCCAACTATCGTAATCGTTACCTTGGAGGGAGGAACCTTGTTTCATATACAGGATTCTGCTCTTTGAGGTACATGTAGTTTCTGGGGAAAAAGAAGTAAATAGGTGCCGTGACAAAAAAAGCAAGTCTGAACCTTTAAAAATTTAATAATTTTAAATGTTTTCCCCAAGTGGATGGGTCCTTCACTGATTTGTCTGCAGAATCCACATGATGGAAAGAATGTGGAGGATTAAGTCCAGGCCAATTTAGGTTCGAACTATTCTTCTTCCCCATCTTCAGCCCAGTGAGAAGTAGTGACCTTTACCAAGACTAAAAAATAAATTACTAGATAAACCTGTTTCCTCCCCTGAAAAGCTGTAAGAACTAAGGAGGAAATGCTAGGATATTATTCCTCAGGTGTATTAAGAGAATTAGTTACTATGTTCCAGTCAATAATACTGTATTTTCCCAGTTTTAGGAGTGGGTTTGCTCAGCTTGTCTCTCAGTGTTGTTTGGCTAGCATAACCTCTTATACTGATGCCGATATCTGAAGAGGCAAAAAATTGTCCTTGAAAACGGAATGTATCTATCAGCTATCAGTCTGTGGTGGATTTTACAAACAATATTATTAAGATTATTGTTGCCATTCTTGAGATTGTAAGGATTACTATCTGTGGAATCCAAAGAAAATGTATTTTTTAACTCCTATAGTCTGAAGAGAGGTAAGCATATAATTTCTTGGTACTGTGATGTGAGAGAAAAAATTGAAAATTTTTCAGATATTTCTGATTAAAAAAAGGGAAAAACTTTGGATGTTTTTATTGGAAGGCATTATTTTTCCTTTTTCTCTTTTTATACTAGTGAAAACATATTTCAGTAGTATTTGCACTTTGAAAGAAATGCCTGGAAATAGTTTTACTAATTACACCCAACAAATATTTCATTACAGGGGACAGTATTTAATGGAGTTGAAGAAAGATGAGCTGGCAAGTTTATGTATTCACCAACTTGCAGAAATGGATGAAGGTAATGTCAATTTCCATCAGTTTTCCTGGGTAGTTGTGAACCATGGCAACAGTCTGTAACCAAGGAATTGTTCAAAAAAATTAAGTTCAAGCATGCAAATAGGTTAGTTACTATGAATCAGCTAAAATATAGGAACTTATTATCTAGAGTATTTTGTTTGCATGTCTGAAGCCTTTAAAGGTAATAATGTTGTGCACTATTGCCTGTATTATCACCTGTGATTTCAGAATTTCCTTTATCTTTTGAGTTCTTGTTTTTTATTTCTACCTTTCAATATTGGTAATTTCTGCTTTAAAGGAATATTGAGTAAGGATTCTGTTCTGTTCTTATGTACAGTCTTTCCTAACAAAATATCAAATAGCTTTGGAACTGAACCTTCCCAATGTGTTTGAACAGTAAAAATGTTGCAGTACAGTAGTTTCTTGTTATGTGCTGGGCATAAAATGGCAGTGTTCAGTGCATCCTGAAGCTCTTGGTGATCCATATGAATAGCCATACTGTATAAGATTAATTTCCTGTCTCTGGTAGTGACCAAGAGTGGATACACAGGGCACACAAGAATATAAAAACAAAGCAGGCATATGGTGATACTTCTGCAGAGCAAAGCCTTCTTAGATGTGGGGAAAGGGAGGTAAATATTTGCAGATGTTTAGCAATCAAACTACACTCGTTGATAAACTTGATAAACGTTGATAAACTTCAACTTCAGACTTTTGTAGGAATTTTGTTTACATTTGTATTTTTATGGATGTTAAAACAATCTTTGATACTCCAAATATTTTAATAGTATTTTAAAGTTTGCATATCATTTAAAGGTATTTTATACTGGAAAACATATAGGTTGAAGTAAAAGAGATTATTGTTTTTCATGGTGGTTTCCTTCCAGAATCCTTTATGTCTCAGCCTGTTCAGCAAGCACTCATTCAGTCATTTTGTCAAAATCACAATAAGGCCATAGAGTGCTTACATGAAGCTGCTGCAACTCAACCTGAGCCTTCGATGTTTGTTATTTTAGGAAAAATACAAATGAAAGCCAAGAAAACTAAGGTTAGAAAAGTTTACATTATATATATGCCAAGCAAGACAATGTTTTTCTTTCTGTATTCTTTTAAGATTTTATGAAACGTGCTAATAGATAAATAAACCTTCAGAGTACCTCATTGTTTAAATTATAAGAAGACCTGAGTAAGAATTTTCAACAACAGCACTAATAGTTCAGCATGAATTAGACAATTTTAGTTTTAAAACATTTAAGGTGATCAATTAAAAGATACAATTATGTAGATTGAGGTCCATTATATGTAGTGATTTTGCTTCTTTTGAAATAAAATAATACAGAAATATGTCTAGCATTTTTTGTCTAATAAAATGCAGTACAAAAGTTTAATTCAGGTATGTGAACTGAATGTATAATGTATAGTTACAGGTGTTTTCTCAACTTTGTGAATATTCATATGTTGTAGGGTTTAACCAATATTGTCACTACTCTGAGTCCTGCAGTTAGCCAATATTTGAGGCCTGCAGAATTGTTGAAATTGGGAGTATGGATTAGCTGTTTCTTTTTGTACAGTCCTGTTTGTTTATAGAAAATGTCCAGAGTCCTGTTTCCCTAAACACAATAACAGCAAGCAACAGGTAGATTCATAAAACCTTGAATCTACCTTTCTATTGAGTTCTGTGTTTGAAAGGCATAGTCCTTCTGTTTCCTCTTAGCCTCATGTTTTCAGGTTCTTTTTAAATGAAAAGGCGTTCACTTTGCAAAAATTATGCTCCTGCTCCCTGGGCTTGTACCAGATAAAACCTCTTGATCCATTCAGCTTTTTTCATTAGGCGTGGGTGTTTTATTTGTCTGAAACCATAATGGGACATTACTAGTTTTGCTGTTATAGAAAGAATGCTAAGTCAAATATACTGATCATTAGTACGCTCCAATACAACTCATTTCAGTTGTCGTGGTTAAGAGGATGTGTGTTAGAGTCATTCCCTGATTTCTCAGAGTGCTTCACCCAGAGGTGAGGACTTGCATTGCTACCTCTTCTGGAGAGGAATAACACAATACTCTCGATATAGGAAGATGATCAGACTTCAGGCTATAGTGCCCTGC
Organism: Haliaeetus albicilla; assembly: GCF_947461875.1. Classification (NCBI taxonomy): domain Eukaryota; kingdom Metazoa; phylum Chordata; class Aves; order Accipitriformes; family Accipitridae; genus Haliaeetus; species Haliaeetus albicilla. The sequence continues at coordinate 27,615,939 of NC_091487.1, read as the reverse complement.
TGTGCCTTTAGAATTATATGTGAGTGAGTTCAAGTATCTGCAGTTCCTTTTCGTTTTAAAATATGAGTATTTTTGGATGTAGGTATAGAGAAAAAATGATTTTTAAATAGCAGTGAATGCAGACCTGTTTTGTTTAAAACTTCTACTACCCCGACAACTTAGGGAGACAGGTGTAGTATTTGCAGACAGCCCTATGGGCACTGGTATTTCAAACTGATTTTTCTAAACAAATACTTCTTTAGCTCGAAAGACTTGCTTAAGAAACAAAATGCTGTAATTCTTTTACTCTTCTTGATATTGAAACTTTCAACTGTGGTCCCTTCATAATCCTCAAAGGCTAAGGAATGGCTTATCTTGGACTGTTCTTAATTTTTTTGATTGTTCTCCTTACACTCTCCTTTAAACCAAAACATTATTAAATATGCATAAATTACTGCCCAGATCTATGAGACATGGTAAAATTCTGAGAGGCTATTCACTTAAGTTCCTTCAATACCTATACAGGATTGATCCTTTTGATATATTTCTTAATGGTTATTAAATTTAGTGTGTTGTCTATGGAGTAAATAGTTTGTCATTATTTACATAAAGAAACCTGTAACAAGTACTTCATTATTGTCAGACTCCATCAAAAGGTATATCTCTTCTTCCCGAGGAAATAAATATAAGTAAAATGAATAAATAATTATAATTAAATATGTACCTAAGTAATGGTATAAATGAACTGGATGTTATTTCTAGATCATGTACATTAGCTACTTTGTCATATATAAATAAAACTCAGCAATATTTCTGTTTTTCTAATCAGTTATTAATATGAACCATTCAGAAATCAAGAGTGTGTCCAACTCCAGCAACATCAAAGAACACTAGACTAGTCATTTTTACCATAACGTTCCAAAGAAAGACTAAAAAAAAAAAAAAAAAATTTAAAATGTCTAAAAAATCTTGCAGATTTTCAGTTAAGTGCTTTACAACTATTAATGTTCTCTGTATTGCAGGATGCTGTGAGGAGTTTTAAAAAAGCTATGAAGCTCCTGATGACCTCAGCAAAAATCCTGCCTAATACATTTGAGACTGCAGAAATGTATTATCTCACAGGCCTGTGTTACATGGAACAAAAAAGTTTATTACGGGTTGGTGTTAATTATATAGAATACATTAGCCTTTGACTCCACTGCTTGTAAACATCCACCATAACTGAGCGAATTATTTCAACATTTTTAAACAGCCTCCACTGCCTTTAGCAATTTTCTTTTGAATTCATGATGTACATTAGACTGTCTTGCAAACATGTGAGTCATTTTTCCAGCACTAATGTTATGATCTTTTTTAATGTATGTCATTAATTGCCATTCTGATGGAATAAAGAACGTTAATTTCTTTTGTGTTTATCAATGTCTTCACAGATCTTACAGACAAACAACACTCATGTAGGAGTATTGGTGGCTTAGTGAATTGGTAGTAAACTTGGACAAAGGAATTCCTAGTTTATTGTATTATGGAGTTGTTTGTAATTTGTTAACGGTTTTCTATATTACTGTAGCTCATAACACCCCTAGCTGGTTCTCTGTGGCACTTATGTATGACACTTAAGAAATAAACTGCATTACCTAAGAAAAATATACTTCCCTTCTTTCAACAAATCAATACTTTTAACTGTATTAGAGACTTTGTTGAAAACTATTGAAAGCTTACCAATGAACTTTGTGGCAGGCCTAGTGTGAGTTCATGCAAATGTTTTCTGTGTTGATATTTTAATAAATGTTTCAGTTTTTGATTTGCTAAAAGGCTCAAGAAAGAAACTAGAAACATTTGAAATAACAAAATTTCACAGGGAAGAGAACAATTTCTTGCCTTGTCTGCTTCCAACCCCATTTGTCAAAAGTGATATTCTTTTGGAAGAAGGCTGTCAAAATTGTCTGAGATATCTAATGTGGTAATACATGACAGTTGCAAAACGTGACTTTCTGTGTCAACGTACATCTGATATTACAGCTGTAGATCCTGGAAAAGCCCATGACTTTGTAACCTAATGTACAATGTAGAGGAAAAAAGTATCTGGATGTATTTTAAAGGAGTTGCATACTAGCCATGTTAATCCATTGTCCGTCAAAATAAACAACTTCACTACTTCATCTCTTACAGACAGAAGACCATGTGCGTGGTTAAACTTTTGCAGTCTCACTGAAGAAATGAGATTATTAAATGAGTTAGGTTGTGCCTCCTTGAGGTTATGATTGCATTAGGTAGGGTGTTAAATGTTACAAAATTTTAAGTAGCAGTAAATGGATGAAAGTGATAAAAAACAATGCAGGTACACGGTGGGTTCCAACTGCAAAAATAGGTCATATCTAGCTGTACAAAAGAATCAGTTAGTTAGGCTATGGTTTCAGCTGAACAAACAGACCATATTTAACCCTGATGATATGTCATCCTTTTAGGCCCATGATGCTTTTAGTATGGCTATCAGACTACATTCAAGTTACCCTGATGCTTTTTATCAGCGAGGGCTGTGTAGAATGCAGCTCAGACAAGCTACGTGCATCCGAGATTTCAATCAAGCACTTGCTCTTTGTCCATCACATTTCCAGGTAATATAAAGACTCCTGATAGTTTGGTTCTGTGGGAGATTTTTTGGATGGGTTCAAAGACTGAAAGGTTTTGCATTTATGGGTGTATTGCCTTGTAATCTGCCAGCAAGCACATGGCAAGCATTGAATAAAAGAAATTACAAGCTTTGTAAGATGTATGTTTTTATAAACTTGTAATTTCTGTCTTCTATTTAACCTTTGTTTTATAATGCTAAACAAAGCTGTTTTCTACCATGTCATCATTCTGTCTTCATCTCTACAGGCATATATGAGTCGTGCTGCTTACTATGGAAGTAAAGGTAGATACTCTAAGGCAATTCTGAATTGCAATGAGGCGATCAAAATTCTGCCTAGCAGTGCGCGAGCTTATTTTTACCGAGGAACTTTAAAGTATCAGAATAAGGTGGGACTGTCTTTGTTGTTGTACTTTTGCATTCTCCCTTAAAACTTATAATGTGCCTTACTTGACACTTGACAATGGTGAAATAATGGTAGAAGTGTTGCTAATGGAAACCAGGAATTCCACCTGATTATTATACTTCCCATTCCCTATTGAAGCTACTCTCTGGTTGTTCTGTGTAACTGAAAATGATTGATGGGTTGGAGAAGCTACTGGAAATCTATCTGGTTATTCTCCTCTTAAGTTCCATGGAATAGATTCTTACCTAGTGATAGACAGAAGTACCAAAACTCCACAAAAGATACTTTCTATGTTAGGTTAAGATATAAAATGTAAGCTAGTAAAATTAAGGATCGATTATGTATTGCAGTATATGGATGTGATGTAAGAAAACACTAAGAATGTTTGTTTGCCCAGTCTTTGCACAAATAGAGCTTCTGAAGAAGTACTCCCACTGCCGTAAGGACTGCAGTAAGTAGTCCATAGAGGACATAGTGAAATGGTTGGATGCCTTCCAGTACTAATGAAGAACCAAAATGTAGAACTGTGAAATAAGATTTTACAATATGCTATTATTTGAGGAAGCATATGTAGTACCATGAACTCTGAATTACAATTTATTCATAATGTTTTTTCATTTGCAGACCTTTAAAGCTGCAATTGAAGATCTTTCAAAAACTATTGACCTCAACAAAACCTGCATTTTGGCATATTATAGCAGAGCCGTCTGTTATCATCAAATAAAGGACTTCAAAAAAGTATGGTATTAATTTTTTCAACATCACATGAGCACTCAATTGTTCGTATTAGCTAGTAACCTGTTATTGACAATTAGTCTAAATTTATGACCTCTTGCAATGGCTTCCTGAATGATTGTGCTCTTCAGGAAATTGTTTAAAATAAATGTTTTTTTTGGTCTCTACTATCATATTAATTGCATTTGATATCCCTTTGAAAATATAAGAACTATATCCAGAAGAAGACTACCTCAAAATGGGGATTTGGACTACATCCAACCCTCTTTCATAGTCCTGTTTTTCTGGACATGTTGATACTTCTGTCAACTTGCCTGCGAGCTGCCTCTGAGCGTTTCTGCTTTCTACCTTTGTTATAAAGCAAAGGCACAACAGGGTGCACAAAGGCCCTATGAAGGATCAGGCTGGGAACACAACGATGTTGAACTGTCTTTTTGATGAGGCCTGTTTTCCAAGACAGAGTTAGTTCTGAAGTATTTAAGCTCAGATGTCTCAAGTCAAGTCGACCTTGGGCAAAGGCCACTTGTGCTTAGAGGTTAATTGGCCAAGAATGATGCAGATGGGTAAAGAAAAATAGGTGATTACAGTAACGGAAGGTAGAAGTTTAAGATGTGAAAATGATAGTTCCTTCATAAATAAGGTATTATGAAAGTTGTTCTTTGCTATCACTCTCCAGAAAAGCCACTTAAAGTACAAGGGAAGTTGCAGAAAAAATGTAGTATATTATTGACAGAAGAAATTTACAAGATCTAACAAGAACTGGGTTGTTTTCTTTAAAGCTGTTTCTAATATCTAGCTTAGTTTAGAAGTGACAAAGAATAGAACTTCTCTTAAGTGGCTAGTAGATGGAATAATGCAATCAAGGACATTTTTGTCATATTACCTCTAAACTGTCTAGTTATTCTTAAGTATACTATATGAGTTCAATCTTCAGGTCAAAAAAGAGTTGGGCTAGAACTTCTTCAGATCAAGCATTGTTAAAATACTGTTCAGTTTTGATAAATTTGAGAATTGAGGCTTCTTCAGTCTACCTAATCATATCACTATTTGCTCTTTTACAAAATTTACACCCAAATTTAGTTAATACAACTAGTGTTTAGATTTCTCAATAACAATAACTTATATTTGAAGATGCTTAATTTTAAAAGTACCTTACTTTGACATTAATTAATGATGAATTAATCTAGAATAATTTGTTGTGTATTTTTTAATAAGAATTTGGACATAAAATTTAGCAGTAGAAGTAATTAAGATTTATTTCTAACTCTGAAATTTATATAATGGCAAAATAAGTTTTAATTATGTCTATTTAATATATTTGCATTATCTTTGCTTCCGTTCTTTAGGAATGGGTATCTATGTAATTACAGGAGGCTCCAAATTCAGTTAAATTCAATGTGGAAACAGTGAAACATTGGAATAGCCACACTGAAGTCTGTGCTTAAGCACATGATTTGCAGGAATTTGAAAGCGTGTCTTTTAAATTTTGAAGTATCATCCTATCCCTCTGAATAAATTATGGTTTAAAATACATTTTATGTTTTTGTAGGCCTTGAAAGATTATGGAATTCTTCTTCTGCTTGAATTGAGTAAGGAAATAGCTTTCAAAGTGTTAATTAATCGTGGACTACTCTACGTGGAACTTGGTGATTATACTAATGCATGTGAGGTACAGAAATCCTTCTTTGATTAAAGGAAATTTAGAGTTTTCTGTTAAACATAAGCCATTGCTGATATAAAGACCAGCTTGACAGCTTTTATATTCTTCTGAAATAGTTTGTGCCCAGTTCTCATTTGCTCAAGACCTAATACCAGCCTGGCTGCGAAGATGCAAATAAAATGCAGTTTTACTTGTTTTACAGTTTTATGCTACTAGAGTTAAACATGGGAGTTGCACAAAATTTAATAAGCAAGAACCTGATTTTTCCTTCTCTTTTAATCTTGAAGTAATTTATGTTGAGTCCAAATGAGTACTAATTCATTGCAGAAGCCTAAACAAATTGAGGTTCTCACTGAGTGGGCTTGTTTTGTTCCTCTGTGTACGTGTGTGTGTGTGTAACTGACCATTTTTGTTGAAAGGGCAGGAAGGGTGCAACCTCAATATAATTTTCTTAAATGTAAAAAAAATAGTATGTGTTTCTGATGCTGACTCACAGTGCAGATGACTTTCATTCCGTGGGACTCCATCTGGTATAGCAATAGCAGGCTTGAAACCTAACAGTGTTAAACATTACTCTTTCACACACAGGGATTTTAATTTTTAAATTTTAAATAGTTTTAAAGTTTTCTAAAAGTTTTATTTTTTTTTAAAAGCATTGCTATTTATTTTTAGTGTAACTGGTGCATTCATTGCTTCCATCGTGGACTAGTGACTTTAAAATGTGTTACCTTCTTTATGTGATAGCAACAATTTCAGTATAGGCATTCTAAAAATTGAGTAATATTTCTTATTTGCAAATAAAAAATGAAGAAAGAATATGAATGCTGTTCCAATGACCTGGAAGTGCACAACAAAAGCTCTTTACAGTTGGTAGACCTTGCACAGAAATAATTTAAGTAGAAATATTGTGTTATTGGTCTTTTATGCTTCAAGGTGCAGTTGATCAGAATAGTTCAGAAAAGAGGTTGAGGTGGTACAAACTGATACGTAAGGCCAGTTGAAAGAGACTGGGGCAGAACCAGCAGGATGAGCAAGAAATTCTTTGAATGGATTGTAGTGAAGGCAAATATACACAATGGTAATTGAACAACAGACACAAAAAATAACAGCTTATTTAAGAAAAACATTAGTGATTACAAATATGCTTGAGACCTTCTTATGTGTCAGTTCTGATAATATTTTACTGCAAGGAGTACATCTGTATACGCATATAGTGCTGGCTGAATTAGGACGTAATTACTTAAGTACAGATACATACTACTTGAAGTGAGTGTATTCCTGAATTGGGTACACTGGAAGAAAAAGGAAAAGTTAAAATTCAGTCTATATAAGATCTGAATTGCTACATAGAAGTGTCTTTTCCTGTTGATTCTGTGAAATGTGCAGTTACCTGTAAGGATAGCACCTTTGGTTTAAGTAAACCAAACCTGGTCCTTGGAACTCTGACCCTGATTTTGCTCTGCTCCATACACAGAGCAGAGTGTATACTCCAAATTGTGCACATGAAGAATCCCATTATCTTTGCTGGGTATTCTTTGAAAGGCTTTGCTGGATGGGAACAGTGTGTCCCAGTAGTTTTTTAAAAACAGACCTATAATTTTATGATAGCATGTTCACCAAAAGAGAGGTTTTATTTTAACAAAATATTAACATATACATATATATATATGCATATCATTATTTTGCCACTTTTGCAATTCCAAAAGTACTAAAATCTTCCACGTAATTTTATTTTTGCAACTTGAACAAGTAAATGCTTTCTAAGTTGTAGTTCAGTGGATGCATCAGCTAAACCACTCCTACTACATACTGATTGCTTTCCCATGCAGAAGCCTAAAGGGCTTCCTTACATCATAATTGAAATGATTGTATTTGATTTTAAAAGCACCTGTACAGTTTTTACAGTTGAACCACATATATCAAAACCGCAAGCATTTTGAAAAATGTTCTGAATGTTAGTGAAAGGCAAAAGTCAGAAGCCCTATGAAGTCTTTCAGTGGAACATTGTGCATAGAGTGTCCCAATGCAAATATGAGTTTGGTTTACTCCATTTGTCAAAGTAATAACAGAAAGTAACTACATAATTTTATTATTGGGATAATTCTATTGAAATTGAATATAGCACAATATATTTTTAATATATATGTATTTAATAATAGCAGCTGAGGTACAGTATTTCCATTAAAAACAAACAAAAAATATATTTCTGGAAGGTTTTGTTTCTGGAAATGTTGCCTCCAGCTTTGTAGGAAATACCATGATACCACATAACTTTGAAGATTTTTATTCTTTCAAAGTCTGGGACAAGAAGTATAAAAGCAGTTAAATACATCTCCAGTACTTCTGAATGTATAATGCCTTTGTCAGATGTCATCTCTGTTTTTATATAGAAGTATAAAATTGTTTAGCTAAAACCACAGTTGTAGGTGAAGTGAAACAATATCAGTTTGCATGGTTTGATATCTGTTCTTTTCAGGACTTTAAAGAAGCAACGTTGCTTAGTCCATATGATAGCCAGGTCTTTCAAGCTATTGGAATCTGCTATCATAGGTAAGATATGTAGTTTTGTCTGATGGAGAGTAGAAAAATGAAATAATTCCTGAGCTTTATATTCCCTTTCACCTTTTTGTATAGAGTATGCTGAGAACTGTGGGAGGGGAAAATGGTAAAGAGGAATGGGAAAAAGAAAATTAGATACTTTGCAAGTTTAACAACTGGTATTAAAATCTTCTGGAATCAAGCTACTATGTGTTGATGACAGCATCAGGAGGAAATACTAGGATGATAAAATAGAACCAAGAGAAAGAATGAAGAACAAAGAATTCTGAGATAAACAGAGTTGGGTTGGTTTGTTCAGAATTAGTTAGGGTGCAATTTCTGTTTAAATATGCATTTTTGTCCTTTAAAGAAAAGCAAAAGCCTCAATGGTCTTCCTTGCCTGGATTTTTTATTTGGAAATTCTAAACTGTAGTTTCATCAAGATGAGGTTTATTTAGAAAGACTAAATTAAATCTGTTACTCACTTAAAATAGATATGCATTGGAAGAAATAAGATGTACATTAGTATCTTAGTCTACTTATCCTAGTGGCATTTGGAGTTGATAGCTCCTATTTCACACAAATATCACCTATAATAAAAAGGAAATTTTAAGTGCTATCTACCTATTGGTTTAGTCTAATCTATTTTATTCTACAGTTATTCTGCCACTGATCACTGCTTAACCTTGTTGCTGCTAAGGCAGTGTGGAGGTGGACATACTCAGGACTGTAGCATCAAAACTTTTTGTGTTACTATGCCTGGACTTAGGGCATAACTGACTCCATCTTTCAGTGTCTGGATGATGTAGAACTCATACAGCAATGTTGAATCCTGCTTCTAAGAACTAAGCCTATGATTTTGGTGCCCATGTCTGTATTCAACTGGCAAAAGGAGTCCCTAGTAACTATATAACTCAGCTATATAACCCATTTTAAGATGCATTTGGGATTCATCCTGTAGTCTCTAACCTCATGACTGCCTATCAAAAAAATTTGGAATGAAGCCCTCAGTTGTTGTTGCAACTTTTAAAAAGCATTTAGTTTATAACCCTTAAAGTTATTTGTTAGCTAAATATATTTAATCTTTCCTCTTTTGGTAAAGAAGTCAGGCTGTGCTTCAGGTAGACACGTGTAGCTTATATTTGAACAATACCTTATCTTTCAGTATCTTCTTGGTAAAACAATTTTGTACTTTGACATGTTAAAGTTTTTGCTTTATGTGTAAAGATACTTACTAGCGTTCATTGACAGGTATTTAGTCCTTTTTACTCCTACTTGGTATACCTCAGGTGCATCAAGTTTTATCTAAGAATGGAGTTCTACATTTGGCTTACTCTTAGACCAGCATGGTCTTTGCTTAGAACCCTGAATATCGTCTCTTTACCCTGCAAGTTTAGCATCGTTTGGATAAGTTCAAGAATTGGAATGAGAAAAAACAGAGAGAAGGCTTGTATTAGAAGTAAATTATTTATGGCTGAAACATCTGTGTCTGAAAAGACTACCAAAAACATGTTTGGTCATGACATTTGGACAGCATGAATGACTCAGATAAAGTCTCTCTGTTGAGTGCAACTGTTGGAAAAGTGAAATCTTGGCCCAGCAAAAGTTAATGAGAGTTTAGCTGTTTTCTTTCTCAGGCTAAGGAATTCAAACTGAAGTCTGCAAGGTCTTACACAGACTACCTTCAATGTTATAAAGAGCAGGGAGCACATACAGAAAGCAAACTTAAGGAAAAAAGAAAAGTGTCCCTTTCAGTCAGAATTGAACTACTTTCAATGGGCATTATGGGGTAGTATTTGCTGATTATTCATAAATTATGAATTTTGTTTATAGAAACTTTAAACAGCAAACATTAATATCTCTATTTTTAGACTTAATGAGTTTGAAGAAGCTGTGAGATCATTTGACCAGGCTCTCAAACTAGATCCTGTTTCTGTGGATGCCTATGTTGGACGAGGAAATTCGTACATGGAAAATGGACATGAGGCTGGTTGTAAACAAGCACAGAAAGATTTCTTGAGAGCAATTCACCTGAATCCAAAGTGTATAAAAGCCAGAATTTGCTTAGGATACAACTTTAAGGTAACACACCAAAATTCATCGTCAATGTTATGTTTAATCAAACAAAATAACATCAATCTCATATGCATACATTTATATAATACATAAAATAATCATAATAAACATAAAATCATCCATGTACTTTAGACAAACCTTATGGCATCTTCTGTCTTTTTAAGTAAATGGATAGACCATTATACTTTTCACTTTTGTGCCCAATCTTGTTGGAGTTCTGCTCTTGAATAATGGAATATCAAGTAACCTTACACTTGTTTGATTTGCGTATATGGTTCTCTGATAAACTAACATTAAGAACTGGCATGTTTTGTGTGTATGAGTTCTTTACTGAAGTAAAAAGCAGCCAAAGTGTTGACAAATCTGTGTAAAACAAAATCTTGTATGTAATTATCAAAACTACACTGTTAGCAAATCTGCTAAAATCCCTTGGTAAAGGCCTTACATATAATGATCTCTGAAAACTGCTTACCTACATAGAAAATGAACTTCTATATTAGCAAAGGGATATATGATATGACTTGGCAGGTTTTGTCTCTGTCTAATTTCTGTCATTGAGTTACTGTGCTTTATTATATCCAGTTGTCTGAAATGTCTTGAATTGTCATGGTTCTTGTTGCGGATTATTTTTTGCCAGTGTAAATGAGGGATTAATGTTAGTAGCCTGTGTCAGGTAGTCTTGCATAGGTGTCATGCAAATTTCCTTTTACAGCTTTGCCAATTCACTTAAATTCTAACTAATGCTTTCACAGTGCTTTGGGAAGTACTGTGCAAGAGAAAAATCTGGAGTGACTACATTGGTGAGTAGGTAGGAATAAAACGTGGGTGAGAATTAGACATCTTAGGTGCAGGAGGCAACCCATAAAGTTCACATAGTGGCAGGTGCTTAATTTCTGAGAGGCCTAATTCTCACTAGATGCCTTCTCTTAAGCCTTATACCTTTTGGGACTTAAACATAGACACATGTGGAGAAGTATTTTGATGTGAGGAAATAGATGACTCGCCTTCCACCTTTGCTTAATTAATACATATATTAGGCAAAAGGTTTACATTTTGCCTGTGATCCCAAGTGGCCTACTTGCCCAGAATTAAGCACTTTCTTGATTGTGCTAACTCCTTCACAATGTACAGTATACCAGAATTCCATTTGACCATCCAGGGGAGGTACTTTTGCTGAACAGCTTCGTGGTTTAATTTTATTGTCATGTGAAGTCTTCAGGTCACAAGCTAATATATAGCCCATCAAGAGTTGAATCTGGTGAGGGACATGAAGGTCAACAAGAAAGGCTTCTACAAGTATATTAGTAGCAAAAGGAGAATTAGGGAAAATATGGGCCTGCTGCTGAATGTGACTAGAGGTGCAGTGATAAAGGACATGCAGAGGTACTCAATGCCTTCTTCACTTTGGTCTTTACTGGTAGGACTGGCTTTCAGGAATCCCAAGTCCCTGTGACCAGACCTTCCTTCCAGAGCAAGGAAGACTTGGCCTTGGTGGACGAGGATCAGGTTGGGGAATATTTAAACAAAATAGACATACACAAGCCCATGGGACTTAATAGAATATACCCACAAGTGCTGAGGAGCTAGCCAACATCACTATGAGGCCACTCTCAATTATCTTTGAAAGGTCATAGCAATCGGTAAACATTCCTGAAGACCGGAAGAAAGCAGATGTCACTCCTGTCTTCAAGAATGGCAAGAAGTAGTATCTGGGGAACTACAGGCAGGTCAGCCTCACTTCAGTCCCTGGAAGGGTGATGAAGCAAATAATTCTGGAAACTATTTTTAAACACATGAAGGACAAGGTCATTGGGAGTAGTCCACATGAGTTTATGAAGGAGAAATTTTGCTTAATCAACCTGATAGCCTTCTATGATGAGATGAATAGCTTGGTGAATGAGAGGTGAGCAGTGAATGTTGTTAATCTCGACATTAGCAAAGCTTTCAGTAGTCTTTCATAAGGTCTTCATAGAAAACCTGGTGAAGTATGGTCTAGATAAGTGGTCAGTGAGGTGAAATGAAAACTGGTTGAACTGTCAGGCTCAAAGGGTCATTATTAGTGCAATAAAGTCCAGCTGGAGGCCAGTCACTAGTGAGGTACCCTCAGCAGGCAGTAGGAAGTCCAATACTGTTTAACATCTTAATTAATGACCTGGATGATGGAGTAGAGTGCACCTTCAGCAAGTTTGCAAATGATACAAAATTGGGAGGACTGGCTGATACACAAAATGGTTGTGCTGCCATTTTTAGAGGGACGACGTGCTAGACAGCTGGGAAAAATGACAGACAGGAACCTCATGAAGTACAACAAAGGAGAGTGAGTTCTACATCTAGGGAGAAAGAACCTCATGCACCGCTACAAGCTGGTAGCTGACTGGCTTAAAAGCAGCTTTGCAGAAAAGGGCTTGGGGGTCCTGAGGGACAACAAGCTGAAGTTGTCAGTGATGTGCCCTTGCAGTAAAGAAGGCAAGTGATACCCTGGGCTATATTAGAAGCAACATTGCCAGAAGGTCAAGGGAGATGATCTTTCTCCTCTACTCAGTATTGGTGAGGCCATATCTGGAGTACTGTGTCCAGTTCTGGGCTCTCCAATACAAGAGAGACATGAACATACTGGCCACTAAGATGATTAAGGCCTTGAAGCATCTGTCATACAAGAAGGGAAAGAGAGATGAAGGCTCAAGGGGGAAATCGTATAAATAGGTATAAATATCTGATGAAGGACTATAAATAAAGTGGAGCCAGGCTCTTCTTAATGGTGCACAGTGACAGGACAGGAGGCAATGGGTACAAACTGAAATACAGGAAATTCCATTTAAACATCAGAAAACTTTTTTTTTTGCTGTGAGGCTGATTGAACACCGGAACAGATTACACACAGAGGTTGTGGAGTCTCCATGGTTGAAGATATTAAAAATCTAACTGTACATGGTCCTGGGCAACCTGCTCCAGCTGACCCTGCTTTGAGCAGGGGATTGGCCTAGACAATCTCCAGAGATCCCTTCCAAACTCAACCATTCTGTGATTCTGTGATGTAGAAGAGGTAATATTTGCAGTTAAAACAGTTGTGACAGATACATGACATAGTTGCAAAGACAATGAGTATTGCATAATTAACAAGATATTTGAAAATTAACAAGGTATTTGAACTAATTTTTAAAAAAATTTAGTTAACTGCATTTGTAAATATAAGCATGCTTCCATTCTCTGCTGTAATTTTTTAAGTGGGACCATTAGTATGTTTTACATTTCTTATGTTTCTTATTATGGACATATTGCAATTCATTTTAGGCCCTTGGAAAGCTTCAGAGAGCATGGAGCCAATTTACAGTTGCCATTTGCATTGATTCAAAATGCCATGCTGCATATGATGGACGAGCTTCAGTCTGTCTTCAAATGGGTGAAACTTTTGCTGCATTTCAAGATATAAATGCCGCACTAAAGGTAGATGTTAACTTAAAGTGATATTACTAAAATCAACCTGTTGTTATGAAGCCAGTCAATACTGACATTAATAGTTGCCAATTTGGATTAGAAGGTGCAATTCAAATATTTTTAAAAGTAAATGTTTCTTCGAAAGCCAGAATAAATTACTGCAAAAGTGTAAATTTTCCCTGAGTAAGAATGTATCTATGTTTTCCTTTCAGCTCACTACCACTGCTCCACTGCTAACAAATCGGGGTGTCATCAGTCAGTTAATGGGATATCTACCCTGTGCCATGAAGGACTATCAACAAGCAATTTCTGTTGACCCAAACTATGCATTAGCCTATTTCAATGCAGCAAATATCTACTTCCATAATCGACAGTTTTCACAAGTAAGTCTACACTCTGTCTTTATACTCTCTTCAGAACTTTTTTACTTGAATAAATACTGTTGGTATAAAGCTGTCTTTAAGTATAACTAACGTGAGGCTTTCTTACTTTGAATTTCATGGTCCTCCACCAGCAGATGATTGATCTGTAGTAATTAATAACAAATAGTTGCCCTACTACTGTGTATTTTATCATTGATATGAATGAACTAAGACTCATGACACCTAGGATACACGTCACAAAAATTTGTAAATAATTGAGATACCAAAATCTCACTAATGTTCAGTAACTTCCCCCCCAGCCTAATTCCTGCACATTAAATAACTTGCCCAGATTCACTATAGCACCATAACAAGGAGAATGAAAAGAATCTCCTGCTGATGACCGTCAATCAAGACGTCAGATCTTCCTGCTGTTACCACAGTAACTTTGGAGTTTTAAATCGCCTAATTCTGCTTAAATACAGTGGGTATATTCAAATACAGAAGAGTTGGATACTGAAATTCCTCTTGTGAGAGAATCTGAAACCTGCTTGAAGGCAAGGATCATTTATTTTTCTCTGCGTGAGGAGGCCTGTGCCATGATTTTTATTTGGTTTTCCAGTCACATTTCCTGGGCATAGGCTCAGGCTTTTGTTTGATTGGAGCTTTGTGGTCCAGCAGCTGTGGAAACCCAGAACCAGCATGGACGCTTCGGCACATTTCATCTACTTGAATTAATTCTCTCCTAGAGTTGCATCTGTAAACACTTCAGCTTGTAGTTAATTAAGGAATTCGTCATGTATAGTACAGACTTGGCATATGGTGTTAAACCTAGATTGTACTTCATAAAGCACAAGAAATAGGTCATGTAAGAAAAAAATTTAATGTTCTTGTGTGTTTCTCTGAGTTAGATTCCTTGTTGCTCTTCAGCATTAGTTAGACTTGGATCAGAAATTCCTTAGGAGTCCAAGGTCAGTACCCTGCATATGGCTTCTTCTGTGATCATATAATCTCTTCTCATATGCATCTGATATCATTCTTCCATGACTGGTCTTGTGTAGGCTGTTCTTCCTTTTTACTGTGTTTCTGTGACTCCTTACTGTCTCACAGAGTCTGTCTAATTATGAAGAAAGGAGTTCAAGAATAGGTGTTGCATTATAAACTATTTTCTATGTTAATTCAAGTTGGTCTTAGTGTGTAGCTTATTTCTTCTGCTACAATTACAATTCAGCATAAACAGCTGTTACTTTTCAAAAGTCTGTCTGGATGGTGATTGACCTATTTGTGGATAAACGTGCTGGTGCTGTGTCTCTTCTGTGCGCAAAGAACGCTGAATAGAATGAGTAAAGACTTAAGAATACTAACGGCTAAAAGAAACAAACTGGAATTTACAAGTTGTACATAAGCCATTTCCCCAAATTTTAACAGTGTACTTTGTCTCCAATTCATGTGTTTTGCAGGCCTATTGCTATTATTCAAAGGTATTACAAATTGACCCAAGAAATGAATCTGCTGTTATGAATCGTGCTATTACAAATGCATTACTAAACAATATTGAAGAAGCAAAAGAAGACTTTGAGAAGGCAATTTGTCTCTGCCCATTCTCTGCAGCAGTGTATTTTAACAGGGCAAATTTCTATTATGGATTGAAGCAATATGAACTAGCTGAGAAAGACATTTCAACGGGTAATCTTTATTTACCTATCATGTTTATGTTTGGTAGCATACTAACAATTATGACGATAAATTACTTGGCTTTATTTCATGATTCAGAAAGTGTGTGTCTATTTTGGCTGGTATGTTTTCTGCCTAATTTGATCAGATATTATGATGTGATGAAAAAGAGGAATTTAAAGTAAACATGCTAATTAATTGTGGTTTTTTTTCCATTCTCAAAATTGGAAGAATATGTAAATTAGAAGATAAACTGTTTCATATAATATGTGTCATTAGCAGCTGAACAGAGCCCCATTCTAAATGAAATTGTGGCAAGAAATTAATGGGAAAATACTATATTTACCACATCTGAAAAATTTTTGTGAGTTTTTGTGTGTGTGTGTATGTGTTAAGATATGTAGGTGCCTAGAAAATGGCATTCAAGTAGCTTATTTTATATATAAACATGAAATTTAATGAACATGCTCTTTGTAGAATAAGTTTTGAAACAGTGTTTGGCTTCCATAAGCTTTTCTGTTGGGAATAGACATGTTTCATAGAGAAGAGGAACTAAATCAAACTTTCATCTTGATCTTAGTAAAAACCAAAGCTTTTGTTCAGGTTCAAAACAGCTGAACTGTATTACTCCATTGCTGCTTTTGTCATTGCTACTAACACGAGATTCAGCAACTCTGGATACACAGGCAAACTTCTTCCAGTAACAAAAGCTATGTTTAGTTTGTATTATAATAATGTGACTTTGATTTGACAACACTTGATTGCACAGGTAATCATCTTTCCTGAAAGGATAACTCTCTTCAGATTTTTTTTTTTTTTTAGAAATTAGTTTACTTTTACAGGTAAATTTGTCAAAATAGTGTTTTTACTTCATGGCTTTCATGACTAATGTTTTCATAGTGTTAGGTGGTGAAAATTGACTAGACCAGGGAGCTGACTGATTTTCAAAAAAATGTTCTCTCTGAAGCAGAATTTTAAAACAGCAGATTAAGCTTTCCAACAAGTACTTGAATCCTTTTCATACAATGGAGAAACTGAATAAGATACTGGGTTCATTGCCATGTTCCAGAAGTTGGATGGTAGTAGTTCTCTAAGATTTTGCTTGTATGTCGGAGGAAAGCATAGTTTCTGCTGTTGGGGCAAAGTTAAACTGGGGTTCATAAATGGCATCAAAACCAGAAAAAACCCCCCGAAGTATAAATAACATAACAAAGTTGCCTACCTCTTGATGTAAACTTAATGTATGTAATACGTTTTCTCTTGTGAAAGCGTGTCTGGAGGAGAATTTGAGCACTGACAAAAGTTTTTGGATGATGCTTCTCTTTATAATCATGCGATAATGTTAAAAAAAAAAAAGCCTAACATTCTATTTCTTATTTTTACAGCATTGTCAATTCAACCTAATGATGCCTTGATGTATAAATTTAGAGCTGATATTCTTGGTAAATTGGGTTTCTATAAAGAGGCTGTAGAAGACTACAAACAAGCAATTAGCATTCAAGAACAGATTGATTCCATGTGAAAAGATACCAGTTCTCAAACTACTTGGGTTCTATTTACAGATTTCTCAGACCTATAATTAAAAAAGTCTGACATGCAAGAAAAATTTATAATTTATCTTCATTTTTATATATTCTACACACATTTTATTCTCCTAAATAAGTACCTTGATTGTGCAAAACTAGCCAGAGTTGTTTAAGAATAGAATGCCACATTTAATTTTTATGAGTTATATAGATTGTTCTTTATTTGTTAGTGTCAAGAGATAATTCATTGTGTTGTTTGCAAAATGAAGGACAGAGAAGAGGAATTTATAGGCAAAAGACCTCAGCTGTATTGGTTATAGAAGGATAAAAGAGAGTACACTCTCCCTTCCCCCCAGATATAAATGCTTACAGTGATGCTAATTATATGTCACCTGGACCATCTGGGAAATAAATATTCTAAGATGGCTACCAAATGCTTGTGACTGCTAACTAGGTCTCACTTTCTTCCTGATCTTTCTTCTATACCTCTTCATAAGGTTTCCTATTCCCTGTCACTCACGTGGTTGGGGAAAGCCATTGTGCAAGGTCTATCTGTTGCAGTGCGTGAGAACTACACCAAGAACTGAAATTTGAGAAGGACATGATTCAGTTTGTGAGTAAATAGTTGAGGCTACTTGCTTCCAATTAAATATATTATGCTGTGCCAGCTTGTGCATAAGTAATAGATCATAGTTTTGTGTTCTAAACTGTAAGAATGGGCTTAAGAACAGGCTCTCACCTAAACGTGGAGATTGAAATGTAAATCTATGTGACCAAAATTTAAAAATTGTCAGGCCCTACCCATGTACTAAATTAAACCCCCAAGTCTGGCATAGTATGGTGCAGATAGCAAAAGGATGAAGCAAAACAGATGCCTTTGTCTCAGAAAAGAGAAGAAAGAGGAATGTTAAGGTCTTATTCAGCATGCAAGCAGTCCTGTGGTTTCATACAGTGAAAAGATTTCTAAAGGCACAAATGGCACTTCAATGCATAATCCCAGTGGTATAGGAATTGTACGTGTAATTTCAGGTTAGGTTTATATGTAAAATGCTATCAACTTTCCTCTTAAAAAAAGGCCAAAGGGAAAGGTGAGAGGGGCCTTCACAAAACAATAGACCTAACACATGCTGGTATGTGCCTGTAATTACTTAATGTTCTGTATGTGGAATAATCCCTAGATAGTAGAGAATAATTCAGAATAAAATCAAAATTAAATCATCTAATTTATATAAAATCAGTATTAAAGAGTTACGTCGGTCCATTTAACTTTATAACTGACCTTTTTTTGTACTCCTGGAGTTAAGTGATTTTTTCATTTATGTGCTATGGAGATGAAAGTAAAAAATGTTGTTGTTGCTTTGTCTCAAAGAATTGCATTTTATTTTCTCTGAGTACTTAACACATTGCTGTAGGCTCTTTCTGTAAAAATATCTGTTCTTGCATATCTATGCAGTGTATGTTTAGTCAAGGCGATAGACAATGACTGGAATTCTAGCTTTGTTCTGGTATCTAAATTTTTGCATTTCTAATATCACATTACATTGTAAAAATTCCTATGCTTGTCACCTTATGATATCTGGGTTGAAAAAAAAATACTGTGGAAAGGAAATTCAGACTATCACATCTAAAAGCAGTTAACTCAGTAATGCATTTGACTTCATCCCTACTCTCCTTGACTATCCTCTTATCTTGTTTAATGTCTAGCATGATGAGACTATGCACCTGCAAGGTCTGTGGTGATAAGGTTGACTGGAATAGATGCATCATAGTTAAGATGTATAAAAGCTAAAACAAGTTCAAAAAATTTTGTATTTAATTTTTGTTTATTCATGATGAGTGTCTCTGATGTTTAAAAATGAATGTTTATAGATATAATCAATAAATTATTTCTAGACATTGTAGGATGTTGCATATTAATATTTCTTTCTAGTATTATACATTAGAGCATTACTTATTAGAAATATATTTGCAATGACAGTTTTTCTTAAAATTAAATTAAAACACATGACCATGGGATGATCAAAAACCAATTTCTGCTTTTCTGTTCTCCAGTAACTTGAAATATAAAATGCTAGTAATAGCTTTTAGAAGTATTAGTTTTACCACACTACAATAAAAAAAAAATATCTGGTAGACTGCAACACAAAATAGGAAGAATTTTTTGTGACTATTACAGAATTCAAGAATCAGAATAACTATGTCAGGTCTGATTAGACCATTGTAGCTACACGTTTCTGTAAAGAGTTTTTACTCTTCAGAGGTTTTGCTTTTGTGCCTTTAACGTTGACTGTTACTGAAGATAAGTTTGTGAAGTCCAAGGTGATTGAATAATGATTCACTACTTCTCCCCACTTGTTCTTTTTTATTTATTTACTTTATTTATTTTTGTGGTATCATTACCTACTGTCCTGGTTTCGGCTGGGATAGAGTTAATTTTCTTCCTAGTACCTGATGTAGTGCTGTGTTTTGGATTTAGGGTGAGAATAATGTTGATAACACACCGATGTTTTAGCTGTTGCTGAGCAGTGTTTATACTGAGTCAAGGACTTTTCAGCTTCTCTCACTGCCCTGCCAGTGAGGAGGCTGGGGGTGCACAAGAAGTTGGGAGGGGACACAGCCAGGACAGCTGACCCCAGCTGG
Organism: Haliaeetus albicilla; assembly: GCF_947461875.1. NCBI lineage: Eukaryota > Metazoa > Chordata > Aves > Accipitriformes > Accipitridae > Haliaeetus > Haliaeetus albicilla. The sequence continues at coordinate 27,596,279 of NC_091487.1, read as the reverse complement.
CCAAGGGGATATTCCAGACCATATGATGTCATGCTGAACAAAAAAACCTGGGAGGAGTTGCCCGGGGGATGGAGACCCACTGCTCGGGGACTGGCTGAGCATCAGTCAGTGGGTAGTGAGGAACTACATTGTGCATCACTTGTTTTGTATCTTCTTTTATCATTATTATCATTTTCCCTTCCTTTTCTGTCCTATTAAACTGCCTTTATCTCAACCCACAAGTTTTGCCTTTTTTCCGATTCTTTCCCCCATCCCACTGAGGGGGGTGAGCAAATGGCTGCGTGGTGTTTAGCTGCCTGCTGGGTTAAACCACAACACTTACCCAAGTGGATCAAATGTACAAAGTATAAATATGCGTGTGTCTGTATTTCCATGCGTGATTATCATGGTGGTTGATGCAAATTGGGGGATTATTTACCTAGTTTCCTATAGGCACACGAAGTCGAAGTTTGCTTACAAGATGGTGTTGGTGGTATTTTTGTTCCCTTTCTCCTTCTCCACATGCCTCTTTCAGTGCTCTTTTTTATTATCTGAAGAATTGTTTATTGATGAAATTGCTAAATTATGCATGATTCTATGGCCTTTTCCTTTCTTTGACCTCCTTACGAATTACCTGCTGATGGGTTGTGAGATAGTGGTACCCTCATCATGTATAGTGCATCATCAAACTTAAATCTGAATGAAGAGAAGTTGAGCCTTTTCCTTGGATCCTTTTCTTGTGATATTCAATGTAAATTTTCTTTAGTTTAACCTCTCTTGAACATCAAACAGAAATGGACACATAAAAGATTTTTATCTTCACATTTAAAAACTGAAACCAGATGCAATCACGATGATGCAGTTATGCAATCATTCACTATTGGTAGAGTGACTTGACTTAAATAATACGGGCTACTGTAATCTGTCTTCTGCTTGTAATTTTTTTAATTCTGGATGGTGTAGGTCTATTTTTTAATACTTAAAAACTGAATATTTATTAATTCTATGGTTGGCTGCATGGAGTTAAATTTTTAGAGCTTTTCATCTATTACACAATGCTTAGGAAATGGCTAGTGTCCCATTGTATTTCCAATTTCATCATTTAGCATCACTCTCATTCACAATTCGGGGACCATGTTAGATGGTTTTTAAAGAAAGTGGATGGAGAATTTATTTGCACAACAGAACATCAAAATTTCAAGTTGCATGATCAAAGCTTACTGCATTCTTTGAAAAATAGATTATCAGCTCCTTTTTCCTTCAAATCTTTAAGTTTCCTTTCTGACCTAAAAGAAATTTTATATTTTCTAAAGGCTTTTAAAAGTAGGTAGAAATATTTTGTATAATAGCACTTCTTTTATGTCTTTTTTAAAAAAATTGATTAATAGAGTCATTAGTGACTCTAAGAATCACTGTTCCACTAATAAATTGCAGTTGTATTTTGCAGGCTGAACAGTAGCACTTGAACTTCCCTGTTGGTAGGGACTATGGTAGATTTGTGGCATTCTGAATTTTACTGAACCCAGTATGGGACAGGTGTTAAACTCTGAGGTTACTTCCATTGCTAATAATAGATCCAGTAAATTTTCATACTGGGGATTATCAAAGTGATTTTGCTTCACAAATGCAGTTTAAGAGAAGCTCTTGTCCTTTGCTATGTGATCATATTAGTTCTTTTTGGATTTAAAATGATAATCTGAGCTTCATTGTTTCTGCATTTATTTCCTTTCATTCTCTTTATCTAGAAAATCCTTTTGATAGACTGTAGTTAGAAAAAAACAGTTACTAAGGAACCTCAGTTGCATTCAGGTTTTTCCTCCCTCTTTAAAATACTGATAATACACGCATTACTGGGAAACAGGTAACACTGTTTGATTAATGGAGAATGAAGTAGATAACTTGTTATAAAAAAAGGACCAAAGCAAATATTTCCATTTGAAGCCCAATAAGGGAATGGGAAGTTTTGAATAACCTTTCACAGAATAGTAAGTTACCTACATACATCTATCAACTGAATGTTAAAGCATTTTCTTTCAATATTTTAAAATTTACACTCTTGGATGGGATGCACCACCAAAATGATGATGAAGCAGATCTTTTGTTACCTCCATTGAAAAGCAAAGGAAAGTGGTACTTTTTGAAGCAAAGTGGGAAGCTAGTTTATTTATAAATTTGGGGAAGTTGTTTTGGTTTTTGCAGTTGTTTTGCAGCAGATCTTTGCCTAAAGTTATTGATCAGGCTTTAGTTTATATGAGACTAAATCTAATTTATTTACAACTCAAGTCAAAAAAACATTTGCATAGCAATAGTATATCCCCACTTTAATAGTCTGAGAGAGAATGTGACAATCAGTGGCAGTGAGATGGGTAGCTGGTGAGAGAAAAGTAAGGGGCTCAAATTTTGCAGTTTGTTATTTCACGAATTTGAGATGATGGATGTCATTGATTTCCTTATGTCTTCAAGATCTCCACCTTTGTAAAATAAGTAGATAAAATTTACTTTAAAATAATCTTTTGAAATAATTGCTGAAAAATATTTAGGTTCACCTTGGAGTTAGCATGAACAAGTACATAGCCTTTTGTAGCTTACAGAGAAGGACAATAATTAAGAAAATTGACATTAAAGTGACAAACTGAAAACTTCAATAACAGTAAATAAAACAGAACAGAAGCAAATAAAAACATTGTGTTCTCAGCTGAACTCCAGTGTCAGCCACTCTTCTGAGTTTCAGATAGTTTGGGTGTGTGGGTGGGGTTGTTTTTAATTGAGAAGTAGGTCTTTGGGAAGGATACCTGTCAAAAAAATACAAGTCCTTCCCAACTGGCCACATATATGAGAAGTGCAGTCAATTCAGAAAATAAATTTGTAGCTGAAGCTGAAGACTATATGGCTGAGATAGCAGATTGACAAGATTGCTGTAACAGTGAAAGTGAAAAATGTGTGAAAGTGAACCAAACTCTGCACTGCTATAGTAGAAAACAAGCCTTGCAGGAAAGATGCTACTCTTTAGAAGAAAACCTGGGAGTTTTAAAAGGTAATTTGGGAAACCTCTTTGTCAAAATATAATGAATGCAAGTGGTCTATCATTATATCTAAGCTTGTAGTGTTTTCAGTTTACTTTTCTTGGGCCTGAAATAATGCAGTAAATTATAATGCACTGCTGGCTTTGTTCATTTAAGTGGGGGAAGACTGGCAACTACATTTCATAGAGAAGGATAATCTTACTGCTGCTGCTATGGGCTTTTCACTAGTCTGTAGTTTTAGAGCAGAGCAATCAGGTCTTAGTCTTGCCTTTCTGGATGTGCATATGGAAGTGAATTTTCTTTTTGAGTGGTTAGGGAGATGAATCGAATCTTAGTTTCTGTGTTATTTTTATCTCAACATTTTTTCCCTAAGAAACATGTTTCAGAAACATATTTTGTTTTGAAGGCTGTGCCAAATGATAGCAGATTTGTCATTTTCAACAAATTAAAACAAATGCAATACACTCTAGTGGAAGGGAGTAAGAAAACTGTGGGTAATGCATTTCTAATTTCAATGGGAAATATGTCAATTTTTTCACATGATTTATGCATATGCTACACCTGTACTGCATTTTATAAGGCTGAGCCAAAACCAGGTTCCAGCTCAACTATAAAACTGCCTGAACTTTCTATGCGCACACTGTGAGAAGTAGGATGCAGGATGGGTATAATGCCCACGCAGTGCTATATAGATATTACTGAGCAAAGGCTGCCTATGACTCAACACAAAAGATGTTTCTTACTATGGGACACTCTGACTGTCTTCTTTTTGTAACACTGTCTGTATACCATTGCCACAAGGGCAGATGGAACACCAGATGGTCTAGGCTGGTATGGTGAGCCCTTTGGTAAGCCATGGTACACCTGGGCCATCTACTATGCTTAAGGTAGGAGCATCCCTGGGTAGAAAGAATATTACCTGTTATGTCTTCAAACCCATGGCTCAAGCCAGTGCTTGAGCACGGGCTCATGTGGACGCAAATTGAATTTGGATTTGATTTGGCAACAGACCAAACCTTGAAAAGCGATATGGATGCAACCTGAGCCATTCTGTGAGATATCAGGAAAAAAATATAGTGGAAAAAATGGGCTTGCAAAATGTGCTCTGAAGAAGTCAGTGTGAATAAAGGTGGTGTTTTAAGTCACCTTACTCAAAAGACGACTCTTACAAAGTGTGACTTTAAGACAGACCACCAGAAGATGGCAGTCTGCAATCTTGAGTGGAACAGCTCTACTCCCCGCTAACAAACCGGCTACACCAGCAGCCTCTGGCTCTCGTAACCCTTGTGTGGATAGAATTGCGCTACATCGGAGTTTTCTAATGCCTCGGGTTTAACTGACAGTGTTGTTCTCTCACTTCCTTTTTGATATGCTACATACAGTTCTGTTATAATAAAATGATAACTGAGATTATCATACCTCACAAGCACTTGTGTAACATAAAACTGTAATATTATAATGTAAACACATGTATATGAACATGTGCACAAGCATACCCCCATGTATATATGTATACACACATGCAATAATAACTGCCCCTTTCCTGTCCTGATTTTTTTTTCTCTCTTGCTTTTGAGGTACTTTTAATCAAAATGAGGCATTCAGAAAAGGAAGGCAAATGGTATGGAACCTTTTAACTGCTCCCAGCAGCTATATTTTACAGCATGTTTCTTTTTAGTCAGTAAATTCTTTTTGTTGCAAAATGAAAAGGCTTATCATTGCTATCTGTTGGAATTCAAACAGAAAAGCTAAAAGGTGGCCACACCTTGCTTCATGAGACATTCCTCCTCTCTGGCCTTTTTTGCCCCCTTCTCAAAATGGACACAGTGCTTTGTTTGCGAAGAGTGAAAAAGGTAAAGTGCTTTTGCTCTGAGGAAAAAAAACCCCGACCCCAAGCTTAGAGTAGCAAGCAGAGGTTGTGACCTTCCAGAGCAAGTCTTTGTCAGCTCTAATAAAAGAAAAGCAGGCATCAGGCATTTTCAGAGCTGCAACCCTGGTTTCTCTGCTGGGTGAGACAACTGAGTTGCAGTCTTCTGGGTTTTTTGTGACTGTGTGCATATGTGCATATAATGGACATTAAAATCTGTATTCAGAATTCATTAAATTCAGTGAAAGGAGCTTGACTAAATTTTGAGTCAAAGCTACAGAATGACAAATACTCCCTTGCCATTCCTTTTTCCCATGTTTATGAAAACTAGAATAGTGTGACTGACCTGTTACTGGAAAAGCGATCCTATTTATCAGCTTTTCCTGATCTGTTTGATAGTGATACAGTGTACCAAAGAGCTTATTTACAATTCCTAAAATGTAAATTCATAACATACGAACAACTTTGCAGTGAAGTGTTTTTCTCAAGTAGTATGTGCAACTTCATTTAGTGGTCTCATAAGTGTACTGTTTACTAAGGCTGTTCTCATGGGGAGAAAATACAAAACAAAAAAATGCACTGGAAACTCATATGCTGTTTTACTTAAGAGTAACTTCCCCAGATAGACCTGTGTGGTGTAGATGAGCTCTCCATCTACAGAGGTTCATCTCTAATAGCAGGAAGTTTCATCTACTATTTTTAAACAGAAATGTCTGGTATAAAGGGAGGAAAAAACTGTCTGAAGGACAGGGCAGAGCAGGGTTCTGCTCCTCTCTGTTGTCCCTCTTCCCCAAAAATATCAGGTGGCTATGAATGTTGGAGAGATACTCTAAGCTCTCTGGGCAGGGATGAGCCTTTGTGCTTGTCCCCACTGCAAAGGCCGGGAGACGCTCCTTCCTGAGATGATGCACACGAGGATCCTTGTACCCGACATGTTGGTTCCGTTCTTCTTTCCCACCTCACCTAAAAGAGAAGGAAATGGCCCAAGGGCCCCCAGCCAGGCTGTTCCCAAGGAAAGGGGCTGCCTGGAGGAGAGGAGGAGACAGGCCCGCTGGCAGGGGTGCCACAAACCCTGTCCCAGCTCCAGGAGGGGTGCTTGCTGAGCAAAGGCAGGGCGGGGGGAGGCTCACGTCTTTTCCTTCCTTCTCTTGCAGGAAGCCAGCTTGGGAGGAGAAGGAGGAAGAAGCACTGCAGCAAAAGGATATCTGGGCTGCGATGCCAGCTGGTGTCTGCACTGGGGAGGCAGGGAGCAGTGGGAAGAAGAGGGGTAAGTCTGCAAAGGAGCAATTCCCCACATTCTTGGTGGAGGTGAATGCCTGGGCAGGGTCTGCCCAGGTGTCTGAAAGCCTTGCAAAGAGGTGGAGGGGGGGGTGTTGAGGGAAGATGCAGAGCTCTCCTACAGGGACACTGAGCTTCCAGGGGATGAGGGATGCCCCAGATCTGATGGCACTGACCAAGGGCTCCTCCAAGCAGTGGAGAGGGCTGCTGGGGCTCTGCCCAGGCCCATTTGTCTCAGCAAAGGACTTCAGGAATCATGACCCATACGGCTGGCTACAAAGACCTCTGGCAATGGTGCTGATGCCCAGCCCTGGCACGCGTCCTGGCCCTGCTGGCTCCCAGGAGGCTGTGTGGGCTGAGCTGGAGGGCCGATGTCCTGGGAGCTGAAGCCCATGGATGAGAAGGGGAGAGCAGATTGCTGGTGCCTGAGTGGCTTGCACGTGGCCCTGGCACCTGGGTGGGGAGCAGGGCTTGGGCTAATTCTGCCAGGCTCTGGCATATCAGTCTGTTCCTGGCCTGGCCTGGGACAAGTTTGACTGCCCGGGAAAGCCCTTGGGGATGGAGCAGAGCGAGCGCCCGCTCCCTGTCCACCGTCCTCCAGCTCACCCAGGTGCTGCCCAGAGCTTGGTGCGGGCAAGGAGGCTGGGGAGGGCTGGGGAAGATGAGGACATGGAGACAGTGGGAGCTATGGAAGCTGGGGGTGCTGGAGGCAGCCTTGCTTTGGGCCAGAGCGTGGGGCTAGAGTCGGCCCGGTGAGGCCATTTCAGCAGGAGTGGGATGTGTTGTGGAGTGGACAGGCGCTGGCTGTGACAGCAAATCCTCAAGGACTGTGCAGGGGGACTTTGACTTGTGAGCCCTGGGGACACCCTTCCCCAGCCAGCCTGTCACCTCCTGCTCGTCGCAGTCATGGGGAGTCCCTTGAGGAGACTTTCCCAGGCTCCTTGAGAGGTGCTGGAGTCGCGCCCTGCTCCTGCTCTTCCCTCAGGGTTGGCAGAGGGGCTGTCGGCACCAATTTACAGCATGACTGCCATGAAGAGGAAGGCCTCCCAGTCAAGGGAGGATGGTGAGAGCAACTATCCCCGCAGCTCCCTGAAACCAGAGTAGGACAGGGTGGAGGGAGGGAGGCAGGAGCTCCCCACAGCCGCCGGTGCAGAGCCTGTCTTGTGCTCAGCAAGGGAGGCTTGTGGTATGGGGAGGGATGACCTCCCCAGGCCTCTCCAGAGGTGCTTAGCAGGGATGATGCTTGCCCCCCATTGCTCCCTCCCTGCCTGCCTCCACAGTGCGTGCTGTGCTGCTGTGCGGACTCTGACCTGGATGCTGGCGGGCTGATGCACCAGGACGATGGTCTTCTGCATGGTGAGCTGCCTGGGGGCTGCCCTCAGCTTTCCCCAAAGGGGCACCCAAGGTCTGCAGCTGTGAAACCCTGATGTCGGCCACTTGGCAGATGTCACCTCCTCCCCCAGCGATCCCAGCACAGCCTCCCCATGCTAGTGCTGCTGAGCGACCCCATTCCCTGTGTGCGGGAGATCCAGCCCTCCCAATCTGGTCCTCCCAAGTGCATCCTCCAACCCAGGGGAACACAAGGGTTTGCTTTCCTGAGCTCTCTTCTGGCTCTCCACTGTGGCCACCCAAGCATGACATCTATATAGCTCTAGAAGCCATAGTAGCCACCTCTGCGGGGCTGGTCCCCAGCCCTTCTCCATGGCCCTGGTCAAATGCTTGAGGAGCCACAGCACACCTGGGGTGCAGCTCTCCTGGTCTTTGTGCTTCTTGCTCAGGATCAGGTCTGAGATGAGGACTATTGCAGCTCACCCAGCCTGCAGTTCAGCACTGCCTGTCCACACATAGTCTCAACTCTCGGCAGGTTTAACTTCTGCAGATTTTGTGCTGGCCCCTGTCTCGCTGCCCTGATGAGCTCCTGGGCTTTTCTGTCTTCCAGTATCCATCCAAGGGCCAGTGGACATTGTGGAAGGTGATGGGTTGTTTTTTAGGAGTCTGGGGTTGTGGGAGGTGAGCCTGAGCCTTGGGAGGGGAATCCTGGTGTTTTCATAGAAACATCTGCTGAGACCATGCTGAGACCTTTTGGTGTCTCATGCTTTTGGGTGGGGGGCATACTGGGAGAAAAGGAGTAGCAAGAGGGACATGTGCCCAACATCCCAGGGAGGCAGTGGCCTCTCCAGCATTTGGGGAAGCCTCGTCCAGAGCTGTGGATGGCCTCCTGTAAACCTTGGCCTTGCTCATGTTTTCCGTCTCTTCCCTCAGCTCGTTCTGCTGGGAGCACCACCCGCAGCAGACCGTGGAGGTGCTTCAGGAGGAGGATACTACATGCATTATCTTCATGGAACTGGTGGAGGACAGGACCTCCTAAACCACCATGGTGTGCCCCTTCTGCAAGCATGCCTGGTTCCACCGTGGCTGCATCCAGGTAGGAGGCCCTTCCCTCATGCACATCTCATGGATGTGGTGTGCCCAGCAGCTGTGTCCTGCTCACACTGTTATACTCTCTTCTGCAGGGACAAGCTCTCCAGGCAGGGCTGAGCCTTTTGGCCTGTCTCCAGTGCAAGCAGACATTTCTTCCTGAGATGATGCACATGAATATCCTCATAACCGGCATGTAGGTTCCTTTTCCCCTCCCACCATGCCTAAAGCCGAGGGGAATGGCCCAAGAGCTTTGCCAGGCTGGCCCATGGTCCCTCCAGCCCAGCTGTCCCTTGAGCTCCTATTGTCGGGGCCTTGATGGCACCTCCAGGTCTTATTGCCCCTGGCCAGCCCTGGGGGCCTCCTGGTGTGAGCAGCCATAATGGCGGCCTGGTTAGAAGGGGAAAACTACTGAACGGAAGAAATGGATGTATTCCTCATCCCTATCTCTAGTCACTGATCCTTTTGGAATGATCTTCCTCCATCCTAACTGGATAAACCACTGATACAATAAGTGATAAAGAAACCACTGATACAATAAGTGGTAAAGCTTTTAAAGAATTATCTTTCAGGTTGATGCTGCTGCTTTTAAAATCCATATAGAAAACAGTAGATGTGTTTAGTGTAACTCATTTTGTTGCATCTTGCCAGACTTCGTAACTGATTTTTTCCCTCATAAAGCTTGATGAGAAATTCTTCTAAGATCAGCTTTATGTACCGAACATTGCCCTTACTGATTGGCTTGCTCATGGTGAGATAAATTACAATTTCTTGTTTGCAGAAACGAAACTCAGAATACACTCTTCCATGACTTCACTAGTGTCCTTATTTTATGGAATTATGTCAGCAAATGTATAATATTAACTGCAGCTGTAGGAGGTGGTGTCCTGCATAATCTTCATAGCCATTCTCTATCAGGACAGACTTGAAAAGTATGAATAAGAAACCATTTGTACTTACTTAAAAACCACACATGGTATCTTATCTGTGCTTTTTAAACTTTTTGCCTGGCCCTAGTTTACATGCTGATGACTCTGACAAGCTTGGTGTCCATGCAGTTACCAACTATAGACTCTGATTTAATGAGAAATTCATACACTAGTCTTTAAATAACCAGTTATCTCAGAAAACCAGTAATTATTTAGCTAGAGGCTTTCCAAATAGTACTGTAATTCTAATTAGAGCTATTCAGAAGCTATGAAGTAAAGAAAGAAAACCTGCATCATTGAAGACTAGCTCTTTGGTAACTAAACTGTGTATCAAGCAGAACAAATGTGTTAAGGTAGTCTCAATAGGGAGCTAATTAGTACAAGAACCATTAGCCTTGTTTTCTAATAATAACATTATCTAATATTCCATGCTTCTCTCCTGGTTGTTTTCAGGAGCTCGCAAGGAAAAGTACATTTTATTTTCCAGCAATATTGAAAACTTGCTGACTTACCTAATCGCATTAAGTATCGCAGTGTTTATTTCCATATCAAGGGACACTGCAAATAGTCTGTCAGATTTTAAAACGTAAATGTGAAACTTCTGGTGCATATATTTAAAAAAAAAAAGTAAATGGGACATGTATATAAGAAAAGGGCAGGAGATAGAGGATTGTTTTTCTGGAGATATAAATCCAAGCAATGTGGGTATGACTATGCTGTATTTATGCAGTCAACTTTTTTCAGCTCTTGCTCTCCATCTCAGGATGGGGTTCTTGCTCTCACAGCTTTGCAGAGGTTTGTGTAAAAGGGCTGGGTCAGTGCAAGGGGGCCTAACAGCCCTGTTCCTGATCAGGAGAGGCCATCCTTTGGAGTGGATATGGTAGAAGAGAGCAGGTAACTATCTTCTGAAGGCTTACAAAGACTGCAACTCTTGGGGTAGCAGCTGTGCTAAAATAGGGCTGGAGGTGGTTGCAGCAAGTCATAGATGAGGCTGGGTCTGCAGCACTGCTGAGATCCCAGGCGGCACTGTGTCGCTTGCTTGCTTCCAGCGGTTGCTGTGCTATTGATGGCTTTTACCACCTAAGTTATATCTTACCATCTTTGTCTGACAAACTGCAGACTCTTTTCTCTCTTTGCTGCCATTATCTGGGATTTGGGAGTGTGAGCATTTGCAACGTTGAGCCATACCAATGTAGTTGCATTTATAAAGGAACTGCAGTTAGGCACTATTTCAGCACTTGAAATCCTGAGCTCTTAGTACTTCTCTTAGCAGCCCTTCTCTGTGAAACATTTCAGGGTGTATTCTGTGAGAACATCTGTCCATTTCTGGCCCATGTACAGAAGTGCTTTTAACACATCAGCTTGGTAAACTAAAGCACATCTTGCATGGCACCCTCCACGTGGCAGCTCACAGATTCTCCCCCAGATAGAAGGGAGGCACAGAGCCCACTCAAGATTTGTTCCAGTTGCTGGTGACCATATAACTCTTATTTTGAGAAACGCAAGTGAATGCAAATGAAGGAACCCAAGTAGCCTGTTGTCTTGAAGAGGTGATAAAGTGTCTCTGGTGAGATTGTGCGGGCTGCATGCAGAAATGTTGGGTTACAATGGCTGGTACAGATGTTAGTAGGTGTACTGATTTGACTGTCTGAAAGAAAATTGGAAACACTGAATGGTGGAGATGCACCAGAATGAAAATGAAATGTGAACAACATGGCTGATTTATGTACTGAGATATACAGGTCAGTGAGGTAAATCAGGCCTGTCCGTACGCAGGTGGCTATTTCTTCTGGAAACTTGGAAGAAATAGTTTTATACCCACCCTCTTTCTCTTTCCTCTGCTTCTTTGTTCTGCTTCAATTTCTCTGGTATTCTTTATACTATAGCAAAGTGTAGAATAACATACTCTTGCTGCATTCAAAAAATATTGAGGTGGTCTGAAATATTGCAGCAATGAAAGCTACACTTAGATAGATGAAGAGAGCTGGCTATTTTAGAAACGCTGGCAGTGTTTTCTGTTAGTTGCTGGGAATTGGGATAACATGTAGAGCAGCCAGCTTAGTCCAGCCAGGAGGTTCGTGGCAACTGCAGCTCCCTAGCTCTGGTTATTAGTTCCTCCTCTACATTTTGGAAAATAACAACAGATGGATTACTTGTTTAGAACAAACAAGGCAGCCAAGAGTAGAGCAGAGCCAACTGTGCTGATATTCCAATCCTTCCCTAATGATCCATTAGTCCAGCTACTGATGTGACTCTGTGTTGTCAAGTAGGAATGACAAAACACAGTCCAACATGAATTGTGAATCTTTCCTACCTTCTGTTCTGGGAAATAGTTGCCAGCATTTCCCAAAACAATTTTTATTTAAACAAAATATAATTAAAAAATTAAACTGTTGAACTTAAACTGAGATTTTTCTGCATATTCTCTGAGAAAGAAGGAAACAAGGATAGTTCAAAATGGGATAGCAAAATCAGATTTAAATTAATTTCTCAAAAGTATCTGAAAGGATTAGAAGGCTAATTCTCATTTTCAAAAGGAATGTATACATTTACATACTTTAAAATATTCCAGCCTGGGACTATCTATATACTCAGGTGTCTATATAAATCTGAAAATCTGCGATGTAGTTGATTGCTAATTTGACTTTCATTTAAAGACAGTATGATTAGTGTTAATCAGAAATTTTTGGACAAAAGCTTTTTTTATCAAAAATGTTGTTTTTGTTAAACCCAGAAGTTTGGTGGAAGCATGCCCATGTCAGTGAATTCTTGTTTAGACAAAAGCCCAGCAAAATAAAAGAATTCATTTGCATTCTATTTTGATGTTTACAGAACAGGATACTTTGACTTTGCTTTGAAACAGCTCTTTTCTGTTTTGAGAAGTTGTGTTTTACTTTACTCAAAAAGCTGAAAGGAGTTTAAATGAGATAATAACATTTTAATTAGGTTAAAATAAAATCTTAGTCCATTAAAAACAAAATTTCATTTGGAATATCACTTCTCAAGGGTGTTTAAATTTCCTGTTTACTCTCTGAACTGTAGAAAGCTTTCAGATTAATTTTATTCTCTGTAAAAACAAAAAGTCCAGTTCTCCTCAGTGTGGGAGTATTCTCTTTTGAAAATTTTACTCAAACTTGTGATTTTTCTGGTGCCATACTGCCAGTGAGTGATGAATGCTTTAGTTTTCCTGGTTCAGTATTCTGAATGTGGGTTTTTTTGTGTACTTGGAGTTATATCTAGAACCTATTAGTAATTTTTAGAAGTACATGATTTTACCATTTCTTTTTTCCTGTGAGTACTTTGTTTTACTGCAACAAAACATAGCCGTGGTGAAAGAGAGAAATTAAAGCAAAACGCTGCCTGAAGTTTAAGAAAGTTCCTTCCTTTTCCCCCTCTCATCCTCATGCTTCAGTTCTCCAGGCATGTGATCCAGATGGTTCTCTTCAGATTCAAGCATGAGCTCAAATTCTAAGCTAACAAAGAAAATTAACTATAATGAGTAGGAAAAAAATTCCTAATTGAGTTTATATGGAAAAAAAAAAGTAACGAGAACAAATAAAACAGTAAGAATCTTACTTCATGGGGGAAATATCTATGGAGTATGAAAATAAACTGAGTTGTGATAAACACACTGGATTGTTATGTTGATGAAAATATTTTTATTTATGAACATTAGTAAATAAAACTCCTTCAGAATCTAGCATTATTTTCCCTGGTAATTGAATTTTGCAGGCATTTTTTCAGCTACAGTTGGTATTAAGATTTGATAAAGTTCATTGGCAATGAGCAAATTTTTTTTATAATGCTTTTATGTAGCTTTCATTTCTTGAATGCAAGATATTTTCATTTAAATTAATGAAAGTCTAAGATTGATACATTCATACACGATAACTGCCCAAAAGACCAATGTCATTGCATGCTGTAGGTTGCACTGAACGTTGGTGTTTGCATCCCATCTTTTTATGCCATAATTTAATATGTTTTCTAATGAGGAGATAATGCATTCAGCTTTGGAAACAACCAAGGGAAGGATTGCTGCTTTATTCTTCCACTTCCTGTGGTTGGCATTAAGGTGTGTATGGTCACTGTAAAAGGGAGTCCTTTGTCTATGGTACTGTAATGGTGAATATTCAGGTGTTTCAGCTGTAGTGAAAACTGGGGAAATGGCAAACAAAATGGAAGTAGGATGTCTGATGTCCAAAAATGGCCATACTGAAGTGAGTAGTTTGATAAACTGGTGCAGACAAAGAGCATAACTGTGAAAGTTCTCATAAAACCAGGTGTTGATTTACTTAGGAGAGTTACTGGTGCAGACACAAATGGCCAACTCAGGCCCACCCTTGAGTCAAGCAAATAAACCCTCTTACAACAGTGGTGTCCCCACAGCCTGGTTCAGATCCAGTGCAGCATAAGCTGCACTACATGTGGGCTGGCACCTGTATAGCTATATCAAGTATCTCCTTTTTCTCTGCTCCTCAGTGCTCTCAAAGAGAAGTGTGAAGGCAGAGGAAGCAATGAACACAAGATGGATCTCTGCACTGTTGTGTGACTGCACCTTCTTTAGTGAACTCTTGGACCTGGAGTTGCGAGGGAGCAAGTTGAAGGAACAGGCTTCAGGGAGGTTTTGGAACCCACCACCTGAGAGATGGCATGGCTGATTTTTGAAATCCCAGCTGACCTCAGTCACCTCATGCAGAGCTTCCCCACACTGTGCCTCCTGGCACTTTTGATGGTAAGAATGGGGTGCAGAAGTCTGCATGAAGTCCCTGGGATCCCCGCTGGTTCTGCCTCATGCGAGGGGATCTGAGCCTACTGTGGAAGCAGCAAAAGTGTATTTGCAAAGCAGTGTGCCTGAATTAAGCTCCGCTCACCTAAACTGCTTTATTTCCAAGGTTGTGTGCTGCTTAAAAATGATACCATCCCTCCTCACACCTGTGAGGTGCATTGGAAGTGTTCATAGCTTTGCTAGCAGAAGTAGATGGTGGGAGCACTTCCTCCGCTACTTTAGGTAAACGCAGTCACTTCAGCTATACCATTCTGACTTGCACAGTTTAAGAGTGGCACACCATGTCCCCTTTTCAAACAAAGCTGAGGAGATAACATTAGTGAGGGCAGGAATGGTTTAATCCAGCTTGGCTGCATCTGGATGAAGATGTCTGGCCATGCTATGAAATCAGAAACAATAAGAAAAACGAGAGCCTGAGCTACATCAGCCTATGCTGTAAGGGTGGTTTGGCTGTTCTGACGGAAAGTGCTCCTGGATTATTCAGTTTATTTAATCTTCATATTTATTGTTCTGGGAAATTTAAAACACACTAAATTAGACATAGATGATGTTAAGTAGACTTTTAATCAAATAACAGTTTTGTAAATGTAGTTATGTAAAATGAGAGGTCATGTTTTAACCTTTCCCTCAGTGAAATAAGGCATTATCATTTTTATGTGCAGCTCTGTGTATATTATGCATTCTGTATAATGATTGTCAAGGGTCACTTTTTCAAAGCCATTTAGGAGGCATTAATTTTGATGAGTGAGTGGCTCTTGCCCTAGATAGCTGTTCAAATCTGTCAGGTTCCTTTTAGATGCTATACACTTTGTGAGAGGCAGAATCAATGGTGCTTTGCTGATCAATGGAGATTTTTCTTCCTTTAGTAAACTGGGTGCAGACACTGGATGTTGAGTTGATATCAGGATTATTAACTTTTTCTCTGCCATTCTTTTCAACGTTCGCTTTTCACATCATTATAGGTGTACAATATTACAATTTCTGGGTCATCCAACTATTCATGACTACTAGCATGAAGACTCATGCCAAAAGAACCTCTGCAGGAATTTTTATAAATGTTTTTATTTCCTAAATGTTAGTTTTTTCAAGTAACTATGAATGTCTGTGGATAACTTTAAAAAGACTCAGAGCAGAAACAATACCAGATAATAAGCTTCTTTTAGGTTACTCTTTACAAAATAACTCATCAAATAACATAACATGGCAATTGTCCTTCAGATGTTTAACATAATTACATAAATAAAATCAGCATCAAGTCTCTTTTTCTGAAGTTTGTCAAAATATTTTCAGACAATCATTTCAGTAAGTACTATTTAATATTCAATGCATATATGGTGGGAAAAAAATAATGTATGCTTTAAGAATTTCCATACCCATTCTTAAATCTTGCTTATTTTTACAAACATGTTACTGTTTATTCTGTGAATGGCTTTCACGAAAGATTAAGATATTTCTCCAACAATACCTAATTAACTTTTTCAAATACATTAACTCCTTTGTTCTCTGTTAGTTCCACTAACGTAAGGGGGCAATTTTCAATGTAATGACAGAGCTACGACCTCTAGACTGGAGGTTTCTTGAAAGTGTAAATGTGCGTCCTGGTTTCGGCTGGAATAGAGTTAATTTTCTTTCTAGTAGCTGGCATAGTATTATGTTTTGGGTTCAGTATGAGAAGAATGTTGATAACACACTGATGTTTTCAGTTGTTGCTAAGTAGTGTTTATACTGAGTCAAGGATTTTTCAGCTTCTCATGCCCAGCCAGCAAAAAGGCTGGAGGGGCACAAGCAGTTGGGAGGGGACACAGCCAGGGCAGCTGACCCAAACTGGCCAAAGGAGTATTCCATACCATGTGATGTCATGTCCAGTATATAAACGGGGGGGACTTGACTGGGGTGGGGCGGATCGCTGCTCAGGAACTAACTGGGCATTGGTCGGCAAGCGGTGAGCAACTGCATTGTGCATCGCTTGTTTTGTATATTCCAATTCTTTTATTATTATTATTGTAATTTTATTATTGTTATTATTATCATTATTATTTTTTTCCTTTCTGTCCTATTAAACTGTTCTTATCTCGACGCACAAGTTTTACTTTTTTTTCTTTCCTGATTCTCTCCCCCATCCCACTGGGTGGCGGGGGAAGTGTGTGAGCAGCTGCATGGTGCTTAGTTGCTGGCTGGGCTTAAACTACGACAATGTGTCTGGATGACCCAAAAAGGGCAGGCATGCAAAATCTCAGCACAGGGTAAAACTAATGAATTTACCAAAGCATTTATCTATTTGTGTGCTCTTCCTTTCACAGGTTTTACAGGTATTTTGGATTCCTTATGCTCATGCCATGAGGTGTAGCAAAAATTCCTTCTATAGCTTATTTCTGTTCTTCATTAAGCTGTTGCATTACCTGGCAACTACTTAAATATTAGTGAGGGTTTGGACAAATTGGCTAGTGCACTAATTAGGTGGAAATTGGAGGCCTTATCAATTAAGACTTCTGCCATAAACAGTGTTTGGGGCATTCCTAATTTAGAAGAGTCCCAGAGTCTCTTATATGCATTCTTTCAATGAGGGAGTTAACTGCCTTTGCAAAGAACAGAAAAAACCTTAGGGAAGTGCAGCTGTATACACAACTCAAGGAACATTTTATTTATGTACTGTACAAAATGAAATCTTGTCTTTGGAGGGTGAATGCGGTGTTCTTCCAAACTTTCCAACTTTTAAGATGTTACAAGTAGACACAATGTAACAGACTTTCTTTGAAATGTTTCCTTCCTTTGAAATGTCATTAAGATTTTATGGCATATTTTGTAGCTAAGGTACTCAATAGCTGATCATTTGTTGATTGTAGTTGCTTTTCTGATACAAAGCTTGCATATTTTATAGCTAGAGAGGGTCAAACATCAGAATGATTTATCAAAACTCTGCAAACTTTGAGAGCTTTTTTTCTGTCCCTCTTTTTCAGTCTCATGAACAAAGCAGTGATCGCAACCACATTCAAATACTACGTGCAGATTAAAGTATGGCAGTGACCTGGAGGATCAACCTGCCTGGAAAAAAACGAGAAAACACGGGCGAGAAAGCCTGCCTTTATATCGTGCCTTGTTCTTAACTGAATCCAGAGGGCTGCTGGATCAAGCTCTGGGTCTCCGGGGCATTCTCTTTTCCTCTGCAAAGACAGACCTGTCAAGTTTTGTGCGGTCTATGCGAAATGTACGCAACCTTCTCCTTCTCCCTTGCCCTGCACCTCGCCTGCTTTCCCTGCTGGTGCAGCGCTCCCAGGGCCGGCTGCTCCTGGCTGGCGGCTGCCTCCTCGCCCCCTCCCTGGAGACCCCCTCCAGAAGGGGCTGCTCCAGGAAAAGCCCACATTCACAGCCCCGTGGCAGTCACAGGAATAACAGCGGGATAAATATTTAAAACCAGCTGTAAAAGCTTTTTTACCAGAGACTGTGTAAGTGCTCGTGAAAATGTGTGAGCTAATTTTCCCTTAGAGTGTAAACTTTTGGGACACAGATTTCTCTTTTCTGTACGCTTATAGGAAAGCGTATAGGGAGCCTATTGCAACTACTGCCTGGCTTTAGAAGCTGCTGTAATACAACCAGCAATAAGAATACCTGTCTGCAATAAAAGGCTTGATGAAAATGTTTATTCATAGTGTATGTTATAGGAACAGTTACTATTTTGTTTCTATACGGAATTGCTCACTAGGTGTCCTCGCAGGATCAGAACTCACCGAACAATTTTATAATCACGTTTGGAAATGGTTATATTTGCCCAATCTTGAATGATTATGAGCTATAAAGGGAAACTAATGATGTATATCTGTCTCTGACTCAGCTGGGAGATTAAGACGGACAGATGGAGATGGCCAACTTTATATCCATTTTTACACTTCAGGTTTAAAACTGTTACAGTTTTTGCTGGCTTTGTACAGAATCCATGCAGGATACTGAGCTAATACAAAGAATAAGTTAATATATAAGTAAAAGTTAATGTAATAATTTCCTGACAGAAGAGAAAGCAGCGTGGAATAATTAACAGTACACAAACAAGGACTTAAACAAGAATTTGAAAGCCTTACTGTTGCTTGAACATACTTCAGATAATCACATAGAATGTAAGAATGATGGTAGTCTCAAATTAAACTTGTTAGATCTCCAGGAAAATGTTTTATGTTCCTCAGAGGTAAGTGCAACAGATTTACTTGATATTGAATGAATAATTGTTTCTGTATATCTGTGTCTTCTGGTTATTGATTATTTGTCATCAGTATAACTAAAAAAACTCCCACTATAAGCCTGTCTTTTACTTGACTTTATGTCATTAGTTATCCTTCTTGGGAGGCTAGGAAACTGTCTTTTCTAAGCTACTTTGTTAACATAGATTTTTTTTCAATTATAACACCCAAACTGACCATGACGTCAATTAATTTAACCTCCTCTGTAACATAGGCCATAGATGTTCAATAAAAAATATAAGCAGCTATAACTGCACATCTAGAGCTGCTGCTTTTGGAAAGTGTGGAACATACCTCAGGCAGATTTTCAGCTCCAGCATGTTGCAGCCAGCTAAAGACTAATTTTATCCTTCGTACAGATTCATGCTAAACAGGTCCTTTTTCCCTGCACAGGACCTAGGAAGAGGGTTGCTATGGAGCTGCTAGGCTGGCTCAGTACTATACGAATTAACACATTGTTTCCATTTTATTTGCATTTCTAAAACAGGGATCAGAACTGCGCTTTGAATGATGACTTCTTCTTGGGGATCATCTATTCATACTAGAGTGAGGGTTAATGCAGTAGAATTGCCTTTACTCATGTTTTTAGTTATTTAAACTGATCAAATCGTTTTGACATTTAGCGCCTAGAAGTGTCATTAGTAAAACATAACATGCAAACATCTTTTAATGGAACAGAATTTTGACATAGTGGAGTAGCAAATCAATTGGTCTTTCAAAAGATGTAACTATACCAAAGATGGTTTTGGCTGGGAAAAAAAGACAGAAGTTGATGGAAAACACAAAGAAGCAGGTATTTTGGAACTCACTAAACAAATCCAGCTCAGGGTAGTGAAAAACTAACACTTTACTGAGAGATAAGCTATCAGATAAACTTAGCATGTGAACTACTTTGAGGTAATCGCTTTTTAGATATGCTCATTTGTCTTTTCCTTTAAGAGTTAATTCACAGATATAGCTCATGTAAAAACACCTGGCAAGTGAAAGCAATTATGTAAAGTCTTGTACAGAAATAGAAGTGGCAAATGGAGGTATATACTTCTTGGAAAATGTACTCACTGAAAAATATCAGGATGCATAATGAAACAGCAGTACCTGGAAGGCAGTTATGCTAAAGTAAAACTAGAATTCATAATGCTTGATAATTTAATGGTGAATATGAGTAAAAGGGAAAAGCAGTGGCAAATCTGAGGTGTAAATACTGAAACACCCTATTGTAGACCGACACAGGCAGTACCACCTGCATTTCTCAGCAATGAAGAGGTTTTTAGATACAGTCAAAGCTTGTGGAACAATAACAGGAAAAGATCAAAGGTCAGGCAGAGCTAATTTATATAGAAAATTATTTTTTAAAAAGGCAATTGTACATAAGCTATGAAGATCTCTAGGAAATATGGACTATATTCACAGAAAGTATTTTAGCTTAGGAAGCCTAATCTACCTAGGATCTTACTATAGTCAAAAGGAGGAGATGAACTTTTGCAGAGTCCAGTCAGATTAGACTCACGTGCTTACTACTTGCCTGGGGAAGTTTATCTTCATTCATCAGAGGAGACGCCTATCTTCCCTAGCATTTGTGACTATCTCTCTGTGTGATGACAACCAACCTGGTGCACATAAACTTAAATTCATTGTCTAAATTAATGGAGGAGAAAATAATCAGTAAAAACAATCACCAAAAGCCCCAAGAACAACCCTCAAAAGAAATTTGGGCAAACTGTTATGAATAATATTGCATTGGTAATGGCTGCTTGCAGATGAGATGCTTTTGAGAAGTAATGGATAGAATTCATACCTTCTGAACCCCTTAAAACTCTACAGAGGATAAGGGCTTTGAGACTGAACTACAGGGAAATGTCCTGCACTGACAAGAGAATAGACTTACTTGATACAATGTTGGGTCTTTTCTAACAGTCGTCTATAACTTTAAGCATATTTAGTGCCATGCAGTGAGTGTATATAAATGACAAAAGAAAGCAGGTTTTCTAATGAAGGGCATTGGCAGAGACCCAAATTCTCCTCTGACAAGACTGTCCTTATATCCCAATCAATATTTTCCAAAATTTGGAATGAAACGTTAAGAATTTGGCTGGAAGGAATGAATGTGGCACACATTTCCGTTACTGGACTCCCAAGTGAGTTTGGGAAGAGGGGAAACTGTTATCTATGAACAGTTAAGTCAGTGTGTGGGATCTCTAAATTATTCTGGGAATGGGGACAGCAGAAGCCTGGTCTAGAGAAAGGCCAAGATATTATCTGCAATACCCTGCTAGAACTGCAGTGTTTTCAAAGCAGAAACGGAAGCAAAAGGAAGCAGTAGGTACATAGCAGCACTCTACAATATGCCTGTCTGAGAAATAAACATGGGAGTTGTAGTGATCTGAAAAAGAAATTAGAGTTCACAGTGGAGAAGCTGAAAGGCTCAGAGAGGAGACTTCAGGTAGATGCAGACTGAAGAAGTAGTGTTTGGAAGGCCAAGCATAAACTGACACATTTAAAAAGAGAGAAGAATAAAAGTTTTCCAAGCATGCGTATATTGCTATGTCAGTAAATACAGGTGAAAGAAAGAAGCTGAGTAGTTGCTGGAGCAGCTCTGATTTGAGTGTGTGTTAGCAGTGTACTGCAGAAAAGGCAGAAGTGAAGACAAATTAATTCTGTCGTATGTTCTGCATAACTAAAGGACTCTAAGAAAGCAAGCACTGGGATCTCTCACTAGTGCACATCTGTGCTGCTCTATTCATGTCAGTGTTCTCAGGGGTTTTAAAATGCATTAGTACCCTCAAGGCAGTAGAAGCAGAATTTTGCCTAAACATTCAGGCTCCTGTTCAAAAACTGGTGCATTTATAAGAGGTAACTCTGCTATTTTCTGTTCTGTATCGTGCCCAAATGTTGTGCCTGCAGGCGCAGCATCTTTGTTATCTGCTATGGTGACAACACAACCCAGTAGCTGCCTTTTCAAACAGAAGCTAATCAAGTAATTTATTTTCTGTAGATAGCAGTATTTGTGGGTAATTGCTTGAATATCATAGAAACTTCTCCACAGGATTTCTTTTCATGGTATTTTGATTTCTAAAGTACGCTTTCATTAGTGTCTTCTGAACAACATGGTTAGGTCAGCTCTGCTTAAGAGAACCAAAGGAGAGGCTGGATGCAAGGATAGCTTAGTTCCTCATGTGTGTTCATGATTGCTGAAACTGCAAGGGGCTGGTTCAGTCTCCACCATAATCTGGGGGTGTCTCCAGAGCTTCTCTAAATCATAGATGGCTGCACACCTATTACAGTGTCATTTTACAAATGAAAATTGCCAGAATGGAACATCTGTGTGATTTCCAGTACCTCCTGTGTGGGAAATCCTGGTAGAAGGAGGCAGAAGGAATCAAGTACCCAGTTCCCTGACTATGAATACAAAGTGTTATTTCTAAACCTTTCTTCCAGCAATCTTCCTTGTTATCTAGTCAGCATTTCAAATCTGTCTGATAGCTAATTGAATTACTATTTTTAATACCTATATTTTCCTTACCAATGCACTGTGCTTGAGTTAGGGCATGGAGGATGCTGTGCAATTTTGGGTCAAACCCAGAAAATGTATGAGAAGTTGTGGTCTTGGTCTAGTTAGTAAAAAACTGTTTATTTATTATAACACATGATTTGGCGTTTGTAATCCCTTGAAATCTCCCAGAATGAACTTCGTGGGCAAAAAATTTTGTAGATAGAGGACTGCTAGAGACTTTAGTGATCTGGACCAGCTGCAATGAACCCACCTATGGTAAGATAATAAAAACCACCAGTTCAGGCTGGACTTTCCCTGTTTTATGTGGACTAGCATTTGATTCCAGCCCTTCTTCCCTCTGCAGCCTTTTCATCTCAGCTTTGGAGCATTACCTGGGCTACCCCTTTATCTGCTTGTATTTAGCTCACACTGTCTTAAGTAAAACATTGATTTCATCAGACTGTTTTCATCATATTGAGCACCACTGCTGCTTCCACTCCCCATCTCTCACCTGTTTAGACCAGGACTGTGGCTGCCTGTAATTCTGTTGGGACAGTGTCCAGCATTGTGTAAGAAGGCAAGTGATCAGCATGGAGAAACAGGTGCAATAAATGTAATTAAGCATATAACATTGAAGTAGGAGAAAGTGGTTCATATGAGTCTGTCAGTAAGATAGAAGTCTTACTTTTTACATACACTTTTTGTTTCCAAAAGCATAACCAGACATTAAAAAAATAAACAGTATTCAGTTGTAGCATTACATTATTTTGCATCTTCTCTCCAGTTGCTCCTGCTGAAAAGTACCTTTCAGTTTGGTGCTGAGACTTAGCCAGCCAGCAAGGTTGTCTAAACTTCAGGTATCAGCAGTAAGTTGAAATGACAGATGAAAACCTGAAATAGCTCTTCAGGTACGAATTGGCATGAGGAATTAGTCTGAGGTTTATTTGTAAAACTGTTACCGTGCTTATGCTTCTCTTTTATGATGCTGTAAAGGTCCACCATCACACCAGATGTGAAGCTTGTACGATCTTTGCTGGTTATGCACTGGACATGGCTCTGGGACCTCCTGAACAACCTAGGTGAGACCACAAAGTGCACCATAGACAATGGTGATGTGAGAAAATGAGATTGCTTATATGTTACCTCAACTATGTCATTTTCCATTGGGCATGCGTGGGTATGTCAGAATTGGGGTGTGGTGTGAGGGCATCAGTATGCCGCCTAGGTCCTACAGACCTTTTTTTTTATTTCTTTCCAAATAAGGCTAGATGGAAGTTGTTAATCTAACAAATATCATATCTGTTGGTGTATTTTTTCCACTGGGAAATACACTTAGCAGAAGATATGGTATTGCAAATAATTTAAATTACCACTCTAATGACCGCATTAATGCTGTGTCAAATAGAATGATCTTTCCTCAGGGCCTCAGTGTGAAGCTTCCCATAACACTGATGTTTTGGTACATTATTTCTGTTTAGGATTTTGGTCTTTTTGTCATCATCGATATAATTATCATTAATCCATCAGTTTCTCAGCCAACACAACAGATCTTTTAGCATCTACTACACTATGTTCAGTGTAAAAGCTGAGACACTAAGATTAAAAAATTACTTTTCAAGTGGATGGGCTTGAACTTTAGACTTCTAAATGTGTATTTGAGGTGTCAAAATGCAGTGACTATTAGATGTGCAGAAGTATTAACTCTGGTGAAACTGTGACATTTAATGCACAGATATGGGCATCCAAATTAAAAAAATGTTGGTCCATTTGAGTTGTCCAAAGCTATCCAAGATGTCTGTAGCCAAGCTGAATTGTGAACTTGAATCTCTCAGCTCCCCTTCTTGTAGTTTATTTATTATGGCTGCCCCTTCCTGCATTGATGTTTTCTAAGTAGTTATATCCAACTGATTTTTGATTCACACCATTGCACCCTGTCTGGTATTTTGCTAATTAGTCACCATTTTTTCTCTGTAGTAGTCTTTCACAGACAGTCTGAAAGAGTCTGTCATTCCACTGCAGTCCTGATATATGGGATGCATTTTGGGCCACACGCTGGGAATAGGCTTTGGTACTCTGCACATCACGTCACAGACAAAGGAAAACTGGGGAGCTGGAGAGAAGCAAGAGGGTAGCAGTGCCAATGTTTAAGGCTTGAAAGGACAGCTTTGTATTATTCATTTATATTTGCCAGTATATCAAGTACATTCCAATTCCGTGGATTAAAGTCACAGGCAGTTTGTCACATTTTCCAAATTACTAATAAAGATAGTAATCTGGTCAGTCCAGAATAGAAATCCTTTCTTCCCCTTTTCATATGCTGCTTACAGGAAGAAAATAAGAGAGAAACAGTGAACAAAAAATATTACTAAGCTCTTTCTGCCTTGGAAGAAGGAATAAATTAAACAGTGACCTGGCTGTCAGAAGTACTTCTGGTAAGTCTTTCACGTGTTGAAAAATCAGGTCAGCTTGCTCAGTTTTCTGTCAGGTTACTGTGACACTGGAAAGAAAGTATGAACATAGTATACAACTGGTACTAGAAAGCTGTAGATGTAGCATACCCACAGTGTTTAACGTGTAACTTGCTTAGAACATAGCATACTCTAGGCATGGATGCACTTAGAAATCGGCTGTACTGGTACTTGCCATGAGAACCAAAGTAGTACCAAACCCCTCACCAACCTGCCTGCATAATTTCTTTCCTTTCCTTTCCAAAACATGCTTGTAGCTACTCTACCTAAGCTGCATATAGCTTTGGGCTAATGAGTTGTTGAAGAATTCAGTTTATCTGTGAGTTTTGATTAAGACCATCTTGGTTACAATGAAAACATTTTGTCTTTGCATTGCATCCTTGTCGTGGTTTAACCCCAGCCAGCAACTAAGCACCACGCAGCTGCTTACTCACTCCCCCCCCCCCACCCCAGTGGGATGGGGGAGAAAATTGGGAAAAAAATCAAAACTCATGGGTTGAGATAAGAATGGTTTAATAGAACAGAAAAGAAGAAACTAATAATGATAATGATAACACTAATAAAATGACAACAGCAATAATGAAAGGATTGGAATGTACAAATGATGCACAGGACAATTGCTCACCACCCGTCGATCGACACCCAGCCAGTCCCCGAGCGGCGATTCCCCACCCCCACTCCCCAGTTCCTATACTAGATGTGACATCACATGGTATGGAATACCCCGTTGGCCAATTTGGGTCAGCTGCCCTGGCTGTGTCCTTTGCCAACTTCTTGTGCCCCTCCAGCTTTCTCGCTGGCTGGGCATGAGAAGCTGAAAAATCCTTGACTCTAGTCTAAACACTACTGAGCAACAACTGAAAACATCAGCGTTATCAACATTCTTCTCATACTGAACTCAAAACATAGCACTGTACCAACTCCTAGGAAGACAGTTAACTCTATCCCAGCTGAAATCAGCACAATCCTTCATGTAGAAGAAAGGTGGAACAGTAGGCAAAGGCACTACTACCATGAACTGACATTTCTTCTTCTGAGGGGTACAACTGTTGGGTTAAAGAACATTTTACACCAAGAGATGAAACCTTTAAAAAGACTAAAGAGAAATAATTTGCAGAGAGGAAAATTGGATAGAACATTGGTGTACACCATATCTAGTCTTGCAAAAATTGCACTGAAATCTTTTATGGTTGCAGAGAGTTGCAAGGTGTACCGTCACTCCTGAAAAAGCCCAGGAGATAGTAACGCTATCTTGTGACATTAGAAGAAAGATTGCCGTTTCCAAATAGCAGTTGACTCTAGTGTTTGGTTGTCTTATCTGACAAGGTCAAATTCTGAAATGGTGAATAATTTTGGAGAAAACTCCATGAGCTCTGTAGGCAAATGGAAAGATAAAATAATTTTTTTATGTTTTCTGCAATATATCTGTTCAAATGCTTAAACAATGTAGTTTTGGAAGCAGTAATGACATAAACTGCAATGCTGAAATCTGAAACGGACGCAGCAAATTATCAATATAATTGTCACTGTGCTTGGATACAGTGACCTGTTTTTTCCTCTGTTGCTCTTACTATTAATTTATTACTGTTTCAGAGTACTTTTATTTCCTCTTAGCCCTGCAGTGTTTCACAAAATGGTACCACTTACTCCTCAGCCTGGCTGTAGAGTAACCTATCTGTGAGAAAAGGAAAACAATTGCTCTGACACACCTCTGAACTGGCCCTTTATGCTTTGCTGTAGGCTGTGTATTTTGCCATACCTCACTGGACCTGCTTGAATGTGTCCTGGTTTCCTAATGAGACTAAAGAACTTTTAGTTTTTTTTGCAGGCTGAGGCATGGCTACATGCTGTGATGCTAACAAATGTTTTTTAATTGATTATGTGGGAGGAGGAAGGAGGTGCTTTCTTTTTCTTTTCTTTTTTTTTCTTTTCTTTTCTAGAAGTAGTAGTCTTTTTTTGTTTGCCTTTTGGATAAACTATTCCTGATTCACTGTAAAATACATCTGTCCTCATATGTTCTGCAAGGCTTTCTGAAGCTCTGTGATATCTTTTGATACACTAAATCTCTGAGGAAACAGCTCTCCATGCCAGCATCCAAGCTTTGATCTAAAGTTCAGTGTCAGTAGTTTGGTGCTTTAACCTATAGTGTACAAGGACCAGTTGTGTAGCATATAGAGAAACTTTAATCACAGCAGTTCACTTACTTACCTTTCTTTTAAGGGGAATAACTACTTTTTGCACAGAAGAATATCTAATATTTTGCAAGAGACATGATCCAAAACCTCCATCCACTTGTGATGACATTAGTGATTTCAAGTGATTTTTTTATTTCCGAACACCACAATTTCACTAAAAATCAAGTATAAAATCCTCTGAGAGTTTAGGTTACTTGAAAAGAACCAAAGGACCTAATTTTAGTTGATGTAGTATGTTGTTATTTCCCGATACAGATGGTATTGCAAAATCTCATTGGGGTGATGCTGGTTCTTGTTTCAGGAGAGGTGCCCTACCTACATACATCACTTTCTCTGTGATTTTTCTGTACCAGTATAATTCTTGTCATTGGACTAAGGAGGAGTTTTAGTGGAAACATCTGTGTACGTCTGCAGTACACTTCTGGGTAACATTCATGATCTTTTATTTTTCCAGTTCAATGAATTTTGTAGTTGGGAACCCAGTAAAATTTTGTTGAATTGTTTATTATGGAAGGGATGTTTTCCTGTATACTACTGGAGATGTTTTTTTGCTTCCAGGAAGAATTTTCAGTTGGGCGTTTCCTTTCTATGTTACAGTCAATAGAAATATGTGTGATTTAATTTCTTTTGGTTTTGTGTTTGCTGTTGACTTTGCAAATGAATCACTGATTTATTTCAGTAATAAATATCC
The DNA here is from genome assembly GCF_947461875.1 of Haliaeetus albicilla. NCBI lineage: Eukaryota > Metazoa > Chordata > Aves > Accipitriformes > Accipitridae > Haliaeetus > Haliaeetus albicilla. The sequence continues at coordinate 27,568,926 of NC_091487.1, read as the reverse complement.
AAATTTGGATTTTGCATGGACAGTTGGTGAGGAAAGGCAGGGTTTAACTGCTGTGCAACTGTGAGCATGTAGGGGAAGTGCCAGGATGGCCATAGCTGCTTCTTGGACTAATTGAACATTTTATGAAATCAAGGGCAACATATTTGTTGACTTAGAGATGGAACTGACTCATACTTTGATGGATTCGAGTTTCCTGTCACTAGGGTTTCCTTACTGGCTTAGTTTATGTTTGTCTGGAGGTCAAACACTGAGGATATAGCCTTAAAAAAATACAAACAAACAGGGACCAGATGAGGACAAGAAAGACCAAGTCTGTATTTGGGAAGATCTGGCACAGGCAAGGACAGGACATAATTTCTGATATTTACTATTTTTCTGTGACTTGTGAATCATCTATGTAAATTTTATTTATAAATAAAAGGCAAATAATTTTTAAAGGATAGTAGTTGATTGATCCCTCGAGTTGTTCCAGACAGGCCCCAAAGACATTAGAGCCTGTGGCTGGCAAAATGATAAACAATGATTGCTTAAAATTCTATTTAGAAATTACCTTTGTGCTGTACTTTGTCTAGCTCTACTTATTGACTGTCTGGGCAATGTACTTTACATCTTCAGTAGCCCAATGAATCACAGCATGTTATTAAAAATCAGTGTTGGCTCTTACCATCTCTCATCTCCTAATTGTTTTGTGCTATGTGGCAGGTATCATGCTTCTGAGAGGCTTAAGTAGTTTCTATGTTGCTGCTACACTGCATCCACCCTTGGGTTTTGATGTATTTTTCTACAGAAGACAAGGCAATATAGAGCATGGCATCCCTGTGTATTTCACACACAGCTCAGGCAGGGGAGAAGAAGAGAGGAACATGATGATGAAGGCACTGTTCTAGCTATTTCAGCATCAACTTTTCTTTCAGTATTGGGATGAAAAAGAGGGAAATTGCTCAGCAGCTAAGGCGTGTGAAGTATGTAAAAGAAAATTCCAGGTATACAGATGAGCCAAATTTAAGAAAGGCATGGGAAATGGGTATATGTACATATATGTGGAAATATATATACATATATGTAAAATACATATATAAAATAAATATATAAATAAAACAAATGTATATATGTGTATGTAATAATATATTTATATTTAGAAAGTATTTGCAATAAGGGATAATGATAAAAAGGATCAGCTCACATACTCTCAAATTTTTAAAAATCTTTTTAGGTGAAACATTTCTCAGGTTCTGAAAATTTACCAAAGGGAGGAAGCTTTGTGGGTCAAGACGTTAGGATTAGATAGTGACATATAGATCTTTTCATCTGTGGGATCAAGAAATTAAGCCATGAGCACAAAAGAGCAAAGTCTTTTCGCACAAGTAATTCTATCCCTCTCAGGAAAGCTTTAATCCTGTGCCTAAGTCCCTGTGAAGTCTGTGAGATCTGGCTGATAATGATGATGCAGTTTCTGATTATATTGTAGCACAGAATAAACACAGTGAAATTCAGCATTGTGCTGTGGAGAGGAGGCTTCCTAATTTAAATATGTTTGAAGAGGTATCAGAGACACTGGTGAATATTACTCATTAAATCCATGATTTACTAAAATGTAGTTAGTCAATAACTTTTCCTGAAGCCTTAATGCACACTGTCAAAAAATTTCTAGCGTTTGTTCCAGTTTTGTGTTCAAAATTAGAAAAATTGACCCAGTGATAAGTAGTAAAAATATGTACAGAGCACATCAGCATGGGTATATCTACATGAACAGAGGAATCCGTTAAGTGAATATAGAAGGATATCATGTGCATGTACAAGTTTTCTGTTCAGTACCACAAACAGTGAAGTTTGGGACATGAATGGTTTGTTCTGGAGAATTCCCCCAACAAAGGCATTCATGGCTGAAACCTGACCCTTTTGCCATAACTCTGCATATAAGACTCCAGGAGAAGTATAAAGTAACTTTCACATGGCTTTCAAATCTAGCTGAAAATTCCTCTATATTAAAAAATCCTAACTGGAGCAGTGCGAACATGACTCTGTATAACCTGAAGCACTTTTGCAAGCCATGAGAAGACACATCTCTTGATATCGCTAGGGGAACCAATTGCTGGAATGAGAATTTTGTCTTGCGGTACTTAGTGGTAGTTCTTGCTTCTTTTTATGCACTTTTTTGCTTCCTTTTGAAATAGAAAAATTGAAAGTGACACATCAGTCAATTGAAAAAAAAGACATCTATGCGAAAATTGATATTATAACTCTCATCTGGAATTATTTTACATGTGTTCAACCTTACAAGGTCAACCTAAGTGACAGTTGTGTTTTAAACCCTCTTATATACTTGATTTTATTAATTATCTTCCTACGAACGCTTTTAAAGCTGTTTTTTGAAGTAAGACAGTCCCACAGAGAGACACAATGCATCTCCATGATTTACACAGGTATTCTTGTTTCTATGGTATTGTCCCTGCCCATCCCTTAGTGAGTTAATGTCATGTAGCAGGCAGATGGGTTAAGAAAATAATTTCATACTATAAATGGCCTCAATCTGAATATTCCACTGGAGCAAAGTTTCAAGAATTAGCCTTTCACTTCATCGTGATGATGATGGCTCGCTGATGCTTTGGAGGGTTACTCCAAGATCAGACTCTCTATCTGTTGGGATCTACAGGTAATCATGTAAAGCATACAAAATACAGTGGGAATCCTTTCCATTGAATTGTGTTGATTTTTACTGGGTTCAGAATGAATCACACAAGGTAGTAACTTAAACATTGTTCTGTAAATTTATGCCCTTTGATGCAATCAAGTGTTAGAACTTTCCATCTTTGAATGAGGTTTAAAAGGGAAAGTTATTTGAGAAAGAGAAATAGATGACCAGCATACTTCTGCCACTAGAAAATTCTAGTCAGTTTACTCACTAGCGTATTGCTGTACCTTCCATGATAAAACACAGAATATGAAATATTCTGCACATTACAATTATTATTATACTAATGCTGACTACCTTATTATCCTATAATCTTCCTTAAATAATTTGATTTTACACTTGGCTGGTTTGCGTCAGCAGATTAAGTAAATGCACTAAGAATGAAGATGGGTAATAAACTGTTCTCCACACATGAAACAAAAATTAACTGATATTCTGAGGTAAACTGTAATTATAGCACTCCTTTGTAAAGATGTCCTCTGAGTTTGGTGAATTTGGGAAAGACTCTGTCCTGGTTTCAGCTGGGATAGAGTTAATTGACTTCCTAGTAGCTGGTACAGTGCTATGTTTTGGGTTCAGTATAAGAAGAATGTTGATAACACTGATGTTTTCAGATGTTGCTCAGTAGTGTTTAGTCTAAAGTCAAGGATTTTTCAGCTTCTGATGCCCAGCCAGCGAGAAAGCTGGAGGGGCACAAGAAGTTGGGAGGGGACACAGCCAGGGCAGCTGACCCAAAGTGGCCAACGGGGTATCCCATACCATGGGACGTCACGTCTGGTATATAAACTGGGGGGAGTGGGAGGAGGGGGATCGCTGCTCAGGGACTAACTGGGTGTCGGTCGGCGGGTGGTGAGCAGTTGCACTGCACATCATTTGTACATTCCAATCCTTTTTTCATTACTGCTGTCACTTTATTAGTGTTATCATTATCATTATTTGTTTTCTTCTTTTTATATTATATTAAACCGTTCTTATCTCAACCCAGGAGTTTTACTTCTTTTCCCAATTTTCTCCCCCATCCCACTGGGGGGGGGGGGGGGTGAGTAAGCGGCTGCGTGGTGCTTAGTTGCTGACGGGGGTTAAACCACGACACACTCACAAAGACAGGTCAGAGGACCTGAAGATGTAGGTGACAATGCACCACAGGCTACTTTCTGGACTTCTATGCGGACTGTGCTTGTGTAGAAGGTCTTTCTTTTAAATGCATGGAAATCGTACAGATTGGGAAAAGGCAAATAAAAAGAAGTAAAAAGAAGAAAAGAAAAGGAGAGCAAAAAGACATGACTTCTTGAAAGTTTTTTGAAAGCCAGGTTCTTGCAAAGGATTTTCTCAGTGATCCACCCATGCATTTTTGTATGAGAGGAACATTATTACAAAAGACACGTTGATATGTCTGACAGGATGGTAGATACTTTTTTTTTCATTTTTATTTTTAATGACCAGTTTGATTTTAAATGAGGTTCAGAGCCCTCAGGATAGCCTGAGATATGACATAAACATGAGGTCACATCTTGCACTTTCAATGCAGCCCATCAGAGGAACTGTAGCATGTCATACTGCAGTCTTTCTAAAACAATCTTTTAATCAAAAGTGCAATAATCCATCACTTCTGCATAGGCAAGGATCGTAACCCAATTCAGAGCATTGCTAGTGAGATGAATGCTTTTTATGTCCCCATATTTGATTTGTGGGGTGAAGGTGAATTAGCGAGAAGCTGATGAATATGATTTCAGACTATGGGACGGGAGTGGAGGTGCAGTGACAGTGTCTATTCTGTCCATCAGCAGTCAATGTCCCCTTCACAGAAACACCACCTCAGTTAGAAGTTTTGTTTGGTTGGTTTGAATTTTGTGAGTTTTTTAATGGGTGCTTGGGGGTTTTTTGTTTGGTTGGTGATTTTTTTGTTGGTTTTTTTTTGAGGAGGGGGCAACAAAAGAGACTAAGGCAATAGAAGTGCTTTGAGTCTGCAGCCTTAAGAAGGATTTTTTTGCCAACAGTTTCAGCGACTGCATGCCAGGCAGCAGCGGGGTCTTGCAGTACAGCTTCCTCTGCTGTTGGCAGGCCAGAGGCTTACATTTCTGTTGTGGACACATTTTGACTAAAGCTGTGACTGAAATGAATGAAGCAGCCCTAGGACAAGGAGCTTCTGGACTGAAGCACGGAGATTACTGCTCCTGGTACTTTCCAAGGGCAAATGATCAGGTAGCCCTGGAAGAGAACAACGTGCCCAGGAAAATCTGAGCACTGCAATGGAGGTAAAACGAGCCTGGTTAGGGCAGAGGTAACAGCCTGAAGGGAGGGGTACCATCTCTTGTGCATCACTCTTCTCTGTTGAGTTTTGGGCAGCAAGGAAAGGTCTTTAATTCTTCTTCTGTGTGTCCATGACCTAAGTCAATATTAAATTGGAACATTCCTCAAATATAGCTGACTTACAGGACTAGGTTATACCCAAGGCCAAGAAGGGGAGGAAATTGATCCTTAGGAACAGAAACGTAGCAGCTTATGTTTCCTCTCTGATATACTTGGTATCATTATAACAGAATGAGGTTTTCAATATGAACTCCAATTTAGGCAATAGGTTTCAGACTCCAGGGTCCTGAAAAGACAGTTTTATGTGTATCTGCTGTTTTACTAAAGGGTGGCTTATTTGAATTAATGGAGGTATATTTTAAAACATAATCTATAGTAGACATATACCTGAATTTTTGTTATTGTATAGCAATACTTTTGTCAGCAAGTTTTAATATATTAGTAAACAATAGGAGGTGCTATGAACATCTTGGGGAGTGCTTTTTCTGTGAAACTGCCTTCTGTATCATGTTATTTGGCCGGATTTTCTATCCCTTTAGGACACAAAACTATAAAATGATTTTCATAACACGATTGTAATTATAATGTTATTTCTCTCATTGTTGAAATATGACATTTAGAAATCTTATTTTTACATAAGAGAGTAAGAAAACATGTTTTATTGAAAGAAATAGTTAAGACTGGGTATATCATGATCGAGTTAAAATTTATAGCAGTTGAGAGGTTTTGGAACACAACAGCTGAAACATACAGTTTCCTGCAGAGAAGGATTTATGAAATGCTACAGGGGGCAGGGAAGGATGCATTACAATATGGCCTTTCCCACAGAGAGGGACCTTAAAGAAATCTAACCTAAAATTGCCTCACCTTTATAGGCCTCTAAAATGAAGCATACCTCATTTACCTGTAGCAAGTGTCTGGACTCTTTGCTTTTTCCCAGAGAAACCACAGGGGAAACCTGAAAGAATCCTATAAGCTTCGTATATGACTGGCTACTTTGGAATCTACTAAATTAAGCCAAGACTTTCAAGTGGAAATCCTATCCTCTGCTCTATTTTTCAGCTGGTCTTTTTCTGAAAGACCTTGTAGATAGTTGCTTCCTCTGTGCCTATTTAACCAAATAGTTAGCTTTATGTGACCATCACATTAGCTTTTCCTGAAGCAGCTGAGGAAGCAATGCTCTTTCTCACAGGGAAAGCAGAACTGGAAAACCATTGAATTGGTAAGATATTACCAGACTTTTAGGCCAACTTCATTTACATCTAAATCATTTTAAAAGAGCATTTGAGGGGAAAAAAAAGCTTATAGGTAGGATACTGTAATGACCCTTTCCAGGTGCATATAGTAGATTGCTCCTACGATTGCCAGAAATACTATTGCTACATTAAGACCTTCTCATTATTCCTGGTACTGTCTACACGTTAGGAGACTCCTCACTGTGGTTTCAGCCCAGTTTTGAGCTTTAGACTTAGGTTTCTTAAGTCTGTTGACCTGCTGCAGTTGTGTTCAAAGTGGAGACAGTGCAGTATGTACCCAGGTGAAATACTTGCATGATTTGAGTCTTTTTACCTCCTTGTTTCTGGGTGCTGGTGTCAATTGAACATGGGTGACTGGCAGAGAGAAAGGGCTAGGAGCTGCTCAGTCTGCCCTTCTGCTGTAACTTGCCTTTGTCTTAAACCCATAGTAGAGGTGCCCCAGCCTGTAGCACAAAGCTCACTGCAAAGGAGCCTTGAGGATTTCTGGCAGGACAAGGCTCTATTGTTAGGAGTAGCAATTTGCACAGGTGATGACCACCTGCTCCAGTGGTTATCCCATCATCTGGGGCTTGCATTTGACATACTGGGCTTGAGTGCGCTGTTTTCAGTCATCTTCAAGTAAGAGGAAGCAGCTAATCTTCAAATACTTCTTCAGTGCTTCATTGTGCAACACTGCAAAACCACAGCCTTGAAGACAGAAAGTAAACTCTGTAAAGATGGTTACTTTTTTCAGGGCAGAGAGGGGGATATGTGGCTGTGGGGGACATTAGGAAGGCATATTGTACGTACTTTCTCAAGTGTATCAGGGCAAACAAATAAGGTTTTGCATAACCGCCTGGTGTCAACCACTTTACAAGTTTGAGATAAAGTTAGAAGGGGCAAAAGAGGACACTAGAAAAGTCAAAATAAGTCAAAGAAAGATTTCTTCTTAAACATCAATGCTGACACTCTGAAACAGATGGGTGCCTCAAAAGAGTGTTGATGATTTTCTTTTGCCACTTGGCATAATGTGCCTGCAAGCATAAATAAATACCTATGAATTTATACATACCTGCATGTGTACAGAGATACCACTGTTGCTGAAGAGCAAGAAACATACTGTTTATGCCACTTGTAGCAGTGGCACCTCAGAGTAGCCCAGGAGACTGTTACATGAAGGATGTTGAGACAGTTCATTTACGAAAAGGTTTATGAGTGAGGTCGGTCCACAGCTGATGGATCTTCTGGTTAAAGTTGCTGTTGGGGACAAATAAATCAAAAGAAGAGAAAGATAGAAAATAAAAAAATTCCACCTGGGAATAGCAGGGACAGGGTCCCAGACAAGTATCCTCCTCTGGGGGCTCTCTCCAGTGCAGCAGGTTGCAATGATGATGATGATGATGATGATTCTGATGAGCTTTTGACATCTTTCCCCTAATGCTATATATATTTTTCATTAGGACCCACACAAACTCCCTCTGGGTTGTTCCCAATTAGATTGTTATTAGTGCTGAGTGGATTGTGCTGATTAGGTGCCAGTGTTGCACACTGATTGGTTGTTATGCTTCTGTGCACATAAATTATTGGACAATATTTGCTGAGGATTTAAATGGCTCTGAACTGCTTCCTTGTGTGCTGTACTTTGGATTTTTCTAATATACATATATATATATATATATATATAAAAAATCTAAAAAAGGGAATGAAGGGGGGAGCAAGGAGAGGGGGGATTCTCATGCCAGTGGTGCCCATGGTACCTGAACATGAGAACCTGCCATAACAATACTGTCAGTATTTGCAAAAGCAAGGCTGTGAGAGCAACAGTAAGAGTACAATAGGATGGGAAGAATAAGGAAAAAATATTGACACAGAGGCCATGGAAATGCTGCCTCAGTGGCTTAGGTAAAAGGTTACAGAGTTGTAAATAGTAAGCTCTTAGCATTACTAAGACTAAAGCACTAACGCACCTAAGACATAGCGAAACAAGACAGATTTGGCTTTTATTACATCTGCATCCTTGAAAGTAAACAGATGTGCTTGAGAGGCAGGTCCGGAGAGTCTAAGGACATTTGCCAAGATTCAATTCAGCAAAGCATTGAAGTGCAGGGATGTTTTAATCCATATACTCAGCTGTTTTTCCAGTGCTCTGCGAGGATGCTCTGTGTTCATGGGAGGAAAGAGAGCAATCAGTGATAGCCAGTATGCCTGTTGGTTTCTATCATAAATCTGTTGGTGGTGTTTTCCTGTCATATCAGGCTTCTGCAAGCAGAGGTGCCTGAAAGGGCCACCTCTTGAGTGGCTCTGTAGCAACAGATTTGGATACTGTAAAAATGGCATGTGTAGTTATAATCTCAGTAGATGAACCTTCATTATGCCTCCTTTACAGGTAGATTAGTCATAAGCAGCAAGGATGATGATACAAGCATGAATTTTACCTGGAGATTGCAGGGACGACCCAGAGACACAGCACAATGTTACTGACAGGACAAGAGCACTAACTTTGCACTTCCTGAATGTCTAATATTCTTGTTGCTACACAGGTGTTCAGGCACTTGAATAGCATGTAATTGCCTGTAGCTTCAATACCAGATTATCCTGGTGTTTGTGTAGGACTGGAATAGAAATACAGAACAGAGAAGTGAGGGACACAAGCTGTCAAGGCCTGGAGTTGGATAAAAAAATTGTTAGTGTGCCATCCACTGACATTTCCAGTTTTAGAACAGACAAATCTGACTCAGCGAAGTGTGAGGTAGAGCAGGGTCTGTGACCTACTTAGCCGTGCTGAAATGTGAGGGGAATTCACAGTGACTCACCCCCAGTTTTAACAATTACAGATGTCATCTTGCTTTGGGTAACTCCTCTCATACAGCTGGTCTTAAGGTATTAAGGTGACCCTTAAGGCCGTGTGAAAACTCTCACTATCCTTTTGTGCATCTTTGTATTTAGGCTCAGAATTTTCCATAAGGTGAGGTGAGATTCTGAGCATTGAGTTCCTTTTTTCCTGAATGCTGAGTGAAATTATGTTGTGTGATCTCCACAGTGTCTCGACCAACACTGAATGAGTTTTATAACAGCAAAACAAAATGTTTTTCCAGTTCAGTTATGGATGCTTAGTAATAACCAGTATTTTGTCTGTTCTGCCTTTCCCCTACAGGAGCCCTGGTTTATAGCAGTGCTCTGTAAGTGTCACAGCAAGCGCTACGGGTTCTGTATGTGGAGATGGGGACAGTATCAGCTGTCTGCAGGGACAGCACACCAGCTGTACAGCTCTTCTTGCTCTCCTCATTTGCACACAAGGCTTCCAGCCTGCAAAATACAGAAGACAGGGGGAAGATGATGGATCTGAAGGTACTAGTACCTCTCTCCTGTTGTCTTTGAAGCTGCTGAGAATGATTGCTTCTGTGAATAAGTGATTTTAGCTGAGCATTTCTACTCTTTCTGTTATTTTCCTTGCAGTGGCATGGCTTTGATTTCCCGTGGGGAACGGGTCATAGTTGTTTTTATTTTTTTAGTACTTAGTTCAGTAGGTATTGGCCCATGACAGGGGCTCCCATCTGCTGTTAACCGTGGAAGATTTGGCTACACTTTGGACTAACTAAGAATGAAGGGCTACAAAGAGCCAATCTGCCACCACGGAGCCTCACTCTGAATGGCAGGATATACTAGCTCTTGTCCACAAAGTACTTACATTGCTCTAGATACAGAGTAAATCTCAACCCTGGACTTGTGTCAGACACTGATGTCTTGGGGAAAGGATTTTGTGGAGGTAAAGAGGACATTAGCCTTTGTGTCTTGATTTTTGCCCCAAATCAGTGGCAATTCACATCCTCTGTAGCTGCAGCACAGCACCATAGTTTCTCTTCAGCTCCTCCAGCATGTCCTGCCGTGGGGACAAACCTCTGTCTTCAGGCTCAGGAACATGAAGGAGACACTCCTGTGCAGACTCTTCCCCTTGACTAACATTGGGGTTATTCCTGCCCCTGGTTCCCAGGACTGGGAACATCTAGAAAGACCTAGATCTAGGAAGATCTAGAAAGCACACAAATTCACAGAATAAACTCAGGTCTGAGACTGCTCTTGAATGAGTAAGTCCTCGCAGGTGCAGAGTGTTGGGGGACCTGTGGGCTCAGATGACTCAGAGCTGGTTCAAGTCAGGCAAAATCAGAGGTACACTTTCTTGGCTACCTCAGTGCAGAGACATCTGCATCTTTCTCTGCTGGACTGCCCAGCTATTTCCCAGAGCCCACAGTGTCAGAATTTCTCATCATTGGTTTCCCTCTTCTGGAACAGTAAAGACTTCAGAGTATTTGGCTTTTTTTAATGGTGACTGTATTAGAGCTAGAAAGCAACTGCCCAGATTTAAATTTAAATTTATTGGATCAGTCTAAGAATGTAGAATAATATTTCTATTTTCATTTGGAAGTCTGAGGTGACTCTAGCCATTGTGCTTTAGAAAGGCACACTGAAATATTTAATTTAGCAAATAGGTATTTACAAGGACAAAAATTAAACAACCAACTTGTTTTTTTACATAAGTAGCAATTAAATATGTCAAGGGATTAAATTTCTCATATTTTATGTTAATGCATAAAAGTCTCGTTCCTAAGCTGTGTTCCCAGCCATAAACTGAACATTAAGTAGAAATTTCACAGAACAATTCTAAGCATGTAAAGAAGGTAAGTTCATAATCCCAATATAAAATAATCAAAGCATTACACCACCTGGCAAATGTTACTGAAATGAAGCTGGATTTCATTTAGGTGGATCCACCGTAATAGAAGATTTCAAGGCTGTGTGATATATTAGCATCCATCTGTTTAAGAAAAGTTAATTGTCGTAAAACAAAAACGCAGTCCAGCAAATTATGTAAAGCAACTTGTAATTAATCAGAGCATGTTTTAGAGTGAAAAGCAATTGGAAATTATTCTAAGAACTATTCTTCCAGGCACACAATAGAGACAAGTTTTATAAAAGGCCAGAGAAAGAGATCAAGTAATAACTACATCTGAGTAACTGTAAAACTGAGGTGAAAGGAAAAGGTTTGCATACTTTATCAAAGTATGCAGCTCCATTTTAAACTTTTTTTAATAGAGTCACCTTATTTTCAACTTGACCTAAAGTAACATGTTTAAAAACCCATGAGAAGCACAGAGACTAACACTAAAAATGCATACTTAGCCAGGGGTTGCAAGAAGTTATAATGATTAGGAAGAGCCTATATAAAAAACCAAAACAAAAAGCCCTTCCAATTCCTTCATAGTTGGCTAGTTTGCTTTAAAAACTGGATTTAAAAGTCAGTTAATTAAGGAATCAGATAGAATACCAGAACGTTAGTGACATAAAGAGGCTAGTCAGGTTTGTAACAGGGAATATTTCTTGCATAAAGCGTAGATGTATAGAGAGGTGTCAAAAAGGCTTTAAGGCATGCCATTCTGACTTTGCTTCTGCACAGTTCTCCTTGCAGAAAATTAATTCCACATGAGATGTTAAGACAAGAATGAAGAGAAGACTCAAATAAGAGTTCTTTTTTGGTAATTTATAATGTTTCATCTGCCTGACCACCTGCAGGGAAAACTTTACACTATTTTTGACATATCATTAGCATAGATCTCAGGTTCCCAGCTACTAACTGTGGCTGTTTTATCTCTGCTGTCAAACTTGTTCACAATGTAAGCAATCTCTTTTGGATCTTCAAGGATACCTGGGAAGTGTTTTATTGTCCCTGCAGAGCTCAGCATTGGCTCTTGTGTTGCTTAGGATTTATATGCTAGCTAGAATACACTAACAAGTCAGCATAAGGGTATCTAAATGTTGGAATTTACACAAGCAAATTAATTTCTGTGTGCATGTTCTCCATTTTCTATGAACTTAATCTACTCCAGGCAAATGATAAAGAGGCAGAAAAGGAACCAGTAGAACAACTCTTTCTACCTCTTTAGTTTTTCTCTTCTTCCTCTAAAGCAAAAGCCAAGTTTCTCAAGAACAGGTGTAAACCTATTACTCCTCATATATCCACACTGAGAAGTCTATGAAGTAGAACAGATGCATTAGCTGTAAGAAATAGTATAGCCAAGCAAAAGTTTTGTTCATAAAACTTTCCAGCTGCGAATGCTGCTTCTTAGCAAAGAACTTCAGAAAAGTGCTTTACTATTCACTTAGCTCTTCAATTTCTTTTCAGTTTTATTAGGCAGTGAAGTGGATTTGTTTCCAAACAGAAAACTTCTTGTAGAAGCCAAGAACCTGCAGCTGTGCAGAGTTCATGGGTTGTAAATGGGTTTTCAGTGTGTTTGTTTCCTGTATGCAACACTAGAGTCTGAGTGCTCATTTTACATTGCTGTTGGGGTATTTCCGTAACTGTGGCATACGTTCATAATGGGATACTTTTGAGACAAGTGGATACAGAGGATGAGTCTTTTTCCGAATTTAGGATCTTATTCCTCAAATGGTGCATGACTGACTGCATGGCAGTCAGCCAGCTACCAACCTTGTGGCAAATAAATCTCTCCTTTCTTTTCTGCTTTTAACTTTTAACTCTGTAAAAAATTTCTTGGAAACAGTCTTAGATTCAGTATAGGTGAACAGTTCTTTTGCAGAGGATGGGGGGGATTGTTTTTGCTTTTTAATCTTTCAGTCTTGGAAGAACTTGAAAGTTAGAGTAAAAATAAAGGATCTCATCTCTCACACATTGCAGGACTGTGATATCATGAATTTGAAAACCCTGGAGCATGGTTTTACTGAGGATTTTATAGAGTTGTTTGTACTTCATGAAGCATAATAACTCTTACTGATTTTGCAAGGAAATTCATTGCAGAACCCTGGAACTGTAGAATCTGCACAGTAGTTCTTTGTAAAATGGCTGCAAAATTCTTGTTTATGGGCGTAAGACCCCTGCAGGGTTAGACCGATAGTTTATGTAGCCCTTTATTCTGCCTGTGACAGAGGCAGAATGTCCATGGCAAGGGCTTGTCCTTCTCAGGAGGAGTGCTCCTTTTGCGGGTTTTGTCTGCTTATAACTGCAAACTGCACTGAGAAGGACCACTGGCCATGCTGCCAACAGCAGTGTCTGAGTTTCTTTCTTTTTATTTGTCCTCTTTGGCAGCTCTGTGCTGTGTGAACAAATGTTACATGTACACAAAGTTAGAAGCTTTGGCTTACATCAGAATGCCAGTATAGATGTAGAAGTTCCCCTGAGGTGTTTTTAAAAGTTAGTCGTTGTGTGCTAAATTCCATTATCCAGTACAGGATGTATATCTAAACTAACTGCTCTGCCATAATGTGATAGCTGTAGAACTGAAAGGGATCTCTTTCCTTACTGAGTCAAGTCCTCTGCTACTGTAGCTAAGTTATAAAATCACTTCCTAAACAAATCAAATTATTATTTATATGCATATATTTGATAATATCTAGATCTAACAGTATCTTTGTTCTCACAGCTCCTACCAACAGGGTCTTTTATAGCTAATGCTCATCAGTCTCTGTTTTTGAGCCTGCGTTTAGTCACAAACAACTTATACCTATGGGTGCCTGAGATGATGTTCCTTCAATAAAACGGCTGAATTATTTCTGGTTTCCTCCTGTTAAAAATCCTCTACCCTCTCCTGATTATCCTATGAATCCATTTCTACAGCTGTTCTCTAGATCATCTATCTTAAACAGAAGTTGCTTATGTCTAGTGAGAACACTTCATCTGATGTATTTCAAAATTGTATTTCCCTTTTTTCCCAACATCATCATATTAGTGGCTTATGAACATCCTACAACCAAGCAAAACACACAAGCTTGCTTTCCATTATTCCAAATCAATAAACCTGAGAATTTCTTGTTAAGTTGTTAAGTCCATTACACATGCTGTAAAACAAGAGTGTAATGTCCAGTTCTGTATGGTCCCATTAAAAAGTGCTTCTAACAACCATAAATAGCCTCCACCAGGAAACGGGAAAGTGGGTTGTGCAATATAAAAGTAGTGTGTCATGTTCCACATTAATCTGGGTGTATCTGTTTGCAACAGCAATATGTGGGTTATTACTGCATGTCAGAGGAGTTATCTGTAACTAGGGACAGTACAGGCGAGCAACTGTCATGTAGATGAATATTATGCATAGTCAATTAGATGGCTTCATGGTACAAATTGAAGTCCTGCTAGTATACATAGCAACAGCAGTGTTCTGTAACTTCCGTGACCTCTTTTGGTGTCACTTTCATAGCTTACCCTGAAGGTTTCAGACATCTTTTGTAGCTTTAGAAAAAACAAGATTTCTGAACGGCTTAAATTACTTCACACATATTTTGTCAGGCATTGGAATGGGCTGCCCAAGGAAGTAGTGGAGTCACCATCCCTGGAGGTGTTCAAAAAACCGCGTAGATGTGGCACTTCAGGACATGGTTTAGTGGGCGTGGTGGTGTTGGGTTGATGGTTGGACTTGATGATCATAAAGGTCTTTTCCAACATAAATGATCCTATGAGTCTATGATTTTCTGGGTTCTTTAACTTGCAACTGGTATTTGCTATGGCTTTCAGTGGTGCTGAAAGGGATCATCAGACACAATCAATGATTAATATATATGGTATTTGTACAATAACAGTGGCTTGAAGTCTATCCTTTCAATTTTAATGGTTCTTGCAATTCTATGTTTAGAAGAGTCGTAGACAATGTTTTGCACTGTACTACAGGAACACTAAAGCAGAATTGATTGCTGAAATCTGCTTCACACTGACATGTCTAGGTCTGCAGAATGGTTTGTGACAGAAAAAGGCTCTGCAAGGTTCATCATCATCATCTTTGCAGTATGATGGGTATTTCCCAGTCACTGTATCAATGAAGAGCTCTGCCTTCAAGCTCTCCAATTTCCTTTCCAGGGTCCCAGGAGATAGCAGGGTCAGCCAGGGCAGGAGCAGCAGTATCCTGAGAGATGCCTGTGGGGTGTGGCTGCCTGATATTCGCATTTCAGAACTTGTCTCCTCTTACCAAGAGCCACCCAAATATTAAGGGCACTTTGTGAATTAATGCAACCTGGGGCTATATCTCTCCTGAAACTATTATTACTGGGAACTGCTGGCTTCACTGTTGCTCACTTGTCTCTGAAAAGGAGTTGGTTGTTCCAGAGCAGTGGTTAATTCCCTTTTTATACTCCTTTCCCCACTCAGATTTTCAGAGGACCTTGAAGAAAAACTGCACCAGGCCTTCATGACTACAGAAAGCACGACTTCTTGAGTGCTTCCTGGTCTATGGTGGATGGCTTAGAGTGCCTTTGGCTCCTCTACCACCCAGCCCTGCCAGTAGATTCAGAGGAGAATGTCACCAGTGTGACACGCTTCCTCCAAGAGGTACATGGCGAGACCACATGGCAGCTGGCATTTAGTATGATGTAAACTGTAGGAGAGATCCCTTACTATAGCCAGACTCCACCGCTGAAAAACAGTTTTGTTGGTGATAAAGTATTTGGCATTTCCTCTGACTCAAAAAGCTAAGTTAAAAAATACTGGTATTCTGGCATTTTGCCTCTTCAGTTGCTATACTGGTACAGAAGAGGGCCTGATTTTAAAACACACATAGTGACAAGGAAGTAACTACAGCCCACAGTGAGTGACCTTTGCAGAGCAGGGTCTGCTGGGTAGCGATGTATTCATGGCTGATCAAAACTGGACGCGTTATGTGAATAGACCTGTTGTGGTTAGTGCTGGTACCTTTCATCATCCAGCTTTGGAAGGAAGTCAGAGGCAGTAAGGTGGTCCAGAAAGTACTTAGACCAGCCTAAATATGCCATTACTTCCATGTCAGAACACCGTGCATGTAGGAAGCTTTTTGCAAGAGATTTAAAATTTTGTCACTACTCCTTATCCAGGCATTCTCATTACATTACTTTCCCTTGCCTGTGGGGCTGAGGATGAATAGGAAACCTGAACATACTAGGAAACGTGCTAAGCCTTTGCTGACATACTGAATTCAAGCTGCTCTGAGAGAGGAGATGGAAGGAGAAATTCCTGGTCACAGAAGGGGTCTGTGAGTAAGATAACTGTACCCTACCTTTTCTCATTCTGATGGGTAGTCACAGACTCTCTTGCTGTGCAGGAGCTTAACATCTAAAAATTAGTAGACAAAATAGTCTACTTCAGCCACGTGCCAGGTTTTGAAGTTCTTAACTAAGGGAAAAATTTGGGCAGTTCGGAGACTAGGCAGGCCAATGGAAGAAAATAAATGCCCCCCTGAGCAAGCCCATTTCTCTGCAGTATGGGAACCCAGCTTTAACATAAGTACTCTCTCATTCTGATATTCACAGGAATCTAGGTGAAATCCCATGGTAGGTAAAAGCACTTCTTTCTTACCTCAGGTCTTGGATATAGGACAGAAATCAGAAAACTGGGTAGAATTATTTGTAACTATATTTTAGCAGACATTTAAAAGTGTGCCATTTATGAACAAATACGTACCTTTTAAAAAGCTTGGCTCTGATGACTCATTCTTTCATAATTGGTTTGAAAGAAGTATCGAAAAGCTACTGTGTGAAGTCCTGTACATTCACTACTGTTGCATGTTAAAATGCCTCTGTGTGTGTTTATGGAACATGAAGGTCTTACTAAATATCTTGCCAGCTGTCTCTGTGAGACCTCAGTGCAGAGGCCTTTAGGCTGAGAATGTACATTTACAGGCAGGACACCTCCCATACTCTCTGAAGATACCACTGGGTTAGATAGGGTACTTAATCATGTGCTAGATTTTCAGCAATGGCCCACATTCCCCTGAAACTGCTGACGTGCTCAGGCACTATTTGGAAATCTGTGCCACAAGTTAGAGCTTTGTGCAATCCCAGATTCCAGCATAAACTGTGACTGCATGCATAGGCTTTGCTTCTAAAAAACAAATGTGGACATTGTACATTTTCTCATAAATTATTTCCACTTTCCTTTATATATTCCATGAAATCAGGTAGAAATGGGCTTTTTCAGTTTGCCATTTTAAATTTCTGATACTCCTGTGCTTTTCTAACAATTTCTTTTCAGCTTTTTACCCTAGTGTAGTTTTGGCAATTATGAAGTTGTCTTTTCTCATTCATGTAAATCATTAAAACAATGCCCTTTCCTGTCACTGGTGCAGTGGACATTCACCAGAGGTTTTCTCTCAATTACATGCCTCACTGGGCTCTTCCTGATTTAAATATTCTCATTTTGCCTTTGTTCTAAGCTATCAATATTGTTATTCAGTGAAGTCGTGTTAGGAATCATAGTGTCTATTCCCACAAGATGCTTGTGCTTTTAGAAATGCTGAAGTCTGAAAATCAATTGATTTTGTAAAGGGGATAGTGGAGGGGTTTTGTGTGATTCTCCACCTCTGAAAGGGATTCTGTGTGGATGCGCTCTGATTTTTATGTAGCTATAAATGTAGTTACTGAGCAACAGAACCTGAGACTTACCCTTCCTTTTTTGTCAGTGTTTATTGCTCACAATCACGGAAGGTTTTGTTTTACTGGACACTGTTCAAATAAAGCCCGGGCTCCACAAATGTCCACCTCCGTGTCCTGCAGGTGAACAAGCAGTCAAGCAAGGGCTGAAAAAACATCAGCTGTGAAACTCAGTTGCTCACTAGTAAATTGGCTAAATTCACCTCATTGTCAAACAATCAAAAGGTTTAGGAAATATTTGGACAGTCCACATGTCAGTGGATGTTATGCATCTAGAATGAATAGCTGATCAGCTAATAGCTGAATAGCTACCTGCTCTTCTTAAGAACCTTCTCTTTCCAGGGTGGCAGAGCACAGTGCATCACTTCTGACATCATTAAGGGCTGTGTCTGAAAGTGCTAGATTTCAGCAGGAGATTTATAACAAAAAGAAAGGTGAAGAGCCTGAAAAAAATTTCCTTCGTTCTAGAAGTCTTTTGAAACCCAACTAAAGTAAGTTCTTAATGATTCATGGCAATGTTAATTAGGTCTGCTGTTCTTTGTCATTTCTGAAGTTTGAGTTTATTACTGAACTGCTTTTGAAATGTACCGCATAGGGAGGGATGGACACTCACTCCTGTCACTGGACTTCTGAGGCATTAAACTTCCCTCTGGAAAGGATCACTCACAGCCTTTGCTGTAGCATAGTTTTACACAGTCCTTCAGGGCATGCAGTGAATTCTTCAGCGCGTTGGTTGTTGCCACATCGCACAGGCTGTGTTTGGGTCACAGAAGGGGTCTGTGAGTAAGACAACTGGATTACGTGGCACTAAATAGACAGTTCAGCCTCAGACTTGCCTGCAGGGTAGTGTGTAAGGGCTAACTGCAGGGTACCAGGGTCGCCTCTTGGTGGTTAGTGTCCTAGGCTGGCTTGTGTGGCATCTAGGGATTACTGCTGTTGTCCATGTCTCCAGGGCTCTATTTAAATCAATTGTGTGTTATCTCTAAGTGTGGGACACACATCCTGTGTGCTGATTTGGTGTAGCTTGTCATAACACTTTTGTGCCCCATCCTCTTCAGGACAGCAAAAATGCTTTGACTTATTCTGATGTCAGGAGATTCAAAATCAAATTTGCAGGATTTTTTGTCTGGGGCTGGAGAGAATACTTCAGAAGTTTTCTTCACCTGAGGTTAAAGGTATAATTGAATTGTCCTACCCTGTAGGGCTGTTCTCTTTTTCTCTTTTTAATAGTGGAACAAAGTCAGCCCTCTACATACAGTTCAAAATGGAATGCTCACAAGTCCTTGACTAGTGAACTTTATTATGGAGATGGAAACCTGCCAGCGTGAAGTCAGGGTTAGCCAATGTTAGTTTGTCTGAAGTATTAGAGTCACCTTCACAGTGGTTGGGATCTATGTTTTGGGCACTAAGAGGAACGTGCTTCTTTCTTAAAAGAGAAGAGTGAGGGCTTTATACAGAGGCAGCCAATTATGCAGTTTGCTGGAAAATGAGCCAATCATTCATTTTAATGAAGAGAATTTCAACTTAGACATAAGTATGTCCTTGACATTTTTTAGTAGCAGTGACATTATCCGAGCAGCTTGTTCTAAGAGAAAAATCAGACATACACAAGTACATCTATCTCTACAAGGAAAAAACACTAAGCGAGGTCACTTGATTAGCAAAACCAGTAACAGCTTATTAGATACCGCCAGAATTCAGTGTTCCTCAATTCTGTGAGTTCGTGCAGAATATCAGAGGTAAAGAAATTGCAACAGATAAATCCAAAGCTACAAGATTCAGAAAGCAACTGTAAGAACTGATGCTAAAGTAATAAGCATTGTTTCTTTAAAAGTAATAGCCACAGTTCTTGTCCAAGGTTTGTGGTATAAAGGACTTCTGACAATGTGATCACACTGGTATTCTGTTCAGCAGTGTTACCTCTAACAAGTCTCTGAAATTTGTGATGTCAGTTGGCAAACACCATCTTTTTTTCTCCTCTCTTTTCCCCCTCTCTCCCCCTCTTTTTTTTTTTTAATTTCAGCTATTCCGAATATTCTTCTAATGTATAGATGGTTCTAAATTTAATTAGGAGAGAGATATTTTTCTGGGAACCCCTAACTATTTATTCATTATAAACTAGAAATCTCAGCAAAGTTAGTTTGATTATACTAGTTACTATAAGAATACACAGTAAGAGACAGCTGTAAGAACACAGGTCAGGGTTTCAGGTGTATTTTGATTTTTAACTCAAATTGAACACATCAGGAAATAGATACCTAAAATATATCTTCATCCACCTTGGCAAGTCATGTGAAAAGGTTAGGGTGTAGAAAGAAAGATTCACTAGCTGCATTTTACTGATAAAGATTAGAGACAGAGCGCTCAAGGTTGTGTTGCCTGTTTTGAGGCTGTCTCAAAGACTTAGATGTATGGTGTATGGGTAATGGCATAACAGAATGGCTCTGCCAACAGGAAATTCAGCTTCCAAAAAAATACAGTTTTCTTGGGAAACTGATTTTACATCCCCCCTTTTTTTTTCTTTCTTTTTTTTTTTTTTTTAAATTAGGAAAGAGAGAAAGAGTGAGCCAGCTTTGGGATCTTTATTTATGAAGTTCTTTGGTGTCATAAAGTTCTTTGGTGGCATTTCATCTTGATATAAGAAAGAATTTTTTTTACAGTGAGAACAATCACTCACTGGAATAACCTCCCCAGGGACTTGGTAGAGCCCCACCACTGGAGGTTTTCAAGATGTGGTTGGACAGGGTGCTAGATAATCTCCTCTAGGCTCCCTTTCCCACAAAAGGTTGGACCAGATGATCTTTCAAGGTCCCTTCCAACCTGGGCTGCTCTATGATTCTATGATAAACAGCAAACTTTTTTCATAAATATGTATACCACTCCATCTTTAAAAAAGCTGGGTTTCTTACACATGCTGCACCTATTGGAAGTAACATCTCACACTTCCCTCTGATTTACAGCTTTCATTTATTTGGGACAGTTTGTATTTATTTGCCCTAGTTTCAAGTCTGGTTCATTTTTGTTACCTCAATAGCTGTTCTCTCTCCCTGTTGTTTAAACCTTGAGATATTTACAGCATTTAATAACAATACCTCTCAGTCTTTTCTAGCTGTAATGTAGTATTTTACATTGTCTGATCATTCAGGTTCTTAAAATTTGGAGCATTTTAGATCAAACTGATTTCACATGAATCAGGAGATACATTTTTTTTAAAATTCAAAATTAAACAAGTCATATCAACTCAGTTTAAAACACCTAGCTGAATTTGACTGGCATCCCATTTTCCTATGGAAGAGTTTTTTTGAATTCCCAGTCTCTCCTTTAAGCAGTGCTCCCAGAAAAAAAAAAAAAAAATCCTGTAATTCATTGCAGATATCTTCAAACCAAATGGTGTTGCACCACTAGAGGCATATGCCTCTGCATGTGTTGTAGAAAAAAATGCTTTGCCCAGGAAGCACTGAAGGTGAGGAGAAGAAGGAGAAAACCATAGAATCATAGAAGGTCATCTAGTCCAACCCCACTGCAATGAGCAGGGACATCTTCAACAAGATCAGGTTGCTCAGAGCCCCGTCCAACCTGACCTTGAATGTTTCCAGGGATGGGACATCTACAACTTCTCTGGGTAACCTGTTCCAGTGTTTCATCATCTTAACGATAAAAAATTTCTTCGTTATATCTAGTCTGAATCTACCCCCTTTTAGTTTAAAACCATTACCCCTCGTCCTATCACTGCACTCCCTGCTAAAGAGTCCCTCCCCATCTTTCCTGAAGGCCCCCTTTAGGTACTGGCAGGCTGCTCTAAGGTCTCCTCAGACCCTTCTCTTCTCCAGGCTGAACAACCCCAACTCCCTCAGCCTTTCCCATAGGAAAGGTGTTGATCCCTCTGATATTTTTTGTGGCCCTCCCCTGCACCTGCTCCAGCAGCTTCATGTCTTTACTATACTAAGGACTCCAGAGCTGGATGCAGTACTGGATGCAGATGGAGTCTCACCAGAGTGGAGTAGAAGGGCAGAATGACCTCCCTTGACGTACTGACCACACTTCTTTTGATGCAGGCTAGAATACGGTTGGCTTTCTGGGCTGTGAGTGCGCATTGCCATCTCATGTCCAGCTTTCCATCCACCAGTACCCCCAAGTCCTTCTCCACAGGGCTGCTCTCAATCCCTTCATCCTCCAGCCAGTATTGATACTGGAAGTTGCTCCCACTCAGGTGCAGGACCTTGCACTTGTCTTTGTTGAACCTCATGAGGTTCACGTGGCCCCACTTCTCCAGCTTGTCCAGGTCCCTCTGGATGGCATCCTGTCCCTCAGTTTATGTCAACCACACCACTCAGCTTGCTGTCATCTGCAAACTTGCTGAGGGTGCACTCGATCCCACAGTCTATGTCATTGATGAAGATACTAAAAAGTACTTGTCCCAGTACAGACCCCTGAGGGACACCACTTGTCAACGGTCTCCATCCTGACACTGAGCCATTGACTACTCTCTGGTCGTGGCCAGCCAGTCAACTTCTTATCAATCAAACAGTCCATCCATCAAATCCATATCTCTCCGATTTAGAGAGAAGGACGTTGTGGGGAACTGTGTCAAAGGCCTTACAGAAGTCCAGATAGATGACATCTGTAGCTCTTCCCTTGTCTACTGAGGTTACTTCATGATAGAAGGCCACTAGATGCTCAGGCAAGACTTGCCCTTGGTGAAGCCATGATGGCTGTCCTGAATCATCTCCGTGTTCTCCATGTGCCTTAGCATAGCTTCCAGGAGGATCTGTTCCATGATCTTTCCAGGCACAGAGGTGAGGCTGACAGGTTGGTAGTTCCCAGGGTCCTTCTTTCTACCTTTTTTAAAAATGGGTGCAATGTTTCCCTTTTCCCAGTCACTGGGGACTTCACCTGACTGCCATGACTTTTCAAATATCAGGGAGAGTGGCTCGGCAACTATATCAGCCAATTCCCTCAGGACTCTGGGATACATCTCATCAGGTCCCATAGACTTATGTATCTTAATAACAAATGGGGATATTGGGTACCTGTATTTGGGTACAAAGTCCACAAGGGGAAAAAACTCAGCTGAATGATTAATTTAATCACAGAGCATTTGGGTCGATGTAATTACTTGGAATGAATCATTTCAGGTACAGATAAAATCATGTTGACATCTCCCAATATTTTTTAACTCAAATCCATCACATATAAACTTTAAATTTATCCTGATTCGGAAAGAAAATTATTAACCTACATGTTAACCTTTCCCTAGAATAGAAGTTGCAAAATTTACTTACCTCTATTTAGGCTGTATTGGATAAACCTTAGCAAAAAACTTCTACCCAAACCCTGAGAAAACTGTTCTCAGTTTACCTAGGATATTCAGGATAAAGCCTGATACTGAATGCAGTTTACTGAGCATCGCAAGCTAGTGACACACATATTCTTTGTCACTGAAGCTGCGTAACCTCCTGAAAAGCTCAGAGGTCCTACCATCAGACACATTTTCAGTAATATTTACATGTAATGAAATCTATGAGAGCACCTTTGTTTTCTTCTGCTGCCCAAATTACATCTGAAAATTGGAGTCTAATACACCTACCACTAAATACAGGTAGTGGTACAATTTTAGGAGGAAAGGTTCAGCAGTTCTCATGAAATTCATGGGTCAAAACTAGCTTTTGAACAAGTGATCATTCCATGCACGTGGCTAAAAGCTGGATCTGAATTTGACCTTAGTGTGTCTCTTCCCTAGATAAACAGAGCATGTTTTTCCTCTGCTAAGTGTGTATACTTGATTTGAGACCAACTGAAGGTTTTAGACTTGGCAGAGGCTTGAGTTTTATGTCTGAATCTAATACATTTTATTAAACAATGTGAGCTGTGATAAGTTTCTGGAGGCGAGGTAGTCGGTATCACTGAGACAGGAGCAAATGGCTTTGAATCTCAAACACGTATTTGAGTCTCCTGTGCTTCTCCATCTGTAAACGTTGTTACTAGTTGTTTCAGTTCTGCTGTTGGATTAATTATTCTTAGGTTTAGGGCATATGTTGACAGTCTTACTTAAACATGCCTGCTAAGCCAAATAACTCAATTAGTAACAGGCAGATTCTGTATTTAAAATTAGCTTTCCTGAACCGTTAAAATCTTCATCTTGAACTGTTATTGGACTGAAATGATTTCTCTGCAATGCTTGCTTGTAAAACAGATCTTTTTCTAAACCTGACCCATTGCACAAAGCAAGAACTGTTTATCATTCCTCATGTTCATCACCATTGTTTTCAGCCCTGTGGTCCATTGTGTCTTTTATCAATAATTCTGATGGTTTTCCAATCCTGTTTCCTGCAGATGTTTCTGGGATATCCATGCCAAATACCTTTTCTTCATTTGTTGTGAGCCAAGAAATAGAAACAGAATTGCATGTTCTGTGATATGTGATGTATATTTCATGATCTGGATATTTTCATTTCCCATGGACTTTAACAGTATAGGTAATAATTTTTCCCCTTGAAAACTACCAAATATGAAGCTGATGTTGAATGTCTTTGACTTGGTTTGGTGACAATGGAAAAAATTGCCATTATTTTTCACCTTCAAGTTCTGTTTGCTCCTAAGATTTGGACTAGTTAGACAGAGATAATTTTTTATTCCTGCATGGAGAGTTTCTTGTACAGTGAAATCCATGGACTAGTTTTCCTGTGCAACATATTGTTTCCCTTGATGTTCCCCTAGACTGACAGACAAAGTTCTCTTCTCTCTTCTCTTCTCTTCTCTTCTCTTCTCTTCTCTTCTCTTCTCTTCTCTTCTCTTCTCTTCTCTTCCTCTGAAGACTCTGCCAGGCTTCATATGCTTCTTGTAAACTTTTCCATAGCAGAAGATATACCTACCACAGCATATTTTTTGTGTTTGACCTATGCAATTCCTCTAAAGACTTCTCTAGTGGCAAGTGTGGAGTGAATGACCTTACAAAGCTAAAAGACTGCACTTCACTTGAGTGTGTATGTGTTTCATTTTAGAGCTGTGTCACATCACAGGTCACTGAAACCTCACGGGCTCACCAGTTTACACATGTCCTGTGGCAAATGGGGCCGTATCTAGGAAGGTTGTGACGATATCACTGTTTCAGAAAGGGGAAACTTTTTAACCAAGATAACTAAACACTCTCAGCCTCAGCAGGGACATTTCCAAAGCTACGAAATTCTGTTTGCTGCTGATTTAACTTACCCCTTTCTTAAAGCAGATGAAACTAGCTGTAGCACCGAGGGAAACACAGCCTCCTTCCCACCCTGCCAAGCAGCCCACTCTCTTGTAAGATGACTCAGAAGGAAAGCTTCCTATTTCTCTTTCAAATTTTCCTGTGGAATAGCAACCCTGGCCTGGTTATTTCTGAAAGATAAGCAGAATGATTTTTTGGAAACAAATATGACAAAGTTGGTGGATTAACTCTGGGCTGGAAACCCTGTTTCCAGCTTCCTTCCAGTACAAATGGGCTTCAAGAGCTACATGGCAGAGAGCCCAGAAGCCCAGCCTCAACTAGGAAGATTTCCAGGGTTCCCCATTCTGCAGAAAATTTGCCTGGTTTGCACCAGAGAAGGCAGTGATAAAAGGCAGGGATAAATAATACTGATTCAGGCTTGTTGACTCTCCATTTTCCAGTGAAGACCATCAGAAAATGTCAGTATCATACTGAACAACCAAGTGCACACTTCCAAGAACTCTTCTGCAGTTAACGCAGCAGGAAATTCTAATGTAAATGAGTTGACTTGCCCAAGCCAAGTGGCTGCTTTTCCACCAAACCTTTCCCACCACGTGGCTGATGCAGTCTCACTCTTTGGACAGCCTTTATCTGACCATCTCCCCCTGGTTGACAGGCACCAAGGCTGAGATATATATATACTGTGGCTTTAACTCCATTGTGGTAGTTCATATACCTTTATATGACTCTTAGGGTGCCCTAGTCTGACAACTGAAAAAAGGAGGTAGGCAAAGCTAGTACAAATTTGAAAGACTAAGCGATTTCTCTGAAGTAAAATGAAGTAGCATGTTTGTATTGCCTTCAAATGAACAAAATGGCATAGTGTACAAATTGGAAGTAATTTATCTGAAAGCTGTAAGTAGAAAACCATGAGATATTTGTAATAAAAAAAAATCTTAGGTATCATATGATTTCATTGCATTTGACCAACATTCAAAATAATTCATAGGAATATCACAAATGTGTAAATTTCTCAGTAAAACTCACTTCAAATATTCACTACTTCTGAATCACTAATTGCACTTTATGTTTCATCACCTAAAGCACATTGCATTGTTTTTCCCTTTAAATTCACAACTTCTGAGTTAGCTGTTCAGTCTGTGTAAGGGAATAATCATGCAAATACATACTTGAGTGCATTTACCATTCTTTTTTTCTCAAAAAATGTTCTTATGAAGAAAACCTTATTCGTATGAGGGTTTCCCTTAAGGGTGAACAATATTAATCAGAAACACCTTCAGAGGATATTTGATTTTTATTTGAATCAATGTTCCTGAAACCATTTTTGTGCAATATTGTTACTTCCATGCAAAGGTAAGTTTCAGGGTGGATTAACACGCAATACCTGAGCTTTAGAGCCCTTTCTTTGTCAATTTGAATTTATTGGCCACTGAGTTTTAGACTGGGAATATCTTTTGCCTTTTAATTAGATCTTTAATATAGGGAACTGAACAATCTGACAGATTCTATAGTCAGAATTAACAAGCGTAAACATAGACAACATTACATGTCCTAGTTTCTGATAAAGGATGATCAGAAATATGTTTTCATGTGCATGACAAACTATGGATCAGCAAACTATGTCTGCTTCATGTGGTCTATACCGTACATGTTTTCACTCACTTTAACTTCAGTTTTTTTTCAGAAGGACAAACTAGCAAACACCCTTTGATCACCTCAGAAGGGCTTGTAATAGCCATCCAATAATTTAAAATTTAATTGTTTTCCTGGAATATCTTTCCCAGGTGTAATGTAAACCAGCCTTTTTTCAAGATCTTAAGTGACCATGGTGTGGTGTGCCACCAACATTCATGAGTGGAGTAGAACAGTACGGTACAGGCACCTATGGCAAGGATGTTATGAAGGCTTTGGGCATTTATCAGAAGCAGCCAGTAGGAGAATGTAATCACCATAGACACTTTCTCTAGTCGACAGTGAAAGACAGAAGCCCTCCCAGCTGCTGAACCAACTACTCTGCTATGTCTCCCTTGTGCTGGATGCTTTGCTTCAGAGCAATCCAGTGCCTTCACTGTTATGCTGGCTGTGAATTTCACTTTTATTAAAAAAGTAAATTTGCCTTGGAATCAGCTGGTGTCCTACAGAAACCCTGCAAGGGGTGCAGACAGTAGGCACTAAGAACAGAGGCAGTTGCCAAGTAGACTCACTGGAGGAGTGTTTCAGATGGCACTGTTGGGGTTTGCTACTACTCTCTGATGGCCAAGCACTGCAGAAGCTATTATGAGAGTGAAATTTGCTTAGTGCTGCGCTGCCACAGCACAACTGCTGTTTCTTCTCATCAACATCAGAACATGAAAATAAAGCAGAGTCATGCACAAGTTGCAATGAAACCCATTGTGAAGATCTTCATATTTTTACTGCTAATAATGAAACACTGTTCTTCATACAAATGCCTCATCATCTCATTATCCTAGGCAAGGGCAGGTTCATATAACTCACAAATTATGTTATTTCAATAATAGCTGTGGATGCTAGAATGGAAACACTTTAATCTTGCAGAGGGAAATGTCATGACAATCACTAATGCGGTCTTCACTGTATTAAGCCAAAAGCTACCCTGGAAAATGAATATGCTCCATATGCTGGTAGGCACACGCAGAGCCACAAGCAGCAATCTTTTTTCAAAGCAGGTTTTAAGGCTGACATTTATAGAAAACTTTTTTTTTAACTCAAAATTCTGTTAAAAAACTTCCAGCATATTTTGCAGATAAGTGAGGGCTTTTTTTTTAATACAAAACTGCGGGCTTTGCGGCCCAGATGCTATGAATTCTGTTTCTATGGCCAGTATTTTGTATTTTACAGGTTTATAATCCTGTATAGGTCCAGTTCATGTTTCTGGAGTTCTCATTACCAGAATCTGTGAACACTAATGAAGAAGAAAATCTGAAATGTTTTGGCTTTGATTTCACTCTTGCGGATCCAGTCACTTTCTCTTATCTTCACTTACACCAGTCTGTTTATAGTTGTGCGTATTTCTGTGAAAAATGGTTTTTGGAATTTATTTTGAGGATGCTGTGACATGCAGACAGTTTCATAGTGTTCCACAGCTTGAACTGGTCCACAGTTTTATAACAATCTTCCCTGTTAATGTGGCACACCTCGGACCCAGTTTTTTTCTCCCATCAACCCATGTTGCTCCTGACAGATAGAGCTCTGGAATTCTGTGTATGCACCTGGTTACAGGCAAATCCTGTTGGATTTTGCAGTCTGCTGTCCAGTATGCATGTATTTAAAGCTGATGCTTTTTTGGAGTAAAAGGATCTGATTCCTGTGGTTAATAGGAAAGTCCCCAGGCTATGGTGCTGTCTTAGTTAAAAAGTTTCCTACTATTTGCTATCAAACTTAACACAACACTAAATGACGCATGTTTATGCTCAGTTGAGACCTGTTTTTCTAGATAAAGGCACCTGGCCAGAGAAGGGCTGCAATGGTGGCATGCAAGAGCCAGAAACCTTACACTGCAGCTCTAGGTTTGTTGTTCCAGGCAGTCATAGCCAGTGCAAAGCAAATAATGTCTTTCTTTCCATACCCTCCATCCAGGAGGTGTCTTTCCTGGAAAATGGCACAATCTTTTTGCTAACAGATGAAGTAAGTAAATAGGAATTTGCTACACTATATGAATATTTATCTTTTTATGTCCAAACACAGTGATCAAGAACTAATATTTTAACCTCTGAAATATTCTGTGTGTGCAAATTAAATGCTAAATGGCAGTGTTGGGAAGCTATTAATAAAAATCTAGTTTCCTCTGCTAGTAAAAGATTCAGACGTTTCTTATTTCCAGTTTAAAGTATGACCCAAGCAGCTACATTTATCACTGCAGAGTTTTTGGTCTTAATACATAGGTTGCTAGTGTGAGGACTGGAACCAGATCCAGCTATACAGTAGAAGCTGCAGAGCTATGTGTCTGTAGCATGCCATCTACCTGCAGTAGTAATGGGGGAGTAAGGAAAGGTAGATAATTTGTATGTGGAAGAATGATGGACTTTTTGACAGTTTACAGAAAGTATTGTATTTGGAAAAGAAAGGAAACCTGTGTTAGAGTTAAGCAAGATACTAGAATCCTGAATAACTTTTATGAGCTCTTTCAGCAGGACAAGCTCTGCTGAACTAAAATGGAGAGATCTGGAGGTTGAACTGTCATGAGGTAGGTGCAAATGTGAGAGCTCACAGCCTGAAGACTGAAGCATGAGCACTGCTTCCCTGCCAGCGCTCTGGGGCGTGTGGCGTATTTGTGCTCCTGCCTCGGAGCAGTTGCAGCCATGCAGCAGGTACGTACTGCTTCGCTCCCCCGGGGATGGGATTTCTTAGAATTTACTAGTTCTCTGAAGACTGATCTGGATCTCAGTGAGTAGGACTTCTAGGCAAACCCCTCTTACACTGGTGGGAACCAAGCCATGAAAAACCAAATGCCTTCTTAACTCTCTTTCTTGAGGTAGTGACACCCAGCTAATGCACTTGAAAGGACTTAAGTGAAGTGACAAGCTGCTGGCACTTGTCTAACCTACTACTTTTAAACACAGGTTTAAAAGTACTTTTAACTACAGGTTAACCTCTTTGATTAGAAACCTTTAGGATTCACTTCCTAGAGAGCTCCTAATGGCAATCAGTAGAAAAGTAAACACCACCCAGCTTGTCTCTCCTGAAAACTTGACGTGAAGGAGGAGCATGCCCTGAAGTCTGCACGTGTGAGACCACAGCAAGAATGAGTGAACAAGGTAAAAATTCATAGTTTATAGTTTCTTTCAGCAAGCTATTAATTCCCTTTCACAAAAAGTTTAGATGTAAAAAAGAAAAGTAGAATCTGTCTTAGAAATGCTCTTGAAATTTGAATGAAACTTCCAGCCAGCTGCAGCAAGAAAGCCAACCTTATGACATTAGGAATAGATTCTTTGTATGTCCCTATCAAGTCTGAAATACATTTCTTAGAGTCTTGTTAAAATGAGAGTTTGGAGGAAAAATCATGACTGTACACCAGACGAATCTCAGTCTCTAGTGCAGACATTTCTAAGTACTAATAAATTAAGTTATGGAAGGCTAAAAGGTTGCCTGAATGATAAATAATACATGCTTCAAATATCCTGCATGCTTGTTTCATCACATGAAGCATATGCTGTTGAGATTTCAAATTAAAATGAAATTAAAAGAATAGTGTCTGACTCCTTATTCTGTCTTTTCTTTCCACACTCCATCTTCAATACAAATTAATTAGTTTCACCTTACTTGCCCTTTTGCTAAGAGCTTTAAATGGTATGAGTAGAGAGTTCTGTGCTTAATCTTTGGATGTAAAGTGTTATGGAGATTGACACCCTATTTCCAAATTTTTTAGAGTAAATCTTGTGATATGTTAGCAAGTTATTAAAATATAACTTAACTAGATTAAACTTTGCCCATTATTTAGAAGCCTGTATAACTTCATTTTTGTTGTCTCTATGAATCTTCAGCTGGGATAAAGTTTGAAATCCCCAGTACCCATGACAAACCCAAATATTCAACATCCATCCCTTGTATCCTCTGTAAAGGTACTCCTGAAACCTTTTAATGATGGCATTATGGTCACATCAAGTAAACACTAAACTTTGAATGGAAATATGTGTAAAAGGAATTTGCAGTCCCTAAAATAGAGTATGTTTGCTAGAGACAAATTTCTTTGAGCAACATGATTTTTAACATCTGGTAAAGTGTTGACTTTTTTTCACCTATGTAGGTGTTCTGCAGATACAAGATGGTTTACTTTTATGTTAGTAATTGTGTATCTGAAGCCACACATTTCCTTTATGTACACAAAATGAAAGTGCTTCCTCTTTCTATTTCAATCACCACTTGTGTCCCTGGGTCATATTAAAAAAACAAATGGAATCAATCATGCTGCTGATGAGAGGAAATGTAGTGGTGATAAATACATATCCATTGACTTTCTGTTGCTGTTCTAGAGAGGAGACAAATTGAATGACAACCTAAATGCGTTGTAACAATGCACTGAGAAAATAAATGCAGCTGACACATCACCCACAACAAATGTACTGTGCTCAACAGAAAGGATAGGGTTTAAACACTTCCTAGCGTATTAGTTAGGAGTTGTAGAAAGTTCTTTCCCAGATGGCTGGATTAGGCTTCTGACATGGTCATACGGTACCTGCTGGACAGAAATATGTGTTGAAAAGTAATGCCAGGCACTCACATACCTACAAACCTGGCAGTGTTGGCAGATTTCAGATTTATCTAATCTGAAATATCTAACTCCAGGGAGAATCATCCTTTTGGGAAGATATTTTCACATTTTTAAGATATATGAGATACCTGCCTCTCCCTTTAAGCAGAGTGTGGTGAAAAGTTGACAAATACCTGTCTTTGGCAGACTTGCTGCTAACATATTGCCTTAAAGGAAAAGTGAACGTGAACTTAACACTGCTTTCTGATGACATTGAAATGCGCATTCATACATTCTTTGTCTCTCTTTAACCTACTTCACGTGATTTTAAAGCTGTAAGGTCTATTTAGAATATGTGTGTGCGTTTTCTTGTGTACTTCCTAGGAAAGATTCAGGTGGTAAGTAACAAATGAGAAATTGACAATGCTTTCAACAAATCTACAGATAATGCAGATGCATAACACGTAAGCAGGAATCACTTTATTTACATTTGACTTTTTTTTCATGAATTAAGTCCTATAGCCCACAAATGTTAGTTCTGTGTAGAGAGTAAGAAGGACCAGAAATTGAAAAAGCAAAGAGAAACATTCAACCACCTTGATAATCACAGGTTAATGGTAAGGAAAACTCATGATACTATGGATTCCGTACTAGGTTTCAGTTTTTTGACAGACTCTTTTCACCTTCTACCCTTACCATAGTCTTGGCCCCAGCCCAGGGGTCCTGTTTTCCTTCTCACTGCTTGGACATTTCTTTCTCCTCAATGGCTGCAGCACTTTTTGACTCTTTATGCCTTCCCTTCTCTGTAGGGATGTTAAGAAATTTACATTTTTCTGGATGGACAGAGATGACAGCTGTACCTGTACCAGAAAGAGACTAAGGATTTGTGATTTGAGTAACTGTGGACAGAAGCTAGAAGAGGTGACAAAGGAGGAAATGAGTGTTGTAGAATCTGAGAAAGGAAGATGTGAAAGATATGAAGAAGAAAAAAGTACTCAGGGAAAAGAACAGTATTCTTCAGCACCGTGACTCAGAAGACACCTAAGCCAGTGCTAATCTTTCCAAGTATGGCAGGTAGGAGGTAATTTAATGCCTGGGGCGTTGCAATAAAACTTTCATCTTGTATGGACTGGTCTTAAACACTTACGTACTTAACACTTATAACTCAGCAAAGGGATCTCTCAGTTACTCTGTGCAAAAGCAAGCAGGGCTTTTGGACCCAGGCATAAGATCTCTTTCAGAGGTTTTATGCATATGATTGACTGAAAGCTGGCTGATAGTCTCTGGCACCTTGCTCAGTGAGCTGTACTTTAATTTCTCTGTGTGTCTGTATGCTGGATACCAAAATATTTTACATACACACTTTCAAGTGGGATAGAAGGAAATAAGTAATGCTCTACGTCCTTATTGGGATTTGTGTCTTCAATGTTTCATTAACTTCTCACCAGTTGTGTGATCACAGTATAGCTGAAAATTACGTGGTTGTTTTTGCTACACAAACGAACCTTGACTCCATTAGGCTGGAACATATAGAAGAGGCATAAAATGCATCAACGCTTTCTCCATGCTGAATTCTTAATGCTGCCAAAAGTAGATAATGAGAAGTGTCAGCACTACTAGCTGTCAACCCCTAGGTCTAGTGAGCGATATTGACATTATTCTGGATGCAAGTTCCTATTTCAGTAATGAAACTGTAAATCTAAAAATTCCAAGGAAAAAAAATGCATGTACAATGGAAGGTGTCTACTCCCCTGCCTTTTCTTCAGCTACTTCAAGCATGAGAGCTCTCAAGCATAACCGTCTCATTTCCATTTTGAAAGTTATACTGTGCAATGATAGTCTTGATCAGTCTCACACAGTGACAAGGTAGAGCACCACCAAATTGAGTTTAGCAATTTTTCTGATTACGATGCAGTACCATACATGCTGGCAACAAACTGAAATATTTAAAAGGGCAAGAAAAGTTCATAAAATGAATCTGCGTTTTTTGATTTAAAGTTACAAGAAGGCGATGAGATTCTCAGTGTAAATGTAAACCAACGTTGTTGTAGTGAGTCCAGTAAAACTCTGTTGTCATCTGCAAAGTCAAAATCAGCAGCTACATTTGCAAAGGCATTTATGCATCTGGTTCCTATTAAAGGAAACAAGATGCCTAAGTGCCCTTAAAATCTGTTCTTTGGGCTTTTAAAACTGAATTATCTCTGAAAAGGCAATGCCTTTTCAAAGTAATTTTACCTCCATGAAGTGGATTCTGTATAAAGCAGTGGAAAAGCAAACTTTTTGAAAATGAAGATTGCAAACTGCAAATACATTAGCTTTTAGCGTTTCTTGTAATTTAGAGATTCTTCGCACAGAGTGACCTATTTTTTTGGCTTTGAGGAAAAAAAAGCCAACTCCTGTCAAGATTAAAGCAAATTTATTTTTATTATCATTTTCATAACAAACACATTTATCATCCTTTTTCATTATCTTGTCTACAGTCCTTGAAAGTAACATGGAGAGGAGGAGATGATACAGGCTACATGTACGCACACATGCACATTGCCTATCAAACAAACCTCCCTGCTGCATGTATTAGTACAGTGCTGGTTTCTGTATTTGCCAGTTGTCATTAATGGTCTAAATGTATGTGCTATGTTGAGAAGTATGTCCTATGAGAAATACTTTGATTCCTCTGTACTTTTGTTAAATTACTGCTTCTTTCTCAACCCTGCACAATAAACAATGCAAGTAATTCAGGGACTGATTTGCTTCCCAGCTCCTCTTCCTTTCCACCCCCACAAACCAGCCTTTGGATTTTCCAGCCCCGTGTTTCATTTACATGAGAAACTGGCATTTTAGAAGGTAATTGGAAAAAAATGTATTTAAAACCAATCCAACAAAGCAGACAGTCCACACTTGTAAATCTCATTAGAGGTGCTCCAGGCTGTGCCATAATGGCCTGGAAATCACTGATACACAGCTCTAACTCTAGTTGAGGAGGAATAAATGTAAAGACACATTTTATTTGGCTTTTACATATAAAATATCAAAGAGCAGAATGTAGTTGCCTGCTTTTTAAATGCAGTTCTGTTAGTGAAAGTCAGTTGGGGCTGTCAAAGAAATAACTGCAAATTCTTTCCGGTTGCTAGCAATTACTATAACTTATTATTTCCCTTTCTCTTTCTGTAGCACCTTACATGACCTACAGAACTCAGAACAGCTCTCAGAAATCATGAAAGAAGCCTAATGAGTAGATTACAGTTTAGCAACAGGGAATTGAAGTTAAGGGGCTTGCTGAGGATAACATCACAAGTGATAGATCTGAAAGTGAAACTCAGATCCTTGGATACCTGATCTTCTGTTTTAATCTGTCCTAAAGTGAAGTGCTATTTTCAAGAATATACATTATAGCTCCATTCAACAGAGTGCTGATGTAATAAGACAATCTCTAAATGCTCTCAGCTTAGTGGCAGATTTTGCTGCGAGTTCATTATGATTCTGTTATGGGGTAGCGTTCATTACATCTAGCTTTGGCCTTTCCAAAATTACGCATCTAGTCTAAGTTGGTTGTCCAAGATTTGTTTCTATTCAGTGAAGAGAAGCAGATATTTCCAGGCAGTGGCTCACCCTAGTCTAAGATAAATGTCTGTGCTAATGTACCGGCTCACTCCATGGAGTCTCTATCTCTCCCGAGTGCAGTCCAGACTGCGGACTTGCAGACTGGAGTTCTGAGGTTATATGAGGGCATTCCTGTCCAAAATGAGAATTTGCCACAGACATCTTTTCAGCTGTACTCTCCACAGAGGCAGTTTGCTGTTCAGCACTTAGGAAGAAAGCTACAAGATTACAAACTTAATTCAAATTTCTGGAGGAAAGAAACACCCTGAGCTATGTTTGACTAACACTCAGAATTAATTTCTTCATGTTAAGGATAAAAGATGGCAGAACAGAACTGAGTGCCTCCAAAAGAGAACTGAGGAAAGTTCCCGATGATTTAGTGGGAGCAGTTGGTACAATGAGAAAAATGTTGTCATGTCCAGTTTTCATAAAACTGTCAACAACATCTTAGCTAGAAACGTCTTTCAGCTCTATGTAGCATGGTTGGCTGCGATTATTATGCTACATAAAGCCAATAGTATCCTAGGCGTCACGGTGGAACAATGTAAAATTTCTCAGATGGTAAATATGCAGCAGACAAAAGATGTGTGAGGTTTTTGTGTGAGGTTTTTGCTTGGAGAGGCTTTCTGATTATAGGAAATTGTTCTGAAGGTTTATGAGGACATACATTTACCCACAGTATGTCAGCCTTCCCATCAATGACACCCTGTTATTTGTTCTTTCTTTCCCATTATATTTTCAAAAGGTGTATTCTCCATGTGCTACTATGGCCTTTCAAATTTATGCTTAGAAATTCAAGTTTATTATTTAAACTTAAGGGGTTTTTAACTTTATTTAAAATTTAGCTTAGGAGGCTTAGAATCTAAGAAATTAATCTTAAGAAAAAAGCTCTCATTCTGGAGATCAGTATCATGCTTTCTATCTTGCTTTGCAGCTTTGCACTTACACTCATATCTGCTGGACCCGTGATCCATACAGAAATGTACAGGTATCTAATTTCCTTTGAAACCACTGGACATGAGGCATTGTAATATCTTTTAAGGTCCTGTCCTCTAATACTATGTAATACTCGCTGTCTGTTGTTTGCTGAAGGCAAATCAACCTTTTTCCCTGTAATTTTCTGTGGGTTGGTATGCTGTTAATACAACTGCTTTCACCGTTTGCCATGCAACACTCCTAAGGCAGCGACCCCTTCACTTCTTATTAGAGGCGTTTGATTACTGACCGAGGCGACATCTTCTTTCTAGTGAAAACTCTTGTTGCTTCCTAGACAGACGGAAGTAATAGTACCTGATAATGGATCTTGCTGAAACAGATCTGTAAAGCAGAAGAGGAGGAGATGAATAATGCTGCCACAAATCTAGGAAATCGGCATTTCTAGTCAAAATACCAGAGTGCTGACAGTTAGCCTGCATATTATATCCAGCCGGTTGGCAGCCATAGGAATCATCTCATTTCATAACAAATCTGAAAACTTGGAAGTTTTCTTTTTAACTCAAGTCATTAAATCATCTTATTTCTGAACAAAATAGTCACCCTCCAGGTCTCCTGGTTTGAAATTACATTAGCTCAGGGTATTCTCATTTAATTGCAACTTTCACATAAAAACATGATAACATCTGAGAACCTTGCTTTTGTTACCCGTGCGTGATTTAATTTTAATTACTACAAAAACATGCTACTTCAGACCTATAAGGCAAAAACTTGTGTTTTGCTATGGAAACGGATATCAGCTTTAATTTTCCAGACTGTAATGGATATTCAAGACAGGGGGACAGTGCGATTTTAATTGCTGATGAGGCTATTTTTTGTTGTTCAGGGCAAGATTAAGCCTGTAAGCTGCCACAAGAGACATCCTTGTTTAAAAAAGATTTCAGTTGTCATGGGTATCACTGTGTGTCTCCCACAGAGCCCTTCAAGGTGATTACAGCTATCACAGCCTGTGCTCTGATTTGCTTGGAAGTTTTCTGAAGGTAAGGGGCTGGCTCCAGCTGCATGGGGTGCTGTTAAATAAGAAAGAAACTACTCCATGTCTAGTTCAGCCTGATATGATTCACGCTGCTCTGTTTAGATATAGTTAGAAGTGAGCACGGCAGCTTCAAATTCTGTTTTGAGAGGCCTGTGTTTTACCTTATAATCCTAGCCACATATCCTTATCCATTTTACCCAAGCATGTTATTTTGCTCTCTTGGGTTATTCCAAACGTGTGTACAAAAGCATGTGCCTCAAATATTTGAAGATATATTGTTTTAGCATTACCACTTACATACTAAAGTTGTTATTTGTGACTATTGTCTTCTTTAGCACAGCCAGTTCATAATGGAAAAGCTATTTTCTGGTACATACTGTGTATAACATAGTGTCATGCATTAAGAGTGTGCTGTTAAGTACACAGCATTTCTTTTCCACTTTATGATTACCAGGACAACAAAGATATGCATAAGGTGTTGCATATGTTTTCACTGTCATTTCTTTTGACGCATCCATCCCTGAGAATAGCATTTAGCCCGAAAAAAGTAGGAAGAAGTTAAATGTCATGGAACAAACAAATCCCCAGATAATGCAGAACACTAATGTTTTGCACAATTTTGCAAAATAGCCGATTCTGATTATTTATTTTTCAACTTTTTTGGGTGGCAAAATATAAAACAAGGATCCAACATTTCTCTTCTGAATCTGGGCTTAATTATCCGCACAGTGACATATAAAGTTTTTAACAAAAATGTTCAAGACAATCCGTCGGTTCATTAAATTCACCAAATATCACATACACATTTGCAGCTGAAGCTAGTGCTTTGTTCATAAGAAGTCATGGTCTTCATCAGTTGAGACAACAGAGACTTGGAAAAACTTCATGTGCCCTTATGTTATGTTGACTAGTAAATGCTTTTAAATCATTAATTAGTTGTTGAAAGTAAACAATCTTTACCACAGAACAGTAGAACATTCCTCAGTTGTCTCTGTCTAGCAGCATAATTATATTTAGTTCCAACTTTGTCATTATATTTATTCATTAAAAAAAATCAAATTCTAACATTTAAAAAACAAATTGTGACACATTTTAAGAATTATAACTTTTAACTTTAATAACAAGTTATGTGCTTTCCAAAAAAAAAATTTAATCTATCATTTAAGTAGTCTTTATTTTCCATTTTAATTGCTTATTTAAGGCAATACTTTACAATATTCCAGAGCAGTGTGACATATCCGTTTGAAATGAGCATGAGTTCATTGCATCGCAGTGAGTCATCTGTGATTGCTCATGTCCCTGCCTTTGCCTGCTTTCAGCTAATCTCTTCCTCTCCTTTAGAACCGTTTTTCAGAATGCTGCGTCTTTCTTGGAATGTCCTCTTCTACTGTCTTGAAGGTTACATTTAAAAGTGTGACTGCACTATGTTTTAAGAAGCCCTGAGTGCTACTGGAAGATGATGCTACTGTAAGGCCCCATTACTGCCCCTTCCCACCCATGCTCTCCCCGTCTCTGTATTGAAACTGGGATTCCTCATGTGCTTAGCCCAGACTCAGGTTCGTAACTAAGCTTCTCTCGCTTCCTCTCTGCTCCATGGAGAGACGTAGCATATGACCAGGACAGGTGTAACTGTAATGTAGAGGCAAGCCTTTGGAGGAAAGGAAGGTTAAGGGGCTGCATGATTGTCAATACAGAAGCTCTTGCTCCAGAAGTAGGTAGGAGGTGTCCTAAACACTCAGGTTCGGGAGCTAAGGGAGTAAAAGGAGCAGCTTTTCTGAGCAATGACGGTAACAAATAACTCCCCACTGGGGAATGAAACCCAAACAGTTCACATAGTCCTTCCTCCGATCCCCCTGCTTGGAAGTAAGGCAGGAGAAAAAAAAGGTTTCTCCTTTCAAAAGAGTGTGAAGTTACAAGTTTTGACCTTTTCACCTAAACAAAGGGATTGAGAATCCCTAATTGTCACAAACAGTAAATTAGTGCCAGCGAGAACTGACCCTAGGGATTTGAAAACTTTGATTTGATCTTATGCAATCTCCCCTGCCATTTTTTTATATAGGCAAAATACAATTCCAAACCAGATTTTATCTTAAATGAGGAATAGAAACTTCATTCTGAAAATGTCCACATGGGCTGTTTTGACCACATAAACACTTTTCCTCAAATTTTATTAAACTGGAAGTTCCATTGATTTTTCTCTCATGAGAAGTTTTAAGCTTTATGAACTGTGGTTTACAAAGTGTCTAGACATCTTTTTTGTTTATTTGTTTGTTCTGTTAGTCTAGAATTCTCTTTCTTGGAAATCCTTCATTACTGATCTCATTTTTCTTATCTTTTCTCTTTTCTGCCCACTTTCTTCTTATTAGTCAATGGGTCTTCAAATTTTAAAAGTGTCTGCAAATATTTTGAAACTGCAAATATTTTGTGATGGTGCCACAGTGTGGCTTATTTTGAATGAAAAGGTTAGTATATTTGCTTCAGGAAAGCAGTTTAAGCTAAAAAAACAGTTATAATTTTACAAAACACCTCGATTGGAACAATTTATTTTTTTACCAGTCTGAGCCTCTTCAGGTTAGACTGTGTACATATTGCATAGGACAACATTCCAACTCATTTCATGCAATAGTCACACATGAATATATTGATTATACTGGTCCCCTGAGTAATGCTCTTATATTAATTTACCTGCAGTGCTGAATTCAGAGCAAAATAGAAAACAATGAGGTTGGAGGAACCAATAACCAAGCTATTTTTGCTGTGGGCTATCAAATTGGTTTTCTTTTAGTATTTCTTAATAGACTTTTCCCCTAAAACATCTAGTTTTTGTGATACAGTCATATGTCAGTGTCTTCATTAGAAATCATGTATTAGCAAAAGGATCAGGAACTTTTAAATTTTTTGCAGTAAAACTGGATCAGTCAGAAAAAATGGACAGGAGGAATTGAAATTGCTTTCAAGTTTCTTTTCCAAATATACTCTTGTTCAAAAAGAACATTTGTTTTATAACAATGCGGTAAGAGGTTCAAAGAAATATGTAGTGGAAATCATAGCAATATCACATAAATCCACAGTGAGGACACAGGATAATGGACTAAATAATACCAATAGCCTAATCTGAAGCCTGCTAAAATCAACGAGGTCTTGCCATTGACTTCAGTGACCTTTGAATCAGATCCACAAGAAATGCATTTCTTTTGTCATTTCTTCATGACTTAAAACGTGATATTTTAATGTGGAATATATAGTCACCAAAAAATCTCCAAATTTTATCCTCTCTGGTTCTTCCATTCCTGGGTCCCTAAGCCGACACAAATGGAGAAGGCGGTTCTGTGGCTCCTACTGCCTGTGTGCAGCACAGATTCCGGGGCTGTACTGCAGTTTGGGGTTTGGGTTCAGGTGCTGAGGTGCACAGCTGATCTTGGACACATACATCAAGTGAATGGTTGAGAGATGGGGAATTTACGTAAGATTTTGGTGGTACAAGGCTGGAGTGATTTCATGAGGAGCAAATGCTGCCATCTGAACTGAAAACTCTACCAATAGTTGATCAGCATAGAACTGAGGGGTCAGGATTATAGCAGCAAACACATTTAATTCAATGCAGTGTTTTGTTAATAACCAATAGATTTCCATAGCCTTAAATCCCATACCTGCTTTATGGACTTTGATCTTTGACTATAGAAGGTGCAGCTGGAGTTACTAAATTTGGAAAGAGGTCATGTTTTATGCTGGGAGACAATACAATGTTCAAGGATTAGCATAAACCTGATCTATACATGTTGACTCTCTGGGCACAGTGGGGCGTTTAGAAATGTCCAGTGATTTATTACAAAAAAAAGGAACACTCAGAAGTGAGGGAAGGTATTTTTCTTTCAAAAAAAGGTTGAAGTAACTAATAACATGGCTTCAGTTACCCAGCACTATGTTACTGAACCTCTTGACCTTTCCTCCTTCACGTTCTAACCTTGCCTCCATCTCCAAATCAAGCACGAGGGACAGATCGTCTTTCACTGCAGAATAGAAAATAAGATGAAATGCAGATTAGCATAAAGCTATTTCTCTTTGTCCCTTTCCTTTTCTTCCCCCTGGTTTTAAACCACAAGCAGTGCTCAAGTGTTTTAAATATATTTATCTAAGTAAAACTATCTGTATCAAAGTACTTGGCAACTGAGCATGCACTTACCTCATTCTGTACATTCATCAAACTTAACAGGTTACCAGCTGCCCTTTAATAACACAGGCCTATCAGATGGACAACATCACAGGCATACAGAACTGAATGGAGGAAAAGAGACTTCTTTAAGGGGCAGAGTCCTCTTTGGAAGCTTTTAAACTAGCATGTCACCCTCTCAGTTAAAACCTGTTAAACACATACATATTAAGATTGAGATCACTGGAAGCTTTTTAACAACAGTGTGTGATTTTGTGGCAGAGGTAACTGAATCCTTTGCATGTACTTTTCCATACACTGAACTCACACCGCAGCCATCCTTCCCATTGTCAGTGCCTTATTGTATAACCCCAACATCCTCTATTCTACCTGTTTTCCTTTATATCGACTCCCCTATAACCTTTATCACCATAGATTTTGAGTACCATTCACCAGTGCATTAAGCATTGTAACTGCCATCTGTCATATATTTGTGCTCTGGTCCTCTCTGTAGGGCATGTAATGTGCTCAGTAAAGTGCCTTGTTTTGATAGGATTTTTGTTGGGGTAGATTTTTACAAGTGTGTAAAAATAGATGGAAATCTGCCTTGACCTTAGAGAAGAAGGTGAGGATGTCAGTGGTGTTCTAAGTTTCCAGTTCATGGGGGAGTTTACCCCACAGACTGGACCAGCCCCTGAGACAACGATGTTTTCCTGAGAGAGGAAACCCTGCCCTTGTAGAAGGTACTCTTGGGTCTTTCCAATCTATATTTTAGGTAACCTGGGCCCGGACCAAAAGGCACTTCAAAGAAAAGATTCAAGACCTTGAATTTGATTTGGGTGCTTTTGAAATCCTCCAGCACAGCTTTGCAATGCTCCTGGTAACTTTTGTTCCTGAAGAGACAGTTCTTATTCTTGGCCCTTTCTTCCATCCCAGACTGGTGCTGCAGCTGAGTTTGCCAATCTGTCAGGACACTTTTTAACGCTGCCTCAACAGCAAAGGCATTGCTTTTGTCTGCAGGCTATCAGCCAGGCCTTTCTGGGAAAACATCACATATTGCTTTCATTCCTTTTCAGAAGCCTCCTCTAGCACTTGCTAAAAACTTGTCTCAGGTCTTGCCCAGCTTCCCATTGGCCATCTTTGATTCCTGAAAATGCTTTCATTACTCATTTC
This sequence comes from Haliaeetus albicilla, assembly GCF_947461875.1. Lineage (NCBI taxonomy): Eukaryota > Metazoa > Chordata > Aves > Accipitriformes > Accipitridae > Haliaeetus > Haliaeetus albicilla. Next base: position 27,526,991 of record NC_091487.1, on the reverse strand, counting down.
ATTTTGGTTTGATGGGAGAAATTCAGAAACTCTAGAAATTGAAAAGAAATGGTTTGGAGAGATAGGTAGTTCTCCAATACAATTCTGTTTGTGAAATTCAGAGTGTGTTTCTGTGTGTGCTGTGTTTTGTTATGTGGTATTTTTGTAACTTTTCGTAGCATAGGCAGATATGCAGACAGCTGAAATCCTGCATTTATCATAAAGAAATTCTGTGACCTGCTAAGACCAGCTAGTGCATGAACTTACACAGGTTAGTAGTTTAACAGTGGTTTTTCATGTTTTTGTCACTAAATCAAGGGTTGTAGGGTTTCCTTCAGCAGCCTGACACTAAAGCACCTCCTATGACAACCAGCTTTAAAGTGGCACAATTGATTTTAGTTTGAAGAAGTAATGGGTGAATGAATTAGGTAACAAAATAAAAGTATATGTCCAGAGGTGAAGTGAAACGTGGAGTTTAAAAACCTGCAAGTTACAAGGCTTGCTGTAAGATTCATGATACTAGATGGAAGACAAGTGCAGCATGTTCTGTTACTGTTTTCAAAAAAGCAGAAGAATCTTGAAGAGTTAATACCAGGGCTTCTTGTTACACCTAGAAGCAGTTCTGACTCTCTGCTGGGTTATCTCTAATGATAGCACTTACTTCTAGCCTTATCTCTGCTCAGTTATACAGGTTTCTCTAAGGATGTGTTTCTTAAACCCATTTAGTGAAACCTGGCAATACAACCAGGGTGATTTTGGCCTAAGTTTTTCATTAAACTGGTAAATCTTGGAATGTAGATAAAGTCTCTGCTGCAACTGGTAGTATGTGATTTCTATATCCAAGCTGATCCTTGCTTCACAACAGGACCATTACTAACTTTAATTATTTTGGTCATTTTCCTCCTTAAATAAGCATGGACAGTAAGATAGTGAAGTCACGTCAGAGCTGCAATGTACAGGAATTCTACACTAAGCTTTTGGGTTTTTAGCTCGTGTTCACCTTTTTTACAGTTTAATTTTATTCTAGCTTATATACTAATGTATTGCTATGTGAAAAGGATTTTTTAAACAAAATTGTCAAATAAAATCTCCTTTTCAGGTAAAGCAGAGTTTTCCAGACTCTAGTTGAGAGATGGCAATCTATTCATTTCCTCAGGACCCAGTGTCTCACAAGTGCTAACAGTATGTGCTGTAGCTCTTTAAGGCTGTTTCTGTAAAGTGTCTCTGGTCCGCAAGACATGGTCAGTGGCCCGCAGGAATTGCACAAAGCAGCAGTAGATGTAAAGGCTCTGCTCTGAGTGGAGGTTGTCTGGGTGGCCTTACTAAGAACTCTAAACAACATTTAGAGTTGTTTAGTTTCACAGTGGTCTGCGAGGCATGACAAAGATTGACAAGGTCCATTGATTGAAATGTTTTGAAGCAGTGCTTTAAAACATTATTATGAATTCAGCTCTGTCTGATACTGCTATGAGGGTCTGGATCAATGAGGGTCTGGATCTATACACATATGATTTCTCACAAATGTTCATTATTAATATTTACATTATGCAGAGCCCATGCTGGAAGGGAAATTGTGCTGGGGAGCTGTGTGCTTAATATGAGTGATAAAGAAACCCTTACTGTGACTAGTCCTTGCAGTGTTATACCATTCTGTTGAAAGGCTGGAGAGATTTATGATTCATGAAGTGCAAATTGATGGCTATGCTGGAAGATAAGATGTGTGATCTGGAAATGCCAAGTTCAGCATAGTGCAGAATTAAAGAACTGCTTTTCTGGCAGCTAGATTTGGAATTCATTGCCACAGACTCCGCAGAAAAAGGGTCAGTGGCAAGGGAACTGGTTAGGTTGTAAATTGAGTCAGTGGACTAGTGATCCGTAACTAAGAGATGCTTCATCCGTCTAATGGTACTGTCTCAATATCAGATACCTATTGAGTCACCCACTGAGAAACAGAGGACAAGTGTAGAGGGACTTCTCCAACAAACACCCATACTATAGGAAATGAAGAGGAATGAAGACCTTCTTAAGATGTCTTAAGTGGGAAGAAGTGCTGCCCATAGTGTAAATAAAAATAAATACAAAAAATAGTCATAAAGGCAGGAGGGGCAATAAATGTCCAATAAATGTGCAAAATATAGAAATGTAACAGTAATGTTGGATGGGATGATCAGTCAGGCAAGTCTTGCTCTGCTGAAAATACACACGGGAACAGAAAACATTACATGGAACAGTACAAATAATAAAGATGTGGGAGGTACAGAAGACAAGCGAAAAAGAGAAAAGTTCAAGTGATCTTTCTGGTTTTATGAAGAACAGAAGAGAGAACATCTTGGAGATGAGTGGTTGGACAGCTGACTGGTGGAAGCAGAAGGTTTCAGTTTTGTGGAGCACTGAACTTTGTCACAGTTTAGTGGGAATTGGTGCCACTGTCCAGAACAGGCTGCATCTTATTGATAGGAAGCTAATTTTCTCAGCTGGAGACCAGCTTGAATAAGTAGGAGGAGAAGTAGCAACATGAACAAGAGGTATAAAGGCAGCAAAGGCAGTTTAAACTCAGTGTGTCATAAACAAAGTGGTCTGATGTGTCAAGGAATGTGAAGGCAAGGCATTTTTCACTAAATCATTTACCCATGCTACAAGACTGACTCATGAGCTAGGGAAACTGGTAATTCCCATTGATGAGAAGAAATTTGATTTAACTGGCATTACTGAAACCTGGTGGGAAGATCTGTATGACTAGAATGTTAAAATCTCTATTTGTAACCTGTTTAGGAAATAGAGGGTGAGAAAATTAAATTCTATATTAAAGATACCATTGATAACTCAGAACTAAAACATCTTGAATGCATATGAATCAATGTACTATTTCAAATGCTCAGGAGGAAGTACAAGAGGAAGGGCTCTGTAATAGACTGTATATCTGCACCAGAGGACTGGCTGAATGCTTATGTGTGCACTTACTTTGGTTATGTATGGAAGGAAAAAACTGTACCCCAGAGGACCCCAGTCTGGAAGGTGTAGATAGATGGTGACAGGCACTGTTGCAAAATATCATTAGAGTTCTAAAAATTGATAAAAAGAAAATTTTCTGGTAGAAAGGTGTCTACCCTCCTGTACTTTACTTGGCTTCAAGCTTCATTACAGCAAACAAAAATGAAGGACTAGAAAGTCAATGCTTTGTAGTAGGCCTGATAGCATTCAGTATGGGCAAATGGAGGACAGACCCATGTGGGAGTATATGCTGCTTCAAATGGCCAAATTCAGGGAAAACGATGAGTGAAACTGAGTGTAATTGATTAAGAAGAAAGAAAAAAGCGGTCAGGAAAAAACCAGGATTTTTTAAGACCAGATTACCATAGGAACAAAACCATCTAACTTCACAGTCAAGAAAAGGAACATTTAAAAGTATAAGCTTAGTTCTGGATCAGTGAGAAACAAAATCAGCAGAAATAAGCAACTGATATGTTGCAAATAGAAAGTGGGTCTAGAATAGACACTAGAAGTTACAATTGATAAAGATTCACGAGGAAACTCAAGACAACACAAACTCCCTTGTACATGGCAGGTTAGGACAATCAGTATAGGCTGATTTTAGAACAAAACAAATGGTAGTAGTGGTGCTGTTCTCTTAGTAGGTTGAGATGGTGAAACTCTTAAGAGCGATCCAGAAAAAGCAGAATGCTCAATAAACCCTCGTGAGAGAACCAAGGACACGTTCTTGTTTCTCAAGGACATAGGAGGGGTAGGGAGAGGGATATAATTAATGTCTACCAGAAAAGTAGTATGGAGAAAAGATCTCAGCTCATAGGAGATTCTTTAAGGAAATTACAAATTGGGTAGATGAAGGTAACTGCAATGATGTAATAGATGTTATTTTTGTGAGATGCTTGGCTGTCTCATTAAAAAATGAGTTTTAAAAGTATGCAATACACAGGGTTAGTTAACCAGAAGAGTTTAAACTGTAGGTTCTGGTAAGGAATCATCATTGAAAGGCGTTGTCTGAACCAGAACCTGCAGGGCTTAGATCCAGCATTTCAGCATTCAGGATCTCACTGTAGCAGAACCATGTCTCTGGGAGCAGGTAATGCAGGCGGTACTCAGAGAATGCAGGTCTGCAACCTGCAAAGCCATGGAAGAAATGGCCAGGAGTCGAGGCAGGCAACAGAGGCTAGTGCAATCCTTTGATGTGTAAACAGGAGTAAGACTAGAGGATCTATTGTTTTTTTCCTGGTCTTCAGAGCACTTTGTGAGATTCAGAACAATAATTTCGGAGATTCTTGTAAAAGCCTTATGATGGAGGATTGTTTGCTCCAACCTTTAACACTTGGCTTGAGGGAGCAGTCAAAGGTGTTATAGCTGTGGCTGGTGTCGCCTCAGCAGCAACAAGTAAGTATGTTTTGGAGTTGAGCAGTGCTTGTCTCATGCTTGGAGGAAGAAAGTCACACACTGTGACTTTCTGGTACCAGGAGTGAAAGAAGGAGGCGAGGTGGCAAGGGCAGGATGAGCCTGCCCATGCGGTGACAACAGATGGCAGTGTTTGTTAATGACAGTTGTGATAATTCATGCCCTGGTGCTCTGTGCCCTACATTAATATATAGGAATAGTAACACCTGAGAAATATTGGCATCCCAGCTTCCACATTGGTGAAAGTCTGGATGAACTACCTATAGCTCATCAAGCTGATTTGCCAGTGTAAATGACCGCATTAGTCTTTTAACCGGGGTCCTTTAAGACATACCATGCTTGAGGTGCTTATGTGTCAGCTGTGAGATGCCCTAAATTCCATGATGTTCCAGAAACATAACAAAGGCCTTGAATAATTATGTTTAACTTTGGTCACTTAACTGAGGTGTCTCTGTTGGGAAACTCACTTCCCTAAGCTGATGGACAGAAAGGTCACTTCAGGGAGTGATTCAGATCTGAGATGGGATCTCTGGAGGTGTGAGGTCTCTCTCACTGTTGACTCCACAGGACACAAGGTGCATCTGTGCATGTAAGCAGGGTGTCTTGGTCAGGTTTTTAGGTCAGGTTGCTGAGCCCAGACCATAAACTGTAGTACAGGTAGGAGGATTAGAGGTTGGGAATAATGTTAATTCAGTACTAGGATTTTCTAAATCATCATTTTCTGCATACTTCAATGTTTAATAACATTGATGACCAAATAGTTATCCATGAATTCCTGTTAATAAGCAGTACTGCGGTGAAGTCCAGGATTCTCATCCTCACATTCTGTAGGACCCTCTGTAATGAATCAAACCCTGATTGTGTTGTGCACTGTATAAACATGTAACAAAAAGTTACACCAGAAGGCAACACAGCCTGGACAGGTATAGCAATGCATTTCAGCAATACATCCATATTTATGGATAGGATAGAAGCTACATGTGATTATATCTCCCCAAAATATGTCTCCAGGTCACCAGTTCTCTATGATAAGAGAACTGTTTATACAGATCTGAGAATGTTCTGAGGGAATTTCCTATTCATTTCTTTGATGGTGCTTATTTAACATAATCATAGAGTATATCACCCTTTGTTGTCTGTTTTTGTCCCAGCTGGTTCTCATTTTTAAGAGCATTGGTGCCAAAACTATACTTCAATAATGTGACAAACAGTAATTCAATATAAATAATCTGACAAGTCAGGTAACAACAGCTTTGAATGCAGCAGCTCATGTTATACTCTTAAATTGTCATGAACTCAAACATTTCAAAGATATCATGTTACAAATGTTCAATATTTTTTTCTCAAGCCATAGATTTTTCCCTTATATTTCTCATTCATACTAAGTAGACAGATGCTTCAAGTTAGACATATCCACCAGACAGTTTTGCCTGCACAGAAGCAAATATTTTTGCCTTCTCAGAAAACATATTAACTGCAGTATAGACAGAACTGAGAAACACTCTATATAACTAGGTATCTGTTTTCTGCCATGGGTCCCAGCAGAAGGACATGTGTTTTTGCGTCTCTATTAGCCAATGTAAAGTGATTGAGCTTGGCATTCATTACGAAGGAGCAATCTGCTTGGACCCTGGCTGCCTTGCTCCGGGGAGACTGACGCCTTCATGAGATGGGCGGTGGAGAGCCTACTCTTTCAGCAGTGCCCAGTTTTACCAGCTTCCTCCCCTAGCCATGCTTATAGTTGTGCATCAGGCACTTAAGAAGGAGGTATTTTGCAGAGGCCAGCAAAATGTTTTCTTCCTCTTCCTATGCTTTTATTGCTCAGTGCCCCACTCAGCAAGAGTAACTCCAGTTTATGAGGCTAAAATTTCTTAAAAAGACAACTTTATTAGCCTCTGTAATATATAGATTTCAGCATTTTGATAAGCTATGTGAGCCTTATTCTGCAACATGAAAAAATATCCCCAAAGGCACAAGATTAATTAAATCAAAGCAGATTTCATGAAAGGTAAAAAGGCTTTTTTCTTTTTTTTTCATTTTTTTTTCTTTCAAAGGTGCTTATCACTAGGTATCTAAAACTGCTGTCATGGGACAGAGTCTGCATTGTTAGATGTAGTTGCAGATGAACAACTCCTACACTGTACAAAGCAATACAGTACAGCTAAACCCAGGATCTGGTCCAATGTTCTGTAGCTAATGTGTAAAAAATACAGCAAATGAACATGAAAACCCCTTGACACTGTATCTGATGGATTCACCAGGCAGCTTGTTTCAGCGCTTAAAAGGACAGTTTTGAAAGTCTTTTTGTTCTACTTTTCTTTTTTCTTTCTTTTTTTTCCTCTCCTCTTGCTGTTATCAGCTTGTTAAAATATTGCCAGGCTAAAACAGAAAGCTCAGGACATATGTTAGTAGAGGGGAAGGGGATAATAACTTGACAAGTTTTTAAAGGCAGAGTCCTTTTATTTTCAGCAGAACACAACACTCCAATTTAAACAATTCTCCTGTCTGTCTTCCTTTTCACTATGGTATCATGGCCAGAGATTAAAAGGGTTACATTTTAATGCTTATAGCAAGAGAAACTCTGTAGAATAATGAACCTATAAATCTCCTGGCTCCATTGGAGGTCAGTAGCTACCCAGGGTGTTTAACCTCTTCCAGCATCAGGCCTTGTATGAATCACATCAGTTTTTCGATAACAGTGTTAACTCCTTCTCTCAGACCTGATTTTCTGCTTTTGAGTCACAGAATGATCAAAGTGACAGGAATAGATTAATGTCAGCAGTAGGACTGGTTGGATTTTTGCATATTGTCACCCAACGCAGTCAGGCTAAGCAAATTGAAGAACCAGTATTTCTGCAAGCAACCTCTTAGCTTTCTGCAGATTCTGACAAAGTTACACAGTTTCACCGGTGCTGGCACCTTGGTGCCAAGCTTGAAAAGAAACCTAGGGTTAAAGGGCTGCTATATCAAAACTGTTGTATAACTAGTAGAGCTGGTTAAAATATTTCCATCTGAATGGTTTTCCATCAGAAAATGGTGACTGGGTGGAATCCAAGTGCTTCACAGCCTAGTTTTGGTGATGCTCACATGTTCCTGGAGAGCACAGGGACGCTGCCAGGTTCCCTGCTGACTGTCTCTCAGCTCTGAGTCCCCAGGGAGACACACAGACTGTTTCAGACCCAGGGAGGCTGTCACCCCGGATGTTGAAAGAAAAGCAGGATTTGAGAAATTCTGTATTACTTTTTACAAAATATGACTCTTCGAATATGTCTATCCCATGCAAAATGCTGCTGAGTGCTAGAACTGTTATGCCTCTTGTAGGACTTTAAGTACTATACAAAATGATGGCATCACCTGGAGTCAGTCAGTTTGTGTTCACTTCAAAGCTGATCTTTACAGAAAGAAGTGAGAACATATTGCTCTTTCTTTCATAAACACATCATTTTTGTTCTTTCTTGGGTATGCTTTTCTCTGAGAGCACAGCAAGTTTAATGCTGGAGAGACTGGAAATGAAAGCATAGTGCTAGCATTTCAGCCCGCAGATCTGCAAGGGTAGGAGGTAGGCTTGTTTGATTCACTAAACTGGCATAAATAACATTATTTTTTTCCCTTCAGTATTTCAAAGTTAATAATAATGTCCCATACCATAACTTTTACTCATTGACTGCTAACAGGACTCTTGAGGGACATAAACCACAAATGAAAGCAGAAAGGGCTTATATCTCTATCTGATCAGAAATATGCCATTGACATGAGGTGAACTGTAGGTGTGCATAGAAAATTGTACATTGTCATTTCAGTTCAACTCCAGTGCCTGATTATTGGCTCCTCTGGAGTTACATCCAGGTTAACATTCTTTTTATTGTTTTTATTCATTGTATATTAGCCATTTAGACTTTATCTATAGTGCTGAGAAGCTAAGTTATAATGCTGAGAAGCCATAAAGCACTGAGGATGTCCTGACACTAATAACTTATAGATGCTCTTCTTTCAACTGCAGTTCGCTGAAATCTGTTTAGTTGGATGAGAGTGTGTGGTTTGGGAGAGATAAATTCTCAAGATTTCTAAATTCTACTTTAAGGCTGAGGCAGAGGTAAAAATATTATTGTGTATTTAAGAATTCATTGCTAGAATAACTAGCTGTTTGGTTTGAGACACTGGGCTCAGCCTTGCTCCAAAGAACATAATGCTTTCCTGTTCTCCTGCAGAGCTTGAAAACGCATCTTGAGTGCTCTGTGGAATATATAATTTTTCTTCACTTTTGCACCTTCCTGAAACTGAAAAATTCAAAGCACACTGGTCTGCTCAGGTTTCACTATTTACTGTTTCATGATTTTACAAGTGGATTTCCCTCGCTTTACTTATCATGAAATGAGGACTCGAATTCCAGTTTTACCTTCACAGGAGCTTCACCCATTTAAAAGAACCTGATTCCCATCCTCATGGATGTGGATGAAAAAGAAGAGAGAAGAGCAATGTCAGGAAAGGTGGTAAGAGTATCCTGAAAGAACAAGAGAAATATGGGGGAAAAGCAAACGTGGTAAGGATAATTGTATTGTGTACCTGCCTCCACTTTGTTCATGCTTCATTCCAGGAATGAAGTGTTACTCTATAAAAGAGACAGAATCTACCCCAGAGAGAATAATCCCTGAAGCAAGATGATGCCTGTTATGCTTTGAAGTGCGGGAAGATTATGGAGGTCTGTTGCATCAAATCCAGACGGACCCTGAACATCTACAACTCCCTTTTCTCATCTGGTGTTTGGTCTTTCTCACAATATTGGAATGTATTTAAAACGTGTCTATCCTGAAAATACTGAAATTCTCTGGGCACTGCTCACTAGTTTTCTAGGATAAAAAAAATCGCTGTTGGAATCCAGCTCCTCCCTTTGGTGGTGTTCTCATTCTAAAGGAGGGAAATGTTGCCATCTTTTGAATTTTTCTGTTGTGAAACTGATCGCAAGAACCTTCTAAAATAATATTTTTAACACCGGTAATTCTGAATTACTGTATGCTGTTTACTTTAACAGGTATAAAAACAGCAAGATGAATAATCCACTGAACAGAAAGGACCGTATAATGTCAGAGGCAGCATGTATGCATAGTAAGAGATGTTCTGTATATAAGAGTTCAAAATCTAAGGAGATGTGATGGCAGGTGAATGGACATATCACTGTGCTCACGTGCCCAGTCACACAGCACATCTGTTACAGAGTTAAGATTAATCTAAACTGAGTATGAAAACAGTTTCTCAATTACAGGACTAATCTTTATTTTCTTGCAGTATACTTCCTATCTCAGTGTAACACATTGCACATATTACCATGATGACTTTCTCATAATTAATCTGAACATAAAAAAGGTTTCATTGTCCTGACTGATTACCAGAAGTTATACCTTTCATGTAACATCCCATGTTCTTGGATACATTATGTCCAAACACAAATTTGAACAGCTTTATTTTTACACGTAGGTCTTGTACTTGTCACATTTTGGCAAATATTACCAATTTATTGAAGACAGTAAAGAAATATGGAAGCTATAAACAGCAGCCCCCCATCAATAGCCTGTATGAACACACAGCATATAGAAAAGGTGTTACAGAAATGGTATCTATAAGATAGTGCTCAAACTTCTACCACGTGAGTTCAACTGATACAGAAGATGTGAGGTGAGATTCATTTGCAGTTATTTCACATCCATGATTGTAGTGTAGCCAATCCAAGAAATAATGAAGATAAATCTGTCTTTATTAAAGATAGTGGAATAAAATAAAATTATATTAATGAATAAGGTAAAAGCGATCAGCAAAAATCTCATGCTTATTAAAATTAATAAATAAGACTCTAAGTGAAAAGTTCTTGATGTCCAGCTTGATTTCTTTTCTGTGTTTTCTTGCAGTGTTTTTGCAGAGCAGATAGTGTGGACTGAGAAGCTGCTGTGGTATAGCGTGGTAAAAGGTATAGCGCATTGCTCTTTAATGGTGGCAAAGGCATGAGGCCAGGCCAATGCACACAGTACTTTGCTGGGCAACTTGAGTAATCCTTATGATCGTATGCAGAAAAACATACAGTTTTTATCAGTATTTACTTGACTGTTCCAGAGAAGTCAGATAAGCCCTTTTTGCTGGAGATGTCTGCCAAAATGTGTGATCACCAACATGTGCAAAATTGAAATGGATTGATTCTGAGCAAATGATGAGGGAAGACATCCTTTCCCTCCAGAATACTCCTGAATCAGTGTGTTCTACTCTGGCTCTTCTTCTTTAGGGAAAACTCCTCTTGAAGCAAGAGGAAATTTTTGCTTGGACAAACTACCCAAAGACAACCCTAAATCCAAGGTGAGAAAATTCATAGATGTGTCATCTATTTCTGACTAACACTGTCCTGTTCTCCTCTCCTGCCTCCCAGCCACACTAGGTATTTGGGATGCAGACCAATAGCATATCCAGCCACAGTGCCTACAGCCACTTCTGGGCAGCTGTCTGGAAAGCAATGTTAACTTTTTTCTGTTCAAGACAAATTGGCAATTTAAAGGCCTCTTTGAAAACAGAAACAGTGTTAGGTGAGGTTTGTATTTTTCCACCTGGGCTTTTTTCAAAATTGATGCTGGGCAGTATGTGTCATTCATAATTATATATTTCTTATTCTGTTAACTCAGGCAGCAATTAGAGTCTGCGCATAGTGCTTTCCAGGACAAAGACAAGAATAAAGCTGTGATGTTTAGACCTTCTAAATCAGAGACCTCAGATACGTTTTTCTCAAACAGGAGAGTGTGTGTCAGTCCTGTGACAGGAGGAGGCTGCAGCTGGGAGCAAATCTTTTGAACGTGGAGATGTGCCAAGAAGATCATTCCTCCACACTCTACAGTAGGTTGCAAAGCAGACCAGGTAAGTGCAGCTGGCACATGGGATACTAGAGTAGGACAGAGACCATGATGCTGTACTGTAAGTAAGTGAGGTATGGAACTAGCATTAGGAATGTCACAAGACTGAAAACATTTGCAAGAGTCTAAATCACAGTGTTCAGACTCAACAGATCTGAGATCTGCAAAGACTGGAGTCTAGACACCCCCCTGGGCATGGGTATGAACTGGTAGTGAACAGTAGGACACCACACAGTTTCAGGGACTTGCTCACTCATATCTTTTGTGAACTGGGGCTTCTATTTTTATATAAAGAAAGATAGGTACTGATGGAAAACAGTAGAGAAATGGGATGTAAGGACCAAAGGCCAGGTAGAGAACTAACAGGGCTAACCTGCTCTGCAGATGTCTTGGCTCGTGGCCTGGCACTTCAAAACATAACTACTTTTTTTTTTTTTCTTTTTTTCTTTTTGGTGCACAACTGAGGGAAGAGCAGGAGGGGAAAGGGAAGACAGGTGCAGATGGCATTGGGATAAAGAAGAAATACAGTTGAATCCAGCTGAGCATTAGCAAGACCAAAAAGAGGCCTTTGAAGAGTTATACTGAAAGACCCATAACTATTCCGCTCACTGGCTTGTGTGTTGAGGAGTGTTGTTGTAACTGATGTTCTGGAAACTTTTTCCAGAGAAAACAGAGGAGGAGGAAAGACATACATGCTCTGTACATCCTTCGGTATCATGGCTTTTTGGGATACAGCATGCCTTTGAAAGTTTGGTCATCTGTACGCTCTGTGGCCTACATTCACTAAAGAATGGAATTCCTAGGAGCTACCAAACTCAGCAGGACGCTACCCAGCCTCCCCAATACAAAGTACTGCAGAGATGAGCACAGAAGTAATTAGGCATCTCTGTGATAAATGGAGACACCTGCTTCACTTGCAGCTCAGCTTTTCCCCAGAAATTGAGTAAGAACGGCAGCACTGTACTCATCAGAGCTCAGTGCTGACAGCATTCATGTAGGATGTAGAAGGTATATTCAAGGACTTCTCTCCATGAATTATTGGCTTAGTCTCCTGTCAGCCATCAGTGAAAGAAATGCTGCAATCCATGACAAATGTGTAGCAGGTAATTCTCAGTCAAGTTGTTGAAATGTCATCAAATATTACATTAACTATTCAGTCATTCAGTATTCACTGAATTGTAGAAAGAGTGGATGTGACCTTGTAAATTAGCAAGGGTGCATCTGTCTGATAAGAGAGGACTTGAGTTCCTGTTCTTCTTCCAGTTAGCATGAAACTATTTCATGGAAGACAAAACAGCTTCAACAAGAAATCCCAATAGTTGGGTTACAAATGGCTTTGGGTGCCAATCTTGTGTATCTGCAAGTGGGGCCTGACTCTGGGTGCCTACTATGCTACCTCAGGTTTCTGAGCGCAGGCTGCTAGTTGGACTGTCATGCTGCCTGCTGCTGAGGTACATAGGTGTGCTCTGATTGTGCCTACCAAAGTATGCCTACCAGTTTGGGAATAACGTAAAAACAGAAAAGTGGCTGCTTCTGACACCTGAAGTCCTGGTAAACAGCCTTTTAATACATGATTTTGTACTTCTTACTGCTAGCTTTAACCTTGTTCCTATTACTTTAATCTTCAAGATTAGTTATACATCTTGTAATATAATCCTTCTGGCTCCTGTGTTGATTTTACATCCATCACTGAATATTCAGGAAACTTTGTCAACTCAGTGTTTTGTACCAGTGTCTTTACAGGAAATGTTAAAGAGACTCAGTGCCTCCGTCTACCCTTAAGGAACATCAAAAGGAACCCCATTTTAACCAGTGTGCTCTGTTTGTGATGGTTCTCATTATCTCCCAGTTAGGTCTTGATCTGCTTTACAGTCTTTGCACTAATCCTTCCCCTCCAAGTTTTGCTAATGATGTTCTGGTCCTATATTAAATTAATAACTAGCTTCCTTTTAGGTTACTACATTTCTCCAATCCAGAAAATCATTGGTGTTATCAAGGAAAGAAGGTAAATGTACTCTGGTTTCCTAGTAACCCTATGAATTGCTTTTCCATGATTGATAAGATGAGATGGTGGCATAAAGATTATTTATAACATAACTCTTAATCCGTTTGCTCATCAATGTTCTCCATAGTTATGGCATTTAGTATATACTGTCTATTAGCTTTATTGACCTCAGACTTAATATTACGCATTTGTTTTCATTAAATTGCATTTTCCATTTCCGTGCCAAATGATATAGGAGATCAAAATCTGGCCACAATATGCCTTAATAGTAGGTGCACCTTCAAATTATTATTGCTGAATTTGATATATGCTTTAGATAGCTGCATGAAAATAGTTAAACGTTTTTCAAATAAGACAGGTTCTCAAAACGACCTCAGAAAGCTACAGTTAATAATAATTAAAAACTCCCACACCTTTCCAGCTCAGTAAGTTAGTCACTGTTATTTTACAACTCCTTTATTTAATGGTATTTTAACCCTCATGCAATTTTGTCATTCTTATCATTAAAGCTGAGCCTTTTTTCTTTTCAGTGAAAACTAAGCTCATGGCAATATTTATGATTTGATGTTTAGTTACCCTAATACTGTGGTCCAAAGTGGTATTTGCTATGTAAGTCGGAATATATTTTCTGGGCTAGAAATACAAAAATGGTGGAGAAGTTCTTGTCTTCTTTTTGTCCAGCAGAAAATAAAATTCAGGATTCAGTGCAAGACCTAAATCCTGCCCACACTTACTCTCCAGGGAACAACAGCTAAGCCACAAGTATTCTGGTGTTAATATCAGAGGAAATAGATGGTTTCTCACTGTCTTTTGTTTGAGTTGTTTTATTTAGTAAATACAATTAATTCCCTAGAATACTTAGGTGTTTTATCTCCTTGTTGAGTAGTTAATCTTCCAGACTACCACCATTCTTTTGGTCTGTATCAAAGGCAAACTCAGTATTTTGTACAAATCAGAAAAAATGTAGTAGCTGAGACTGACTGGGTCCCATCTCTTTCTGCCCTGTTGCTTAGTGGTTAGGACATTCATTTAGGCAGTAAGAGTTGTGTTTAGATCTCCTAAGCCTGTGACCAACTCAAAATTCTTCCTCTCTGATTAAGCTTGCTCAGCCTCAAATGATTGCTAACTGCAAAAGACAGCATTTCCTTCAACAGTTTTGTGAATGGTGTGCATAATTTCATTTGCTTATTTTTCCCCATGCATACACCTGAAATGATTCTTATACAAAAATGTCAATGAAACAAAATAGTTTTGGTTGGTTTTCCTCAAAAAAACAAAATGTGGTTTGGAATGAAGCTTTTCAGTTTTTTTAGTTCATTTACTGAATTGAAAAATCAGTTATGAGCAAAGTGTTAATTACTTTTTGGTGCAGTTCTGTACAGCCGTGATGCTCCTACCACTTACCATGGGACTAGTAGAACACTTCCCCATCCCTTTACAGGTTAGATGATACATTTTTCTTTGCAGAATATAATTGAATTTCCAGATCTAGATACCACAGAAGGGTGAAGACAAAGCCTACTGATTACTAAGGAACATATCCAAGCCCTTTCACTGTCTCCATGAATTCGAGGAGGCTTTCTGAAAAGGGATCCACCCCCATGGCGTGTTTTCCAGTTCTGTTGGATCCTCTCACTGCCACATCTAAAGGCCAGGTGGAAGTGGGGCATGCAAAAGCAGAGTGAAAATAACAGCAGAGCCAGTGTTTTACCTATTCTGTGGCTTCCTCAGAGAAATGGAAAATGTAAGGCCATGCTGGAGTAAAGGTATTGTCAGTTGAACACCACTGTTTCTGAATCATGTCTGAGTCCTTGAAGTTAATCAGTGGGTTGGCACTGAGTAGTTAGAATGTTTGTTTTCCATCAATAAATGATTATCTTGCAACATCCTAGACTTTGCATTTATTTAACCAAGGACAAAACTGTGTAACTGTTCCACAGGATCATCAGAGGTTTAGGATTTTATCAAACGTAATTTTGTAGTGTAAAACAGATGACAGAACAAAAGAGAAATAGTGTTAGAAGCATAATGCTCCCCACTTTGAAAGCCAAGTATAACCTCAACATAACAGGTTAGAAAAGAGGGAAAAGTGTTAATGAAGCCAGTCATAATTTCAGAAGAATAAATCACCATTCATCATGAATAAGGGTGGGACAGTCTGGCAGAAAATGAGTCTAATTCTGTGATAATTAGAGACTATTTTGAGGGATCTATAAATAGGAAAATACATAGACTGCAATAAGCCTTTCACTAGCTGAGTTCTTACATACATAAGTTTAAACCTGAAAATTTCTGTTTGTAAAGATTTTGGCTAATGGCACATTGTACTCAAGGTAGAGGCAGTAATGGTTTCAAAGGGTAAGCAGGTGGCTACCTAATTTTACTCTCAGCCAGAGAGTGGAAATGCCTTTTTGGCTATCCTTACTTGCCTGCTCTCTAAAGCAGTAAGCAGGTTTTTTTAAACATTTCACACTGAAATTGCTCTTTGAATGCCACACAGCCCAGTGAAGCCATGTTGTCAGGCAGGAGTCAAAAAAGAGCTCAGGTCAAACCTTTTATCACCAATGAGCAAGGAAGTTCCTTAAAATCTAAGCCAGGTTCTCTGAGGCTTTTCTCATTCATGTGTCTTCCTGCTGTAGTCAAGGGTCCTGTAAGACATGAGTAGAGCTTTCTCTTTGGCTCCTAGAGGAATGCTTTTCTCAGGAAAGTGCAAAGCAGAAAAGGGTGCTGCAGATTTGCTGCCTTCTCCTGCTCGGTGAGTCCTTGCCTCGCCTCTCTTTTGGGGTTCTTTTTCCTCCCCTTCTCATAAGCAGACTGGGCTGGGAGTTAGCTGCCCCTGTCATGGACCTCTGCTCTCCACCTTCTCCAGCTACTTAGGTTTCAGAGAAGGGAATGAAAGGGAAGAGGGACGTAACAGAAGTCTAAAGGGGCACAGGGAGGGGGACAGCCAGACCTGATGTGAGGGTACATTGACAAGACTAATATGCCAAGGTTAGAGTAGGATGAGTAGCTAGTTGGCAGACACACACGTAAAATTGTGACACTCTTCTTCCTCGTACATGATCTGCATACTCCCTCCCACGTTTTTAGGTCTCTTCAATGCTGGGGGAGGATGTAGAGAAACCAAAGTCCACCAGTATCTGCAGACATAGCTCACAGGGTGCAGTTCTACTACCCATCTTCTTCAGTTGTAAATCTCGTTCACAAAGTTCCTTCCCCTCTCACCCCCTCCTGTCAGCTGGAATATTTTTTGTTCTCTTTGCCCATGCTGCTCTTCACTACTGCATTATTTGCATCAATACAGCTGTAAACCAGGTCAGGGAGATGATCCAAGATAAAAAAGATAAAGCTCATTGTGGTCAGAGCAAGAAATGGGAAAGGACTTGGTCCCTTCATGCTGCATAAGGCCTGTGACAATCTAGCCCAAAGGCTGTTACATTTCTTTTAATATTTATTAAAATTTTCTTCCCCTTTCCCTATAACTGTTTCATGAGCCTGCTGTAATCCTTCCAAGACGGATTAAAGTCACTAACAACTAGTGCTCAGTTAACCAAAAAACCTCTGGTTTTTGGTTTGGGTTGTTTTTTTTTTTTAAATCTTGGTCTGTCATTGCATCAAGTGACTGATAGTTAACTTGTAAATTATATAGATGGTTCTAAAACAGAATGAGTGATCATACTCAATATTCTAAAGAGATAGATGGTAAGGGGAGATGGTGATCATTAGTTTATCAGTTCTGAATTTAATATTGAAGTAGTTTGCTCATACCCATCCTGCCATTTCACATGCTGAGCCAAAGATAAAGGTTACCAGGCAAGCCTGTAAATAAATACGTCAAAACCCACAAAGCAATGTTTTTGGAACACCATGAGTTTTCAGCCCGAGGAGCATAAGCTTCTCTAACTACTAAGAGCAACAAACCTCAGCACGTATGCCAGAGTCTTTTGAAATAATTGGCTGAAATTGGATGTTGCTGCTCAAAGTTATGACTGCAACCTAGGCAAACAAATGCTTTTATTTTAATTACAGTCCATTGTATTTCCAAGATTCCTACTTGTTACTACTGGTTATACTCAGATGGGCATTTGTAATGTGTTTGCACATTCTACAGTCACCAGTATTAACATTTTATTTCATTATTCAGCTTTGGAATACATATACCCTAGCTTTGGTTTCATACATTTCAGTGGCATGCTTTGAGTAAATACTTTTAGTGTTACTATGCAAATAAGTTATAAATCAAAACCCTTCACTGTTTACAAAAGGAAACCCTGCTCAAAAAACTTGATGGTACAGTACCTCCCAATGCAGGTACAACATGGTAGTTCCCATTCTATGATTTACTATGTGCATTTATTTAACCTGATGAACACAAATTGTTCCATTGGGACTATTCTTCTGCTTGAAAATGTTTGCAGTGCAAGTATTTGTATTGAGGTTAATATATAAAGTAAAGGAAAGATGAAAATCTTGCAGCTAAGCCACTGAATTAGGAGATAGGATTTCCTCCTGCTCTTCAATTAGGGTACGGAGCTAATTTATGCCAGTGATATTTTTTGAGCATTCAGCAATGCTATGCCACTGCAGCAGTAATTCTCTGTGCAGGGCACCTGCTAAATAAGATTATTCTGTTGAGGTAGAGCTTTGCAATCCTTATATAGTTTGCATCTGGTGTAGATAATGACCCAAAGAGCAACACAGAGTAATAGCTTCTCAGTAGAGCTGACCTTGGCAGGGTGTTGTGAAGCATATGAAATTAATATTGTTGAAGTCCTCCACAAGCCTTGAAAGAAAAAAACAGTACTCTGAATGATGATCATACTGACTATTTCTCTTAGAACCTATTTGCTTAGCACCTTGGCTATAGTTTAAGCCTGGTGTAAAAATACTCTCGGATATAAGTGTTTGCAATCTAAATAAAAGCCAATTTCATTATTCAACAGAATGTATTCAACTGAGTATAATTATGCATTTCATCCTTACTGTTACCCCTCTGACACAATTCTGTTCTTTCAGAACTTCGCTGCAGTTTGAAGAGATGGGCAGTTAACTCGGTGTAATCTTCAATGGCGTAAAATCTTTTTCTACGCTCTTTAATGCTAATGAAGCTGCAGTCAAGCAACCCAGCATAGCCTGAAAGACCATTTGAAGCCTATGGGTTCTTCATTAGCTATGATACTGGACAGCTTGAAGGGCCACTGAACACATCTGGGCAGATTGCTGATGCGCAGAAACCTGCCTGGAGATGGAGCCTGGGGCAGCTGTTAGAAAAAGCTGTATTTCTCAGCACTCCTGAAGCTGTTCTTTGAGACAACTGTGGACTTGATGCCCAGAATGGACTATAGGAACATACAGTCTGAACTGATATCATGTATAGTAATGCATTCCGCTGCAAACCACTTTCTCAAGCCCTCATGCTAGTCCTCCCTGCAACCTCTACCACTTTTCAGTCTTTCTTTTATTATGCTCACCTGACTAATTCTGCATAATTTGGTTATCAGTCACACCAATGCTTTCTTAGCATTAGTTAGCCATCTGTCTGTCCTTTCTGGTCAGGTAGAATTCCTATTATCTAACTGTGGACATCTGCAATGAAGGCATGTATTTCTGGGCTAATCCTCTCGACTTCTTTTATAGTCACTGGAAGGAGATAGAGAGCTGTTTAGTTGCTGCAGCTTTCTTTTAGTATCACATTTAGTGTGAATCTGAGTCACAGGGATTTGCATCCCCTCCAGACGTGCACAAAATTAGAAATGTTCCACTATAACCAGGTGAGAGTATGAGGAAGACCACATTATCTGAAGTCTAGGAAATGTGAGATAAAATACTAAGATGTTTTGCCATATGAATAACACACACTTCACAAAATGACTGCAGAATAGATTGCATGGCTGCCAGACTTTTAAGAGAATAATTGGAGGCTGAAAACTGTCAAATTTTGCTTGGCTTGAATGAATGCACTACATCTCCAGTTACTGATACGGTATACCTAACTGATTCATCATAAACTTCAAGTAAAAGCCACGTAATTCTGTAAAACCTATATTAGAATCTCCTTTGTGCTTTGTACTCTGAGGGCTTATTATGTAAAAAAACCCCCCATAATTACAAAAATTTGAGGAAAGTCTCATCTTTTTCCTTCCAAAATGCTTTCCAGTTATATGGAAAATGGTCTCGGGTACTTACAGAACAAAAGACAAGTAGCAAATGGGAGGAACACCCTGGAATTAAGAGTCGGTCTTTAAAGTTCATTCTCAGATAAGATGCAGTTACAAAAATGGTGCAATTTCAAATGTGTGTTTCAAAAGCACAGGTCTGTAAAAACAGAAAGCTGCCAGGCGATCACATCTTTTGAGTCATAATAAGGACAAAAGAATGGTTCTCATAAAGAACTCTCAGTTATTTGGATGCAGTAAATGGTTCAGAGTAATTGTGTATGTTTAGTATTGCATGAGGAACAGTATAGTATACCTTATCAATCAGTTTTTCACAGACAGTGGGTCAAACTCTGGTTTAACAGCAGAGCTTCCTGCTGTGAATGGGTTTGCTGAGGCATGACGTAGGAGACTGATGCTGCTCAGTGCCAGCAGCCAGTCTAAGTAAGATGTTATCACCAAAGGTGCTTCACAAAGCTGACGTGCCGCTCAACCTTTTAAAGCCAATGTTAGCAACTAGGGGATTATATTGCAAGGATGCTGAATTATTGCACTGAGTACAGCTACAATTCACCTAGATTTGTTCCCCTGTAGCCAAAGGCGGCGGAAAAATCAAACCATGCTATGTGGGTATTTTTCACTTTAAGGCAGAAATTATGTGCACATTCTGTATCTAGAAAACTGCACAAGGTGAAAAACCATGTAGTTAGATGGCTCCATCATGGATTTTATATTTGTAACAACCCTTCAAAAGAGGTTTTAAATATTCCCAGCAGGATAAATATTTTAATACATAATATTTGGCATTGCTGCATGCTCTGTGCTAATTTCAGTAAGGCCTGAACTGTGAATAAGATAGAAATACAAATAATTTGCTGTGCCCTGCTTCCTGGATTCTGTGTGGATAATGCTCTGTAAGACAGTGGCACCTGTTCTTTTACACCTAAAACGAAGGTGGGGTTTTTTAATGTATTAAAAAACATAATAAAGTAATGGGCCTGCAATTCAGCAGCACTTATCAGCGTTCACTTGTTCTGCTCGTATTATGATTAAACATCCTACAGACAGATGTAATCTGTGCCACTTGATTATTTTTCAGTTTAGTGGAGTCATCACAAACAATAGATCTTACTGGTTTCTCTTAATTTTGTGTAACTGTGAAGTAGCTTGCACATTTTAATTAAAAGAACATGGTAAATTTTCAACTGTAGTTCTGGTTTTAAGGTTATACTGGTTGTTTTCTTTTATGCTGTGCATTAATAGCCACTTTGTAATTAACTTGCAAGAAGACCTGGAGCGGGATACACAGAAACAGGGTAATAAGGGAATGAAAATTATGTAAACTGCAGAATCAAAATTTCTGCTATCTGCAGTTATATAGTTACGTTCCTTTGATATGAGAGCTTCTAGCTGTGTTGAAAATTTATGCACCAAAGTCTTTCCTAGCAAAACTATCAGAGGTGATGTGAGGTCATTTTACAGTATTGCTCTCAAGATCAACACTTGGAGCGGTGTACAGGACTGTATCGGTTGTCAGTGTGGTAACGTGCTGGAAGCAATCAAATTCTTCTGAAATCAGAGGTACTGTCAGTGCTAATTAGTAGAGGTGTGAAATAATAATGTCTTTTTAATCAAGAAGTCTCACTAGGAGCTAAGCTTATGCACATATTTTATACTCTTTACATCGTGTTTAATTGGGACACCTCTGAGGCTACTCGCTGGATAACTGGGACCCTTGGAATTGGATCTGGTGGCTGATTAACTCTCAGTTAGTGGTAATTATGAAAGGAAAGCCCAAGTGTTCAAATAAGCACTGCACCACACTGTGCTGTGATACACTTTGCCATACGTCTCTCACTCTGCTCTCATAACATGCTGAATGTGCCTCGGTCAAGAATGTTGAAATGAAAGCCGGGGTAGTTTCACTCCTCTGGCTGCAGCTGCCAAGGCTCATGATGTTTTAAGTGGAGTGGTAAAGGGTGACAGTCTTTCTCCTTCTACACATTATATCCCTTCAGAAATGTATATCTTGTGTGTAAAGCCTTTATTTTTGCCCTCAAAGTCCTAATCAACGCTGTGGTAAATGTTGATTGCGGGCTTTTGGCTGACTACAGGAAGCTTTGCTGGTCCAGGGAAGCCAAGACCGGAGCAGCTGGTCTGGCAGCTGGCAATGGGAGATGGCAGCAGATACGAGCAGCTAACAGGAAAGTGCAAGTGTGTTTGAGAAATTAGAAATCCATCAACTATGTGGTTGGGCAGGTGGAGAAAGGGAAGCTGTAAGAGAGCAAGCAGTACAGCAGACGCTTCAGACTAAGTTAGAAGGTGAGCTGGGACATAAAAATGGGCCTCGGGGTTGTGACTGGTAGAGTCAGAGCTAGTGACGTGATCTAGGGCAGGTTTTTTTGAAAGAGTGGGGCTATTCCATCAGAAGGGAGCAAAATAGGGAAGTACTTGGGATATCGATGGAAGAGGTGTTTGTGAGAAGTTGGGACTGCTCTTGGGAGATCCAGATTCGAGAAAGGTGAAGTGCTTTTGGGAAGTCTGAAGAGCTCTGGGTGAGCTGGGAGGCACTGGGGAGATCTGTGGCTCTGGAATAGCTTGGTAAGAAGGTAAGAGACTCCAGAGAGAAAGGAGTGGGAAAAGGGAGACTCAAACAGCTGAAGTTAGGAGTCACACAGGTATCTGAAGAATCACCATGGGACATCCACCCAGCAACGCACCTGTGAGTGAAATCCCCCTCCTCATACAGAGCTGAGATACTCTATGTCCCTTTACTGCTTTAATTCAATATGGTCCTGAATTAGCATGAACATGTGGTAGAGAGAAAAGAAGGGTGAGCAAGACAGAAGGAAGAGGATATAACTGTACTATGCTAACAACAAAATAGTCACTTAAAACAGTGTTTTTAACTAGAGACTACCTAAAATAATTCGGAGAACTAGAGTTTGGGCAGCCAAACAATGCAGGGAAAATAATAAGGAATGTGAGTGACAGAATATCTCCTAACTACTTCAGTGGCAAAAGGACTCATACACAGCTCAGTGGCATGTCTAGTAGGAACACAAAATGGTAGACAAAGTATGAGGGCCAAAACAGCAGGAGGCAAGATAAACCTCTGCGATCAGCAGAAAAGGGAGTTGCTAATGTACTTAACCAAAAACAGAAAGTCATTCTGGAACCTGACATGAAGAAGTCCTGCTACAGAACTGCACTGCTGTCTTCATGAAAAGCAATGAGAATGGTGACACTCTACCTAGTAAGAAGTGATGAGGAGCAGGTTGCCTGTGGGGTAAGCCTTTTTAATTGAGTTATGTACAGAGTTAATATGAGAAATATCAATGAATTTTCTTTGGAGGTATCTGCTTATAGTTGATATGTTAAATCTTTGTTTTTCATTTATGTACTTCTACCTTTACACTATATGTTTGTCTCAATTCCTCAAAGCTTT
This sequence comes from Haliaeetus albicilla, assembly GCF_947461875.1. NCBI lineage: Eukaryota > Metazoa > Chordata > Aves > Accipitriformes > Accipitridae > Haliaeetus > Haliaeetus albicilla. The sequence goes on along the minus strand of NC_091487.1, from coordinate 27,504,116 downwards.
GTTTTATGGAAATGCCAGTCCTCCGTTTTAAGCCTAAAATGGGGGTTTGGGGGGGGGGTGTTGTGGTTTACTTTGTTTGCTTTTGAAGGTTTCTTTGAGTTTTATATCTTTTGATACTAATTAGATGTTAAAATCCCAAAGAACTGTGTACTCCCTGACTCTGGAGAGCACTGATGCTGTCATTCATTTTAAATTCTCTTTTAAGTCACATTTTTCTATGTCATGCACCTGGCCAAGATCCCTACACTTTCTTAAATTTTGAAATATTTGATATTAGAATCAAACGTAATTCCTTGAGGCTTCACCTCTCTTTGTTCTTACCATAGTGTAGAGTGTTGCACAGGGAGTATTTCTACAAACACAGTTTCTAAAGGATGTGCTCTCAGCCAACCTCCAGTCATTTCATAAGAGAGTGATGTTAACTGCTGAGTTGCTGGTCTGACAGAGAAGGCAGGCTGAAACACAAGCCCTCACTTTGGTATTACAGGTATGGACTAAGTATAAAACCAGTACAAATGAGCAGGAGTGCAAGAACAGGTTAAACACTGTGCAGATTGGTGGTTTTTTTCCTTGAAAGACTTCTCCGTTGAACAGCTATTCTACTTGTCTCCCAATCTGTTGTTTAATGTCATTCTATGTGGTTTTATGTTCTACAGTCTGTTTAATAGACAAGTGAGCAACAACAGATGATGCAGAAAACCAAAGCAGCAAATACATGACCTCTAAGTTTCTGAGGCTTTATCAAGGTGTCCCTGACATCAGTGGTAGCCCTAAATGAGAAAGACAATGCAGCAGTGAGGCTGGGAAATGTAAAAAGGAAAGTAGAACCAAACCTTGGTTTATTTCTTTAATCTGTTATTCAGCCAGAACTGTTTGTATTTAAAACAGAACAACAGAAAACTCAGTTATCCTAACTGGCTAAGTAAACCCAATGTAGCAGGCAGTCCGTCTCAAGTTTATTTTCAAAGGATGAGATGGAGAGTCCCCTCATGCTGTTCTATCTCCATTGCTCTACAACATAGCTCCTGAGGACTGCCCGGGGAAACACATTCCAATCAGAAGTTCACTGCAGCCACACTATAGACCCTTACAACCTCTCCAGAGAGCAAGTCCATCCTATTGTACCCAGCAGGCAAAGCTCTTCTACCACTCCTCCCCACCTCTGACTAGTCCAAACTGTGACCCCGTCTCACTGCCCTGTACTAAGGATTCTATTGAACGCTCAGTGTTGTATGACAGTATTTTCAAAACAAATCAGTGGGGGCTGGATCCAGACCTCTTAGGCTTTCAAAACATCTCTGCAAATTGTCTCTGCCCGAACCTCACAGCCTACATACAAGGGGCAATAAGCACCTATTCCCAAAGCACAAAGCTACTACTCAAAGGACTGTCCTTCTATCATTCCACAAGGCTTAACAGCGCGATGGCACGTTGTCCTTCTTCACCTGTACTATGCTATTTTCCACAGGCTTCTGCAAAAGGGAACCAACATGCTCAAGCTGGGCGTCAAGGCAGGAGACAAGATAGCATCGTTATCCTCTCTCCTCTCCTTACAGCCAGGCAGATTTACCTTGGCCATGCACTCTGTTTTTAAATAGGCCCCACTTCAGCCCATTGTTGGTCTGCAAACAAATGCTGGTTGAGGTAAAAATAAAAAAGGTACTTGTTATTGTGACATACATCTCCATTTCTTCCTGGATCCTCTTTGTGGTCAAACTGAGCACTAAACAAAAATCTGGTTTGAACCCTTTGGCAGTATTTTAGCCTATGTCCGTAGCATGGTACAGTATAGCTAAGCCAGAATTTCATACCAATTTAGCCAACTTGGATTCTGTGCTGATGCCACTGACTTGCCTCTGGATACCAAACAAGCTCAGGCACCCTAAGCTACACAGAGCTGTGAGGACGAGACCCACCTTTGCTTACTGGAGACCCCTTCTTGGAGGGAATGGCTTTTGTTAAAAGCATTTTTTAAAGTTTAGTTTTGAAAGTATAACCTGTTGTCTTTATATATTTAATGTTTAATACTTCTAAGCAGAACTTTAGAAAGCTGCCTTCTTTGTACTGTATTTATTTAGTAATTGCTATGAGATTAGTATCTCAAAAGGAAAAATCTGTAACACTTCACCATATTGTCAAGTAGAGACAATATCATGCCTAACAGTCTTTTCACACTAAAATAAAATGTCTCTGAAATGCACCTTTAACTCTAATAAAATATCTTCCAGCCTTTTTAATAACCACATTTTCTGCACTGGATCTATTGAAGCTAACATTTTAGGATCAATTTAGTAGATGAAAAAATAATAACAATCATTTTTCCATGTCAAAGCATTTTGAAAAATGTGAACAACTACAGAGCAAGTGCTGTTTTATGTCTAACCAAAACCAATTTTTAAAAAAACTTCTATTGTGTTGACATTTAAAATGGGCTAGAAATAGAACTGTGGGGATAAAAAACACAACAAAACAACACTTCTGTAATGCAAGCCAGATCAAAGAGATATTGCATTGCAATCTTGTGATGAGGACAGGTTGTCCTTAGGGTTTGCTGAGGTATATGAACCATTTGGGAAAGTTATTCTTTATTTTGAGCATCCTGAACTTTTTAAAAGGTATCTGGGCTGAAGTTAGTATTTCACACAACTCTCCCATCAGTGACTGGATTTACGAAGCAGGCAAAACTTCCCCAAACAGACAAAAAATAACTCCTTAGGAACAATAAGTTGCCTTTTGGTTTTCCAGAAGTTTGCCTATATCAAATGGATGAATTGTATGAAAATCTCCACAAAGCAAAACAATACTTAGTACAATGGCCCCCTACAGAGGCTCTAATGATCACTTGCACAACTGAATGTGATCTTTATTTCTCCTGAACCATCCCTTCATTACCATCTTTGCTTATAGAACTGTGCTGTCTGAAAATTTTGGGGGTTTCTGACAAGGTAGTTACCAGAATTTTATTTCCAGTGACATATTCACTTTCTGCTGTGCCTTGTGGTATAGCAATAAGACAGTGCTGTGTGCCATTGCTTGGATCTCAGAGTCAGTCACCCATGCAGTCTCTGCAGCTGTCCAGAGTCCCATCGCTCAATAGAATTCACTTCCATACTCTAATTGTACTTGCAAATTTGGAGGCAGCACAAACTTGTTGTTCACTTATTGTACTTGGAATTGTACGTGTCAATTATCTGGAGGGCCTTATTGCTCGAATTGCCATCATCTTGAGCTTTTCAGTAGGTCTAAGACACAGCCAGATTTTCATGAGGGAGATGAAAAACACATATCTGACATAAAAGCAACCCACTGCCAAATTACACATCTCTGCTTCAACACACAGGATCAGCAGAGCTGTTGAAAGACAAAAGCAGACAGAATTTTGAGTGCTGACCACTTTATTTTCACTGTCTTTAGTGTCAAAAAGAGTATAATAAGGGATTCAGTCACCATTTTCTCTTTACAATTCCTTGTATGTAATTTTCTTCTAGGTAATTTTTCTTTCTGGGAATAATTAGAAAGAAGGCTAGCTTTAGTCAGTGAAAACGCAGCATTTTTCTTTGCACTGAGGGACTCACTCAAGACTATGAAGAGCCAGAAAGCCCTTTGTCTGTGAAGTATAAGAAAAAAAGGAATAACACCAGAAGTCTGAGTGCTGTTCCTTCCTGCAAGTTCTTTCTTTGACTCCTTTTTGTCATTCTGTGCAATCTCAGATCCTGACTAGCAGCTTCACCTCAGCCCTCCCTCTAGATCCATGCATTTCTTTTCTGTATAAAAAAATGCAAACAGTAAATTATTATTCCCTTACAGAATGCAAATATTCAAGATGAGACTGAGCTCCTAGCTTCACCACCTCTGGACCTGATATTCTTAAAAGATGGTCTGTGCTTAGATGTGAGGTCCTGAGCTAACCTTAGCTCTAGTAATTATTGACCTGACCTAAAGCTATTAAGTCAACGGGAACCTTCTAATGGGTTTCAAAGGACTTCGGGTCAGGATTTTTGTGCATATTAAGTCCAGTGATGCACTAAGACACCCCTTATATTTTGCTTTGGACACTGACATTAGAAAAGGTCAGTCTGAAAGAACCTTTGAACTGATGATTAAGAGGAAGCAGAGCTAAAATAATAAAATATTATCTCACGACGAGCTCACTGTATGCTTTAACATATTCCAAGTAAGATATTTACATTCTCCAAGGATGGCAAATGGAGCCATAAAGTACCTGTTAAGACTTATGTTATGCCTCTATGAATGTTTCCAGAGTGTGATTACTGTTGAGTTTTCTAAGTACACCACCTTGAAATAAATAGCTTTTAACCTCAGTGATTGTTGGAAAAGAATGGTTCAACCCTTCAGCTGGTACTTTTCTCTGACATGTTTAAGGAGTCAGCACAGCCATGAAAATTAGAAGACAAAATATCTCAGTTAGGACACTCGGTATTCATTGCTCAACAAGAACAGCAAGCAAAGACAGAGCAGCTCTCGATATCTGTGATAAGATTCTCTACCCTTTACAATGCACTGGTGCAGTTGCTATTCAGTCAAGACTTCCCATTTCAAGTTTCATCACTTAGTACATTTATGTACCATTTTTAATTCTCTAGACTCCAGAACAAGCTGATTTATTGCTGTGCTACTAGGACATGCAGTTAGTGTGTGCTGAGCTAGATGGTGTGTAAAAGGATGCATAACTGCGTGAAAAAAATGGTTTGTCTTAGAAAGGGCAGTAACAAGCACAAGAGAAACTATGAGTTTCAACCCCTGGGAGAATGGAAAACCTCCCTCCAGTGTTTGTACTGAAAAAAGTTGGCTTTCTTATAAAAATAAGCAAATCAAAGGTGACAGACTCTGCATTTACAAATGTCACTGTCCAAGACAAACCAGATAAAACAATACTCATGTTTTAGTTGATGTTACTATACAAAGGAAAGTGAAATGGCAAGTCTCTACAGTTAGTTTGCATTCATTAGCTACTCCTTCAATTCCATCCATAACCAGAGTGATATTGCTGTTAGGGAGAACACTTACTTAGTCTCATCTTCAGCCTCATGGCTGGTGGATGGCTGGGAGAGAAATGCTAAGGAAGACATGAAAGTGGACATAAAATTTTTGGGTAGCCACTAAAACCAGATTTAATTATCTTCTAATTTTCTGTAACTTAGTTGCCAATATTGTTGTAGAAAGGGTGACCTACAGTGATAAACTGCATGCATTCCTACAAGTAAGCTCTGTCTGCTAATAAGCATGGCCCCTAGGTCAGGCTGAAGATTGCTGCGTTTCTGTAGGAAGCGTGGTTTATCACTGGTTGCTCTGGGAGGAGCGATTACCCAAAATATGTAACAAGGTTGTAAAGAGCTGAGATGTTTATTTTCCATGGAGCTGCAAGAACCAGTTCAAGGCCTAATGATGCCAAATGCTGCATCTGTGGGAGGAAATCTCCTTTGTCAGGCGCAATCCAATGACTCTTGACAAGTGGAAAGAAGGGTGTGATATAAAGAGTGTTCTGAAACACTCTAACAGTCACACTCCAAAAAAATAGCTGTGGTGAGGCAAAAATGATTTGGGGCATACTTTTGGACAGTTAACATGCTACAGAGCCAGAGGCTGTCATTGACTATGGAAAACAATGGGCAATGTGTATGCTGGCTTGTAATTTCAGCAGATGCTGCCCTTTACAAGCTAAAATCAAAGAGAGGAGAGTTAATCGTGCCTTCACTCAGCAAGACCAGCTTGCTTTGTGTTTGGAAAGGAGTGGTGCCAAAGTGGCAAACTTCCCGCAGTATTTTACGGCCGATTGTTCACTCCAGGTGTCAGACATCAATTCCTAAAACAAAGATAAAGAAAACCTGTATGCTGTGGACAAGGCAGACCGAAAAGCCAAAACCTAGGAAGCAACAACTGATGATACAGACTTGAACAGATCAGGTTACATCTAAATAATGGAGGTGAACTTACAATTTGTCATCTCATAATATAATGAAAACTGAACAGAAAGAGAAAAAGAGATCTCTGAAGGTTTGTTTGCTGCTTAATCCAAAAATAAGTTCCTATCTGAGAATGCTGTAAAGTTCTTGCCACAGGGAAGTAACTGGAAATCAAAGTATAGAAGATAGAACATACTGCCATCAAATGAAATTTGAAATCTTAAGCAACTGCATGATGGAAATAAATGTTTAAAATAATCAAAGACAAAAAGATAAAATGAAGGTGAAAGTGTGAAGAGAGGGTAAAACTTAGGGAATCTCAGAATATAAATAAATACTCAGAGCTGACCAAAAATGAAAAAAGGAAAAAGAATGCAAGAAAATTGGTAATTAACAATTGCACCTGTGAATGAATTGAACCTATGCCTGGGTACAGCATTGCAGAACTATTCATATGTTCCAGAGATCATTCTCTGCAGTTCACGTTCATGTGAGCCCTGTTCATCCTCCATGTATGACCAGACACAGGCTGCATCTGATGAAGGAGGTTTCTCTCTAAGGAGGTGCTGTGTCCCACGCTACTAAGCCTTGAATTGGTCCTTGCAGATCACTGGAAAATGTGCCTTTCAGCTACTGAGTACCCCATTACTTATTTTGACTAATACTTCTTGGAGTACCTCTGTTCACCATAACTGATGGTCATTGGCATATGTCTTCTGAAGTTAGTGCAGTCAGATAAGACATTTAATTGGAGAAAAAAAAGTGTCTTCTTGGATCTCCACTGGTTTATGGCTCAAGAGATGTGACCTTATTCACTGTTCTATACGTTACAAGAATTAAAGTCAGAAGTATAATTTCTGACAGTGTAAAAAATGATTTTTGGTATAGCTGGTCCAGGCAAAGTTGGCTTCTAGTGAGCATTTTTATTATAGAAATAGAGTCACCTATCCTCAAAGTAACTGAGATAAGTTTCAGCCTTTAGCTGTTAACCAGTGCAATAATAAAATGAAATATTTTACTAGAAAGGCTAGTTCAAGAAAAAAATCTGACTTGCTACTTCATTTGCCCTTGTAACTACTGCAATTCAGTGGGTCTATCAAGTATATAGTCTGTTCTGTAACATTAGGTGGGACGTAATTCATGACAAGTGTTTTGTTCCTTCACCAGGTAAAAATCATAGATAAAACTTCAGCTTCAGTAAGTGCAAGACGGATCACAGACAGCTTATGGAGGTGCTCAAAAACACATGCTGAGGCTCTGTCCTGTCAGATGATCACCTCTCCTGCAAGCAACACGGCATCCACCTCAGCTAGGTAACTGGACACTTGTATGTGTCACATCACATGGACAGATGCCCACCAGGTGACATACACTTCATGCAGTTGTCCTTCCCTATGATACAGATGTGTCAATGACAGCCATATGACTAGGGAACAAATGAACATCTGGTCAGATGACATGTCTTCCACTGCTGGAAGACATCCATATTTTGACATAAGACAAGAAAGCCCCTGGTCAAGGGACAGAATGTGCATATACCATCTCTATATTTAGACTATTGCTCCTATTTCATATAAACAGTGAGTAAGACCATAGTCATTGAAAGCCTGAACAGTGAAGATCCCCCCCCCTCCCAACAGCAGCTCACATCTAATCTCACTTCACTAACCAGTTCAGATTGGTGTGGGTTGAGTTGTATCCATGAAGTTTAATAGCAGAGAACCTTGCTTTTGACACACATTTCTGATAGAAGCAGTCAGACAAATGTAGTTCATTTGTTCCCACTAAAGCAACAGAGCTGCACAGCAGGACCTGGAAGCATAATTGGTACCATTATCTCTTGCTCTGGTGAACACAAAAGCAATATTCTTTAACTTAAACTGTATCTATTCCTCTATCTCAGAGCCAGAATTGTTACCAAAATAACTACCTGTATGGTTAGGCACAGCACCTCATTATAGAGTGTTGTGGCTACTTTAACTCAGTCGTATAGTTCTTTTGTATGCAGAAAGTGTGCATAGGTGACTGCGCCATTTCTGTTTGCATAAATCTGTGGGCACTTCTCATGGGTTTATGCTCCAGCTCTTCTGGAAACTAAGTCACACAAGGCAAAGGGAGTTGTCATGACATCAGGCTATATTTGATCACACAGCATACAAGGGAATCAGGCAGGCTTTCATTTTAAAAGACTTGGCACAGGGTCCAGTAAAACATCTAAATGGTTACCATGTATTTGTTGTTTAATTCCCCTGAAGGGGAGTCTTTTCAGCCTATAGAAAAAGCCAGTTAAAAAGAAAAAACAAACCCAGAAGTCAATATTATGATGATGCTGAAGTTAACACTCTAGTTCTGGAAAACAGCTCAATGTTTTGAGAGTTGTCATGGAACCGTTGTGAGGGGCCATGGAGTTGTGCTTACATGTTCTGTGTGCAGTCTTCAAACACCAAGGGACCGGTGATGTATTTTCTCTAGCAGGAGAATATAGAAAAGTTTTAACTTAATCCTTTCTGGTTTTGTCCTTCGGATAGGAATGGTAAAGTATTCTGAAGTTGCAAGAAGCAGTGAGTCCATGCTGTATGTAAGAAAGTATTGTAACAAAGGTAAATGTGAAATCTTGTGCAGGGGAAGGCAATATTTATTTATAGGGTCTCTAAGTAAGTTGATTTCACCAATTTGTATGCATTCAGTCTCAGATTTCATTCATTCACAGTCCCACATCCACATCCCCCAAAATATCAGGACATGTGTGCCCAAGTGGTCTGTCCAGGAACACTTGCATAGAGGACATGGGTTACTGAGTCCTTGTTACATCTCTGATGTTCTTTTGACTAGCAATGGTGAAATACTTTAGGGACAGACCTTTTACACTCTTTAGGAGTTCTTATGGGACATCCTTTTGCTTCAGAACCTTGCTGACTTCAGTCTCTATAAATGGCAAGCAAAGTCACGTCTCATTATCTGTCCATCCTTGTCTGTTTGAAATCTGTGTCTGTTTTCCTAGTGGACTAATAAGACAAGCATATGTGGTTTGCTGCAACCTGGCTGCAGTCATCCAGTTGACAAGGCATCTGTGCTGTGGCCTTATCAGTGCACAGGCCTTCAGATCTTGGCAGAAAAAATACATGCCTCAATTTTGCTTCCGGGAAAGGTTCCCTGGGAACAGTGTCCTGGGAACGGTGTCCTTCATTATTGGTATAGGACATTCTCTTAACCCTTGTTCTGCTGTTTCTTCTGGTGCTCTCATGCACACATTTGCATTCATAGTTTGTTTATACCATTCTTTTATTTCTGTTACAAAACTCTACAAGCTGGTCTTACTACTTTTTTGTGCAGGATTTTTTACTTTTTACATTTTCATCTCCAGTTCATTACAACATTTGTAAATGGTGAGTTTCTGTTCTTCTCCTTTTCTACTTGCTTGCAAACATTACAAAAATCTATTTTTTTCCACCACTTCTCACCCAAATGCCAGTACTAATGTGTATTCCCCTCTGCCATGACTCAGTCACGATACTGAGAAACAGACAAAACTCCTTCATGTCTGAAAGACATGCCAGCATACTGATAGAAACGTTGCCTCCATCTAAACTGTAATCAACAACTTTGAACAGGCATTGGTGCCAGATGGTCAGATGTCAATTTAGCACTTGAAGTTGATATGTCAGAAAGTTGAAACAAATCAATAAAACTATTTAGAAGAGATTTGCAATGTGAGTTTTTTGATAGCTGGCTTCATTCCCGCCCATTCCCCCCCCCCCCCCCCCCCCGCCCCAGATTGACTGATTAGATTAAAGCTGTACGAATTAAAAAAACAAACATCAAAACAGGTACTGCAAATTAAGCAAAAAAAAAGTATAAATACTCTATCTACAAGTTAATAGATACTCTCATATAGTCACTATGTAATTGCACTTTGTCTTTATCATCCAAAATATCTATTCAGATAAGATAACTTATCAGTATCTTAGAGTGAAATTCAGTATCACACTTTAGACCTGCTTGGTAATGAAGCGCCACAGTCAATATGCTAGACAAAGAGCAAAATTCAAGGACACACTTGCAAATAGCAATACCGGAAAACTGGCCATGAAATAGTTCTCTTTGAATCAGTACTTCTAAGAACAGCCTGATTTTCCAGCTGAGTTCATGCTGGCCTCATGCTACTTGTATGCAGCTCTGCACTGAGGTTGCAAGAGAAACAATCTTGGCAGCTCAGCGTTGTCTATAGCTCAGAGAGGAAAGAGCAGCTGAGAACCATCTATACGGCACCTCTTGTCCCTCTACGTGAAGGAACTACCTTAGCAATGACGTACACAATAAAGAGATGCAGGGGTGAGCGACAGACAGACCAGAATGCATGGTGTTCTGCTCAACCTGGAGCCGCTTCAGCAACTTCGGCCATGCTGAAGTCTCCAGATAGCCCATGGTCATGGATGCAGTGAGTTGCTGAAGTGGTTTTGTGCCAGTGCGGGAGGGCCTATGCACTGGACCTTTGCTCTAGCTAGCGAGGGTAATAACAACAGCAAAGACAAGGTTAGTGCAGGCTTCAGCGTGGCCTTGCACAAGCATTACTATGCCCCTGAATATATTCTTAGACTGCGCCACCTCCTCCATCGTTTCTCTCTGTTACAGTTAATCTGATGTAGCTGAAGACTGACATCTTTGTCTTACCCATGCAGCCGATCTAGGGCATGTCTGTTAGATTGTGGCTGGAACTCAGATTTATAAGTATTCAAATGGGTGTTGAAAAAAAATAATACATGCAAGAGCAGGTGAAGACCATGATTTAAGAATAAAGAAAGCATTAACTGTAGGTAGACTATAGAGCAACAGTGCTGTCTAATTTTTTTCTTCAGAGAAAACCCTTTATTCCCTTTGCCTTCAGAAAGCATGTAATAAAGCTATATCATTACTAACATGCTGTAGTTTCAACAAGTCAAACCCAAGGTCTCACCAGCTGTACCTAATAAGGTGCTTGAAATTCAAAGAGTAGCACCATATAAAATGAAAAAAAGCCAAAGTTTCATGGCAGTCCACAAGCCAATAATAGAAAATGGCATTTACATGTAAAATTTGATAAGTCCTTGCCCCTTCTGAAATCAAATCTGTGGAGAACAGAACTGGGGTCTCAACACCAATGCAACAGATGCACTTGAAGAGATTTGTATCAGCACAAGTGAGGTCAGGGTCTGGGGCAAAATCATTGGAATACATATTTTTTTAAATCTAAGCATTGAAATGCCCTATTTTATGACCATTTACATGTGCAAAGAGACATCTGAGCTCAAAGCAGACAGATGCATGTTTAATTGTTCAGCCTGCCTGCACAAATAACAGTTTCCAGATATGACAAGCTTGTGTATAGGAAATGATATTTCATAAATTTTATCCACAGTCATGAAGTCTGGTTTTTGAAATGCCTCTTTCAGATTAGCTCCTGCTTCCTTAGAAATCTTTCTGTTAGCAGGATGAATTTCAGTCTCACAAATATGCATATATACAAATGAAGGAGATACTGTTGATCAAAGAAACTCTTTATATCAAGCTGCCAAAAATGAATACTGAAACTTTTGCCCCAGTAAAATCAGTGGTGTTTTCCTCACTGACTTCCATCCTGATGGAATTTCATTTTTAGATATTCTTGTTCAAATCATAATATCTGAAGGGATGCTTAGAGAAGTACTGAGTTCTCCTAGAAGAATCTACACCATGCCACTCTCAACTGTGTTGTTAAGAATCAGCTCAATTCTTGCTTGTTTCAAATGGCTAATTAAAGTATTCATACCTGAAGGGGACATCAGTGATTGTGGTCTGCAGAGAAGTGGAATATTTTTTCCACAGGCAACAAGTTCTGCACTGTATTTTTTTAAAAGACCAGTATGTACAACACTTAACTGTGACATGCACAACTTTGCACGAGGCACTAAAGAAGATAAAATGTCCTTTTTCTTTATGTTTGTTTTTCCAGTTTCCACCTTTTAACAATTCTTTTCATTCCTATCGTATGAACAAAGCTAGCATTTAGAAGTCAACTCTAACAAACTAATCATAATACACTACTGAATTTCAGATACCTGAAACCATTAAAAATACACTCACAGAATTTATTTTCTGAAAAATTTATACCTAGATCCACACAAGATCTTAGTAGTGATAGTACATCACCTTTAATATGCCTGGCTGCCTAGTACATTCTATAGCCTTATGAGCAATGAGGCTCCCTATACAATGCATCAAACTACCTGAAGAAGAGGATCAGCAAAAGCCAGCATCATGAAGGGGTGCAGCTAATAGGAAATACTGAGGAGACAAATAAGCTTATCTCCTCACACCATTTTCAGTGATATAAGTTCCTTAGCCAGTGAAAAGGCACTCCTTCTGGCATTAAACAGCTATGTTAATTGAAGGTTTTACCTCTTCCAGTTACTTATTATTGCTGGCAAGGTGTATATGAGTGTCCCCATAGATCTGCCAGGGGAACAAATGACATACTCATCTCCTTTGAGAAATCAGCCAGGTTCATTTAGATCATCTTCACTGACTTTCCACGATCATATTATTGACTTTGCTTGAAACAAATATGGGAGTCCTCACACAGTTGCTTCCACTGGCAGAGCTGTGAAGACAAGTTTATCCCCTAAAGAAGGAATACTAGGGTGCTCCTTTCTCCATTAGCAGAGCTATTGTCAAAGGAGCTGTTAATCATAATCATTCATCAAATATTCTGTTCATTCAGGACATTATCAATTACTTCTGGCCCCATCCTGCCTCAGAATTTGTTGCATCACAGCTGTTTAGGTGTGGGTTTGGGATTAGCGTAAGCAGACACAGCATGGCTCTCTGTACCTGCTGTGTAGAAGTGCCATTAAACATGAGAGATGATGGATTGTCTGAAGATTAAGAGAGTCATAAAATCAGGGATTTTGGCATTCTTTTCTGATAAGCCTTCATAATTGGATTTGTCCCCAAAAGGATGGTTAGACAACATGTGGACTCCTGAGTTAATAGGAAAGTCCTTGGTGACTGTTGAGCGTTTTTGCATGTGGCTTGAAAGGCCATGTATCTTAATTTTTCCTGCATGTTTTTAAAATAGTGGATGATCTTAATGGTATTATTTTGTGATGCATGTTGTGATCAGAGTGAATTCTTTCATTAAAAATTCTCTATTAAGAATTTCAGGAAGATATATTGTAGCTTGTTGTTGACAAACAGTGCAAGCTGATGTTCATAAAAAAACCACAAGGGTGCTTTGTAGGATGGAATGAAATGCTTTTTCTCTCTCAGCCTGCTGTTTCAGGTCTCTATTTTCTTCAGAAGCAGGAACGAGATGAAAGAAACATTTCTTCATTTTGCAAAATAAAAGAACAAATCTCTCTTGCACCATTTTCTTTTTTCACTCCATGAATGTTATGAGTAAATGTTATTTACAAATTTATATTGTGACAATGTCACATTTTTTTATCATGAAGGTAATTGTTCTGAGACTTTCAGTCATGACATTTTATAGTTGGCTGACTCATTTTGTCTTGCAATTAAATAAGATGTGTGTATGTTTTGATCTTTAAAGATGAATGCTGGATATTATGCCAAGAAGTAATTGAATTATTTTGCATGTATTATGTTTTTGCAATTCAGACATATTTAGCTAAATAGACTTAGTCTTGTTCTCTAATTGGCTTATTTTTGTTTTTTAATGATTCTGCTATCTCCTTGATAGCATGAGATCTCCCTTTTCAGGAGGCTAAGATTTGAGATAAATAAAACATATTATGGTTCTTAGGAAAAAACATCAACTGTTGAACTGAGAAACATGTAGTGAACCAAATATCAAGTCAAATATCTAGGCTCTGTGTTCAGAGAGATGGAGGGCTCCCAGCATGGTCTGCTGCTTTGCCATTTGGGCTTGCTCAATCAGTAGTGTTAATCCTACTTTCTGTTTTGTGATAGGAACCCTGCAGATGATTTGCCCTAGCCCCAAAAGCAGTGCCAACTCCTACATTCCCCAGTGCCTTAAACAGATCAACTCTAATGCTTCAAGCCCATGGGTCCTCATCTTGTTTCCTTCTTGGACATGTCTTTGAGGAACTAAATAAGATAAAATCCTGAATTTGAAATTCCAGTGAAAAAAAATTCTTACTGCTCCGTGACCCAAAACATAGATTTCAATCAGAAAACTCTGGTTCTTGATTCCTTGTCTCGGTTTCTTTTTGGTCTTGAGTGTTCTTATCAAGGTCAACATCTCCTGGATTTTAGGTCCCCTTTTCATGACCTCATTTCTCCATCCGACTGCCTTTTCTATAAATGCTTGAGTACCTGCAGCCAGCTTACTTAAATTTCAGCTGACTCTGGCAATCCAAAGATTCTCTTCCACCTCAGAAAGTGTTCCCACTGGCTTTTGATGTTGTCCTATTTTGTTCTTTTAAAAGCAAGGATTAGCAACATCATCCTTTATTCTCAATTTTGTATTGTGAAGTTATTTACAACTCAGATGACTTTCACTTTTACTGCTCAGTCGCTGTACTCTTCATACTCAATTATTTTAAACCCCTTGACAATTGAATCTGAGAGACACCCTTCGGAGCAACTTGAGAGAAGAAAAAAAAAACCAGTCATGGGAACCTCCACTATGCATGAACACATAGAATTTACATAGTGTTTGTCCTGTGGCCTCATTTTATATCAATGCTTCTTCTTCATGATGATCATCTATTAGTCTTACCACACTCTCCCTAGTCATCTTCCTTGGATCTGTTTGAAAAAAGGATTTGTTGTTAATATCTATGTCTTTTTCAAGTTTTCACCAAATCATTTTAGAAAGCTTTATTTTGTTTTATACTTAATTACCTAGAGATTATATTATTTTCTGTTTTCCTTGTTTATCCATGATTTTGAGGGATGTCTTTAGGCTAATGATTTCCCTTTGCCTTCTAGTTAATAATGCCAGTAGTTTTAACATAACTGATTTGATACCTTGTATGTGTTTACTCTGAACTGCTAACATGATGTCTTTATGCTTCCCATATGATAACTGAAGCTTTTTGTCCTTTCATCTACTTAATTTTCCATTAACAACAGTCCTCAGTCTATGTAGTTCCCTTTTTTGAAGTTAAGCATTACTTTATTAGACTTTTTGGCTTTTTTTGTTTCTGCAGAAATGTTTAATTTAAGCCCATTAAGTCACTCTGTAAGAGAGGTTTTTGGATAATGACATTTAAACTGGGTTATCTGCACTGCTCATGACTAAGGCAAGTGCAACTTCTTTTCTGGATTACTCAACTAATGTTAATTACTAGTCACTAATGTCACTCATGTTGTCTACAAATTTAACCTTGCCATCACATCATAACACATTTACCCATATTTACCTGATGTACATGACGAGGGGAGTATAACTGAAGTCCCCCATTGTTAGTGTCTCCTCCTTTCATAGCTGATAGCACTTGAAATCAGACTTTGTGAGAAGTTGAAACTGTATCTGTCTTTCATAGTCCCAGACCTCTGCAACAGACTGAAATAAACAACCAGTCTAAGACATCTCCAGAAAGTTTTCAAAAGTGTTACACCTTCATTTTGGAGGTTATTTCTAACATTGTTAATCACTTCTCACTACTGCTGCTTAAAGCCTCAACCCAGCATCTGCCAATGCACTTACAGTCGGGTCATCAGCTACAGTAACTTGGCATGGCTGTATCAGACCAATAGATATGCTGTTTTTCACCAACCTCAGGTCTGCATTAGATCTTGGGGTTTTATCATACTGACTGAATTTTTGCTGCAGCTCATGCATTATTTCTACTGAAGTCAACTACTTAACACTTGGGTTTTATGTTCTAAACATCCTTTGTCTGAATCCATTATTTAAGCTTTCAGATGTATTGTGTAGCTGTAGCATCTCTTAATTGCTTCCTCTTTTTAGTGGTATGTCATAGTATCCCACACTACAGCTCACTGTGAATCATCAGATGATTCATGTGTCCATATCTTGTATAAAAGCAACATCACATTAGAACAGTCTCTAAAATGAGAAACTTTGTTCCCCATTCCTTTCTTTCCTTCACCCTTAGACACTCATTAATGGGCACTCATGAATAATGGTACTTATGATTTCATGGGGAAATCCTGCTAGAACTTACTGGTTTTTGAAAGAGCCTAACCCCTAGTAAACACCAAGTCAGTACCTGAGAAATGTAAGCAAATGACTTAGACCATCCAGATACTTTCCCACAAGAGAAGAAAAAGCAGAGGTAAGTGCTCCTAAGGAAATTGGGAAGAGATCCAAAATAAAAACCTTAAATGAAAAGAAGCCTGCTGCAAGTCCAGTGAAAAATTGCAGTCCGCAGGTCCCAAGGGATTTCTTTTTCATTTTGTTTGGGTTTTTTTGTTTTGTTTTGTTTTGTTTTTTAACTGAAGGTACTTTACCTATTGCAAGTTCAGTCTCCTGGAATAAAAACCAAAACCCAAAACCCAAACCAGAAAACAAAACAAGTTGCCTGATCAGTATAGCTAAGCACCTGGCTCCTGCCTGAGCAAACAAAAGTACATAATGATTATATCTGGACATCTGTATAGGAAGAACCTTACAGATAGCAAAAAAGTCTCTGATCTGGCAAGCACAGGAGGAGTCAACAGCTGGAAGCTGAAGTTGCACTAATTTGAGTTAAAATAAGGTGTACGTTTTAACAACAGAGACAATTACTCATTGGACAACCTTACCCATGTTATGCGGTAGTGTCTCCATTACTTGGTTACTTTAAAATCATGATTGGTTTCTCTGGAAGATGTATCATCTGTCAAAAATGATGGGAATACATATGGCATGAAAGACAGGTTCATCAAGGGCCATTAATTGTGATGGTCCATATGCAACTTCCATCACAGGCTGTCCTGAAATTGCCAAATGTGAGAAACAGAGTATTCTGTAAGAAGTATTTCTCAGCACATCCCCTCTTCCCCTAGGTATTTTTTATTGGTTACTGTAAGAGATGTGCTTTAATCCATCTAACAGTCCTTATGTTCTTAGAGATGAAATACAGGACATTAAGAGAAGAAAAAGGAAACTCTATTGCATATTTGATAGAATCACAACACTAATCGCTGTAGCAGTTACTTCTGGACTTCAAATGTCTGAAGAAAACTTGCTTGTGTTGTATGAAAATTGCACCACTGTTGAGACTGAGAACTCCAATCATTAGCCCACTTTTGAAATAGGCCCTGATATAAATTAGATAATGTGTCTATAATTATAAAGTGATAAGACTGAGAGATGGTGTGTGATGGTACAGAAGAAAGGCAATTTTAAAATGCCATCTCTTAAGAATATTCACCTGGTTTTAGTGCACAGTCTAAGAATATGCTGGGAGTCAAAGTCAGGACAGAAGGGTGACAATGACTTCCCAATAAATCAAAGCTAATCAGCTCCTCCCTCAAGTAAACAGATTTTGGGAAGGAAATACAGTAACATACCATTCTTGTATTAATAGCCTTTGGCAAGCAGGCATGCAAGAAAGTTTTAATGATCTATTGACTCATTTTAAGATATCAGCTTCCCCAAAAGACATGAGCGCCAAGGAGAACACAAACCAGCATTAAGACACTGAGGTCAAATGCATTCTAAAAATTGAAACATAATCATTACCTTCATTTTTCCACTTACCAAAACTGACAGGATCTGTGGTCATTGTAACTTAGCACAGACAGATAAAAAAGAAACTAGGTATCCAGTTCTTTAGTCGAGATGAAAGAGAATGTCAAGCCACAACAGGACATGAATGTCAGGCATATTCCAATAGCTATTTATTCTACCTGTATTGGCTGTAGCGTAATTACCAAAATATAAGTGGGCCAACAGCAATTTGTAGTTCCTGTCAAGTATGTTGGGACAAACGTGTTTAGTATGAGGTTCAGAAAGGTTAAGTTTCAACTACGAGAAATAAATCAAGCAAGCTGTGTGCAACAATTTAGAATGAATAATTACTATGCTCAAGATAGTGCGCTGGATTTATCAAAAGTGGCCTATCTTCACATCTTACGAGCAATAATCCATACGAGGCAAATTGTTTCATAAATCGATATGAACTGATGATGGCAAAAATTAATTCATTGAAACATTCATTTCAAAAGAAATTAGGAAAAGATTGGAAGGAGCATGTACAACCCACCCCCACCTCTAATTTTTAAATCCTTAAATGCCTTTTTGATGCAGTGAAGGTTAGGCTCTAACAAAGACAGATGCTATAAGGAACATGCAGCAATAAGGCTGTACAGCAGGACTCTGCTTGGATACTAAGGCAAGGAACGTCTATAGACAAACCCAAGCAGGCAGATTGTCTTGTCCTACTATAAGCCCTGCAGAAGCAACAGATGAAAGCAAGATCACCAAATAAGAATTATCCTGCTGCATTTTGACCTCAGCCTCCCTCTTCTCCAGGAAGCCTCTTTCCATTAATGTTATTTTGTTTGTAGGAATGGTCATAATCAACTTGCAGGGAGGGCACCTTCTACTTACGGTTATAATTACATCAATTCATGTGTCATTGTCTGAGATTTGTCTGAAATGCCCTCCCTGTTACTGCAGAGGAAAGCTGGAAGAAGGAATCAAAGAACCTAACTCTCTTATCTTTTGCTTCAATTTCTGCCTGGCCATCTGTGAATAAAGCACTAACTGGACTACATGCTTAACTAACCCTTCCACCTTTCCTCTGTTCCTTGCCATTTAGCTCCACCTTTTCCAGGTTGCAGTGAATGAGTACCCATCTGGGCCATGGAAAGATGAATATCTGGCAGCCCATTAATGCCCAAACCACTAAGGCTGTTTTAGGCCTGAGCATATTTCCAGTCTATCTGTAACATTACAGAATGCTCTTCATTTAAAGACAAAGTTGACAAATCAATGACATGGTCTCAAGGACTTTTTAAATACCATTACTGTTTGAAAGCTATTACTTCATGCTGTCAAGTGGATACCACCACCATTAATATAAAATACAGTAAATAAATAAATGGAACAAATAAACTAAGGAAATGCTTAGTTTATCAACTTTGCATTTAGAGGACCAGTTTTGATTTGGCTGTGCACAAATTCTGGAGGTTGAAAGTCTTCTGTTTATTATTACTATTTACTGCTAATGCATAATAAATATATAATGCAGACTGGAAGATGACATTAATTTCATACACATTCAGAATAATATGCCTGTAATGCTTCATCTTGTCCACTGTAGCAAAGAATGGAATCTCCCTGGTCCTCTGATGTGGTGGGTTAACTCTGGCTGGATGCCAGGTGCCCACCAAAGCCGTTCTATCACTCCCCCCTCTCAGGTGGACAGGGGAGAGAAAATATAACAAAGGGGTCGTGGGTCAAGATAAGGACAGGGAGAGATGACTCAACCAATTACTGTCATGGGCAAAACAGACTCAACTTGGGAAAAATTAACTTAATTTATTACCAATCAAACAGAGTAGGGTAATGAGAAATAAAATCAAATCTTAAAACACCTTCTCTCCACCCCTCCCTTCTTCCCAGGCACAGCTTCACACCTGGATTCTCTACCTACCCCCCCCCCCCAAGTGGCGCAGGGGGATGGGGAATGGGGTTACTGTCAGTTCCTTACATGTTATCTCTGCTGCTCCTTCCTCCTCAGGGGCAGGACTCATCACACACTTCCCCTGCTCCAACATGGGGTCCCTCCCACAGGAGACAATCCTCCATGAACTTCTCCAGCGTGGGTCCTTCCCACGGGCTGCAGTTCTTCATGAACTGCTCCAGTGTGGGTCCCTTCCATGGTGTGCAATCCTTCAGGAGCACACTGCTCCAGCGTGGGTCCCCCATGGGGTCACAAGTCCTGCCAGAAAACCTGCTCTGTGGGGTCCTCTCTCCACAGATCCACAGGTCCTTCCAGGAGCCTGCTCCAGTGTGGGCTTCCCATGGGGTCACAGCCTCCTTCGGGCACCCACATGCTCTGGCGTGGGGTCCTCCCTGGGCTGCAGGTGGATATCTGCTCCACCGTGGACCTCCCTGGGCTGCAGGGGGACAGCCTGCCTCACCATGCTCTTCCTCATGGGCTGCAGGGGAATCTCTGCTCCGGCACCTGGAGCACCTCCTCCCCCTCCTTCTTCACTGACCTTGGTGTCTGCAGGGCTGTTTCTCTTACATGTTCTCACTCGTCTCTCCAGCTGCCGTTTCTGTGCCCACTGCAACTTTTTTCCCTTCTTAAATATATTGTAACGGATCCCCTACCACTATCGCTGATGGTCTCAGCCTTGGCCAGCGGCGGGTCTGTCTTGGATCAGGCTGGCATTGGCTCTGTAGGACGTAGGGGAAGCTTCTAGCAATTTCTCACAGAAGACACCCCTATAACTCCCCCCGCTACCAAAACCTTGCCACACAAACCCAATACATCTGATAAATTTTCACAGTCTTTGAAAATCATCAACTAATGCATGGCATAACAGTATGGGGGAAAAAAGGCCAGAATGCCTGCGGGGATCATGCATACAGTATGTTATGTGGCTGTTTTTCATCAGTGATAAGGGCTTCTGAGAGGTGAAGAAGGAACTGGTTGAAAACCAAGGCATTTTCTCACAAGTGTGCCTGCATGTACATGTGTGTGTGCGCACACACACACACTGCTTTTTTATCTTTTCTGGCTTGCTATAGATTTTATGGTGGTCCAAATTTCCAAAGAAGTACTTCTAAGGGAGTTGCACTTTGTTGTTCTTTCTCTTTCATTATTGATGTCAGCAGTTTTTTAAAAGCCACATTATCAAAATTATGGTAGAGAGAAGGTCTGGCATAATTAAATGGCTTATAACAAGTTTTCCCACTCTTCTTCCACTTGATAATGCTGTTTTTGAGAACTATTCACTGTAACAGAGAGAGGAAAACCAGCCTGCAGAAAAAATAGACCAGATTCATTCTCTTTCTTCACAGATGACCAGAATGATTATCAACTTTGAAGTCATGTAAGTGAAAAATATAAAACTTGCTTAAATATGCTTATCAGTTTTGATTAGCTACTGGCTTCTTTCTTAGGATAATTGGCCCTTCTGGGAATGGCATTTCTTGTATTTCCCATTCGTTTCTTCTTGGCATCCAGGGAACCTTTACTCTCCAGTTCCAGTGAAATTTACTCTGACTAGGCTTAGTTGTTGGTTTTAACTGTCCTATGGAGAAAATAGTGGCAATGCTAAGGGTTAGGGCTTAGGATTTGGGATTTTATTATTAGATCTCTAACTTGCTTACATTGTACCTTCGGTGTTCAAACGTTATGTGCTTTTACTTGCCCACCCACTAAAGAGAGGAAGTCATCATAATCCTGAAACTGATGATGTGAGATCAAGTTTATAAAGCTTTTTTCACATTTTATATGTGCATCCAGTATATCTTCAAAAACATTGTAAGTTTTGTTGACTGGAAGGGGGGAATGTGAAGAACTGAAACGACCTCATGTGGGATCTTCTGGTCCTCTGATGTTGTGGTAAACTCAGACAGCAGCAGTAGCCTGCGTGCCCATCTGTCTCAAATGTCCAGAAGAAACTAATCCTTGTTTTTGAATGCAGACTTTATGAAGCTCGTATCTCACTATCTTTATACAAGGCTTCTGGAAGTGATTTCAGTAAGCTCCAACTGTGGAGATAACTGCATCCTTTGAAGACAGTTATCCCAGCAAAAGTATTGAAGGCTGCATCAAAACTCTGTCATGGAATCACAAGATGGGGTAGTGCTTGGGCTTTCCACTGTTTAATGCAAGGCCTGCCCGTTCATGTGAACAGGTCCAAAAAGCAGCTCTTGAAGAATGGCCCATAGTGTTTCTCACCAAGAACAATCCCATTAATGAAAGAACCTTGATCAAAGGAGAAGGGGAAAAGATGCTCATTGTGGCCATAACCTCTGGTTTGTTAGTTGTGTTACTGCTAGCAAATACTGCTGAACAGAACCATAACGAGGCATTTTGATGCACAGAAACTGTCCCTCTATGACCACCTCTTTCCACCCACCACCACCATTATCTTCTGCTTTCCCTGCAACTGCAGCTTTCACCTCACTGGGAAGCTGCTGAAGCTGGCAAAGCTCAGAGATGTTAATCACATTATACATCTCCTTCAGAAAGGCACTGGCTCATCTTTCTCTGCCTGTGCTGCAGCACTGCAGGTAGATTTGGGCTAACTATTCCCAGTGAAATCACTAGGAGCTTTGCTGCAGTAAAAGCCTAAATATATTTGATAATCCTATCCTATAGTAATGGATTTGTTGATAATAAAATTAAACATACATCATGCCAGTGCTATAAGTTTGAGGGTAACAGAACACTATTTAAATACAGTACTTAAAAGAAGCAACATTTTATCTGGTCAAAAGAAGATAAAAATCACCTTCTTTTGAAGCTGCTGATGTAATAGTGTAGAAAATACCACAGAAAAGTCTTGACAATTTTCCCTGTTATTTTGTACTCACACATTTGGAAACCAAATAGAATCTAGGATCTCACAGTGCCCCACACCCATGGGAGCTTACATTTTAGTGTCTGATGTGCTTAGAACTGTCAGTAAAGGGTCAATGAGGACAAATTGTTCTTTCAAGATGTACTTGTTTTAAATACCCTTACTTTTCTTCTGAGATGAATAGCTTTGTGAGTACTGTAAAGAGGATGGAAACTACTCCAATTATCTAAGGAACCTCGGTGAAAGATCTTACTGGCTTTAGACACTGTGAGGTCTCTAAAGTATTTCATAGTTATCTAGAGAAGCAAAAAAGGAAAGAAGAACAACTCTAAATTGTCTTACATACTATGAAGAAATAGATTTGATTTTGAAGAGCTTAGAGTATTTCAGACTCATATTTGTGGCAATATGTAGGCATGGATGAGTTAGCACTTACAGTCTGCAGCCCCATTTTCAGGGGCTTCAGAACACCATGAAAATTACTTTTTGGAAGATGCTGGAATAGTTTCTGCTTTTTCTTGCTTTGTAGGGCTTCTTGATAGATTTTCATAAGGTGCTTTGAGTTGTTCTCAGTTAACTCAGACGGCAGTGTTAAAACTATGATTTTCTGTGATTGAGATTGCCTAGATGTTTCTCTGAACTCAAACCTAAGCAAGTTGTTTGTGATTAAAAGTTCTATGCCAATGACATTGAAAATGTGGCCTAAAAATAAGGCTTTTGTTTTAAGTAAAAGTAGCAGACTCTATTTGACCAGCCAGACCCCAGCATGGAAAAAAAAAGAAAAGTTTGAGGACGTATGTATACCACTTAGTTCCACTGGGCCAGTTCATGTGGATTTTCCACTTTTGCTCTCTTTTCAGGACTGCCCGTAATAAATAGAAGCCTCAGGTACAGGTTGCCTGAGGCCTGGGTGGACACGGACCTGCTAACTGTGGTGAAACAAAACCATGGAAGAAAATATACTGCACAAGCTATTAACATAGGCTCAGAAAAATGGTGCTATGAGAATGGCACCACTGCTCTTTGTTTTTCTTGACCTTAGGGATAGAGTGAGTGCTCAGGTTATATCTGGGAACATGTAGCAATAAGTGACAAAGAGCCACATGAGGTTCTTGTTAGTTCTGCTAGTGTGTCCACGAACCCCTCTGAGGTCTTTGAACAACCGATTACAGAGCAACATCTCCTCTCTTTCCTCTTCTTTATAAATAGGTAGAAGGGTGAGAAAATAAATGAATGGAGTGCTAGTACTAAGTCTGTCCCATACTGATGTGAATGATGGGCAAAGGATGCACAGTATGGGCAGATTAAAGAGGTGGGAGAGAATTGAAGTTTTCTTCAGTTCTGGCACTGAAACTGAGGTGATCAGCTTTGTGGAGGCTGAGTACGGCTTGTATTGGGGCCAGCTGCCACCTGGACTCTGTGGAGAAGTTGAGGCAACTGGCCCTCCACCATACAAAGCTCCACAGCATCCCTTCCCTTGCAGAGCGGTGAGGAAATACAGAGAGAAGACTGCTATGTTCCATGCACATACCTGTCCTGCTAGGGGCCGCCACGGTGGCTGCTGCCTGTATGCACAGGCATTTTGCAAACTGAATTTCAGCTTCTTCACTTAACATAGAATTGAAATTTTGAGTAATGTTTATAAAACGCACATTCTTGCATTTAATATTTGTTAGTTTCTCTCATTTAATTTTTTTTAGAGAACATCTCACATGATAAATTGTATCTAATCACTATATAATGCTCAGGGGTTCAAATGATTTCTGCAATAATTTATGCCTGCTGTTATGTGAATTGGCAGCATTCGATCCACAGGCTCCTTTAGAGCAATGGATTCAGCACGGGAGACTGGGATGCACACTGTGCTGTGTCTTGTTCAGTTTCACGATTAAGGTATAGTAGACTGTAAAACTCAAAGCATTAAGTTTTAATTTAAAGCAAGCTGAATTTCTTAAACTGGGTTTGCCTTTGTGTTAGTAAGTGCCCCACAAAATGACTAATGTTTGTGTGGAGCATGGACAGTATCTATTCTACATTTACATGTCTAATACAGAGAATGGATCCTTCTCAGGCCATGACCTTTCTGTCTGTTTTTCAGACTTCAGCCTTGTAGCAAAGCTACATTTGGGTGGCAAAGCAAATTAGGACAATACTGTACAGCCTCTGAGTTCTTCAAGTTGAGAAACGGAATTAAGTCACAAGCTAAAATATTTATTTGGTGACCTCATTCTCCTTTCCAGGGTATCATATTGCAAATAGAGGTGAGCTCAGTGGAACAATAGAAAAGTCATGGGTTGGATGAAATCTCAAGAAAATACTCTTTTAACACAGATATTTCCTCATTACTGACAAGAACAGAGAAAACAAGAACAAAGGTCTTAGCTGCCAAAATGGTAAGGGAAAGGTACAAGCTTTTCCAGGATGAGGTTTAAACTCCTGGACTGTTTCCCTTTCTGTAGTCTTCAGCTGCCAACAAAAGCTTGTACATGCAATAATGAGGAATGTTGACAAATGGACCCTGTGTAGGTGAACTGATTTCAGTCAAAGTGTTTTGAATAACTAATCTTAACCTTCTATCAAACCAGTAAGCAGGAAATCTTAAGTTAAATAAGCAATTTTAATCTTGTTTTGCAGATATACCTTTCTTTTATATTCCTAGACAATCCTGGAGTTCTTTTTTCAATTGAAATTGATTTTTTGATTGGAATAACCACTAATAACTGTCAGTTGGAGATTAAATACAATTAAATTTGCACCAAGTTAGGAATTTCCTCGTGCTAATCAGCAAACATACATACCTCTCCCTGTATCCAAGTGACTGCCACACACTTTCTGACAATTACGAGTTTCAGAAAAGTCTTTTGCCCGTCCTCCTGTCTGCCAATGAAATTCCAGACAGAACTACACACGAGAAGTTATGTCTTCATCACTAACACCTACATTACCTGCTCCCAAACTACACAGCTGTGGTAGGAGTGTTAACCCTCTTGTCCTTACCACTTTCACACTATTGAAGAGTGAGGTGCAGCACTAGCTTCCTGAAAACTGTGCTGGTGCCCCAATTTTAAGGGTTGCCATGTTCCTAGGTAGTGAGCTCTTTACTGTTTACCAGCTACCTTAGAATTTCCCTGAATGAGACACAAATCAAAGTGAAGTTTTTATTTTTGTAAGCTCAAGGAGGACAACAGCTATAGCAGGTTTAGAAAAAAGTGCACCGAAATAATAAAAAAATCACAGCCCTTGAATAGATTTTACCTGTCTTTTTATTAGGTCCAATATATTTCTCCATCTATGCATTGTCATTTTTCACTCATCATTCACTTTTTTTTTTTTAATCAGAGCTTTTGTGGCCTCTTGTAGGCAGAATTTGTCTTTCAATTTAAAAAGCACAGAAACATCATTTAAAGAGTTTCAGGCTTTTGATTAGATGAAACTGAAATATGTTGTATATATAAGAAAATCACCCATTAAATACATGTTTATTTAAAACTTTTACACAAAGGGAAATTAATTGCAATTTGTGAATGGATGGATTATACCTGATCATAGGTGGAATTTTTGATCATACCTAGTGGGGTCTTCACCCAGAGTTATACAATTCATAATTTGAGTACAATCAATTATGTTTTCACAAAATATCTATTTTTTCTGCTGTATATATTTTTATTCACTTTGCCCTGCATTTGAGAGCTATGATGCTGTGGACCTACTGAGGCATTCCAGCACTTGGGAACCTTCAAAAGGAGCAAGCCTTGTGGAAATTTTTAATGATCAAAAAAAGTGTCACTGGTAGAACTTTCACTGTGACCATTTGGAAGAGAAATTGGCACATGAAACTCAGAAGAAGAAAGTCACTGATAGAACAGATGCAATAAGCAAAAACAGTAGCAGAAATAAAGGTGTGGAATTGGGTCTCTATTGGATTTAATAAAATATTAATGTCAGACCCCTGGGAGCACCAGTAGACCTTAATGGTGCTGACCAGCCTCACCTGGGACTCCCACCCATACCCTCTGCCCATGGGCCTTGGAGCCCCATTTCAGCTCAGGCCTGAGCCCCCAGTCCCTGCCCGAGCGATGCTGTAGGGGTGTCTGTCCCCGGTCCCGTGTCACACGTGGACCCCTCAGACCCGTGTTGCAGCCATGTCTCCAGTCCTGTCTGCAGCCCTGTCTCCTGCTGCTCCTGATGGGACTCTCTGGATGGGGCTGTGGGTGGACCCTGTTTCCAGCGCTTGTCCCTGCCCGCCATGCTCAGGTGCTGGAGGACCATGCCCTGGTCAGTGAGGGCACTGCCTGGGCTGGCATCACCCTCGGCTCCCGGCTCACTCTTCCTTAGGAGCAGCCTGTCCTTGCTGCTCCCTGACAACCCAAGACAGGACGAATTTTTTTTCTTGCTTTCATAAGTTGCTATGTAATCTGTACATAATACTCAGAAAAGGACAAAAAGCTGAGTGTAAGCACATCAATAACGCCCAATACTCAAGGGAAAGGCAATCCACCCACTACTGAGACTTGGAGCCTGTGTGTGATAATACTGTGCCTGGCAAATGAGAGGCAGATGAGAGAGAGAATCGGGATAATCCTCTCAACTGCTAAGAGACCTTGATCATGTAACACAAGTGCCCCAGACAGCAGAAAATGTTCTTTATTCTTGGTTAATGTTTAAAGGCTTCGAAGTGCAGTACTGCTACGGCTGTGATTGAAAAGGACAAATTCTGCTCACAAACTTACATCAAGGTTTTCTCTCTTATTTCGTACTCAACACATTTTTTTTTGCTCAGAATACTGACAAAGCTGTTGCTTTGAGAGACAATAACAGTAGCTGAAAACTGTTTGATCGACTCTAGGACCTCAGGTCCTCTAGCATAGTGCAAAAACTTTACCTTGCCCTATGTGGGTTGTAACACTATTGTGGGTTTGACACTTTTAACACCACTGGAAGAACACACTCCTGGTATCATAAAGGTGGGAGGACTCTAGACTTCACAGCCATTTTGAATGCCTAATTTCCATTTCCAGGAAATCCTGACACTAGCAAAAGTATAGCTTATTTGGGAATCAAATGCACCAGTTTTTAAAAATTTGCCACAGGCACAAATTTCTTGAAGTGCTCTGTTTTGGAAAAGTTAAATCATTTCTTTGATTAGTTGGGGTATTTCTCTAAGAGAACAGAAATAGCTATACTGATTCTTGGATGCTGTTGGCCAGGAGTCTGCTTTAGATTTCCTGTGATGTCCTTCACTCCTGGGAGCAGCCCTGGCTCTAATCCTCTACAGAGGAACTAGGACTCTCAGATTTGCTGTGGCATCTCAGGGAGCAAGGAAGTTCAGAAACTCCCTGGAATCAGCTTGCATTTCAGCAGTGATTTAATGAAGTAAACATGATTTGTGAAGCAGCATTTCCTAAAAAAAAATTAAAAAAAAATCCAACAGCCACTGAGTGGTGCCTCTGCCCCCTCTTCCCTGGCACTACCTATCCCTCAGTGCTGGCATAATACTGCTAGTGTTCACAGCTGTCCCTGTAAAGGGCTGTAAGAGCTGGCTCCTGAGATTTACTCTCAACAAACTACATAACCACCCAAATCTGTACTACTTTGTTGATTCCGTTCACAGTTAATGAGGAGGACAGCATAGGCTCTTTTACCAATTCCTATACCTATACAAATTTACCAATTACCCTCTCCCTATATTTTAAATTCCCTCTCCCAGAGCTCTTGGTGGAGAGAAGCAATTTGTAAGAAACAATCAAAGATTCATTAAAACAGTGACTTGGAACCTGACTGTCCCTAGTTAGTATCCTACCCAACACATATAATGAACTACTCAGCTGGAGTAGTTCATTGTTTAGACAAAATGGGATAGCTTCAGCAGGAGATACTCTGGTCTCAGAATACAAGGTGGGACTGGGACTGAATTTTAACATAAAGTTTGAAAGGTTTGAAAGAGGGTCTCTTGCTTTCTAGTGACATACTTTAACCCCTGTGAAATGGGATATTCTGGGGAGGATCCCAATTTCTTATGAAAAGGGACTTCTTCCAAGAAAGGACTTGGGTAGGTGGTGCTTGAGAAGCAACGGACATATCCCGCAGGCTTGGAGTTGATGTGCACCTGCCTTCCAGAGACATGACTTGCCCATATTGCTCCTGAGCATCCCCGGCTGGCAATGTCAGTGTTTCTTCCTTAGCACACTGGCTTCTGGAAATCCCTTTCTTTCGCTGCACGTGTTTCACCCTCTGTTGCTCAAGGCACATGGGCACCTATCCTGAATTCCACTAAACAGCAGGACAGCAGCTCTATTGGTCTCAAGCATCTCACTGTGTTATCCTGAGAAACTAAACCCAGGTTACTTGCAGAGCAGTCTAGATTCAGACCTACAAAGAAACATAGAAAATCCTCAGAGGAGTCAGGTTACTCAATATCTTCTCGAATCTGGGAGAGTAGTAACTAAATCATTAGACAGCCTCCTCCCTCAGGTACACTGCATAAATGGATAATGTGCAATAGGTAGTTGTAGATTAATGAAGTTCATCTGGAGTACCAAAGAGAGGGTTTTCCCTTGAGGATTGTGATTAGACCTCATATACATTCAGTATAGCCAATCCATAGCACTTGACTCTCCCAGTAGTTGCAAAGTCTAATATTGGCAATATTGAGCTGTGGTAGCTAATTAGGCAAAAGCAAGAAGTAGAAAAACAAGTATGTCTGTACAACTCCTTTTCCCAGAAAAAATCTTTCTCATCCCATTTCATTTGGTTGTCCTTTTATAGAAGTCTTATTACTGTCATTTGCACTTTCCACAGAAATACAATGAATGCCATCTTCACAGTAAGATGCTGCTGCTGCCCTTTACACTACTTCTTGATATTTGAGAAACAGTTTGTTATTCAGATATTAAAATAACAGCACAGTTGTGAGATTTAGCCCCACTGGGTGATATTTCAAGCTTCAGAACCTTTTATGTTTCTTTAGTGGTCCAATTTTCAAGGTGATTTGATTCATTTTTTTCTCTTGTATTCCCATAGCAACTGTAGCCAGAAATGTCTTCTACCATTTGGGCAGGCTAAAAGGCTGCAGCCTTTTTCCTAAGATGCAAGACTACATACCAGGATTGATGGTGACATCTTTGTCACAGGAGGCGGTGATGCCTGAGGTGTTGATGCCTGCTACGACCAAGCTTGCAGGCTGCCTGGAAACTGAAGCTGATTCAAAATGCAGTGGTCTGCCAGAACAGAGAGATGAAAAACATTATACTAATCTCTGAATTGTACATTGCCCACCCATTGGAGCCTGGTTTTAATTCAATGCACTGGTCCTTATCGCTAAAGCCTTAAGATTTGGCTGACTCTGAGAACATCTATTTTCTGCCTGCTTGCATGAAGGCTGCAGATGATTAATTTTTCAGACTTTTCAGCTCTAGACTGAAAGATGAGGGGGTCAGGAGCACAGTGCACCAGTTCCTTCTTCCCATTTCCCAAGTTCATCTCTTTTTCCCTTTCAGACTCCAATACACTAATTCAGATTTCCCCGTTACAGAACATGACCAGCAAAATTCTCTTACACATGCATTTATGACAGTTTTCCTATTAAAGAAAGCCCCATGTTGCCACTGGTGAACATAGCATCAGCTCTTTTTATGAAGACGTCTGCTAGATGTGATGCTAAGTAGTGTTTTAAAAAGTCTCTAATCGTAAAGCAGCAGAGACAGAAAAGAAGCATTTTCCTGTGCTTTAGCTGGACACCTGATAAAGCCTAGTGTTGACATGTGTCTGATACATTTATGCCACCTAGCAACTCCTTTACTTCATCAAAAAAGTTACCAACTGGACACAACAAAAGGATAACTGTACCTCCAATTTTTTTGGCTGGGGCACACAATATGCCTTGAATGCCTTACAAATACCATACCTTTCTTCTGCAAGCAAAGATAGATAATAATGCAGCTGTGTCATTTCTAGATTTCAGCCTCAGTCCTGCAATTAATATAAACATGGTTAATGTTGTTCACACCCGTAATCATAGTGAAAACAGTGGACTTATTTCAATAAATTTCATGTGCTTAAATGGTTGCAACAGCAGCAAAGCCTTAAAGATCAAGAAGCTGTTTATTACATCTATTTCTTCAGGGTTTTACCTTCAGGTGTTTTCAATTACTCTTTGTATGCATAAATCTTTATTTAGCATGGTTGTTGTTGCATACAAAGGTATGCTAAAAATATAAACAGCAGCAAATAAAGAAGCCAAGAGCCTATATAAAGACTGATAAGGAAATGGAGACGGATACAAGCTCACATTAGTGTTGAATCCCCATCCACCCTACAAGTTGAAACATATCAATATGCAGAAGAGAGAAGTTCTTGTGTCAGAAATAAAGCAAACCACCCTCCTCACAGTTTCTTTGCTATAGGTTGTGCTGAAATGAACTGAGATTACAGCAGTGATTAACCATTTCCTTCTAAGCATCTTTA
This sequence comes from Haliaeetus albicilla, assembly GCF_947461875.1. Lineage (NCBI taxonomy): Eukaryota > Metazoa > Chordata > Aves > Accipitriformes > Accipitridae > Haliaeetus > Haliaeetus albicilla. Next base: position 27,473,289 of record NC_091487.1, on the reverse strand, counting down.
AAACTGAGTGAACAACCTGAGATGAAACTCGCCCTATCCACAACAGCAGATATCCACATGGATGTCTTGTTAGAAGATGGTAGTTTGTATTAGTCTAGGCTCAAGGTAGAGGATTTCCACTTCTTGTGCAAGAATTTTCTCTATATGACTGTGCTTTAAAGCAGGTTTGTCTCTCTGAAGAAACTCAGTCTTATCAGCACATACTAGATTTTTCTCTCATCATGTTGACACAATGTCTGTCTTCTTCCCCAGAGATCTCAGGAGGTCTACGTAGGGGAATGGCTGAGTTGTGGAACCCTGCCAGCCTCGGCACTGAGCTGGGTGCTGGACTGAAGTGATGGGGCAGTTCTGTACATTTGCATGAAAAAGATTCCACCTGTTTGTGGAATTTTAATAATGATTTGGACAGTACCTATAGATTTTTGGTTCCCGTAGACAGCCACAGAGCAACTGCAGGAACTCAGTTTACAAGTCTGGTCTTGGTGGTATCTTTTCTGATTCTAGATTCAGTTTCAGCATCTGAACCCTTTCCTTCACCGAGACATTAAATTCAGACAACCAAAACCCTGCTTAGTTGGTGCCTAGCCTTGAAGAAGCCTAAAATTTATGGATAAGTGAGTTTTATTATTAAATGTCCCCACTGTATCTCATGAAGCTGAGCACACTCACTCTGTGCTCCCTTTAACTGATGACATCTGGTGCTAGTCAGGTTTAATTGTAACTGCTTTAGAAAGCTGTAATCTTTTTTTATTTCATTTAGCTTGAATTAATCTCCCCTAACAAGCACTCAGAACAGCCCTTTTCCCTCTAAGTATGTTGGCCACAGAGCCATTGTTGTGACTCATTATTGAGAGTCCTTTTTCTGCTTAGCAAAACTGAGACAAAGGAATGCCTCATCAAGTTTTTACTGTTCTGCTGCTTTGCATTTATAAAGCTCATATGAATGGGCTATACGCAAAAGTCCTTCCTGTAGAAGGTGACCCAATTAACAGCTAGTGCACAGAACCATTAAGTTTTATTAATACAATCCTTTGCTTTAAACTTTTTACAGCTAAAAGCTTTTTTAAATTGCTAGTAATATTTCTGAGTATAATTGCAGTTAATTTACAGTAATTAGAGAAATTACAGCTCTGAGTCTTATATTCCTATGTATATTTAGCCTACCAATATTTCAATGTATAATCATCAAAATAACTTTAAAAATCCAGTCATCATTCTCTCATTTCTCCAGCTTCTTGAGGAAGTTGTAATGCTTTTTTCCCCTCTGCTTTCAGACTGTAAATGGTTCGGGCTGAGAATTCTGTTTTATTATGTCTCTATGCAGGATAAGAGGACAATGATTTTTCTTGGGCTCACTGGATGTTAGTGTAGTCATTACTAAAATGAGGGAAGACCGCAAACATAAGCTGCAATGGATGGCTGCTCACTTTCCTCCATCCGCACCATGTGTTGCAGTACAAGGTGAAAGGGTGGAGGAAACATAGGTACTTCTCTCACCCATGTCCTCCCCTCCCTTTTCATCTCTGTTATGATGGCAGCTCAGCATAGGAAGGGACAGCTAATGCTACTTGAGAAGCCACAGTAAGAACTTTTCATAGATTCATAGAGATTACACCTCACAGGGATCATCCAGTCAGACCTCTTGCTAAGCAAGTAAGTTCTCTATATTCAAATCACAAAGCATAATTAAACTGAAGTCTTTCTTTTCTCGGAAGATTTAATTGTTGTATGTTATGGGCAGAGAATAGGAGACCACCAAGCACTGCCAGTACTTGAGTTTACAGTAGTTTTGTAGTAGGGAGGTATTCAGGTGATCAGAGCAGGGGAAGAACAGCACCTAATACAGAGAAAAATAAGAACTTCTCCTCTTTTCTGCCACTTCTGTGAAAATACTACGTCAGTTCATCAGGTGTGGCCAGTACACATAAACAAGGCTTGTAATCTCAGGTCTTGGGAGAGCTGGGCTGTTCTACTCCATGCTCTATGTCTTCCTACAGATAGCCTAACGTTTTACAGAAACATGGGGAAAAAGAATCTTAGAATGCATGTAGACTGTCATGGGGGAAAAATATAATTTCTGATCTTTGCCTAGAGGGACTTGGTGAGAGCTAAGCTTTTCAGGGCATTTTAAAAATACATCTAACTTCTTATTTCATTGCCAGGTCATAAAGGTCACTTGCATGATCATGCAGTGCTTAACTACCCTAACTGCCCTTGCATTGATAACACGATATTAGAATACAGTCACTCTTTATCAACATTGAAGCATGCTCTCTTTCATAATTATTATTTATAATTAAGGATATGGTGAAACAGTTATAAGGGCATGCTGACAGCAGTTGACTTGGTAGCAAACCTGAAATTGGCCATAATTGCTATAATAAATCAATTTCACCAGGATTATTGCTACTGTAAAACTAATAGTCTGTAAGAGTAGTATGTGATTAAAGAAGGCTCTCTGTCAGATCTGAGCAACTAGGAATTTAGAATGTAAAACTAAATTCCTAATCTAGAATGTAAAACTAATAGAGCTGCTGATAAAAAATGAGGTTAAAACTCTGCCAAAGTGTCAACAATCAAGGAACAAATGAAGATGAATAAAAGGAAAGCTTGATCAAATTTTGAAGCTGACAAGAAAACACAAACCAGCATGCATACTACCACACAAAGCTCACAACCTGAATGCCCAAAGCAGTCTCGGCATCATTAAGCTCCCTGCCCTTGTAGTGCTGTAGGAGTTGTGTTTTCACATCTGGAATGATACCACGATGAAACAATAAGCATGGCTCTTTCAGCTGGCCTAACCGAAACACTTCATTAAAACAAATGTCAGGATCAATCACTGCAGTAGTCAAACTGTAGCTTCAAACTTCTTGTTCCAAACAAGACTTTTTCAGCACTGTATCTGTAGTTAGTGCCAGGACAGTCACAGCTTCTGCTCACTAAAGTATCTGTAGAACTTTTCATCAATTTTGGTCATGAGAGGATCCAAGTTACTCTTGCCTTCAAGGAACCAGTCTCAAAAAATGAAGGATGGCTGTTCTCAGACCAGTGTTGTCACATTCCTTGCTTGTATCCTGTCTCTAAATGGGGAAAATACACATAGCTAATCTCTCTTTTGGACTATACTCTTTTTCACATTGCCCAAGCAACACTGGATGCTGAGGGCTTTCCTGTAGTGTAGAGATTTCTGAATATGTCAGAAGGATGAGTAATGAACCAAAGCGACAGCTTCCATGACAACTTAGGCTACATGTTTCACAGACCTGTTTTTCCCCCATCCCTTAGAATACAGGGTACACTTCAATGCATTCTCAGCTTATAAAGCGGAGAGGGGAAGCCTTTTGGAGTATATTTCTTGATCTCTAAAAGCCAGTAAGTCTTCCAGCATCCATGTATGTGCCCAGAAAATCTAGAAGTTCACCAAAGTAGGAGTTAAATATATTAAGTAAAGTAAAAAGTTTAGAAGTTTTAAAAAGGCTTAAAAGTTAAAAATATTATTTCCTATATCTATCTTTAAATACTTTGAAGGTACTGACACATTAGTTTGTAGTGTTTGTGGTTTATTCATCTTAGACTAACTAGCTCATAGCAAAGGTGAAATTCTTTTGAGTAAGTCTTTCAGACAAGTACAAAAGGAAAATATTAACATGGTTTTGTACCTACATGTGAATGTAAACTGGATTTAGGAGGATTATTTACTGCTTTTCTTATGAGAAAGAAAATAAATTCATGCAGACTATAAAATCATATGAGTAAAATCAATGCTAAAATTAGTGACCGAATATATAAGAAATATGCACAGAGCGAAAATAACAGTGAAGTAAGAACTCACTACTACAGTGTTCAGCTGATTCATAACCAACTTCATTAAACTGCAAGGTAGAAAGGAGAAAGAAGGTCAATGGCTATTGCTGCAAAATCCTTTTCCCTTTTACTTTATTCATAACTTTTTGAAGAACAACTCTTCATATCCTTAGCTGTTACAGAAGTACATACTCTTCTCTCTCACCAGCCTGTTTCTATGCATCCTAAAATGCTGCCACTGAGAGCTTACCATGCACTCCATCTCAAAATAAGGTCCACGAATAACAAGACTGCAGGACGAAAACTGCACAAGTGCAAAGAATGTGTTGGAGTTTTAATTAAAACTTTGACAGAACCTGCAGATGGAATTCTCTTGTCATTCTTGAGACAGGATAGCAAGAAATGTTGCAGCTACCTCCACCTTGTTTTCTTGAAGGAATGGCAAAGCACGGAAAGGATGGAAAGCTTGCAGCTCACTGGGAAGCTCATGTGAGTTAGGACTGCTGAAACGTGCTGAGCAGGAAACTTGGACCCTGGCAGAAGAGAGCCCAGGTATTCACTGGGTCTCTGCATAGCTGCAGAAACAAAGAGCATTGCTTTACAATGAGCTTTAATTAACCAGACCTGGAACAAAGTGGACTGCATATTTTAGTTACTCTTCAGCCCTGTAATCTTAGCAGAGTAGACAAAAATTAGGACCTGACTGGGGAGCTTAGATAGGCCTGTCAAGTTACGGATGCCCAATGAGAATTTTATCCATTAGGATGTCAAGTAGTGACTTGCCTCTGGTGTCAATCACTGTTCCACAGGAATCTGATCCATTAATCAATACATAGCTCACGTTGATGGTACTGCAGACAGTTATTTCTCCACAGATCTGTATGCCTTAAAACAATGATGCTGCATCTTTAAGCCTGGTGTTCTATTCCTAAAAATACAATCCAAATAACACAGGTTCCAGGCAAAATTTTTGGCAGTTTATGAGAAATTAAAAGATAAGACAAATTTCTGTAACACTGTCCTGAATCTATTTTATATCTATTTTGTGGAAGGGTTTTTATTTTAAGATGATAAGACAAAAGCTTTAAAATGATCACATCATATAAATGTTAGCAGTCTCCAAAATTGTCTTGTTTATTTTTCTCTCCACATCAGAAAATTAGTCTGATAATGCTTTGACTGAAGGCAGTAGAATTGTTTCCATTCAATTAGACCTTAAACCTGCAATGGGACTTGCTAATGAGTCTAATGTCAAAGCCAGTGCAAGTGATGAGCAAAGGGTTTTTATGAGGCACAATCAATAATGAACATTTGCCTTTAGTTTTTCTGGAAGGCCTAATTTCAGAATCAGAGGAATATTCAATGCCAAATATCTACTTCAAAGGGCCAATTCTTCAACCAATACTCAAGCTAAACATTCAAAATCTGTTTCAGACCAGATTCTGTGGCATTAGGTGATACCTGAGGTGCATGAAGACGGCAGCATCAGAGCTGATATGAGTAAGAGGCATCAATGACAGAAGGAAACAAATAAAGAGCATTCAAAAGGAAAACAGTGCCAAGCAATGCCTTCAGAAAATACTCCCATCCCTGTTCTTCTGTAGTTAGTATTAAAAAAAATCCTCCCTGGCTGATCAACTCAAATTCCTAAGTGTGAAAATAATTCTGCCTAGCCCACAGCATGATAATGGTCATGAGACGAATTTTGCATCTTTAATCCACCATAATGTAATCCCATACAAATGGGAAGGAACTGCACTCACAGTCATATTTTTCACCACTGTTAATGGTACAGTCTAGTTAAGAATTATCTCCACACATTTTTCCCATATTTACAGATAGTTGTTCAGTTTATGGAAGCTAGAAAAGCTGTAATGTACTGTATAACATCTATATTCCTTCTAATTAGAAACCCCCATCTTTATAGACATGGTTTTATTATCTGATAATCATGTAATAGCACAATGTGAAGTGTTTATTTCCATCAGTACAGGGAATGCTGAGTTATCTGATCATCTTCCACAGTCTCTCTCAAATAAAATACTGGCTTCACTTAATTCAGGAGAAGTTTTACCACAGCTGGACCAGTGTATCATGCATCCTGTCTTGAGTACTTTAAAATAAATAACATCTTTTAGTCATTCTAGGTTTTATAAGAGAAAAAAGTAACAAAATCTAGATTTATTCCCCTCCTCTTGCATGGAAGTCCTTGTGGGAATCCTGAAAAACTACAAAACAAAACAGTGAGTGTGATCTGGATATGACTGGTACATCTGTTTGCAAAATACCGGGCAAGAGATGCACAGGGCGATAGCAAAACAGGAAAACAGATACAAACGGAAGAAGCTAAGTCTGCATGGTAGTGTAAAAATTTTGTTTCTCAGCACACACTGTTTGAAAGATTGAGGGAAACAGAGAGGGTCTCACATCCCTTGAATACATGCTAAAAAACTTCCTGCTCAAAGTAGTGTTCTGTACATAGAAAAAACAAGGATTGCCCTTTAATATCCATTCATCGTGGTGAGGGAAGTGGTGCATGAAGTACCATAACGAAGCTCTCAGGGTGTCTAAATCAGTGGTTCAATTTGGATCACTTTTCAAGTATATCTCCTAATATCACTACTTAGTCATCTTTGATTCACATTGTGGAGTGGTGCCTGAGTGCAGAAACTGAATACATGCTCCAGGAACACACCCAGTGTACTGCCACCACAAGCAGGCACTAAATCTGTGGACCAGATTTGTGCTAGTCCAAAATTTAAAATAACCCGCAATGTGACATCCAGACCTCAGCACTAACTCTTTCACTCTACATATCTACTGGTTTTGGTTTGCGCTACTTGCTAGTATAAACTTAGCCTCAGACATCACTTTTTGCAAGTGTTAGCAAACGCTGACAAAGTGAAAGAGGTGGTATTGAAAATAAAGTGGTTCTGGTTTCAGGCAACAAGGGGACATGAGAGAAAGGGGAGAGAGAAAAAAGAGGGAGGGAGAGACAAAGGCAGAGGCAGAAGGAGTCCTACCAGCATGGCTCACAAAGAGACTAGCACAGTGATGCTCTGAAACTCTCAGAGAAGTTAGGGGAAACAAGGTGGAAAGATGCAAGCTTTCTCCCACTACCAAAGGATAAGGTCTGAGAGGAGCCAAAGAGTATGTGAGTCACTATTAATATAGGAAGGTAAGCATGGATGCTGCCTATAACATTTATTTTCTTTGCATGCACTCTCGTTAATCCAAGAGCTCAAGCACGAACATCTTCTAACCAAATGCATATACTTAAAAACTCTCTTTCCTGCATTTCATTCATATATTAGCACACTCATTTTGCATTCTGAGATGATGAGATGACATGAGGTACATTATTGACCGTGACACAGAGATGAAACAACCATTTACCATCCCTGCCTGCTTCATGACCTTCACCCAGTCATCTTCTCCTTCAGACAGTTTTGAATATTGCAAAATGCCTTTCCTGTCTGAAAATTGCAGCAACTGGGTAAATAAGGTGGTAGACAGTAGATAGCATGAAGGAAGTGAACAATAATTTGTATTTCTTGTGTCAAAAGAAGCTGATATGCATAGGTGAGAAATTAAAAACAAGTAGTCTGGGTTTTAAATAGAGGTGAAAATAAAATTACAGATAGAAATGGACACTTACCTTGAGCAAATTGCCTGTGGAAATGACTAATAGTATCTTCGCTCAAGACATGCAGGTGAGTTTTCAGCCTACATGAAGATTCCCTTTGACCCTTGTCCACACTATGAGGCAGTGATATGAACATATGTGTTACATACCATGATACGCTTTGTTGTTTCACACTCCGCAGACTCCAGATGGTCTTTCAGTACGGGAAGAGTCACTGAAGGTGTTGAATTACTGCAGAGTTTAGTCCCAGAGCACCTGCATGGGGCCAGGTTTCATCTCAGAAGAGAGGCATCACCTGAAATATTTTTATTATTGCTGTTATTTGGAATTTTCTCTTTGTTTGTTAGAAGGTGGAATTTTTCCTAAAATACTCAGCATAGATAACTATTGCAATAAATCTATTTTACAACTGTATTTACTTAGCAGTAACTTTTTACTCTGCAACTGCATTTTAAGCTATTAAGCTCTAGTTTAAAAAACCAAAACAAAAACTGTCCTTTGGCTTTTTTCTGGTCATTTAGAAAATTAAACAAAAGTCCTTCAACTTAATAAAGTATGCAAGATAGAACTGCAAAAAATCTTTGATCATGTCAGACTGGAAGGGATTGCCTTCTGTTTTACTGCATGACATACCATCAGGGACTCCATCAAACATCTTAATTGGAGTGCGATTTGGAAGTGGAGATTTTCTGTTGCGTCATGGTATTTTCTCAAACATACTTTCTAGCACTTATTTTGCTCAATACAGTACATACATAATAGCATTTTACATATATGTTGACAAAATTTCCTCATTTTTGTATGCTGCATAACTTTCAGAATCCCTTAATGAGAACCATTTGCATAGCTAAACAGAAGAACTACAAAAGAAAGAGATTTTCTTCAAGTGAGACTGAATGCTAAAGGAAGAGACATTGTTGTTAAATACAAAATTCAGCACCACACTCAGCATGGCTTTCCAGTGTAAGAGCTCAGTGAAAAGATTCTGTAATAAAAAAATAAACTTTTTTCATCGAATGCACTTTTAATCATATTCAGAGGCTGATGATCTTTGATGTTTTACTAAACTTCAGTATCTTAGGTTTAAAAACATTCACTGAGTACTGCAACTTGCTTCTCTTGCATCCTAAAGGAGCAGAAACTGAAGCTCCCCGTTAAAAAATTCTCAATGTAAACTTGCCTCCAGGTTTCAAAGAAGAATAAAATCTTAAGGAAATTTCAGAACTAGATGCCTGTACACAGTAAGATACCACATATGAGTTTTGCTGGAGTGCAAATTTTATGTTTGCCCTTCGGTTTGAAGTCAGTGGCAGTATTTACAAATTTTGTATCTGCAGGTCATCCTCAATGAATGGAAAATTCTACTTATACAGTTTTAGAGTCTGTGAGGTATTTTTTTCCTCAGTATTTTCCCTATAAACACATGACAGCACACACTATGTTATGAAACATATTTGGATATGCTGACAATTATGTATTAATCATTGATTTTCCAGTATTTCACAGCGTAAGTGATTATTTGTGTGTTATATTTAAGATCATAAAAGCATCTTTGTACATCCCTTTTGCAGTAGCATTGGTGGCTACTTAAAGTACAGGACATCAGAATACCAAAGATAACAGATAAAAAAGGAAAAATCTGAAATATTTTCAGTGACTGTTAGATGTACAAAATAGTGTGCCCCAAATGCTGAACTGTCTTCAGAGGTGTACAAGTACCATAGATAACCAAAGATAACTCAAGAATTATGCTTTTCTTCAGTCAGTCTTGTGCAGGTGGACTTGAACGTCAAACAACACAAACTAGACCTGTGCTGTCACTGTATGATGCGTACTGCTACTTCAGTTGTTAGCAGCCATATTTCCCTTTAATTGTGTATTATCATTTCCATGATAAAAATAGCTTCCCATTGCTCCCAAGTAAAAAGAAACAATTACACGCCAGATTATGATGAGACATCAATTTTTAACAAGACTTACTGTGAATTAAATGATTGTTTGCTGTATAACTATGTTTCAGAAGGTTGAGAAGTTATTCACAGGAAGATCTGTATAATTTATTCATATGACCTTTAAATGAAAACTCACACACTGAGAACTCTTCTCACGAGCTAGATGAAATAAGTAATAAAATTTAACTAGGTATCATACAACAGCTATGATTATCCTATAAATTTACTTTGCTCTCTGCAATCATAGCGTATTTCCTGATTTGTTTAAAGTTATTTGCATGCAAACAGCACCTACCCTTCTCCCCAGCCCACCCCATTCATAATTGATCACCCCCTCATTTTGCCCATACATTTTAGTGCAATGTTTATTCTCTGACTGTATCCAGGCATGCCAAAATAAATACTTAGCACTGGCAAACAGTATCCAACCAACATAAATTTAAATGTAACAATTACTGTAAAGAGGCTGGCAAAGACTAGTAATTGAGCCATTCCCAAACTAGGCTGGACCAAGCACCAGAGAAGAGTATCAGCTGTAGGGAATTACTTCACTACAAGACAAGGAGCAGAAGACCTAACACCTCTTTGCTCAACTAGCTTTTGTGATAATTATTTGCAATTGCTTGTGCTTACTGAGGGATACAATCCAACACAATGAAAGTAAAAAATGTCCAGGTGCTTTTGTTTAAATCAGTTGTGAAACAGTTCAAGGAGCTACATTCATCAAATTATTAGGAAAGTTCACTTTTACAGACATTTTTCAAGCCCAGAATTTTTCTGTGGATTTACATGCTCTTTGAATGCACATTTCCATCTCTGCTTGAATGATGAAAAATTCCCATTCTTCCTGTAACTTATACGAATACAGCTATTTAAAGATTAAGCAGTTCCTCAAAACAGAGAGTCTATAGTGACTCCCTTGTATGACATGAAACAACTCCAAGACCCCAAAGATTACACAGCAGGGAATCAGTAGAATTATAGCAACACTTAGAAAGAAGCAAAAGCAAGCAGAGTATTAAAAATTGTATAGAATTGTCCACAGAATTAAAATGGTGGTAATACAACACACTTGGCATGGGAATTATAACACAAATTTGTGAATAAATTGCAAGCTTGTCCCATCAAAAGAGCTTTCTGACATTTCTGTTTGACAATGGCAATTTTAAAAAGTTTTCATTTACTTTCATTTCATTATTATCTCTTACAGTGAAAAGATAAGAGGTAAAAGCAATTCTATTCTACAGGTGAAATAAGAGAAGTGTCCAAAATTTTCTTCAGGGGCAATGGATGAAGCCCCTCTTGGTTTCAGCAGAGTTTTGCCCATTTATCCATAAGTAATTTGAGACATGTTATCCTGCACAGCTACACAAAGTAAAGAAAACTGCTGTAAACACCACCACAATTTCTCACCATGTGAAATGTCTTTTGAGATTATCTTTGTGTTCAGGCTGACTAAATTGTTTCAAATTTTTTTTGTTTAAATACAGTGATACCTATCAAATATCTCAAAGTGCTGCAATTTTATAGGGGCTAAATGTAAAGATAATAAATAAAATTCTCTCAAATCCCTGTGGAAGCTTGATGACCATTTCTCTGGAGAATATACTGTTTCACTATAAGACAAATCTCCATACTCAGGGCTGCATTGAATGGTTTTGACCGAGATCAAGATGGCTGATAGGTACAAATTGCAAAACAGCAGCTATTTTATTGTTTTATAAAAAGTGCTTTATGCTAGCTAGGCTTCTAAATTTTACCCCAAAAATGTAACTGGAGCCTAATTTTCTCCTCAAGATATACATCTAAAATTATACAAGTCTTGTAAAGGAGACATAATTAGGGGTGAAATCAGTTCTGACACCAGTGTTCTAATCTGAACTCTGGATGTTTTCAGATGCCAGCAATGTCTGTAGGTATCAAATCACGATTCCACACTTCTTTCCTTTTGAGGAAACACACTGGGGTCCCATCTGTTCAGTTATGCTGTAATAAAGACTAGCAACTGAGTCCTAAATATTTTGCCCCGGGATGGAATACGTACCACTGTGAAACCTCAGAGGCAAGCCTCAATTAACATAATGATCCATGCTCAGCAAAGTCAATAGAAATAAGGCAATTTTCACTAGATTAAAGACATTCCCCCTTGGAAGATACCCCTACTTCCAAGTAAGAAGTAAAGTATGCAATTTTCCTGCTATGAGTACTTGTTTGGTTTATGCCCTTCAAAGTGCTGAGACTAGTTGCCTTACTTTTTTAAAACACCAGGGTTTTCTATTGGGATATGCATTATAGCATAGCACAAGATAGTATTATTTGGGGAGCATGACTTCTCAGATATGATTTATCCACCTAAACCAACATATACAACTCCCTCATTCTTTTCAAATATTCAAGTTAATCAAGCAGTAACAAGATTTTATGTACAACTGTCTGCCCTCCTCCATGCGGGTTTTAACTAGGTGTGATGAAAATCTGCTAAATACAGTTTGTCCTTGGCTATGTATACAGCCAAAACATACTCAGTTGCATTTCAGCTGCACCTACTGCTGATGACCCTTGTCACTAAGTAACTTTCTGAAGGGAGGCAAGGATTGAAAACTGAGGTTCCAACCACTCATACATCAATATAAACCTGGTTAATTACAAGTCAGTAGAATTACACAGATTTGGAAAAGTATGTCTGAGATCAGAATCTGGCACTATGTCTTATCTTGTTTGCTGGGGCAGCAATGTCACTCCTGAGAACTTGGGGAGTGTGCTGTCAGCACGTGTGTTCAGCCCTCAGCTAACCTGAAAAAATGAAATGCACAGAGCAGTTTGTTGTATGACTGCTGGATAATTGATTTCAGTAATGGTACTCTGTGTCAGTTATTAACTACTACAGTAGAAAACGTGATGAAGTGGGAAGAATTGCAATGTAACGCAGCTTTTGTCAACCATCTGATTTTAATATTTTCAGCAGCTGAGTCTGAAATAAATGCATCTGGATCAAGAGACAAAGAATCGTTTATGTGTTCACTAAGCAGCAGCTTGACTCTTTCTCCAATGAATGTGGCTTGAAACATCTGTTTTTACAGAATACATGTTAGAACAGAATTTACAGAATGAGAACAGAATTTCTCAATTAATTGTAAAGTTCGAATGACAAAATTTTCCTTTTAGGAGAAAATGCTTTCTAACATGCCATTATAATGAATCACTTCCATCTGCCTATTTGCACTGCATTTTCAACCATAACTAAAATTGATGTAAAGTTTAGGCACTCTGCTAAAAGTAATATGATAACCAGCATCATGACTTCTAAGATACAATAGCTGTATTAAAAGGGAAACATTTTAAAACATGTTGACAGTCTAATGAAAAGTTAAAATCTCTGCTGACTCACAGCACATCCAGTGACATCAGTCATAAAGCAAGAACAGAATTTACATCTGAGTGGTTTAAGTGCCCCGAAATTTTCTGCCTTAATCAAAAGGTCATGAAAAATGTATGATTTCCAAAAATATGCAATTGAAATGGGTACTGAATGATTTTTATCAAAACTATAACAGATTACAATTCAACTGATTACCCAAACTATATAATATTTTGCTGTTTTGTAGGCAGGTGTTGCTATAAAAATGGGGTGTTGGAAAGTATCTATGTGTGTCTTAGGCCAACCTGAAGACTATGTTGAGAAGGTCAAGCTGCCCTTCCTCCTTTTGTGACAGGCAGATTATAAACACAAGCTAAGACCTCTGCCCTACTCTTCAAAGGCAAAGTCCTTAGGTAAAAGAATGAACCATAACAAAAATAAAATGCCTAAGCATGTTCCCAAATCAGAGTTGGTTTATATCAGAATTTTTGCTTTAAAGGATATTTTGATTGTCAGAACTATGACTTTGTTTCATGAGGTTAAAATGAGCCAATGTTGGTATTTATAATGGTATTATATCATTATTGGGATAATAAAATGCATTATTTCTAATCAAGCATTGCTACTTTACCAAGTAGTTGAGGCTAGAAATATATGCTTTTCAATCATGAGCAACAGACAATTGAGCGTTTGTAAAGATCAGCAGCTAGAATTTCTCAGTAAGCTAATACATATGAACTGTGTTAGAGCAATTGGCTTAAGTGACTAGGCAGGCAATCAAACAGTTCCTTTTTGGAAAAGGGCATGATTGTCTAACGTGAACGTAATTTTCCATACCCAAAGGAAGCTTCAATGAATGGAGATACAGAAATCCTCAAGCCTTCTAAGTAGGACATATAGCACATGGTACCTCATTATAATTATGCCTAGGATGGCCTTTTGTTTTTTTCTGGGTATACATGTCAAGCAGGTATGTGTGTGATGCCTAATGAGGTTAGTACCTTTGCAGGAGTTACAATTTACAGGTAATGTATTTCAAATCATTCCAGTAAGAAAGAACACCATGCCAACATCTATTTCACCAGAAGAGCTTTTACTGAGCCTTTTGGGGGCAGGGCATGGCCAAATGCTAGCATTGCAAAGTAATTAATTAAAATGGGCCAAAGCACGAATAAAATGGGCCAAAGCACAAAGCTACAATGCCTCCATGAGTTACTGTGTGTTTATATGTATGCAAATGCAATGGAGGGCAATGCAGACAAGAACCGACATTTTGTGGTGGTGACACTACTATTAATAGTTTCAAAACCAACCCTTTTTGCTCCAGTGTTCGTAAAGACCGATCAAAAAGCATTCATGTTTCTAGTCATACTATTGTTAAATGCCAATTTATAACAATATGAAAGAAGGTAACCCCTCAATCAATCCTCTATAAGTAAATGCCCCTTAAAACAAATGCTCACATAAACAAAAATTGGATTATATTTGAACTATAGTTTTTCAAACAGACTAAAGTGCTGCAATCAACCAGATGTTCTTGTTGATGGGTTTGCAGCTATTGATTTACTCTCCTTCTCATATCAGTGACTGAAAGCTGATTCATATTCTCCCAGGATATAAATTTTAAAGAAAATAATTCTCCAGCTGAATTTACATAATTGTAGAGATTCGAGCAGTGTCAGATAGCACACTGCAAGGAAAAGTTTTGCATGTTGTAGTTAAATATAAATCTTTGTTTTTCACTGTATACTGGAAACTCTGAAACCCCAAATGTAAAGATGAATTTTCTGAGAAAAATTTGTATGGCATCCCCAAGTGCTCTAACATATCTAAAACACTCAAATACAGCAATAGTCCTAAGAATGGTAAGATCATTTGCAAAGGGTGCTCAGTAAATGAATTTCTATACTAGAACATAAATACAAAAAGTCCTCAAAAGTCACAAAGAGTATCATCCAAATAGAACTTGTGTGCAATTACTAAAAACTGAATAGGGTTATTTTTATATACCATTAAATTTATGTGTAGGGTGTATAGATACATATATATATATATATATATGTATTCACAGCCTACTTTTTAGTCACAGAAGAAAAGGAAACAACTTGCTTAAGGGTCATGCAGAAGTACGCATGTGCTAAATGTAATACCTTTGACAAGGTGTCAAAGAGCACACGCTGGTCACATTGGAGCGTCTAGGTGTGTATTGATTGGAGGTGATGACTGACATGAGGAAAATCGTACAGTCAGAGAGGTTACATGTATGTGTTGGAATAGCTGCTGGTGGTGATAAGGGGTATGGGGATATATACTATGCTAGAGAGAATAAATTCCTTATGATGGGTTATAATGAATTGATGATAATGCTGCGTGTATCTGCATATTAAAGTGGTGGGTAGTGATAATATGCATAATTGTGATGGTGGGCAGACAGTGATAACAAGATGTGTGAACTGTAGGAGGTGATGGGTATGCATGGTAAAACGAGTAGGTTGTAAGGATGCATGTGTGATGCTGAGTGTAGTGGTGCTGTGAGGAGCATATAGCAGCATATGCACTGTGGTGATATTTATGCGGTGTGGACTTGCTGCTCTTGACGAAAGTAGGTGGTGCTCATAGGCGACAGTTTATGGGAAGAGGCAGGATGGTGTCCATACAGGTGTAGTATGCTCATACATCTGAGTGGCTACAGCCAACAGAATAAGCAATTACTGAGTATTTTGTATGTATGCCTGTGCTGAGGGAGTGTTGATGCAGTGAGCAAGTGTAAGAGTGTATTAGTGAGTAACCATGTCTGGTTAATACAGAATGGGCAGGAGGTGGTGGTATACAGAAACTGATTAAGTGGTTATGTGTAAGTATGTAAGGACAGCCTGTATACATGGAGCAGTAACATATAGGGACATAAGAGACATATTGCCCAGAAGGAGAAGTGTATGTGAAGGTCATACATTAAAAAAAACCAAACCACCAAACATACAAAAAAATATGCTTTCCAGGGTATAGAGATGCAGTATTAGGACTATCTGCTGGTGTTCATGTGTGTTTGGAACTGGTGGTGCAGATGAAGCGTGTAAGGAAGCAGTGCCTGTCTAGGAATGACAGTATGAGTAGCTATCAGTGTTTATGACTGTGTCTGTCTAGGATCAGGGGGTGTGTACAAAATAGCATG
This sequence comes from Haliaeetus albicilla, assembly GCF_947461875.1. Taxonomy (NCBI): domain Eukaryota; kingdom Metazoa; phylum Chordata; class Aves; order Accipitriformes; family Accipitridae; genus Haliaeetus; species Haliaeetus albicilla. The sequence goes on along the minus strand of NC_091487.1, from coordinate 27,457,354 downwards.
GTATGGGTCAGTGTGCAGAAGCAGTTCATGGGTGTAGGGGTGTAGTGTGGGGCAAGTCATTTATGTAGTGATGGCTTACATATATGTAGAAGTAGTGTATGAATGGAGATGGTGTTAATGGTTTGTGTCACTGTGTAGTGCTGAGGGTGGTTTATAGACTCACCCTGTGTGGATACAACCCTATCAGGGATATGCATATGTTTTAAGTACATTATTAAGAGAGAAGGTTGTAGCACTGGTGATGCAGCATGTGACGGTTGAAGTGATCCTGTGAGTGGAAGCAGTACATGAGGGGACAGAAGTGCAGACAGACAAGGTGTTTGCGTAGGATAGTCTTGGCGGCATTGTGGTGTAAATAGTGACGGTGAGCTGTAGTGTGCAAACTGCTGCCTGCACTGTTGGATGTGTGATGGACAGAGGCAGAGCATGTGCTGGGGTGTCAGAATGGGACGGGGGGCATGTTTCAGGACAGAGTGTGTGGAGAGGGGCAGATGCTGCTAGTGTGTGATGTCTGGTGGTGGTGGTGGGACAGGACAAGGTAGGGGGCATGGAGCTGCGTGGTGGTAGGAGGCACGGGCGCTGCCGTTTTCAGGCAGTGCTGTGCACTTAGGGTCGAAGGTTGGTCCATCGTAGTTGGTGCCGTGCCAGGTGCGCGTGCCGTGGCGTGGGCCATGCACACGGTGCGGTGGCCGGAGCGGGTTACAGCAGCCGTGTAGGCATGAGGCATGCCTGTCCAGGAAACGTTGCCCACCCACCCGTGACCCATGACCCAGGCTTTTTTCCTAAAGCAGAAAGGATGGTCCCTTTCCGTGGGGTGCCCCTGGCCTGGACCCAGAGGCCACGGAGGGGGAGCGTTGCAGGATGGAGGGGGAGGAGAAGATGCTGGCTGGGGAGGGCACACCAGTGCGGGGTGGGAGGGCAGTGCAGCGTGGGGGAAACAATACCGGATGGGGAGAGCAGTGCGGGGTCGGAGGGCATTGCGGGGGGGGCGCAGTGGGACGGGGGGAGGCTGCACTCCGGGAGCCCCGGAGCTGCCAGCGCCGCCAACCGCCGGAGGGCGGGATGGGAGGCGGGCGGGGGGTGGGGGTGGGTTGGGAGGGACACCCACTTACGTCTCCTCCTGCATTTTTTTTTTTTCTCCTCCTTCCCTCCTCCTTTCCGTAGCTGGTGACGCGCCGCTGCCTATTAATCATTCACCAGCCGGGGCGCAGCAATTCCTGCCGCTCGGAGCGAGCGGCGCCGGCAGCCGCCTCCGTCCGTCCGTCCGTGCGTCCGTCCGTCCGTCCGTCCGTCCCTCCCCGAGCCAGCGGCCCGCGGCAGCCGCGCCAGGAGCCCTGCCGGGATGCCGAGCCCGGCCGGCGGCAGGCGCCGGCGGCTCTGAGCCGGGGGCGGGGAGGTCCGGGCAGAGGATGCTCCCCAATGGCACCTGCACCAGGCTCCCGGGCGGTGCAGGCAGCGGCGGCGGCGGCGGCGGCGGCGGCGGCGGCGGAGCCGGCAGCGCCTCGGAGGAGGCGGCGGCGGCGGCGGGGGGCATGGACTCGGGCGGCAGGAACTCCTCCGGCGCCCCAAACAGCACCCTGAGCGAGTCTCAGGGCAGCGCCATCCTCATCTCCTTCATCTACTCCGTGGTGTGCCTGGTTGGGCTGTGCGGCAACTCCATGGTCATCTACGTGATCCTACGCTATGCCAAGATGAAGACGGCCACCAACATCTACATCCTCAACTTGGCCATCGCGGACGAGCTGCTGATGCTCAGCGTCCCCTTTCTGGTCACCTCCACCCTGCTGCACCACTGGCCCTTTGGCTCGCTGCTCTGCCGCCTGGTGCTCAGCGTGGATGCCATCAACATGTTCACCAGCATCTACTGCCTGACCGTGCTCAGTGTGGACCGCTACATTGCTGTGGTGCACCCCATCAAGGCGGCTAGGTACCGCCGGCCCACGGTGGCTAAGATGGTCAATCTGGGCGTCTGGGTGCTTTCCATCCTCATCATCCTGCCCATCATCATCTTCTCCAACACGGCGGCCAACAGTGATGGAACGGTGGCTTGCAACATGCTCATGCCAGAGCCCACCCAGAGGTGGCTGGTGGTCTTTGTGGTCTACACCTTTCTGATGGGCTTCTTGCTGCCTGTGGTGGCCATCTGCCTCTGCTACATCCTCATCATTGCCAAGATGCGCATGGTGGCCCTCAAGGCTGGCTGGCAGCAACGCAAACGCTCGGAGCGCAAGATCACCCTCATGGTCATGATGGTGGTGATGGTCTTTGTCATCTGCTGGATGCCCTTCTACATCGTGCAGCTGGTCAATGTCTTCGTAGAGCAGGATGACGCCACCATCAGCCAGCTCTCCGTCATCTTGGGCTATGCCAACAGCTGTGCCAACCCCATCCTCTATGGCTTTCTCTCGGACAACTTCAAGCGGTCCTTCCAGCGGCTGCTCTGCCTCAGTTGGATGGACAATGCCGCAGAGGAACCCATCGACTACTATGCCACTGCCCTCAAGAGCAGGGCATACAGCATAGAGGACTTTCCCCCAGACAACTTGGAATCAGGGAGCATGTACAGGAATGGCACTTGCACCTCCAGGATTACCACCCTCTGAGGAAGCATTCCTGCCCTTACCACCCTCTGAGGAAGCATTCCTGCCCCCCCCGCTCCCCTACTGCCCCCCAGCAGGAGGGTGAGCAAGGCCAGGGCTGTGGCATGGGGAGGCTGGGAGGGAGGGGGTTTCGGTCCTGCCCACCAACAGCAGTGTTTGGCACAAGAAGGAGCAAAGAAAACCCCATGTCCTTGCTCTGCTGCCCCATCCTCCCCCCGCCTGCCTCCCTTGAGCGCGGGTGTGTTTGCTGATGCTTTGACACCCACTCAGCAAATTGCCACAATTGTGGGTCGACTTAGGGTCTGGCAGCCAGGCTCTGCCACCCCTCTCTGTGTCTGAGGAGTGGCTGTATGGGTCTCGCAGCGACTCCCCCCTCGCCTTTTGTACATGTTGCCCTCCCCCTCGGTTGGTGGGACCCCCCCAGGCCACTGAGTCGAGCCTGCTTCAGTCAAGCCCCAGCATTCAGGCTCAGACTCTCCCTGACTAAAAGCGACCCTGCTCAGCATCTGTCAGTACGCACCTTCCCTTCAGAGAGTAGAAATGCTGTAAAAATCCGCCCCCTCTGCCCCCCAACACACACCTTGCCCTCCCCCAGGAAGGAGCAAGTAGCCTCTCTCTGCGGCCCCCTTCCTCCCCCTGGAATAAAAAAGAAATCAGGGAGCAAAAAGGCCCCGAGAAAAGCAGCATAGTCACAGAGCTATCTTTTGCTCTGCAGACAGCTTCCACCTCACTGGGGCTCTTGCTCTATGTGCTACGCTCAGGGGAAGCAAAGCAGAAAAGGTCTTTGGAAAAAAAATCTGTTTATTGCTGTGCTTCAGAGCTGCGCAGCAGGTTTCTGATAAGGAGAGATAAACAGTCCCGTGACTCACAGGGAGAAGAGCACTGAGCTGGGAGTCGGGGGGAGCACTGAGCCGGCAAATGTTTGAATGTGTCCATACATACGATAAAGTGTGCTAATAATAAAGTTTAAAGGGAGCACTAGACTGTGAAGCTATTGTCTTGCGCCTGCTCCATCAGCTGTGAAACAGCGATGAAGGGACCTGAGACGGTTTTGAATGACCTGGGTGGCCTCAAAGTCACTTTAGCCTACATGGAAAAAGAGGGATTTGTTTCAAAACCTCCAGGCTCTGAAATAAATACTTGACAAAAGAGTAGCTGTTTGATAATAGCTATTACCCTAGCTCCAGTTTCTTCTGTTGCACTAAAAAAAAAACCCACAAAAGGGTTTCATATGTTGCCAATGTAATATACTGGCCCAGAGCTTCTTAATGTTTCACTTCTGAGAGTTCTTGTTTTTAGTGTGTGCCAGACGTCTTTCTGTTTGATTTTTTTATTTGATTCTTGTCACTGTGTTGTGAACGTGTTTCTCTGAAGCAATTTATACTGTGTACTTATGTCTGTGGTGGCTACTTGCAAGGTTGAATTTAAAATGGGTGATGCTCAAGAAGGCTCCTTTTCAGATAAAAAGGTTGTCACTTTTTCTAACTCTTTCATCTACTTTGTCTCCACCACAAAAATTCTCTCTTGAATTTTGTCTCTTCTCCTCTTTTGACAGAACAACTTTCGTATAGATGAATGAAGCTTTCTTGTTTGATAAATGACAGCTGATTAAACAAAACCTTCTATCCCTGCTCCCTCTTACGCCAGACATAAGAATCGGTACGGACCGTGTTGAAATAAGCAGCTATGTTTTTTGCTTTCTACCACCTATGTTAACAGTGTCACACAGTGGCAGGTGTCCCAGTAGCTGTGACAAATTACTTCTCTAGAACAACACTGTGGTTGTATTAATTATAACTGCTGGCAATCTGAAGCAAGAGATTGGGAAAAATCTCTAGTAGCAGCATACCCGTAGCATTGTACTGGTAGCTATGGTGCTTAAGTACAGTGTTAAGCATAAGGTTGATTATTACGGAAACTAGCATTTGTGGTGGTGGACTTACTACAGGTTTTTGTTAAATTATACTCTTTAACTTTTCTCAGCAGCAAAAGGCAGGATACTACTTTGTATATTTCTTTCACCAAGAATTAGATACTGTTAAATGAATGTATGAATTTAGTATTTCAAAGTTGTCTGATTCAAAGCCCATTGAAATGAGAGAAAAAAATCCTAATGCACTTCAATGGACTGTGAGTCAGCTCCTTTTAGTTTAAAAATTGCTAATGTGGAAGCTGTTACATCCTTATTAAAATATTTTGTGAAAAGCTTTAACAACTGTAGTTTCTTTCTTTTACTTCCAGCAGACCTCATTTAAAGAAAACATGCAAATATTAATTTTAGTAATGTTTTACATGCACATATGGGGAAAAAAGGGTGAAATCTCTTTATAAGCTTATTTAACTTTACACAGAAACCAAACGTCTGTCAAAACAGTAAAATGCCCCCCGATACCACACAATGCTCTTTGTAGAGCTTCACTTAAAATCTCACTCTCACTCAATCTCTTCAAAATGTATAAATCTCAATCTTACAAGGTCTTTACACCTAGGCGTATTGTTATGTATGGTCAGGTTAAACAGAGAGTCAGTCTACTTTCTACTGTTGGATTTGTTTAACATCAGACAGGGTGAAGCAAAAGTTAAAAAGCAGTGATTCGTACCCGATAGTCACCTTTGATAAAGAGTTGAGCCTGTTTGGGGGTTTTGGTTTTTGTTTTACTTTGCCTCTAAACACAGCTGTGATGGATGCCTGCACACCTACCAGCACATGCACTGTAGTTTCGGGTCTCCCAGGCAGAGCGCAGCTCATCCTGGGCAGAGCAGCCGGGTGCTGCAGCGGAGGCTGCTGGTGCCTCAGCAGATGGCAGGCTTCCCTTGGCAGGGGTGCGCTCACTCACTCCCAGCCAGCAGTGCCCCTGTCAGGACTGGCTAAGAACATCCTCTGTAGTTTCAGCTGGAAACAAAATCTGTTTATCCTAAACTAACAGTTCTTCCCGGTATTTTTTCACCTTGAGTTTAGTTTTGACTTTGGCAGGGGGAGAGGTGATCAACAGCTGTAAATTACTCTTAATTTGCTTTGGAAGAAAAAGTTGGTTCATTCTGTGTTATTATTCTAAATAGTAGAATGTAACTACCTGAAAAAAAAAGCTGTCTTCATGAAAAAAATGTGCACCGGAAAACAAATAGAACTCTTTTCAATGCTTTCCAAACTGCAAATAAGAGTCTTTACATTTCATATGGAAATGATTTGAACTAATGCTTAATTCATGGGAAAAAAAGAGTACAGTGACGTATTTCTTGGTGATGTTTTGCCTCTTTATACAGCTGTAAGAATTTTCATCTACAAATGGGCAAACTGTAATTTATAACCAGTACTATGTTGCTGCATTTTATCCATGAGTATACTATTTTAAAAATACTGCATACACTTTGTCATGGAAATTGGCCCCGTGCCACTGAAATCCATGCAACTTTTGTTGTTCTTTGTTTAGCCTAGGACCTATACCCCAAAGTGTGATAGCTCTGGCTAGTATCTAGTCAATGGGCTGGCCTATTTCCTGTGGCAGACACAAAGAGAGAATGGTCTTCACATGGCACATATCTCAGGTACCTCTGCAGCATTTTCCCACTCGAAGGAAGGTATGCAGGAAATTACTCTCCTTTCTCACTAGGCTTCCCAGCACAGCAGCAAAGAACATGCATCTCATAATGCTGGGGCTGACTGCTATGTGCCGTTAGTGGGCTTCAACCAGGCTGGCTGCAGAGGCTTTATATCGGGCCTGTGGATGAAAAAGGTGATGGCCACGTGCAGATCCTCTGTCTCTTGAGGTGGTCCCTACTGCAGAGAACATCACACAGTGTATGGTTTCTTTGCATTTGACACTTAAAGAACCCATCTGATTTCTTCACAGAGTAGAAGAATCAGATTTCTGAATGTGACGTAAGTGTTTCTGAAATGCCAGGTTTCCAGTGAATCGGAGTAAAATAAAAGGCTTTCTGGTTCTTTTAAAAAAACCCTAAAAGTCTGCATTTCAAATGTGTGTGGCACACTATTAACACTGTGACCATATACTGTATTTTAAACAGTTTCCCAAAATCAGCATCCTAATTTTAAATATTAAATCATCTTACTGAAATAGAATGAGCCACTGATGAATAAGGTATGTAAGATTTTACTTTTCTCTGCCATGTTTCCAGAACAGCAGTGTAAATCAGTGTCTTAAAATCCTGCCCTCCCCGCCAAAAAAAATCCAAGAAAAATAATCTTTTAAAAAGCCAGAAGAAATTAGCCAAGAAAGAAATGTCAATCCAGTGTTCTAGACTCTGTGATTTCAGCCCCTAGAAACCTTAACTGACTCCAGAGCTCTACAGACAAGAATGTGAATTATGAATCTCTAGAGGAGAATAAAATATTTCTACTGCATTGTGTATTCAGCATTTCCATCCTCTTCGACACAGAGCCTTATTGGACCGCTAACTGCAGGCTAAGCCACAGGAAAAGAGGGTAATTTACTAATCAGATTACTCTCTGAGAATAATGCTTTTAGATGTTATATTTTGTAGAGAGAAATAGCCAAGAAGAACAGGTGAACCATAGAGTATTTCAAAGTATGTCACTAGACAGCTATAAACCAAGCATAGTTTTGACAAGAAAGATGCTTTTCAATAGAAGCTAACTATGCCCACACCCTTCCAAAAGCCTAAAATCTGGCTTTGGCAGATTAGTAAGCAGCCATGAAGCAGGGACAGCAAGGTGGTGTATCCTACCTGAGATATATCGGTTTTCATTTCCAGTCTGGATGGAATATATTTGTCATTATATGCTTATCGTGTCTATGATGGGTTGTCACGTCCCAGTCTCTCAGGACGATGACTCAGGTTAGCTGATTCCCAGGTCAGGATTAAGGTGAGACGACACCAGGGATCCTTTAACTCACAAAACTCAACTTTTACTCACTCACAACAAGAATTGGCATGCTCACCACAAAAATCGGCATGAAACTATGCCAGTAAACTGTGTAGCCATGTGCTAACCATACATCATCAAATATATACTACAGGCCTTGCTTATTTGGGGATCAGTTCAGGGAAGACAGTAAGGAGAGCCCTCCCATTGGGTCACGAGGTTCAGAGCAGAGCCCCTTTTGCTTTCTATACTCCTTCTCAGAGAGGAGCCTGGGGACAGCTGGATCCGCTCCTAGTCCCAGACTTGGTCAGCGGTTTATGTCCAAAGGGATAAAGTGTTAGGATTACGGAGAGAGGGAGGAGAGAAAGGTGTCAGCGTCCTGGGTCCAGCATTGGTCCCACCAGCCAAGGGGTCCCGTTCCAGTGGGCGCACGCCCATGGGGCTTCAGTTTGTGTCCTTTTATCATCCTTGCCCCCCCTTTGGGTGGGCACTCAAACTCATTAGGCTAATTAGGTGTCATGAGCAGTTTGTGAGCCTTTGGGAAAGAGGTCCATGGGCTTGCGGGGTCGTTTGGGGAGTAACTTCCCGTTCCCTGCAACGTGATGTTTGGCCATGCAGGGTTAGCTGTCCTGCTCGGCACATCCAAACCAGCATTACCAGATCGGGGAGCTGTGCACCCTCCGGCCCACCCTCCCCCTCCTGTTGCTGCTGGGTGCTGCTGGGCTTCTCTTCACCTGGGGTTCCTTGCTAGGCAGAGTTCCTTGTTATCCAGAGTTCATCTTTAAACAGACAGGTTAAACAGACAGGTCCTTTTATCATCCTTGCCCACTACGATGTTTGAGGCTTTAAGTCTTTCAGTCTCTCTCATGGGCAGACTAACCTTGAAAGCAATGTAAATGTACAGAAGACCCATTCTACTCTCCCTTTTCCCAAGAAAAGTCTTTTCTACACAGGTTCTTATGCTGTGTAATACGACTTGAGGGTCACTCTGTGGGTTCTTGAGCTTCCTAACTAAAAACGCTCATCTAAAAGTGCCCAAACGCATAGCATATGGGGGTTGTAGGGCAGACAAGGCTTACAAGATTTATGACTTGGGACCTGCTGATCCCTGTGATAATCATGCTAATTGGATTGTATTGGCCATGCGTACGTTGCTGGTGACAGTGCTCTTTCAGTGTATGTGTGGGCCCTCCCGATCGCACAGCTCTGTAAGACATCCCAGAGGGAAGCTGTGAGCTTCTGCAAGGGTGCTGCAACACACTGCTCTGCATCATGCTGAATAAAGCTGAGTAACGGCGGTGCTGGCACTGACTGATAAAAGCGAAGGGCCACAAGTTCAGCTGATTCATGCAGGACTTGCGGGTACTCAAATTTACAACAGCAAGCTCAAATGATTGCTGGTCAGCTGGAATAGTTCAAAATGTGGCAAAGCTGTACAAAGCAAGCATGTATGAATGTATACACACATACACAATGTGCATGCACATATATACGCTTCTTTCTTGTGAAATATATAAACACCCTGTTTGGTCCATTACCCAGCATGTAAAGGGATGAATTAGAATGAATATTGGCTACAAAGGAATTTACTAATAGTAAAATTCAGATTTCAGTGGCTGGACAGGTAGGTAGCACAATTTTACTATTTAGGCAACAGTAAGCCTTTGGTTTGCTTTTGTGCTGCTCTGATGTGTAGAGGAAGTTGGTGCATTAATTCTGCTAAGGAGGTGAGTCCCTGCCTGATGAAGTTGGAACTGGCAGGAGATCTTACAGAAAAAAACGCGACTAGTGTTTGATTTAGAACTGGAGTGGCTATATTTGGAGATATCCCTTTGATGTTCAGAAAGTTTGGAGCTTGCTAGCACTCACTGAGAGCTGCAATTGCCCAGCACTTCAGGAAATCACTCCCCATGCCTACTACATGGACCAACCACACCCTTCCCCAGCTGGGATAAGATAAACATCTCCATCAGAGGTCTAAACCAGGAAACTAGTGGAGGCTATGATTATGGCCTTTTCACTATTTAAGTAGGTTAAATACATTATAATATATTGTAAATGTATACAAAAGTACATCGTCTATGACAGTACCAGCTATAGGCTGGGGATCTTGTTGCTCTCTGGTTTCTGTTAAAAACAGACATAGATGGATCTTGCCCCCTTAGCCAGTCAATGAGAGACAAGTCATGGATAAAAGAAAAATTTGAAAAGCATTGGATTATTGAACAGAAAATCAATACCAGTATTAGTGAGTTTATTTTCCTAACACTGCAGCAGAATTATTTTGTATATCATTTGGTCACAGAAAGAAAAAAGACACTTTTAGAAGCTAAACTGACTGTACAATATTGTAAAGAAGCTTTCTTTAAGGAGTTTCATATGTCTTCATGCAAACTACAACTTTGGTGTTAAAACAGGCTTACTATCTTATGCCTTCTATTTTCTATACCATTTTGTATTCTTTCGATAAACTTGAGTGTCTTCATAAGAAAAATTGCTTATTTACCCACTGAAGACTCTTGGCTGCTATCAGTAACAGATTTCAGTGATGTTTTGAACCACTACATCAGCTAAAGACCTAGTCCATGGTTCATGCCTTAGATTTATACAAATTACACAAATCAATTGCAAGACAAAATGAATGAATGAAAGAAAATTCAATGAAGTGAAAGATAAGAACCACAGAGAATGTATTTTTTAATGCACAGTATATATCTTGTTTTAATTTTTATGCCGGTAGCTGTTAACTGATCACATAGCTAAAGTCCAGAAGAAATTGAATCTCATCTGCCACTTGTACTAATACAAGAGTGTACAAAATACTCATCAGTTAACTGGGAGGAAAAGTTATGGGAATGGCGCTCTCAGATGCATGTATGTGAAGTTGTTACAGGTGTGGGGAGAGGTGGGGTTTTAATTGTCACTGTTGTTGTTCCTGTTATTTATGGTGGAAAAGAAGGTGGAAGGGTTGCAGGGCTTTATGCCATGTCATACAAGAACAGGCAAAACATTCAAGATATATTCACATCAGGGCAAAAGACTGGATATTTGGGGAGAATGGATGTGAAAGAAGGCAAAACTGGTGGGTATCTGACACTGAACAGCCTTAGAAAGAAGGAATGTGAAATGGAGAAAAATCAAGGGTGGGATGCCCAGCAGAGGCCATTTTGTTAGGAAAAGAGGAAAAAAAAAAATAGAGTCCATTACAGGCATTATAAAGCAGGACTTGGCTCTTTCATGTAATTAATTTAGATTTTTTAGGGCACAGCAAATACATAAACTTCCAACTCAGCAAAAAAAGATTAAGTTCTGATTTTTATGTCAGCTGCTATTTTCAAAGCTAGCTATTCTTTTTGAAGGTTAGAAAGTATCTAGTATTTTTTCTAAGAACCAAGTGATAATTTAAGTAGTTTATGGAATTACTAGAAACTCAGGAAAACAGTGCAGAAAACAGATAGATAATAGATTTTTAAAAATGCTAATTTATTTTGGATTTTTCAGATGGTGTGAATTTCATTGATTATTTCCTTTCCTTTTATCATTAAAATTGAAAAAAGTCTTACCAAATTTTTGCTCAACGCAAAGAACAACTCCATATCAACAAGACAGAAATGGAATACAGCGGCATTTTCTCTGCTCCTTCACTGTCATGAAGTAAGATTTACAGAATCTCTGACTTTAAAAGCATCTTCAGTGCTATGACTGGGAAAATCACTTCCCATAAGAGAAATATATACTCTTAAGAACGAAAGGTAATGTTCACATATTCCTCTCCACAGGCCTTGAAACTCTGAACTTAGTTTAGCATGAAGGCAGAGCTACATTCCCAAGATGGCTGATCTGATCTACAGAGGATTGCAGGTTTCAGTGTACTCATTCAAGAACCTTTCATTTTAACTAAGATTTGACTGAAAATAAGCAAGAGAATAAACTCCCTAAGCATGGAAGAAAATCTCCTTATACATTCATATTTGTGGAAAAATATGTCAGTCTTATTTGCCCTGAAATAGGTTCTAGAGTCCACAGAAGGACTTCTGACCAGACAGAATTTTGCTCAAAGAAACTATTCCCACAATCTCAAATTTTACTGGGAAAACATATTCTCTGTAAATGTATACCAATATATGCACAGTTTAATTTTTAACACAAAAAAAGAATATGCATTTAAACCTAAGTTCTTGTCTTTTACTGCAGCAAAGCTGACTTTATATGATAAGCCAGTACAGTAGGATGTTCTTTTGAGAGATCTAAACTGGATTTATGGAATTGCAATGGATGTTAACAGCATTAGTGTGGTCAATTCATTTGAAAGTAATGAAAACTTCCTCATTAGTATCTGTCTGATGTATAGGTAAGTAAAAGAGGACTTGTGATGTAAAAGTTTTGGATATCTAATAATATAATATCACTAAGTATAGGGGAGAACAGACCGTAATGCACATTGTATATTAATAGGTTGATGCTCATGTTGTATATTATCCTCACATCCCTTTAAGCTTCAGAATCTAGAAAAGAATGAAAACCAACTTCATTTTACTTAGGAAGAGTAATGTGTGTGTTCTTACGATTACTTATTCTCTTAGGATATCAGAATTTCTTCAAATGAACCAGAATCTGCTTCATCATCTCAGTGGTTAGGTATAATTGAAAGAGAATCAATTCACTTTAAGTGGCACCACTAACACTGTAGAGTTGGAAGGGTTATTGCCATGAAATCTAGGAGGCTTGTATTCTGAGAAAAAGCTGCATGGACCACATACACACAAATCATTACTTCCTCGGAGAGGAAAGAATCTAAACACAAATGTATTGGGTTGCAGTTCTTCATGAACTGCTCCAGCATGGGTCCCTTCCATGGGCTGCAGTCCTTCAGGCACAGACTGCTCCAGCATGGCTCCCCCATGGGGTCACAAGTCCTGCCAGAAAACCTGCTCCAGCGTAGGCTCCTCTCTCCATGGGGCCACAGGATCCTGCTAGGATCCTGCTCCAGCATGGGCTTTCCACGGGGTCACAGCCTCCTTCAGGGACCCACCTGCTCTGGCGTGGGGTCCTCCCCGGGCTGCAGGTGGATATCTGCTCCACCGTGGACCTCCCTGGGCTGCAGAGGACAGCCTGCCTCACCATGCTCTCCCCCATGGGAGCAGGGGAATCTCTGCTCCGGCACCTGGAGCACCTCCTCCCCCTCCTTCTTCACTGACCTTGCTGTCTGCAGGGTTGTTTCTCTTACATGTTCTCACTCCTCTCTCTGGCTGCAATTCCCATGGGGTTTTTTCCCCGCCCTTCTTAAATGTTACCACAGAGGTGCTGCCACTGTCACTGATGGGCTCAGCCTTGGCCAGTGGCGGGTCCGTCTTGGAGCCGGCTGGCATTGGCTTTGTTGGACCTGGGGGAAGCTTCTAGCAACTTCTCACAGAAACCACCCCTGTAACCCCCCAGCTACCACAACCTTGCCACACAAACCCAGTACAACAAACAACAAAACATTTTTTTTGTGGGCTGCTATCATGACAGACTTACTAGTAACTAAATTTCCAGACATCTTTAATAATTTATTTTTAGCACAACTAGTAAGATGACCCATAAGAGAAGAAATGGATCCTGATTTTGTCCTAAGAAATGGACATTATTTGGCTGAACACTGGCTACAACATACCTAAAATGAACAACTTTGAGTAAAAAAGCTAAAAACATTCACTATGCTAATGTTTAATTCCAAAGCATGCAGGTGCATATAAATTAAGAAGGATGTTAAAAAGAAATTAAAAGGAACAGCTAAAAGGGTAAAGGCTTGCAGGTGGCACTGGGTCTATTTAATATTAGGGGATCAGATTAAACACATATTACATATTAAAAGAAGACATTAGAAAACCACTTTCCCCTAAAAAAATCTAAAAGTTTAACAGTACACAACAGAAAAGGACAGAATTCAAAGTTGAAATCAAGTACAAATAAAGAAAACAGAAGAAAGGGTGAACTTTAGCAAATAAATAGTAAAATTTTAAAGCAGGCCAAAATAAAAAAGAATTGAGGAACACCTGCATAAATACATAGCAACTACCAATGCAAAATTCAGTAGAGCAGGAAACCAACCAGTGTACTTACTGCGGATGAATGCTGATTGTATTTAAGAGTTTCTGGAAGAAAGACCCATAGGGAAAAAGCTGTGAAATCTGATCACCTCTGTTCATTACAGACTATTCTTTTTTTTTTTTTTTTTTGGAAGAGGGGCAATGGATAAGTCTGTGTAAGTTCATCAGAATGAAGAGTTTGTAGGAGTTCTGGAGTAAATCAGACAGTGGACAGTACAAAACTATTAGCAGAGGCTTGTGCTCCCCTAAGAATTCAGAAGGAATTCCCCAATGAAAGAGCTGTACTACTAACTGTGGTGAAACCTGCTGGAAACCCACAGGGCTCTGTCCTGGGATGTGTCCTGCTCAAATTTCTCATAAAAGATCTGGAAAAAACCTGAGTGATAATTTTTTTAAAACATCAGCACAGTTCTCTGCAGTGGTCCAAACAAACAAATTGTTATGTTAGTAACTTCTAAAAACCAGAAGATACTGTTAAGCCATCGTAGAAGACTATAAAGTACATACATCTCCAACAGTTTCTAAATTTGATTACACAAGGAATCCAACAGTATAAGAAAAGGTGCAAAAAAGAATAACAAAACAATCAGATCTATAGAATTGTTTCTAAAAAAAAGAAGAAACTAAATAGACTCCTCTACTTGGGATAGAGATGAGTGAAGGAGTGTATGGCAAAGGTATGGAAAATCAAGAAGATTAACTGATCTACTTTTTTGTCACATGTAAATAAATTGTGGAACTAATTGATAGAGGATGGTGTCCTGGTTTCAGCTGGGATGTAGTTAACTGTCTTCCTAGTAGCTGGTACAGTGCTATGTTTTGAGTTCAGTATGTGAAGAATGTTGATAACACTGATGTTTTCAGTTGTTGCTCAGTAGTGTTTAGACTACAGTCAAGGATTTTTCAGCTTCTCATGCCCAGCCAGGGCACCTGACCCAAACTGGCCAACAGTGTATTCCATACCATGTGACGTCCCATCTAGTTTAGGAACTGGGAAGGGGGGGGCAGGGATTCGCCGCTCGGGGACTGGCTGGGTGTCGGTCGGCGGGTGGTGAGCAATTGCCCTGCGCATCATTTGTACATTTCAATCCTTTTATTACTACTGTTGTCATTTTATTAGTGTTATCATTATCATTATTAGTCTCTTCTTTTCTGTTCTATTAAATCGTTCTTATCTCAACCCAGGAGTTTTACTTCTTTTCCTGATTTTCTCCCCCATCCCACTGGATGGGGGGGGAGTGAGTGAGTGGCTGCGTGGTGCTTAGTTGCTGGCTGGGGTTAAACCACGACAGATGGTTAGATGCCAAAAGTAACAAATCAAATCCAAACTCTGTTAGACATATTGTAGGCTAGCAAAAAGTTTATGAAGTGTGACATGAACTCAAAGTCTTGCAACCTTAGAGTACCTAGGAGAAGTGTCACTTACAGATGTCAAATTTCCTATTCTATTTCTTAAAGCATTTGCTATCATCACAGAGAGACTACTGACTTAAGACGACTTTTAATCTCACTCAAACTATCTGTTCTTATGCTCCTATGTCATGTTCCAGGCAACAGTGTAAACCATTCTTATCAGTCCAAAACACAAGACCTTGTTGGTTACGTTCCAAAAACAAAACCATGCTTTTCTGAGATATTACAGCCCATGTGCTGTTTCTGGATTAATGACTGAAAATGTTTATTTGTTCGCAAACCACCACATTTTGAGTAACAAACACCTGAAAAAATATGCAGCAAGAGGATGGTAAGGATGGATACATTCTGCTAAAGATGGATACTTGCCTCTCTTTCTTATCTCTCCCTCCTCAGCTCATCCTCTCCCAGGACCTGCAGGATTCTCACTGTGTTATCCATGAAATACATAATAGTAGTTGTTTCCCCATCCTAAGACTGGCAGGTGGCAGGAGGGAAAGGACATAAATGTGGGACCACTATCACGTCTCTGCCTTCCGCACCTCTACTGCTGCTCTCAGGTAGCTCGCCTACAGAGCAGCAGTCCTTCGTCTGCAATGCAGAAAATGGAAGAGACTTGCTTGCAAACAGATGACTCCCAGTTCACATTCACTTTCCAATCTCCCAGTGCCGGAGCTCTACAAGTCCAGAGGAGAAAGGCAAGGCTGCATAATGGGGGAAGAAGGAAAGGCATGAAGTTTATTCTATTTTTGATCCCTGGGAGTGTGGTTACTGCTGCTGCCTTGCTGTGTTTGCCTTTTAAGTCAGTTATGTATCATTAGTGAAATATATGAATCACCACTCTACAGCCCTGATAAATGTCCACGTCCTGAAGAAATAGAAAATATTATTTCTAGAAGAAACTAAGTTGCATGTACCAGTGATTAAGCTCCATGCAATAAATGAGGAAAGATAATGAGGTCTGAAAACATGAAAAAAATTGATTAAGTGATAGGAAATTATGCTTCCTGGGGGAAGCACAGAATCCATTCATTTTTTAATCTTCTTTAAGCTATATACTACACTTAAAAAAGGAGAAAAGTTCTTTAAAGTATTTGAATTTTGCCCATGTCCAGTTTTAGATTTCACTTTAATCCCATAACACACTTAATCAAGCCCTCAGCAGTATAAATCATTATTAAAAATTTGGGGAGAATTAAAATTTTATTTCTGATTATTTGATGAATACAAACCATTAAAAATTCATCACATGTTAATGAATAAAATGTACAGCTGACAAATGATGTGCCTACCATTCAAACTATCTTTGGAGGAATTGAGGAAATCTAAAAATTAGATTTAATAATTGACAACAGGGGACACTTTTTGGATCACTGTAATAGATGAGAGATTTGGACATTCCTACTCTTTACAGAAATCACCATTTAAAAATGTGGACTCACAGATTCTTGTGTCCACCATTTATTACTGTTACATTATTACATCCAGTCTTCTAGTTAAGAGCCAGGGTCTACAACACTATGTATGCATTAGCCCAGGGAATTTACAATTTAAAAAAAAACCCCACTTAATATGAACCACTAGAATTGAAAGTACCAAATGATTTTAAATCCTCCACACAAATGTATCCATTGTAAAACTCACAGATACAAAGTTTATATGTGATTTATATGGCTTTAGTGTGGGATGAAATAATGTTTTTCCTGTACTGAAAAAACACAGTTGCAATATTATATACTTATACAATATGTTTAGTCAAAGGACATGTATGTAACATGAGGGAAAAGGAGAAGATTTGTATCCATCTCTGCTATGTTTTGGAAAAATATTTACATTTGATTATGTGTTTTACATATGGTGTTACATAAGAATTAAAAGAAAGTTGCATCTGATTTCACAACCAGACACTTCTATCAGTCCTTGTTAGGATTATCTGTACTCATTATGACCTTACCTATTCTCCTCCTATGGATGTAAACAGCAAACCCTGCAATCAATCTGCCTTGCAGGCCGCTGAATCATGGTTACGATATGAGCCAATAGTCCATGTTGCAAGTCAGTTACCTGTTGGTTTCCTATTTAAGAAAGAAACAATTTAAATTGAGAGTGGAAAGCAAAAATGATTTATCCTTTCTCCCAAACCGTGCACTTCTTGGTCTGAACCATTAGAGAAAGAGAAATTCATGCATTTCAAACCTGCTCAGGTTCCAATCAAATCCAAATGCTACTGGCTTTGTATTCTACTGACTGCAAAAACGAGGTAAAGAAACCCAAACAGACAAAACAAGAATCTCTAACATGTAAAAACAACAGAAGCTACGGTAAAATTACGGCCATTTAGCCATTCCTTGAAGAGACACAAGGCACTGTGATCTTGCTTTTAGAAAGGTGACTTGCACAGCTGGAGACATAGGTTAGCTGATTTTTCTGATTTAAATTTAGATGTGTGTTTTACAAGCATTTAAATATGAGTAGCCTCCCTAGGCTTTCTTTACAGTCAATGTAGAGAAATGGCACTTCTAGGATGCAATTCATTGGCCCTGTTTGCAGCATCTAGCCTAAAATGAGAGAAATTGCAAGTATATACTTCTCTCCATAGGCTGTAAGGGAGTCTAGGTGAGTAGATGAGTCTAGATGAGCAGTTAGAGATGTCTACACCTGGTGAGATGGATCCCATCCTTAGATGTAAAATACTCTGGTTTCAGGTGAGTCAAATTATAAACCAGGGAAAACATAACAGAATCCCTGTGTAGTCCTTCAGACTGAAGTTTAATCTATTTTGAAGCCCTGGGAGTGTGGTTACAGCTGCTGCCTTGCTGTGTTTGCCTTTAAAGTCTGTTATGTATCATTAGTGAAATGTATGAATCACCACTCTACAGCCCTGATAAATGTCCACAACCTGAAGAAATGGAAAATATTAATTCTAGAAGGAACTAAGTTGCATGTACCAGTGATTAAGCTCCATGCAGTTAAGTCTAATGCAGTAAGTCTAATGCTTAATCCTGAATCTTGAGTGTGAGAAAAAGAACTCCGAAATCAAAATGTGATTTCACAGGAAGCCAAGACAAACAGTGAAATGAGAATAATAAGATGAGACAGGTGAATCGCTTGCAAGGGCATGAACTTGTACATTTTAACTGAATAGTCTGAGTCAAATCCTAAGAGACGCCAGAAGAACTAGTCAGTTACAGGCACTTAACTCAGTACTTAGCTGTGTGCTTGGTAAGAAAGACTCCTGAAACAGAGAATGCGAGTATTTCTAGAGCTTAGAAAAATATACCTCGAAAGTTGTACAGTCCCATTAAGAGTTCAGCCGTCTAGTATGTGGGAAAGAGGAAAACATAGAAATAATAATTTAGGGAGGCTCTCATTCATCTTAGTTGCTATTTGCTTATACAGCCCCTTGCAGAATGGAGCTCCACACACACTGCCCTCTAAAACAAATGACTTACAGTGATAGTAACAGGTGTGGTATTAAGACAAAAGGCATTAACGGGTAAGTCATTTTCCAAATCTGTGCACATCTGAATGTAGAATCAAGCCTCCTACTGAAGCTGAAAAATGCTTGCCTTCTGAAATACAAATGTCAGATAAACAGATTAGAAAAGCATGCAAATTATGAGACAGCTTTGTAACGAGTAGCGTTCTCACCTAGCTGGATTTCATTCCTGTCATGACACAATGGAATTTATGGCTATAGACAGCCTGATGGCTCACAAGTGTCTGTGATCCCCTTAACAAAAGCAAAAGACTGTTTCTCAGATAGCAACAGCCTATTATCATTAAGCAGAGAGGGTGGGAAAAAGAAAAAACCCACACTATGGCATACTTTATCCTTAGCAGATGTTTACACCAGATTAATCTTCAAGTCTCTGTTTGCAAGAAAAATAGGTAGGTAATAATACACATTGTTTGAAACAGAGTTCTCCAAACTCAACATGAAAGTGACAAAATGAAAGCAGTAGTCAGAAGGTCAGCTCTAAAGAGAGGAAAACAAACCAAAAAAAAGCATCTTTAAAGACATTTCAGAGCTTAAAGTTCTTTTAAGAGGAAAAAATATTTCCTTACCCTCCCCGCACCCCAAAAGGCTTGGATGAGATCCAGTTAGTTGTGTCTTACCGCACTCAGAAAACCTTGAATCAATATTTAACTTCAATTGGAAACCAACACCATAATAATAAGTGAGCATCAGCACTCTGAACTGTAAAGAAAGCCAGCTCTGCAGCCAGGACGAAAGCTGCTTTACAGGAATTCCCAAGGGAAATCACAGAGGAAGTGTTTACCTCATTCAGAAAGGGGCACAAAGGGTGAATCCTTCTTTCCTTACTCTCAAGGGACTCCATGGAAAACAGTGCATCTGACTAAAAAGAATGGGATTTGCATGATGTATTTGGACCCACCTTAATTCCACTCACAGTGCAAAGCGTGTCAACACCTTGTCTGTTTGTAAGGGAGCCACATATTGCATGCAGAAACCAAGTTTTGTACCAATGCACCTTAGGAGAAAAACTGTAACTAAAAAATTTGTTGCTCTGCTACCATAAAAATGAATATTGTATGAAGTAACAAACATAGCAGTGACTTAGGTTTTAAATCATCCTTTATTCTTTTCCTCAGATGAAGTATAAAACTGACAGCCCATTAACCTCCCACTTCCTCAGCAATTTAATGACCTTCTAAGCATAGAAATGCTCTTCATTTTTAAGAATGTCAGTCTGAAAGAGTATGGGTCACAGTTTCCTCCAAAATTATGGCAGTTCACCTCTCCAAATGCTCCAGCAATTAGAAAGAAAACGAGAGCCTCCAAGTACCACTCAGACAAGGAGTGACTTCTAAATTACAAGACGCGAGCGCTCAAAGTGGTCCCCTTTACACTTGCTCCAAGGACACTTTCTGTGAGGATAAAGACCCACAACCATTGCAGCTGCAGATAAGCAATCGCTCTGTCGGCCAGGCTGCTTTGTTTATATTTTACTTACGTTAGCACCTAAATAACTGGTTTTCAGACTGACAAAAGCTCTTGACTGTCCAACGGCTTCAAACCCCTGAAAGAGGGGGTCGCTGCATGCCCCCCCCGCCTGACGATCTGCAAGTCCTGCGCAGCCAAGTCCCACGGCGCCTCTTCCTCGGCTCCCCGCGGCAGCCGGGCTGGGGGCAAGGGAGACGGGGGCGGGGGGGGGGGGGGGAGCCGAGCGCTGCCCCGGGGTGGGAGCCGCCGCTCGGGGCAGCCCCGAGGGACGGGGCCCCGGCCGCCCCGGGGCTAGTCGCCTCCCGCCGCTCCCCCCGGCTCCGCGGAGCCCGCCTCCGCCTTGCCGCCGGCCTCCGGCGGCTCCTTGTCCCGGCGGCCCTCGGAGCTCTTGTTGAAGCAGAGCTTGAAGACCCCCAGGACGGTCATGACGAGGATGACCAGCACCACCACCGCGACCGTCACCAGGATGAAAACGTAGTTGGAGGAGGAGGAGGAGGAGGGCGGCGGAGCAGCCGTCTTCGCTCCGCCGGCGGCCCGGTTGGTGGCGGCGGGCGGCCCCGCGGAGCCGCCGGGTGCCGGGGCGGAGGGGCGCTGCCCCTCCGCCCCGGCACCCGGCGGCTCCGCGGGGCCGCCCGCGGCGGTGGGGGCCGCCCCCGTGGCCGCGCAAGGCGTCCCGTCCCGCCCGCCCGGCGTGCAGGCACAGGCGAAGCCGCCGGCGGCATCACGGCAGCCGGCGGCCTGGGCGCACCGCCCGCTGCCCGGGCTGCGGTAGCCGCAGGGGCAGAGGGGCTCCTCTGCCCCCTTCCAGGCGAAGCCGGCCCGCTCGGGCTCGCAGGTGAGCCGCACCTCCCCACCGAGGCACGCCACGGCGAGCACGGTGCCCGGCGGGCTGAAGCCGGGGCCGGCGCTGCGCTCCTCGAAGGGGAGGCGGTAGTCGAGGCGGAGGGCGCCCGCGGGGCTGAGGTCGGGGCAGGCGCCCTCGTAGTGGTACTTGCAGACGTAGCCCTGGCTCTCCCGCTGACAGAGCCGCTCCTTCCAGCCCCAGCTGCGGCCGCCGTCGGGGGCCGCCGCCGCCGCCAGGTGCAGCCCGGCGCAGCGGGCGGTGAGGCAGGACCGCACGGGCTCCTTCACCCAGTGGCCGAGCGCCGCCGGCACCTCCCGCGGGGCCGCCCCGCCGCCGGCGCCCTCCCAGGAGAAGCCGCGGAGCGGGTGCCCCGCGTCGGTGCAGGCGGTGGCGTTCCTCTTCAGCCCGACCCAGAAGAGCGAGGGCGCGGGCTCCGCCGCCTCCGCCAGGAGCCCCAGCACCAAGCGCAGCTCCGGCTCGCCGCTGAGCCAGGCCAGGCCGCCCCCGCGGCGGCCGCAGGCGCTGCGGGCCTCGGCGTAGGAGCCGTTGGCGAGGTGGGCGCTGAAGCAGGCGCCGGCGGCCTGGCAGCGCACGGCAGCCCGCGGCGGCGGGGGCCGGCCCAGGGCGCAGGCCGCGGCCAGGAGCAGGCACCAGGGCCCGGCCCGCCTCATGCTGGCGGCGCGGCGCGGCGGGCCGAGGGGCGCGGGCTGCCCCGGCTGCTGTGGCGGCGCCGGGCCCCGCCTCGGGCTGGGCCCGGCCGCCCCACACCAGCGCCGTCCCCGCGCCCACGGCCCTCCCCCGGGCCTGCCGGAGGAAGCGTGTCGGGAGCCGGGGTTGACCTCGGCATCCTCCGTTTGTCGGCGGGCGGGCGAGCACACCTCCCGGTGCAGCCAGGAAGCGCTCGCCCTGCCCGGCGGGCGGGTGTCCAGCCTCGGGGGAGGAGGAAGGTGGAAAATCCCGGTGCCCGCCCCGCTGTCGGAGGGGCAGGAGGGTGGCGAGGCCCAGGGCCTCCGCGGCGGCGGCAGCAGGGTCACGGGCCCCGACACGGGGCCCATCTTGCCAGCCTGTTGCGCGGCGCTTCCAGGAGAAAAGCGGTCCAGCTTCAGCGGCCTCCTCTCCCCTGAAAGATGGAGGTGTCTGGGTGAGGTGAAGCCATGCACCCAACCCCCTAGCTCCCGATACGCGAGGCAGTTTGACGCTCACAAAAACGGATTCAGCTCGCTCTTTTCAAGCGAGTTGGCCTAAATGCGTCGTACATTAGGTACTTGCGATGACTTCGAGTAGGTTGTTCTTCAGTGAGTTTAACTGATCTGCTGCAACTGTTCCTCCGTAGGCAGCCTACGTGTCGCCTTATTTTCATGCTCCTTACTGCGATGTCTGTCTGCTGTCACATGTATGTTCAGATACAGCACACATCTGAGTCTCTTCCCCAGGCGTTTCAGGTGGCACAAAACCACATGCATATGTGTGCATTTCTTTTTCCAGCTTTCACTTTGGAAGAACCCCTGTCAGTGTTTTTGGTTTTGTGAGTGTGATACAATACGAATTCCTAGTATTTGAATATAACCCCCCCCCCCCAAAAAGAAAAATTGAGAAAAAAGGCAGAAAATAAAGAATCTATTTTGAATTTTAAAAAAAGTAAGGTTCATCAGTAGTTGTCGTCTGTGGAGGCATGAGTTCTACAGTCCTGGATCAAGGCTCCAGGTGGACTCAGTCCTGCACAAAGTGCCCTCACTGCTCCAGTACACTAGTAGGCTCTGCATCTGTTCAGCCCTTAAAGAATTCACTTTCTCTTCAGAGGGAATAAATGTGGATTGACAAGTCCCATTCAGCCAGCTTGTGACAAAGCTGCACAGATCTCATTCACTCTAGGCCTACACTGAGATACAACTCATTTTCTCTGGATACCTCAAAGAAGAATTAGAAAGATGGGTGTACAAACACACTGTGTGACGAAGCTCTGAAGCAGTCTATTTTCATAATGGATTCTAAAGATTCAGTAAATTTTGTAAGTTTTCCAGCTGGAAACTGTCTTGATGGACAAAGCTGCTGTTGTTGCCAGTGCATTGCCAGAACTGGAGTAAACCATACTAAAGAAAATCAAAAGCTTGGAGTTATACTTCTCCACTTGCCCCAGACCCTGGGTCCTCAGCAGCAGAGAACACAGGAAGCACGCAGTGGTCTCTATTCACAAAATTAATCTTTTTTTATTAACAGAAGAAGGGAGAGGGGTAAAGGGGAAACATACCATCTGTGTAAGATCTATACAAAGCATATCCCTGGTATATCTCCTGCGTATGGTATACTTTAGAGTTAGAGACAATGTGCAAGCCACTCCCGGTTCTGTCTGCCTTCTCCTTCTCCTAATACTTGATGACAAGAAACTGCAGCTTGATGGAAGCTGCTTTTAACCTTCATTTTCTGACAATATGTTGGATAGCCTTGGCATTCTTATCTCCTAGCTGAGCACAGAGGTCGCAATAAAGCAAAAAATAAGCTATTAAAAAAAGAGTAAATTCTGGTTTCCTTTATTGTCCAGTCTGGCAAATTATCAATAACTAACACACACACACACACACACCCCGCCAAATAAAGCAGACTTTCAAGCATTTTTTATGACTTTTCAAGTGTTCCAGTACTTAAAAGTTGGCTACAGAGAGGATGGAAGTTCTCTCTTCACAAGGACTCACATAGAGAAGACAAGGGGCAATGGGTACAAGCTGCACCAGAAGAGGTTTTATCTTGATATAAGAAAGAATTTTTTTACACTAAGAACAATCATTCACTGAACAAACTCCCCCGGGGTGTGATAGAGTCCTCATCACTGGAGGCTTTCAACATACAGTCAGACAGGGTGCAAGATAATCTCATCTAGGCTCCCTTTCCCACAAAAGGTTGGACCAGGGAATCTTTCGAGCTCCTTTCTAACCTGAACTGTTGTATGATCCTACAATTCTATGGTAAATAGAATGGTTTAAATATTTACTTCAGATCTATATAAAAATACAAGAATTAAATATAAGCCTCTCCTCAAAATATGCATCTATTTGTTACTTCATTTTTGCTTTGGGGAAATATCTTGCTAAATGCTTGTACAGTCCCACTGGGTATCACATATACAGAAATTCTGTTTATCACAACTGTAAGAGTTAACAAAGCAACATTTTGAAATAAATAGAAGAAGTTGATTAGAGGTAAACTGAATTCACACATTCATAACTGGTTTTAGTTAGATCTTCACATTCAGTTGGTATTTCGTTTCTCTTGGTATTCAGCAAAAATGAAACTACACCAAATATTGCCTATATTCTTACAATTTTTATATTTCAAGAGCTTTAAACTGCTTCGGTAAAAATGATTATGTTAAATTTGCTACATGCAGCAGGGAATGTAATTAAATTTGGGTGCCAGTAGACTTCATTTTATGGAAAATAGGTTTTCATAACAAAACAAGAACCTGTTGGTTTAATTCTAGATGAAATCAGAATTTTGGTTAATTGAGGTGTAGAGATGATACAGCCACTAAAGTAAAAATCTACAGTATTGTAGCAGCTATATTTTCAGAGCTCTGCTGCCTACTGGGATTGTCACTCCGGTGTTCGTTCTCCACAGTGCGTCAGGACAGTGGCACCGAACCACATGCCTGTGCAGGTGAGCACGGGGAGATGCTTGCTCTCTGCCTATGACCCAAGCTGGAAAGATGCGGCTCTGTTTGCATTGGGAAGCTTTATCATCTAGCATTTATATCTCTAGTTCTTCACTGGATCTAACCTTAAATGTACCTAAACTAAATGAACCATTCCTTTAGTCCTTTGATATTTCTCGGTGATGTACAAAAGCTACACTTCTACAAATACCTGTTAGCTTACTATCTTGAGACATTTTCCTGAAATGTTGGTGGGTTTGGGAGAGAAGAGAGGTTGCTACAGCTTTACTACTGTGGTCTTGCTGGGGAATGCTGACAAGACTTTGCCTAATCTGCCCCTGCAATCCTAGAGCTTCAGTTTGTTTTCTCTTTCCAAACTGAGTTCATTTATTACAGCTGAATAGAAACTAACCATTATAAATAGAAGGAATAATATAGAAGCCCCCAAATTTCCATTTCATGCTTCAAACCTAAGGCTCTGTCCCTGGAGAGGAGAACGCAGCTCAGGCCATGAAAACATTTGCTCCTTTGCTTCTCTTCTCAGCTGTCAGCAAGGGCATGATTTGAGCCATCTGGGATGGCCTCTCCGCCAGGTAATTGATGGGTACTACCAGTTCATTTCACACAGGCCATGACTTTAATTTCCTAGGCTATATTTGAACCAGCAATTTAGAAAAAACAGGTTAGCCACCAGTGCCCCAGGCAGCCCAGTCTCATCGTCAGAACTCGTACTGCACAGAAGGATGAAAACACTGCATGCCAAAGCTGAAGGCTTTTGCCAGCAGGAAATAGAGACAGTAGCTGTATGTCTACTTGATCTGCCTGTATACCTGCTCTTCTCTCCTACGGCTGCCCCTGAGAGTCCTGCAAAATATTTAAAAAATAACAGGTCTACTAGATCTCCAGAAAACAGCTATTCCTCTGGTTTTGAATGTTCTTCTAGTTCTTACATTTAAGTAAATAAGAAAACACTCTTTCATTAAGTGTCCTCACGGGGCTTTTCCTGAAGAAATCGTTTCTTGAAAGAGAGGATTAGCTACTTGCACACAAATGCTGGTACCAGCCAGCGTGAGAGGCAACTAAACTTCTACATATAAAGAAGACTTTATTACATGGATGTGAATGTTATATGGCTGATTGATATATAAGTCCTAATGCAGCTGTTTTGCTCAGTAGTAAAATCTTGTTTAGCTGTGGTTGTTCCTTAGTCTTCTGCCTGTAAGATATGAGCCTTTGAAAAAACAGTGGCTTGCTTTAATTGTAATTTTACTAAGAGCCATTAGGGTTTTTGTTTCATTATGTAACTGTATCTGTCTTCTAATAATATGTACATTTTTGACTAAGGAGTAATGAGAGAAGGGCTGAATTAATAAAACTACTTTTCTCTTCTAGGGTGGATTCTTTTCTGCATTTTTATAAGGTAAATTATTTTTGCGACTAACCAGGAAATATGTCAGCCATATGCAAGCACATACTTTGCAACTGCTAGGGCTTAAGGGGGTGTATTTTCATTAGAAGTAGTCTTGTAGAGAAATACCATATCCTGTTCTTACTAAGAGCTATGTTTTGCTTCACAGAGGTAGATGGATGGCGCATTAAAAAAGATCTGCCTCGCTGCGAAGGAGAGAAGTGAAATGATCGCATAACATTGTGATGCGTAGAGCATGAGTAACGTCACTAAACTGGCTGGTGAGACTTCTTATCCCCAAAGGGGATACAGAAAATGTTTGGAAATGGAGCTGTCTACCCATTCTGCCACAAAGCTGTGAACAGTGTCTAACAGCAGAAGCAGCTACAGCATCTGTTTTCTGCTAGCATAAAGGAAGGCTGCTGAAGTGCACCTCCCTTTATCACCTGTCCTGTACGTGTGAAGAAACCTATTGTGGTCTGTTGCATGATACTGATTTCTTTGGGATTGGAAACTTTGGAGAGGGAGTGAGAAAGGAAGGAGAAGCCATGCTTGTTTGCATGGCTCCAGCCTTTTAGCTTGCTGCAACCTTGCAGAGTCTACACCAGTTGGCAGTGGAGAGACACCAGTCGGCAGTGGAGAGACACCAGTCGGCAGTGGAGAGACTGTATTGTCCCTATGAGCTCGCTTCTTCCCACTCATCCCAACCAATATCTCTACTGGATCCAGACATCCTTGTGGTGATTTATCATGAGTAAAGTCAAAACACAGTCCCCATCTTTCAGTGCTCTGCTAAGGTATGGGTAATAATTTAAATAACCCAATGGGAACAGGTATTTTGAACAAGTGAGAACCACTGTTGTTTGACAGTGTGCCTCAAAAATTATGGGTTAAATCCTCCTTTCCTCATTCAGTGCTTCATGAAATTGATATCTGTATTTAAGAAGTGGTTTATGAAATAATAAGGCAGCCCTACATTTCACATGTAAGTTGTGTTTAACCAAAGAAAAGTATTTTCTCACTAAAGGGTTATATTCTTCTTTAAGAAAATACCCGAGTTAAAACTCAGACCCTCTTGAAGTCAGTGAGAACTGTCTCATTTCAACAGTGTGCCAAGATTTCTCATTAATTTCCCTACATTCACTCAAACAACTTGAAACAGGGAGTAAAAATGCCAGGTGGAATTTGGCATGCTTTTGTTACTTTTCCTGGGAACAGCATAGGAAATGAAAATAAGAATTCCTGTCTTATTGTAACAACTTGCATGATCGTAAGAATTTAATTATTCATCTCTCAAAAGGCCTACATAGATAACAAGGTTCACTTACACAGTTTGGAAAAGATAACCCA
Organism: Haliaeetus albicilla; assembly: GCF_947461875.1. Classification (NCBI taxonomy): domain Eukaryota; kingdom Metazoa; phylum Chordata; class Aves; order Accipitriformes; family Accipitridae; genus Haliaeetus; species Haliaeetus albicilla. Next base: position 27,430,189 of record NC_091487.1, on the reverse strand, counting down.
GCAGGGGTCATGCAAGTTCCTGTCTACTGTAATAACACTTTCTAATGACATTATCACATAGCTATGGGACTTTTTTAAAAATAAGGAATAATATTTAACTGCTGTTGTGAACACAGTGGTATATCTGTTACGTTTATGACATGGACATAAAATAGAACCCATCCTGACTTGCTGAAGGGACATTTAATAGATGGACTGCATTGCCAAAACCAAACAAATAAAAAGATGTGGCTGTAGCACTACCCAATATGCATATGTTCCCCTTAAACCCTGTTCAGTTTATATGTTCATGTTTCCATTACTAACTATGCAAGAAAATAATGTATTCTGTTAACACTTCCATTCATCTTTAATGAGTTATTAAGAAAGATTCCAATACTGTAATTAGCTAGTGGAAATGAACTCCAGAACTCTCAAATTAAACACTTTAAATCTTTTCCAAAAATACTGTATTCTATAAATATTTTTTATTCTCACTCTAGCCCACTTGCCTTCCTTTTGTTGACTGGATAATTCATACTCATTCTGTCCCAGCCTCCAGATTCTTCACATCTCCTGTATTACGTAGCACTGTCAGGTTGCTCCATTGGAGCTTCATGTTGAGTATACATTGGCGTGAGGGGGTCCACAAGAACTGGAGGTAGGGTATGGCCATATGGTCTAGTTTGCAGTTAACAATGTCAAAAATAGCAAAAACACTGAAATGTGTTATGTTATGATCAACCTTCCCTGCATCATCTTCTCTTTTCTCTGTACCTTGAATGACAATCACCCAGCAGTGGTCAGAGCTTTGACTGGTTTGATATATTTTATTGGTCCATATGAAGTGTCTGCATGCTGCAGAATCTGAGCTTTCAGTTGTGTTTGTGTGCGTGCCTGTATTTAGATGTTTGTATGTATAGCTATAGAATAGAATAGAATAGAACAGAACAGAATAGACTAAGGCTGAGAGTGCAGCACAGAGTTGAGGGAATGGAGAGCTGCAGCACAGAATAAAATGAGTAGGCAGAAAAAGAGGGAGTAGACACAAAAATAAGAGAATAGGGAAGAAATCCAAAGAAAAGACAGAAGTATGATCATGCACCAGCGCAGAAGTACCAGAGTGGCAGAAGAAGCTGAGGGACCGTGTCCCTGTTGCTGCTGCCCAGTGCAGCACACGTGCTGGTGTGTGAGGTGGTGCTGGTGACCGCAGGCGTGTTTGCACAGCTGGGCAGCCCCCGCGGCAGCCTGATGCCAGGCAGTGCAGGGCTGTCAGCATGGAGCAAAGGACATGACAGCTAATATAAAAGGCAGTTGCCACGTAAAGACGGCGTGCACTTCTTCAAACATATTCCTTTAGGCAGCTGCGGGAGACCCACTGTGTACTGAGGGATGTTCACAGCCTTAAAGGTCCTTTGTGGCTCAAAGGCCATCCTTTAAAAGCATTATTGTCAGAATGCGTTTGACACCTTCTTTATGCCATTTCCTTTCTGGTCCTTAGGGATGCTATCAGCAGCCTGTGTAAACCATAAGTTTCGGAGGTCTGGGAAGATGTTGAGCATAGTTCTTATGTCCTCCCATCCTAGAAAAAAACATGCTAAAGAGAAGAATGAGAGATTAATTCAGATTAACCTATATCCTATTATAGGTTTCTAATGTTTTGTCAGATTTTGACCTAAATAAAAACATTTTGGGAAATTAATTAATTTTCATTTAAAGTGAGAACCCCCCACATTTTTGATAACTTTCAATAGAATTGTAATTATACAACCAACTTCTGGGACTGGCAGACTTTTTGGGATGAGGCAAAGTTTCCTAGGGAAATAAAGTAAAATAGAAGGAAATCTAGTGGTAAAGAGGTGATTTCACTTCCTGGCCTTTTGCCCAGACTGACCATTTCAGAGAGAGTCTTGAAGTATTTGCTTGAAAATGGGCAAGTGATACAGACTAGTAAGAATAAATTCAAGAGAGAGCAGCTGTGAGATGGAGAGGCAGCAAATGCTTGTCTACACAAGCAGTTAATTCCAAATGAAAAAAATAAAAGGAAGGAAGAATATTCTGAGCCTGGTGAAATAATTGTTGTCACGGCGGTTATGGGAGGTAAACATACCTTTTATAGAAATATTTATTGCCATTCTTTTTGTGAGACTGGCCAGACTAAAAACGTTTTCGTTCACTTTACTAATGCATTTTCCCCTTTTCCCTTTTTACATAATGCCCTGTCCTGAAGCATTTGCTTCTCAGGAAAGTCTGATGTTTTAAATGTTCCTCATTGTTTGCTTGCAAGACATAGAAGCAGGGAGTTTAGATTATTTGTATACTATAGAAAGGGGAGAAGATTTTAGAGGATCCTGCTGTATGGCTCATGGCTTTTTTCCTCTCCTGTTTATCATGGTAAAAAGGCCAACAGTGCTGTTCTTTGCACTTGCATGTTAAATGTGTGCTCAGCAGTACTTGCTCTTGCTATCCTAAATGGCTTTTTACTAATAAAATGGTGCCTAGGATCCTGAAATTTTACAAGACATAAAAAACACAAGGAAGTTATCTTTATGCCCTGGAAGAAGTCTATTTTTGAAAGCAGATAGACTCAAAAAAACGTGGTGTCTGCCTATGGAATTCCCACACTTCAGGATGTGGGATATTCAGAAGTGGGGTGTTAGTCTGTGTCTGATTAAAACAGGAAAATTAAAATAATATTTTAACTTTATTTTTCAGAAACAACTCATGGTTTAAGTAGTGGATGTGTCTTAGCTGCATTTCTTTCATGCTAAGGTTAAAATCCTAGCAGCTCTGACAGTTTTTCACAATTTAAATGAAATAAACATCTCTGTTATGACATACGAGAATGTTGTTTCTCAAAGTCTTAAAAATTAAGGTCTATCACTGCTAAAGGCATCAAAGACCAACTGTTCCCATGAAGAATAAAACAAACTGCTGCTTAGCAAACTCATTTCAGAACACACAGTTACATATTCCATGCATTAGCAATTATGCATCCATAAGGTAGAAGAGATCTACATTTTCATCCACAAGCAGGGTTTGTTATTATGATTACTGTTTTTTAATTTTTGTATTATGGTTGTGTGTCAGGCCCTGGTTTCCTTGTCTTATTATTTCCATTAGATTATATCACATAAAATCAGCAAAGATACAGTCCTTGTACTGCCGATATTAACATCTCAGGGCTGCAGACAACATGTAAACATCATGTGTCTCCTGTCAAGCTGTGCAGACTGACTCCCATCTGAGTCTATAGCTAATCTGTTCTGGGGTGGGTGTGTGTATGTAAAAGGAAAAGTGCACACATGCAAATGGCATACCCATATGCAATGGGTATTCATATGCCCATTCTGCCCATATCTGAACATTTGTGATTATTCATTCCCTAATATTCTGGGAATCCTAGAGAAAGATATGCAATCTATTCATATGACAAAATAAAGCCCTAACAATTGTTTAGCTGAAGACAAAAACAATTAATATCCATATAATCATATTTAAAATAAGCCATGAATAATAGGATGTGAAAACAAAAAGTGGCCTCACTTCCTGGCGTCATTTAGCGTGATGCCAGCCAGAGGCTGCCATTGAAGATTTTCAGTGTGCAGATTGTCCATGAAGGGAGGGACTGTCATCACTGCTCCACTGGTTTCAGATTTCAACCACCATACACTTTATCTACTTTTATGTATGTGGTACGAAAACACAGACACAGTGAGTTGTTCCTCAGTGCTCATCAGATACAGTATAAGGTGAGGAAGAGGCTAGAATCTGCAGGAATTTATTTTAGGTACCAGTGAGCTCTACAGACAGGCTGAGTTCCTTGCAGGGTTGTTTCGTATTCGGTAGCTTTTCCCCAGGTAAGGCATGCACTAGCAACACGCATGTGTTGCATGCTGCTGCTTTAGCTGCCCGTTACTCAGGACAATAGCCTGTAATCCAGCTGCACCACTTGGTGCTTGCGTTCAAAGGCTTTGGTTTCATAGTAGTTGAATAGAAAAGGTCAAGAAGAGGTGAGAGACAATTGAATGTTAATAAATAATAAAGGAATGAGAGCTGCAAGTGTTTGACCCATCCCTGCTGATGTGATATCGATCTGAACTAGAAGAGAAATGTCAAACCCCTCCCCACCCAGAGGTCTAGAAACGCTTCTGATGCATGTCAGTAAAAGATAAGAGTCCAACCAAGAATCTATTAGCAGATGCCACAGGGAATAAAGCATAAACAACCCAAGAACAATAGTTACTGTGTGTTAGCTACAAAGAAGATATGCTTATTTGGCAGAGCACGTTCTCCTTATGCCGGTTGCTTCACGGCAGTCTGGGCATGCCAAAGAGACTTCTCCTGGGAGGACAAGTCAGGTACAAGGAGACTGCATAAGGGTAAGGTGGGAGGTTCATGGGACTGCAGCTGTGCCCCTACATGGCGGGGTGGAAGGAAGGTTTGAAGGCAGTGGATTTGTTCTAAACAGACTTTCCACATGTATTCTGACTGGGAGATGTCCATCCTTCATATTTTCCCTAAAAGCACATAGCTGGATCCATGAAGGACTCTAGGCATCAGGCTACCATTTCCAGTTCAAGAATAGATCTTCAAAGCTTCTGCTATGCTGTGATTTAACCCTCCAGAGGCAGCTCCCCTACATACCCATTTTCCTTCCTGTAAAGTACTTTGCATTTTTCCCATTAGACACGTGTGTACAGCTTGACCTTACACTTGACAAGAATTGTCCCTTCTGTATTATTCTTATTCTTTGATCTCAAATGAATCAAATCAGCTAAACACACCTACTGCATAAATTCTTGCACAAAATGCAGTCAGATAGCAAAAGGATGGATAAGGGAAATCCTGTAGCCTGAAGGTTAAGGCATTTTTCATGACGAAGCAGAGTTACTTCTGAGGTGATTATTTCTGTATTTTATATCCACTAAAAAAAAATTGTCAGGAGAGACTGATACGGAAACCCATCTAAGATTGCCCAATCTCCTGAAGCATGGGGTTTTGCTTCACATCCCTGCTCACAGTCTGACAGAAGAAGGATTTGAACATATATCTCTGACATTCAAGTAAGCATATTAATCACTGAGCTGTCTTTTTTTTCCCCTTTGTCTTATTTAGAGAGACTGACTACATACCAGTTTTCTGATGTATTGGAAGTCAACCAATGGGGATTTGGACTAAACAAACCTCTTTCCCTTCCTTCTTCCCTGACAGAAAGGGCTTCAGTATGTTTCCATCTTCAAACGAGCTAGGAACACAGTCCTTTTGACAAAGGTTGTTCCTTTGAAGTCGATAGTAAATTGAGGCTTGTCTACAATATTCAGATTGCATTACAAAGGAAAGAGCTCTTGCAAAAATATCTAGAGAAACAGTGCTTTTGCTGAAAGGTTCCCTACTAGTCTCCTGCCACATCAGGATCAGGATGGCAATGTTTGCTGCTGTAAAGCCAGTGAGAATCATCCACTTTTAAATGTATTGGTTTTAGTCTTACCCATGCTTTGCGCCAGTGTATGAAAAAGGGATTTTTTTTTTTATTCTTTAGTGTTTAAATATTAAAAAAAAAAAAGGGAAATAAATTACTTCCTTCAGTAATTCCTAAAGACTTTCTATTTCAATGTAATAAAACTTAAGAGAATGAATATACTTAATCTTAGCTAAAATCTCAACATTATGTTTTAATAAAGATGCTGAAGTAATCGTGACTTCAAGCCACTGCTCACAATGGATAACATTTTCAGGGGAAACAGGAAGGGGGCTTGGTCAGTGTTTTTGATTTAGCCAGACTCCTTTGGTGGGAGACAGGCAAGGGAGACAGATGAGATAAAGCTTCCAACTCTGAATCCCCCTGCCAGACTGGCAGTATTAGTCACTACAAAGAGAATTTATCCTGTCCTCCTGACACTGTAAAGATTAACTTACCAGTTTAATTATAATTGGTCATGCAACATACACAGCGTTTTTTCTTTTTTTTTTTTTTTTTCACGTTGGGGAGTATCCCATAAGCACAAGAAAAGTCTGTAAGAGCCACTGGATTTTCAGTTTCTCTAGGAAAGTAAGTTAAACAGGATTAAGGAATCTTATAATAATTTAAATTACTTTCTTTCTAGGTCAAGCAAATGTTACATGAAACATCCTTCCTTGAAAAGTAGGCTTTATATAGACCTTTAACTTTAGACATTAAGTTTAAACTTGTATAGTCATACAAATTAACTGCATATATATATGCAATGCCAGTTCAGAGGTGTGCTTGAATACATTCATTGCTGATATGCTGGATTTATGGCAACTGGACCAGAGGGCCATGAAACCTTGCTCTCCTTACTCCCGAAGGGACTGGACTGAAATGCTTCTACTGTTCGGTAGTCTCGTATGCTTGTCACCATTAATGTTTTCACTAATTTATTTCTCTGTGTGTGACAAATGACCTCCTGAATACCAGTGTGAAACTTGTAGCCCTAATTCACACGAGGCCCATGATGGGACAGGAAAATAAATGAGTTTGTAAGTCCTCTCTGTGCTTTTGATGTTCTGGGGCTCAGTTCATGGTGTAAGTTTCTACAGCTTTGTGGCTTCTTCACCATGTTAGAGAGTAGGAAGAAGTTATTTTGCAGTGCAAATGTGTTCCTGACAGGCCCCAAATTACACCATGTCCAAGGAAGCATAGCTGCATCACTGACAGAGACCTCTTATACAAAAACCTCAAGCAGATTGAAAACGCACCTTCCCAGTCAAGTCTTCATTTTGAATTCTGTCATTCCAGTAACAGATAAAGAGGGAGGGGAAAAAGAGAGGCATGGAGAGTGCTGGAAATCATCCTTTATGTGGCTGGGGGGAATAGTGCACCTCCTGCTCAGGAGGAAAAGCCCCAAGAGAAGCAGCTTGTAAGTCTGGATCTATCCCTGTGCTCCCAAGTCCTGGCCAGAAGATAGGAAGGAGGCTGGTGGAAGTGGCTTGCAGGCCTGGGAGAGCTCCAGGGCGTCTGGGAGACAAGTGACACTCAGCTTCCCCTGTCCTGGTCCGTATGTTTGCAAGTTAAAGCATTTGCAGATGGACTTGTGGGAAGCCTGAACTTGTGTTGGCCTGAGAAGTTACTACCCTCCATGCACACCCTCCCCTTTGGCACTGCCCAGGGGCAATAACCTCAGATGGAGAGCCAGAACAAATCAAGGGGTGCTGGTCTTTCCCCTGTCGCATCCGGGTTTTCTGTCTCCTGCCTTTCTTGGCCATTGCAGCGGTCACTAGTAAACCTGGTCATGACTACAGCTGCACCTGGCACAGCCTGCTCACTTCTGTGGCTCCTCTGTTAGGCACAGCTGCCTACTCAGGAGGTGGAAGCACCATCCGATGGCTGTGACAAGCTGCTACATGCAATGTGTGATACATCCCCAACAATCAGGCACATGAGCACAAAATTAACCTTTGCGGGAGTAAAACTCAATTGTTCCAGTGCTGACAAAGTTAATTCGAAGAGCGAGCAGGCATGGGTAAAATAGCTTCATTTTGAAGCCTGAATGGAGGAAGACAAATATTTTGGAGCCATGTACCATTCTTACTCTCTCTCCAGTGCCATATTTTGTAAAAGTGACCTATTTGACTCCAACCTGTACTCCATGGCGTGGTTTAAAGATTATTCCTAGTGCACATAAAAAATAGATCCTCTGCCTGAATGCACAAGGTCTCCCTGTATGTAAAGTGGACCACTGAAAACAACCCTCTGCACCTGAAAAGCAGGGTAAGGGGCTGAGTGAGCAGGGGTCTTGGCAAAACAATGCTTGAAAGCTGAACTAAAGTGGTCTACATAGAAAAGAAAATCCTTACTCCCATTTAAAGCAGTGAGAATTTTGCCACTAGATTCAGAAAGGCTAGAATGCCACTCAAAGCACATCAGAAAGTATAAAGTAATGATTTCTGGAAAAGACACTCAAATGGAAATATCAAAATTAATTTTCTTCAAAAAGAGAAAACAGCATTTCTATCTTAGAAGAATGCATTTTAAAAAGATCTATTTTACTTTGACATATTGACATCGACTTACTACCCACAGCAGAATTGAAGAGTAGCTATTATCCAGTGACAGAGAAGTAGGTTACTGAAATTACTGGGGCTTTAGCATTCCAGCATGCCTGACACTAAGCCTGATTTCTGTTCTTAAGATAAAAAGATTTTATATGGTTCTATAGCGTAACAGGGAACTTTCCTATTATCTTCAGATTATAAGCATATGCAGATTATAAGCATTTTTAAAAAAAATCTGTATACAGTCTGGAGAGAGGCTGGTACAGAGTATTGATGATAGCCTAAAACTCTCCTCTGTTTCATTGCCCTAATGCCGTAATTCTTAAATTGAAGAGCCTCAGGGTGTCCCACCCATGTCTAGGCAATGAGTCTAGCCTAATTCTCATTCCTGCAGTCATCTGCCTGATAATGGCTAAAGCCTTGATGACTGTGGGGCAGTATGCACTGTAGTTACCTGTGATGTATAAATTCTGCAGAAAAAGCAAGCAGTTATTTTTCCAGCACTATGTGCTTGGCACATACCTTCAAAAAGACGGTATAAAGAAAGGAGACAGGCAAGAGTTGAATTTATTGTCTTGATTTTATATGGATCAGCCCTTGGCAGGACTGAAGGGCAGTGAAATCAACACTCATAAACAGAGCACAAACAAAGGATCATCCCATAAGCTGTTTATTTTGTCCTTTGTTTGCAATTGTTGCGAATACGAAATTAAAACACTAAGCAGCTGTCACCTCCTGTTTCTGGCTTAGAACAAAAGCCCAGCAAACCCCAGAATTTTTACATAGTTCCACACTGAAACCATAATTCAAGCCTGTCCTGATCTGAAGAAAACTCACTCCTTCCCCAAAATACTGAGGCAAATGAGGCAAATTTTACTTCCAGGTTTTCTGTTGGCTTTGTAGGTCAGGTGTACTGGTAGCACCATGAACATTTGGGGTTATTTCCTCTTTCCGTAGCACAGTCTGAAATCCTTAGCAGAATCCTCATGGACAAACATTAGTATTCTCCTTGAGGAAAAAATTCTATCACAACCATGTTCTCCATTTCTCATTCTGTTTGTCATTTCATTTTTAATTTAAAACAACAGAATTGCTGTCTACCTTTCCTCCTGGTCCTGAAAAAGACTGTGAATAACTCACAAACTCATTGATATTTTGGAATAAAATCTCTAAATAGGTAAGAAGGACCCTGTGATCCTTATTTTGCTTCTAAAATTACCCTAAAGAATACTTCAGTGCGGTACAGAAACAAAAACAAGACCACATTTAATTTTAATTTATATCTATTTCTTGTACTGACTGAAGAAAGTGTGATTATGGATACCTTTCAATGTCCCTGTGTCTGTTTCTTCAACTATGTGCTTCAGCTGAAGAGATGAATAGTTGAATGAGGGTATGTATATGGTTAAACCTTTGGGGAAATTCTTGAGCTGATGTGATTATTATGGAGTAGGAGAAAGAAGGTAGGGGAGATATCTTGGAGGTCTTTGGAGGCACTGGTCTGGGACAACTGAGGCAGCTGTACTGCTGGCTTGTGAGGGGTCAGAAAGAAGGCCATAGCTTGCTTTCTGTGCTTAGAAAGCACACCAAAGAGGCAGTCAGGGGAAAATCAATGCTTTAGCATGGTCATGTCAAAAGATGCTTAAGAGCACACATTGTGGTTGGGCCTAAACACAGCCATCTGGTAAGTGTTCCTCTAGAAAACGCTTGTGAGGTCTTTAACCAGTAGATCTGCAATCCTTATTCAACTGGTCTTTGCAGTCTTGCCCTTTGAATCCAAGTTTCTGCAGATATCTAATAGGGTTTAAAGAAAAAAACCCAATGAAATAATCTTTGATTACACAATTAAAATAGTTTATTTCCAGGTGATGGCCCAAAAGTGGTTTCCTAAACTGTTTCAAAGTCTTTTAAAAATATAATGAAGGAAAATACTGCTTCTTAATGTTAAATTTCAAAAGGAAACATCAGAGAAAGGGACAGAACGCGCTACTTCTGTTGCCTTAATAGAGACGCATTCATAATAGTACAGAACTCTGAATGTCAAGCTTAAGTGTCTCAAATACCAATATCGACAGATTTCTCCAGAGATCATATGTGGTTATATTAGCTAAAAGACTAAAGCACTGTTTCTGGAAGATGTTGAATTTCCTTCAACTCCCTTTGAACTCAGTGGGAAAGATAAGGGTGTCCCGGGCAGGAGAAATTATAAAGGTATTTGATAACGGCATTCATCATGTCACTTCCTAAAATGCAAACTCCTTTGGGTTTCTTTTTGTCTCTCATCACTTCTAGATTAAAGCTCAGGGAGAGGGTAGAATATTAAAATACCATCCAATTTATAATTGGTTACTAAAGTCAATTCACAGATGACCTTGAAAAAGAATTAATCCAGCAAGCTTATAAAAGAGGATGACCCAGTCATTCTGATTAACATCAGAGCAGGTGATGGAACAGTAATGTGGTGGGAGTGAAAGAAGACAGAGGAGATTAAACCACCCAATCTGTTAAAGGATTTTTTTAGAAATTTCCTCTTCCCTTGCATCCTGACAAAAATCCACAGATTCCAGCTGACAGTACAAATATATTATAAATTCAGTATCTGGTCAGCAGCTCTTGCTACACGTAAGGCAGAAAATTTAATATTCTGTCAAAGTATTATTAGTTCAGATTTTTTCATATTAGCAGGAGAATGTCTCTTTAAAAATGTAAACCAAATTCATGACCATTCTAGAATTTATTTCTAGGTTTATTTTCCTGTCTTTTAAAGCAAAATTTAATTAAGTCACTTTACCGTGGGGGAAGACTTAATCTGTGGGGAGTAACAGACAGGTGGAAGATGGTGAGAAAAAGGTTTTTGCTCAACATTATTAGAAACAGGATAAAACTGGATGTCCTGAATTGGTTAATATTGTCTTTAAAATATGGAACTTTGGAATTTTTCTTTAAATCAGACAGTTACGCATCTTCAAAAGTTTCATCCTTGAGTATCTGGAAGGGATTGACTACCATTCACAGTTTTGTACTGTCTAGAACTTTAGAAGCTTAATTGGATGGAGAGGAGAGAGAAAAATCTGAAACCAGCTTTACAGGCTAAAATGGAGTCTTGAGGGAACTGATGACCAAAAGGAGCCCAAGTGGCCAGCTGCTACAAAATAGTCATAGTTCAGATGCTTCGTTACTACAGTAAGCTTAGTCAGATACTTTAAAACTTTTTTACATTGGCTGACTTCCTGAGAAAACTTTTAAAATAACAGGGAAAACTTTGGCTACATGAAATGGCTGTGCTCTGATTTCATGTGTTTGCCAGGTGACCACATGTTGTGGTTTAACCCCAGCCAGCAACTAAGCACCACGCAGCTGCTCACTTACTTCCCCCCCCCCCCCCCCCCCCCCAGTGGGATGGGGGAGAGAATCGGGAAAAAAAGTAAAACTCATGGGTTGAGATAAGAACAGTTTAATGGAACAGAAAGGAAGAAACTAATAATGATAATTGTAACACTAATAAAATGACAACAGTAATAATAAAAGGATTGAAATATACAAATGATGCACAGTGCAATTGCTCACCACCTGCCGACTGTTGCCTAGTTAGTCCCCGAGTGGGACCCCTGCAGCCCCACTCCCCCCAGTTCCTATACTAGATGGGACGTCCCATGGTATGGAATACCCCGTTGGCCAATTTGGGTCAGCTGCCCTGGCTGTGTCCTGTGCCAACTTCTTGTGCCCCTCCAGCTTTCTCGCTGGCTGGGCATGAGAAGATGAAAAATCCTTGACTTCAGTCTAAACACTACTGAGCAACAACTGAAAACATCAGTGTTATCAACATTCTTCGCATACTGAACCCAAAACAAAGCACTGTACCAGCTACTAGGAAGACAATTAACTCTATCCCAGTGGAAACCAGGACACTGCGGAAGGGAAGTACCTCCAGTTCTGAGTCCTACAGCTCCTTACAAACAATTCCCAAGGTCGAGAAGACAACCATGTTGAAACCCTTAGAAGCTGAAAAAGAAGGGATACCCCTTCTAATTTCTAGTTACATATTGAGGTTTACCTTCAGGGCTAAACCTTGAAAGTTTAGCGCTGACTTCCATAACCTTCATGTCGGATGTAAAAATGTAGTACTGTATAACAATAAAATCAACGGACATGAGCAGTAGGCATACTTTTTTTTAACTTAACAAAACACTACACCAAATGTACAGTTTCTTCCTCAAGGTAGAATGAGTGACAAATGATTGTCGTGTTGCTTAATGTACTCCTGGAGGCTTTTCCATGAAATATGTAAAATCCAAACAGAAGAGATGATGGTCTTGCAGAAGTGAAAACTTTGTTTGAAATCAGAAACAGTACACCTGTTCCAGTGAATTTTAGCCTATTTTTAATCCTCCGTGGCCAGACAAAGTCTCTATATAGATGTTAGAGAGGGAGATGCACAGGGAGCTGGAAACACCAGCACAGAAAATAATCTGTAGGTGATGGCATCTCCAACAGTTAAGGCAGGTTTTCTGTCTGACAGAGCTGCAAATGCATAAATAGGAGTGGCTGAGGAACAGGTTTTAGTCCTGAAATATTGTCACTTTCACTTAAACTGTTTATGTAAATATTGTCCCTAAATAACAGGAATCCCTGTAAAACTGAAAGTGACAGAGCTAAATAACCCACTGTTGTAATTGTGTCTTTCTCAACTGCTAGTTACTAATGTCTATTTAATTACAGCAATGCGTATAGTTGTTATTAAACTTAAACTTGGTTTGCTCTCTGCAGGTGCAGCGATCCTTCCCACATTAGTAGACTGAATATGAAAACACAATGTTTAGTACTAGATTTGATAATACCTTGGGTTTTGTAGCTGATAAATAAATGAAGAATTCTGCCTTCGGATTTTGTAGGAATTGTTGTTTATTTCATATTTTTAGCTAACATAATAATTAAGTTTATTATTTGATACTGAGCCATTTTATTTTGCTGTGTCAAGTTAATGACATTTTCATTTGATTTTAGCTGGGGTTTTAGTTTTAATTTTAGAAATTATACACAATTGAACAATTTTGTCGAACAAATATTTCTTAACCAGGCAGATAGTGAAAATAAACTTTATGGTTAGTAACTGTTCTCATATTCTTCAAAGTCAAATCACTTGGAAGTGTTTTTTTTCTTTGGAGACAAGCATTGCATTTGACTACACAGATCTACACATTCAGAAGTGCCCAAGCCATTTTTTGTTTGTTACTTTTATTACACTGTACACAATAGAAGTCATTTATTATAGGGAGAGATACGTCACACTTACTTGAATACAAGTCACACCCAATCTCCTAAATCCTTTCTTTTTTTTTTCCCTCTCAAAAAAGGGAACACAGAAACTGCCATAGTGGCTCAGCCAAATGGATCATCTAGTTCAATATCCTATTTCCAACAGCAGCCAATACCAAATGCTTCAAAGGTACAAAAAAAGACCCTTGAATTAAAGAGTAGTGAATCTACTGAAGACATTTCTGCACAGCCTAGGTGGACTAGATGATGTGAGATTGGACTAGATTATCTTTCAAGGTCCCTTCCAATCCAAACCATTCTGATTCTATGAATATAAGGAAAGTTAATGTCTTAAAGCATTATTTCTTTCAAAACCGGAGAGTTTACTTTTCTTCTTAGACCTTTAGACTGTCCCAGAACAATTAAATACATAAAATTTTACATATAGTCCTACCTCACTAAGGATCTATCCACTGGGGGTTGGGGATAACACAACAGTTACAGCTATTTCTAAGTTTCTTACTTGTACAGTAAAAAGGAAAAGGAAAAGCAAAACTAAGATTTAATTGTGTCATTGCCTGTAGCATTAAGGAATTTTGTTAAACACCAATTCATCATGCTCTAGTGATACAGCTGGGGGATAAGGCTACGCTTCACTCCAGTGATAAGTCTTTCTTTCTTCTCATGCTTGACAAGCTTAGAAACAAGCACTAATGCAAAATTTCAGAAGTATCAGCTCAGTCGCTTTGAGGAATCAGACATGAAAAGTACAGTTTGAGAGGTTTAAAGAAAACTCAGCTGAAGTTTCAAACTTGCTGCTCTAAGGGAGCTTAAAAATCAGTTTGGGTCACATAAACTCACAGGAAGGTTTGTGATGGTCTGGTCAGATCAGGGAAACACAGCAGCTTCTATTCAGTGTTACATTATTCTGTGTAAGAAATTGTCCATTTGAGTGTATAACCCACCCCAGAGTCACCCTGTGTCTGTACTTCCAGCTTATAGTCTCAGGAAAACTGTTACAGTTCACTTTTACGTACATTTTTACTGAGTCATTGATAGTTCACTCTGCACAACAGTGGTGCTTAGGAGCAGATATGCGTGTAATGCTTTATGAAGTATGTGTTATTAATATCTAATTATGACGTTACCACAGTAACATTATCAAAATTGCTTTCTAACAGTCCAAACACACTGGAAGAAGAGCTGCTCTGGAGGTGGTGTGGTGTGGCCGCCGGGCTGAGCTCCCTGGCACGGCTCTCTCCCCGGTGGGCTGTGCCGCCGTGCTCGGCTTTGCAGGCAGCCTTCCCTTCCTCCGCGCGCCAACACGGTCTGCCCGAGCAGGTTGCTGTGAGCGCATTGCGCATCTTTAGCTAGCTCCCTTTGGACCCCTGAGGGAGCAGGCGAAGGAAAGGGGACCTGCTAGACCTCAGGTAAGGTAAAGCTTGTAAGTTTATTACTGTTTCTGTTACTGCTTTTCCTTCCGTAATGCCATGGGATGAGGCTGGGGAAACAGGAGGAAGAACATGCTCTTCGTAGGCTTCATTAGTCCTTTCTCCTTCAAGAGCTGGATGTCAGCTGTTGCTTACATTTCAGCCTCTTTTCCCCCCCTAGGTACAGCAGGATCCCAGTGGGTTTATGCAGCTATCGGAATTGAGCATTTGCAGCAGTTTCTGGGCCCCAGTCTCATCCTGCTGCAGTGTTGTTCCCCTTTAGGTGAGCACAAACATCTTCTCTTTGCTTCTGAAATATGGCTGGGCTGTCCTGCAAGCTCAGTGTGCTGCTTAGAGATGCCTTGCCAAGGCTTACACACAGTTTTTCATTGTTTCTGATGCTGCTGAATAATTCTCCCCGCTTCTTTAATTTCTTAGCTGTGGATGAGCTTCTTGGAGAACAAGAAAATGTGTTGCTGTCTAGGGCCCCGATCTCTCCAGGTGAGAAATGCTGTCAGTTCTCAAAAAATGATGACTCCAACAAATGCTGAGATTGCCTGTACACCATAGGATCAGAGATTAGCACATAGCTCCATGTTACTCACTAGGCACTACTGGACATGCTGCTGTCTTAAATCCAAGTGCTTTCTGGAGCTGCAGCAGTAGCTCAACATAGCCCTGGCAGGAGGCTTTAATTTCCCTGGTGGAGGTCACTGCCCTTAAACTTTTCCTGAAACGAGGCTCCTGGGAGAAAGGCGATTTCTTTTCGAGTCCTTGCTTGAAATTACTATTTCAATATTTTACCAAATGTCTGTTTAATGTAATGTTCAAACAGGTTTAGAAGTCAGTTCGCACTGCTATTCCTTCTCTCTGAACTTCCAGCCTGGTGTCTTGTGCTCAGGTCTTGGACATCATCTTCCCCTTTAGTTCTTTGAGTACTGCAGGGAGGGTAAATCAGCTTCAACTGAAAGCAGCAAAAGCACTTTCTCACATTTTGCTTAATTGGCAGCCAGGTGGTTAGGCTGTGCTTCTCTGTCAGGAAAGACACAACGATGAGTGCCCTCTTGAGAGGGAACTGAGCCCCCCATTTCCTATTCCCTGGCTGACACAGCGACTTGGGCGCAGAGGGAATGCTGTGGCACCATTTGTGGTAGAAGCAGCATCAGCACATGTTTTTGAAGCATGTCTCCCAGACCAAATACTTCCAGTGATACAAGCAAAGCAGGCTCTGTTGTATTTTAACACACTGCAACAGAGGTCTTTATGACCATAATTTGCATTAAAAATGGAGCAAGATCAGAACTGGACATGTAATTTTTCAAGTTTCCATCTTCAAATAGCGTTGATATACTTCATGCAGAGTATCTGATCTCAACTCTGTTTATGGTGATTAATAAAACATGAGAGCACAGGCTTTGACTGTTTTCAAACTGCTTGTTAACACTTGTTCATTTGACAGATTTTCTGAGCAAGAGGGTATGAGAATACTGTCACTCTTGTTTGTGCTAAAAATGTCAGAGTTTACATTATGTTAAACATTCATGTTATAGCACAAACAATTAAGAAAATAATCTCCTTTTTACTCAGTAAATGCAATCTACTAATACTGGTTTGCAGTAACTATTTCAAATTCCTTTGCTGTACTAATAACTGCAGGAACATTTAGAAAAGCAATCATCACTTATAACACATATTTAATTTAAGGAGAACTAGATGTTTTTAATGGCTGCTCACTTACTTACTCCATGATTAGACTACATATAAGTCTTAGGTAAAGTTAATGAAGGAGAAGTGTGGTGTTCAGAACTTGACACCATGCAAGGCTCAGCACTTCTTCTTCTCCGCTAGTTTTAGGAACAAGCTGTCTTGAAAACAAGATGAGGAACAAAGTCATCCCGCCTTTTCCCCCCCTTCCCACAAAACATCTTTGAAATCTTGGGCAGACCACCCAGATCCCAGCCCAGTGATGTGCAAACCAGTTTTTGAGGGTGGTGTTGTGTAAAGGGGACTTTTGCAGGATTAAGAACTGAAAACAGGCTTCTGAATTATCCTGTGCTGGTTAGCAGCAGATGAAAATCCTCTTTGCACAGGACTGGCAGGATGATGATTCCAGCTCAGAGAGGCCTGAAGCCTCCAACCTCCCAGTAATCTTTTTCCCCCGAAATGATTGGAGTCACACTAGTAGCAAGGGAAAGAGGGGGAAGGCAAAGAACAAAACAGTAAAGCCTTCAAATACATGCTTGATTTAAAACTCAGAAATGCATTTGTCTAGGACTACTACTACTACTACGACTACTACTACTACTGCCACCAACAGCAGCAGTACTTGAGCTCAACTACTAGGATTGTACAGAGCTGAACAAAATGGCTATGGTGTCAAGGGTACCAGCTAGCAATAACCCACATCACTTCCATGTTCTGAATACAAATGAATATTTCCAGTACTGTTATCATTACAAATCTCTTTTCAGTTTCAGGTCTTACTTTCCCAAGCTCAGATATATTCTTAATTAAAATCAGGTAGAGAAAGCTCCAAGGGCAGCCTATAACAAAGACTCAGAACAAGTTATAAAGGATTCAATAATTTTAACACTGAAGTTTTTTCCAGTAGGTTTAGTTTAAGGCACTGTTCAGCTGTTAAAGACAGAAGACTGTAGCTTAAACCTGTTAGTCTTAAAAACTGAATATCTTCACAGCTTTGCAACAGACTTAATTTGGCTTTACTGGCCTTACTTCAGCCAAACGACCAGTGAAATTAATCACCCTTATAGATTAGTCCCTACCCACCACAGAATTTTGCTGGATGCCTTGTAATTGCAGCTACAACACACTGCAGGTCAATAAATACTCGGTATTACATCATAACTTTTAACTGGCTTTATCACTTTAATCTGTCGAGCCAAACTCAATCTATTATAATGCTAACCAATCTTCACTGCATAGCTTTGTGAAAAGTCAGCTGAGGAGCCTTTCATTTATATTTGCGTGTCCCTACAGAGTGCCAAATGCCATCAGCTCCCAGGGAAGTCCCGTGGAATTGAGGCACTTTGTGCCCTTCAAGACCAAATCCTAAATGGAGTTCTTAGCTGTACAGTCATGGGGTACCTTAATTTGCTACCTGAAACAAGCTGCAAGAACAAGTAACCTTGCTAGAATCAGCATTTCAGCCCAGGCAGTTTTAAAAAATCAGCAGTCAGGGGCCAAACCCTTGGGGCACTGAGCCCTTCTGCTGCTGCTGACCTGGCTGGCTCTTAGAGCCGCTCAGCCCTTCGCTCTCTTGCTCAGCACTACCCAGATTCAGCCTTCCAGGGTCAGCAGCTGCCATTGCCTTCAAGGTTAGTAGCTTTAAATGGCTGCTGAAACATAGAAAGGCTGTCAGCCTTTGTCTCCCCATGCAATTATAATGCAGCAGTTCTTGCCATAGCAGTCACGAGTGGATCAGTCATGATTTTTCTCAACATTGTTTTTGACTGCCCTTGAAAACTTGCCAACAAAGAGAAAAAAGGAAAAAAAAATGCCTGCCAAGAATGCAGTGATGAACAGGAGGAGAATATGGGAATGGAGTTTATTTATGGTTAAGGGAAAAATAAGTGGCTATCATTTTGCTAAACTGGTGAACAATTATGAAATTAATTCAGTCATAATATTCTGGTGGATAGGAAGCTTGTGACACTGAGTTAATAGCTTAACAGTAATAAGATGTGAGTCTTGATGAAACATATAATAACATAAAATTTTTTCTTGATGGCTTCCCCTTTCTAATTCATATGTGTTGGATTACACCTTTATCACATAGAAGAGGGGGAGTGAGGATTCTCCCAGAGCCTTCCTTCCTTGGGCTGTGTGGGGTCTGCTTCTGTTGCCTAAACATAAGTGCCATTCAAGACATCCCAGGGGTATCTGAGACATCCACATGGGGCTGCGGATATTACACAGGAGCTAGGAAATATTTGTGCTCTTTTGAAGAGGCAGTTTACTGCCAGGCATCTGGCTGAGATGCTTAGATTTCACATAAGCCTGCAGGCAGAAAGTGATGGGCTAGGATGGAGCTGGCCTCAGCCAAATGCACACAGTTTTGGAGAATAAAATGACACAGGTATGCAGCAATTGTCAGCTCCTGGACCTCCCTATTTCTTCTAGTTTTTATTTCCAAATGTTACTTTTATTGCTCCAAGAAACTGAAATACGTGTATGAGAGAAGATATAACCAATGGCAAGGGAAGATTTTTTGTTACTGTAGTTTTATGTCCCCTGTGCTTGATGCTCTGATGTCCCACCATACCAGCTGTGGTGGGTTGACAGTGGCTGGCTGCCAGACCCCCACCCAGCCACTCTCTCAGTCCCCTCCTCAGCAGGTCAGGGGGAGAAAATAAGATGGAAAAGCTTGTGAGTTAAGATAAAGACAGGGAGATCACTCAGCAGTTACCATTACAGGCAAAACAGATTCAACTTGGGGAAGATTAATTTATTTTATTGCCAATTAAAAATAGAGTAGGATAGTGAGACACAAAGACAAATCTAAAACCACCTTTCCCCACCTCCCCTTTTTCCCAGGCTCAACTTCACTCCTTCGTTCCTGACTCTTCTTCCTCCTCCTCCTTCCCCCTGCAAGCGGCTCAGGGGTTTAGGGAATGGGGGCTGCAGTCAGTTCATAGCACTTTGTCTCTGCCACTCCTTCCTCCTCACAATCTTTCCTGGCTCCAACATGGGCAATGCAGTCCTTCACAAACTGCTCCAACATGGGAGCCAGAATGACCTTCATGTCTACACGTGTTTCTCACATTTTTATCGCTCCTTTCTCACAGCTGCTGTGCAGCATTTTTTACCCTTTCTTAAATGTTTTAACAGAGGTGCCACCAGCCTGGCTGATGGGCTGAGCTTTGGGGAGCTGTGGGTCTGTTTTGGAGCTGGCTGGCACCAGTTCTGCCTGGCATGGTTCAGCCTCTGGTCCCTTCTTACAGAGGCCACCCCTGCAGCCCTCCTTGCCCCCTACTAACAAAACCTTGCCACAGAAACCCAGTTCACAAGCATCCCCTTCCAAGAGTCCTAGTGCTGTATGTAAACTCTGAGATAAGGATATGGTTGAGCCCAGCTAGTCAGGATTATTGTGACACTATCTATCTGCTTTGCTTGAAGCTCCAAAAAAACCCCAAAAGCACCAAAACCACCCAAAAGCCAACACAAAACTGCCATAATTCATTTCAGGTCCCTGAATAACTGATTTCCTTTTCAAACTTTCAGGTCAGCCTGGAGAGAACATTTTCAGAAATATCTGTCAAACTGAAAACACTTCACTGAAACTATAATGACTGGTTTGGATCTTTGCTTAATGAAAACTTGAACAAGTATTCAATTACTGAAAGCATTTTTTACTCTATTAAACTTTCCTTTTACCTCTAAAAGGTTAAGAGACAATTTCTATATTTTCTCAATTACATATCTGCCTTGGTCTCCTCATTGGCCACCTCCACTATGACTTGTGAAGGTGTCAAAAGAAAACTGTTGTCCAGAAAAGACTTGAGAAATAATTCAAAAGTAAAGCATTTATAGTGGTTCTCACATATTTAGATCCTCACCCAGCTGTTAAAAGAAGCTTAATCTGAACAATTGGGGTCTGGATGACAATTTTTGTCTGGCTGAAAGAGTCACTTTACAATTAAACTCACACAGCTGGTTCCTCCAGTAGATCCTTGCAATCCCCTGGCTGTACACTGTCTCCACTCCAATTTCTTGTTTCTGTGGTGCAGAAAGCTGTTGAGTGGTGCAAAGGAGAGACAATGTTCCCTGTCTTGTTTCCTTGTGTTCAGCTTCCCCACTTCTTTCACAGAAGAACAAGCTCCAAAAAACTTACCTCTGCCAGTAGGAGCATGTTGAAGGGGTCTCTGATCTCAAGGTGTAAAACCAGGCTTGAACTTTTCCTTCATTCAGAGCAATTACAAGGTATCTCTCATCATTAGCATGATGATAATAGGAACTTAATTATCTCAGTGCTTCTGCCAAATGTGAGGGGAATTAGGTGGTGGGTTCAGAAGTTACTGGCAGAGATGTTCACCTAGGCTGCTAATGGGACTGCATGGAAAATGTCACTGTTGGTGACCCCAATTACTTTGCTAAGTATGACTTTTATGTAAAATAATTTGCTGTAAAATTAGCAGTGACCTACAAGACAGGGCTTTGGACTGGGACTTAGAGGAACTGGAGTCTGTTTCCAGTTCTGCTGCAAATCTGCATAGTGACTATAGCAAAAACTTTTTCCTTCTGCTGTCTCAGTTTCTGCATCTGTTAAACAACATTAGAGTAGACCACTTTCAACTAGTACTTTGAAATCTGATTTCAAATGTGTATTGCTATTAAGGACCTTAGACTTATTGTTATATGGAGGTTAGCAGGCAAACCAATCTTTCTCTGTGTTTTGAAAAGATCTCAGTTATAGCAGTCACCATTTATGTTCTAACATAAGCCGGTCGCTGGAAGAGGACTACAGAACCTTTGCTCTTTACTAATGTCAACCTAAGATGAAGGTGTTTTCTGTACTGTTGCCATAAGTGCTGCATGACTGCAGAAATAAGTAGAGTTTATTTCATAGCCATTACATGGTTCCTCTGAAGGTATGATTTTTGTAGCCTAAATCAACAGGATTGTAGTTTATATAAGAAATAATAAGGTTTCTCTAAACCTGAGGGTTTGCTTTCTCTAAAAATTTTAAAAAGCTACATATGTAAAACACTTTATCATTTCAAAATCTTAGTAGCTTATCAGATGTTTTCATTTCAGGTTCTCCCTGTTTCTATCAAGGTGTTTAAAGTTATTTGCTTAATGCCTTAGATACAGTACTGGAAACAATCCTGCACTTTCAAAAGGATGAAGCAGATGGCCAGAAACTGGACAGCTTACCATGAATACATGTAATTTTGGGCCATATGCAGGGTTGGTAAGTGAGGTAAGTTTTTTTATGTGAGTTCTGAAAAATAAAACATATGTGCTGATGTCTAGACTGCCCTAAGGACAGGAATAACACTTGTATCATATTGCTCTTAAGGCTAGGTCCGTATAGGAAGATTTTAAAAAGCCAGTTGGTTAAACCTGTATTTTTGAGGATCATTGTCTTGGGGTATGTCTGATTTTTTTCACGCTCCCACATACCTTTACCTCTCATCACATACTGCCTGTTGAAAATTTCTGGAGAGTACTGTCTTGTGATATTAAAAATAAATGCCCAGATAGACCTATGTGGGTTCCAGTTTATAAACAAAATGAAACAAAAACCCAGAAGCCAAGGTCCACATTTCAATCCACTGGTGCCATGGCTATTGGCATATATAACTGCTACATAAAAGCATCTTATGGGCATGAGAGGTAACATTTTCCAAGGACTCTGGTTTCCTTTGTGCAGAACAGGATGGCTCCCAAACATTCCCACATGGGTGGGTTCTCTTCCCATTAGCAAGAGAGGGACATTTGTGTGATTTCCAGTATTTGGAAGTAACTGTCTGGGTTAGGTGAAGCAAAATAATTCTAGTGCTCACAAGGATGTGCTTTAGCAGTTATAGTCTTAAAATGGTAATTTGTGTTGGCAACACAAGCTTCTCTGTCACAGACTTTTTTCAAATTGACTTGATCTTGGAAAAGTCTTGTTGACTATGAGTGCTGTTTCTAACCATGCAGATGTATTTCAAACATCTAGGTAATGTATAGACGCCTTAATATATAGATAAATTGCCTGGTTCCTGTACACTTGTGGTGTTGGTCACCTTTGTTAGGAGCCACTGAATCCAGTAGCCTGAGAGAGGCAGAGCTGCAGCAGCTCCATGTTCCTCGGTCAAGCCAGTAGTATGTATTCCTTGTGGGCACCCATGTGCACATACACAATATACACATATATACATGGACAGCCACCCAAATTAACACAGACAGAAACACTCATGCAAACACAGACTGCCTAATCCTGTCCTCCTCTCTGGCAGTTCAGGGTGAAGGTCTGTTAGTGGGAAATGTATACATATACATGACATGGATCCCTGCAGTAGGTGACTCCTGGACCCCCAGTTTACCCAGTTGCTGGCACCTGGACATGCAAGCCCCTGTGGACAGCAGCCCAAGTCCATCTGCTGGTACTGAGACCTACACACACAGAGCTCAGATGTCATAAAGCTGCATTACCTTTAAGTGGGGCACTTAGTTTGTGTTAGTTGAAATTCCTCCTTATCTTGGGAAGAGTAAGAAGCTACTGTGCCTATAGTGCTACCTACATGGTACCTCTGGTCTCTCTGCACAGACTGGCACTGTTTAATGTCAAGGTTCCCAGAGGCAGATGTGAATCCATTTCAACTTCTGTACGGGGAAGACATGGAAATGTGGTGTGCAGTAAGTACTCAGAACAGGCTGTGAGGCCTGAGTCACTTCTTGTGATTGTAGGAACACAGAAAGGAAACAAGGCACAGATCCAGATCAAAGGAAACAAGGCACAGATCCAGATCAAAGGTGCTCCATACAGGTAGAGATAAACAACACTCTAGGTGCTCAAGACAACAAGGAGTGCACTATACCTTTAAAATGAATCAGAGTGTTTTGTAGTAATTTAGATATGAACTTTCAGAAAATAATTTGTAGTAATTTAGATATGAACTTTCAGAAAATAATTTAATGTTCTCCAATTTTACAAGGTTAATTTTTTCACAGCCTCTTGATCACACAGATAACTAATCAACACCCAGATTTAGCTTTTGAAAACATCCATTTGCCCTCTCTTTTCCTTCAATGCTATTACAGTGTGTAGTTTAAATCTTCTTTAATCTACTTCAATTCTGGCAGAGTGATTAATAAACATTAATTATAAAGGTGCTGAGTAGGCATTGTGAAAGAAGAGGATGAAGAGGAGTAATGGCTGGGGAAGGGAGGGTAATGTAACGATCTTTCTAGTCTGCTATGTAACTGTATGTGAGTATACCTTTGTGTTCCCTATTATACCAAGTCTAGCAAGCGATCTCACATAACTAACCCCTGACTTCTGCTGCCACACAGTTGAAGCTCCCTCTCATGCATTTGCAGCACTGTCTCAGTCTCTACTCTCGACTGTGCCAGACCTTGCCCATCAAGGGTTTGCCGTCTGGCTACATCTCGCGCTCAGAAAAGCTGTGTTCATGAGCGTATTCACCTGCTGCACCCCTGGGCTAGGATTTTTCTCACATGGCTTGATACACTGGCTGCATTCTTGAGCTCATAAGCCAGCACAACGTTGCTTCATGCATCAGAGATGACATCACCTGAGAAGCCTTTATGCCAGGTACTGGCAGTAAGAATAGGCCTCAGTGGGAACAAATTGTTGTATTCATTTTTGTTTTCTTCTCTGCACAACAATTTTTTGATGTTTGGTTGAAGAAAAGTTAAGAACAAGAAAGTCTGCTTAACTAGACATATAAGCACACCATCAGTTTGTGCCCCTGAGAGCTCAAGGGATAGTGCCAGCAGCAAAGAGTGCTGTGATAGAGCAGAGTCTACCGTTGTGGCAGGAAATGCCAAGGAGAAGCAAAGGCATGTATAGAAGAGGCAAAGCTTAAGATTTTCTTTTTCCAAGTCAGAGAAGTGAATGAGGATAATGTTCTCTGGGGATGGAAGTGGAGAATAAAATTCCAGCTAATAGAACATATTCATTCAGGAAGATATATTTAGATCTGCTGAAAAACAGTAGCAAATATTTATGGATATGAATTGTGATTAGCAAAAACATGTCCTTAATTCCTCCCACTTGATAAATCCAACTAACAACACAGCGTATCATTTTCATATTTATTCATTGACAATATGATTTTGTGGATGAGCTGGTGGATTGCTACATAGTTAAATTAACTTACTATTGGTCTGACAAAGCCATCAAAATGGAGCACTGTGAGAGGATAACACCTTCAACTTTGGAAGCAAGAGCCTCCTCTTTGCTTTCCCCACAAATACCATGATGTTTCTGTTGCTGTGGTGACTGCTAGCTGGTTGCCATGTGCTTTCTATTGTCATTGTTCCTTTATTACAGCACATGGAATTGCTGCTTGTCAATTAGAAAGGTGTTGAATGGATTTAATTGCTGATTTAAATCAAAGCAGAAAACACTCACTCACTGTTGTCAGTCCTAATATATCGCTTTGTAAAAGTAGTTCTTCAAGGGAAAGTATGATGTCAGGAACAAAATCAGCATACAATTATATGTTTCACAAACCCAAAGGCCCCTCAAATATGTATGTGAGTAGAGCATACTTTAGGACAGGAGAAGGTTTACTAGAAGGCTTCAGGGGCTGTAGCTGCCTATCAGCTCTGCTCATTGTAGGCTCATGCCCAGTGTCATACAACTATGGAGTGATTGCACTCTTTTGTAACTCTTTTTTCCTGAATCCTTTATGCAGACACATCCAGCATTGCCCAAGCAATCAAACCCTTCTGTTTCCTATGTGAAGCCACTAGATTGTTTTTCTAAAGTCCCACTGATCAGAATACCAGTCACTGAGAAAGGCAGGATCTTTCACCAGGCACTGGTTTTCACCATAAAGACCTAAAATCCTGCCAATATTTATACAGTCATCCCTTAGCTCTGATACTAGAGAAGGCTTAGGAAATCCAGGTTTTTCTCTTGCTTTTGTCACAGGTTTCCTGTGTTGTCTTGGGCAAGTGGCTTAGGCCAAGAGTTAAAAACATGACTGGCTTTTTTAGGTGTCTTAACTTGAAAAATTTTAAACTTTTTCCAAGAAAAGGAGCTCAGGATATGCAGGAGGCACCAAATAATTTTTAAACGCTACATTTTCCTTCCCATTCTTCTTTTTTTTTTTTTTTTAATGCCATGGTTATTAATGTTTATAGTGAGGGGAGTAACTACCAGTGCTGAGAATTCAAAGTTAAAAAACAAATCTCTTTCAAAATGCCCTGACTTAAACCTTTAAGCTTGGTGTTCTTTGGGTTCATTAACCACTTTCAAACCTCTTAGTATTCATCTTTCTGGGCCTCAGCAGCCCAGGCATAGCAGAAGCTGTATAAATATATTTGCATCTGATAGGGGTGTGCCATAGAAAGACTTGCAAAGAAACAGACCCCTGAACTTCAGAGAGATGACTCAGTGAGCAAAGGTTTTTGTCATCTTTCTATCACATGAAGGCTTTGATGCAGAGTCATTATCTTTCCTTTTTATCTTATATGCCCTACGCATTTTAGAAACCATCTTCACTGGACACCTACCTACTCTATTTTTAATGTCTTCTTCTAGATTGTTTATTTCATTATGAAAGAACATGAATTTAGATAGCTGCAATGATTGATTGCTTTTTCTGTGTTATTACGCCATAGCATTTTACTTGTGTGTTTTCAATTTCATGGTGGATTAGAATAATTTTTTTGTTCACTAGCAGAAGTTGGCATCTGTTCAATAAACTGTTCCAGAGATATATTAATTCCTATGCAGGTGCTGTTCTAATGATTCCTTCCATTTTCAAAGCTATTTTGAGGGATTCAAAGTCAACTTTATTAAGCTGATATATTGAGACCTGGGATTTAGGCACAGAAAAGCTTAGCACTGCTGAACCTAACATATGTGTCTACCCTCATAGTGTCATTTACAGTGCAGAGTTATGTGCCTAGGCACTGTATTTCATAAGGCTCTTAGTTCCTTCTGGCTTCATCCCAAAACACAGAACTTCTGGAGGACAGTTTTTATTCTCCCTAGACCCCATTTTATTGTACCCATGGGTACAACTCTGTGAAAAAGCTGCTTCTAGTCTTCATGAAATATTACTTTCACATCCTGGCTAAATCTAAATTAATCCAAGAGACACTGTCAAAAATTCACTGCTATACTTTAGCTGACAGAAAATGACTAATGATTATTTGGCAGCCATGGCATTTAAATATTGATAGTCTTCCTTAAAAGCTCTTTTATTTCATTATTTGATATTTGACTGTTTTACTTTGTATAAATGTGCAAGCAATTTGCACCTAATTATGCACTTGTCACTTAACTCCTACTTAGAGTTTTCCACATTGCTATTCTGGATAAGCATGAATTAAAATGATTTAGCTGCATTGGATCAACTATCTTTCTCTTGAAAATTCTTCATATCCAGGAACATTGATGAACAAAAAGTAAGTTAGGTTCTAACTAAATAAGAGTAAATTAATAATGCAAACTATTGATGAAAGGGTCCAAAATGTTTATTGCTTAAAAATGGCTAATCTGAGGTTCTTGGGTGAATCCCAATACACTACTGAATGGAACTGCAAATAATAAAGTTCTAGTATTTTAACTAATACAATAGATCCTTAGCAAATTCTTAGAGTTAGCTCCAAATGAGACTTCCTGATCTTTCTCAGTGCTTACACATTTGGGACATCAGATTACATCTACAAGGAAAATTTCAGGGACAACAGAAGGATATGGATCTGGTTTGACTGAGTAATGTGAGCTCAGATTCAGTGTCCTGGCCGAAGTATCTGTTTTGTGAAAATAAATATTTTAGGAAGTTAGTTTACACTAATTTTCCATAAAGAAGTATCTGCATATACATTGAATGATAGTCAGACCATAGTCTCCCACAAACTTTCCTGGATACTACTGTCCAGGTGGGAGTATCTATTTGAGCTATTACAGCCACATATCAATTGTTTTGGAAGGAAGCTGTGATGGCAGGAGTTTATATGAGCTTTTCAAATACTGTCATTGGAAACGGAAGTGAAAAAATGTTCCCTTAGTACCTCTCACTGAAATTTGGAAAAGGATTATAGAAAGGCAGGAGCTATGAGAAATCACTTGGTGAATCAAGTTTTGATATATCACAGTTCCCCAAACTGAGTCTTACATTGAGGCTTTTTAAAAAAGTTTTTGAAACGAGGAAGCATGATAATAACAGTCCAAAGCACTCCATAGTAATTCTGGTACACTAAATTTTAATAATACTGATGTATTTTTATAAGGAGTAGGCAAGAACTGTAACAACTTAGTAGAGAATGCAGTTGCAATGAACCTGGAAAGCATATAGAAATGAGAGGCTGTGCCTGAATTTGTTCTTTAATGAGTTTTCATTGCGTATGAAAATAGGTGAAGGCACAAATGATACCGAGAGTCACAAAGAATGCCTCAAAACACACTGCAATAAAGAGAAGTATGAATAGCAATCACATGTAATGTTAAGAAATAATAAAGCCAAGAATGATTTAGCTTGTGATCCAAAAGCCGTTGTGCTCTTTAAGAAGAAAGGGTTGCAGGACCCAAGGGACTGTGAATTACCTGAGACTTGCCAGAGCACAGATATGTTCCTACTGCTGCCTAACTCCACCAGCAGGAGAGCCTGCATCCCAGCCGGCTGGGCACCTTGCTGAGCGGTTGAAACTGAATTCCCTGAAGGGGAAAGGGAATCCCCTGAAGTGGGAAGGAAGTTTAATATACTCTATCTGTGAAGAAACCATGTACCCCTTAACAACTCAAAACTATCTGCACATCTTTCAATATTTATTTTGGGAACTGTTCACCAGGATGACTGCAAGATACAACTGTTGGGTAAGGTGCCTTTATTACCAGTTTGTGAGTGATCTAACGTCCCTCTGTGACTTTTGTATGTCAGAACTGCAGGAAACCTCTGTGTGTGTTTGTGTATAGCATAAGAGTTATGGCTTCCCTCCCACTTTGCATTTACCAACACAATAATATAAGCCCCATTGTGCCCTGGTGCTTTATTCAAACTGTGTTTCCTGCAACAGCAACAACTAGCAGTTTGTACACTTCAGAAGTGCTCTGCAGTTTTAGTAGATAATTAGCAGTGTGGATGGCTATTTTTTTGCTTTTCAGCCTTTTTAGAACAAAGACATAGAAGCACTCTTGCACATATTTTCCTGAGCATAATCTTTGTTTCAGAATTTTGAATGCAAAGAGCAGAGCAACTACTCCCATGGTATTTCACAGTTTCTATTTTTGGTTGACATTGACAAGTACAGAAACATGAATAGTGCACTTTTCCACAGTTCTCGTGGTAAGACATGTTGTAGCACCTCGGGGGAGGTGGTTCCCTAGGTGCTGAGATCAGTACCTGTTGGATCATGCTGCAGCTCTCATCTCAGCTGTGCACCTGAGCTTTCCTCCCATGAACATCAGGGTGGAGGAGTAGATGTGTATAGCTGTGCCTTGTCCTGAGGTGGAGGCAGGAGGCACTCTGAGCCTGCAAGCAAAACCACTCAGAAACTGTCCAGGTTCCATGGGCTGATATTGCTCCCATTATCTGAAGTGTGTTAGAGCAAAGAGGTGATAATAAAATCATGTAAGCACAGAAATCGTAAAGCACTCAGGGGTAGAAAAGAAATAAAACAAGCTCGGAGAGATCTAGGAGAAGGAGCTATCAAAATGCAAAATGAGCTTCATTCAATATGTAAATCAATCTGAATCTGCATTTGCTTTCAGTCTCACAGCAGTCTGTAATTAGAACTATGCTGACTGCTGTTTGTTGCTGATACAGGAGCCAAGAGAAAATCTAGTTAATTCCCTAACATTGCAAAAGCCATATGGCTAATAGAAGAGTTTCATTTAATGAATCAAAAATATGGACTTGGCCCACTGATGCTCAGGGAGCTTTTATACAGTCCATTTTACATGCAAGAGCATTTCTGACTATCCCAAAATCCAGCTGAAGGTTTGAGGAAGGGAGAAAATAAAGTGGTATTATTAAGTTAAAGGTTTGAGCCTGTCTGTCTCAAATAAAAAAAAGGTACTTACTAACACAGTGATTGCATTTTGTATATATAGGTTCAGTCGTTTATAAATGACGATAATAGCATAATAGTGTATTTTGCTGGTACCATTGGTACCGTTGGTAACCATCATGGGTACCATTACTGATTAACATTTAAAAGCACCTTCTAAAATATGATTTCCTGGATATGTAGCCTTTAAAGACATTTTCAGCTGAAGGTCTTCTGTGTTAGCTGCTAGTCACTTGCATGTCCTTTGCTTATAATATGTCTGGCAGGTTACAGTGGAATAGCTTATGATAACTCAGCACATCACTTTAAAGAAGCTACTTAGATTTGTTTTGTCTTTTAAAGTAGTCGAATCAAGACTGTCACCTTTTGGGACAGAAGAGGTCTGAATTACCTAAAAAAATGAAATCGTTCAGATCTCGTGGAGAAACAGACAAGCAAGTAAAATGGACATGAAAAGTGATGGTATCACACAGCTAGATGGCTGCATAAATAGCTTTAGGAAGGGATCCTGAGTATTTAGTAAGATGTACAATATTTTTAAGGACAGAATATTGTCATGAAGATAATCAGGCTGCCCAGATTTTAACAGAATGTGAGTTAGCTATTGAGGAACCGGATCGTAACCGTTCTTTAACATGCTTCTCTGAAAGGTAATTTGCTATGAAATCAGGAGCAAATGATGTAATGGTCACTGCACAAACATGTTGTCCCGTTTAGTTAATTAGTTAATGGATGAAATTAGTTAATGGACTAAATAATTTGCTAGATGTATTTTATTTACTAATTATGCTCACAATAATTCTCATAATTTCTGATTCCATTCCTTTCAATATTTCTCAGTGGGTTTTAGCTGCCCTAAGGGAGCCCCAGGAAATTTAGACTAACAGTAGATTATTGTGGCAAGGTTATTATCCAAGTTGCAAAGAAAGGTACAAAAAATATGTCATAGATTTTGTTGCCCACTCTTACGGGGTAGAAATCTGGATTTATATCCTGGATTTTATAATTAAAATAAACAACACATTAAAACATTAAAAATGCAAAGATAAAAATGTACACCAAAACAAAATCTGTGTGACATGAAAAAAACTTGAACATTCCAATCTAACATGCAATCTCTTAGGGACAAATTCATATGACCTAAATTCTACTGAAGCCCATCTAACATGGCATCTTCTTTAGACTGGTTCTTCACCTGAGAAGCCTAACCATGGAAAATGGTGGCTGATCTCAACAAAATCCTCTTAGAAAAACAAATCAAGATATGCCAGCATTTTGACAAATGGTTTTCAGCCTTTTTTTTTTTTTTTTTTTTAAGAATCTCCATCCCTCTTAATCAATAAGATTTTTGACTATTCTCTGTTTGGCAAGTTTTTCACCCAGAACTGCCAGAAGTGCAGGGTACTCTGAGCTGATGCTAGAGGTGACAAAATCCAGGAAAAATTCCCCCTCTCTTGCAAGTGCCCTTCCTGCGAGAACCAGGTGGCACTGAGATGATCCCTGAAGCATCACAGTGAATTATTGTGTTGCAATAGCGTTTATAACAGCAGCATATAACCTGATATGACTGCATGCCAATAATGATGTTTCTTCTCTTAGGATAATAAACCATTTTAATTATCATATATTATCCCCCCAGGTCATAACAGAGATGCAATGTTCACTGCAGGGCTGTCTATAGATTTCTTCCACAAACATTTACAACAGCGAAGGTGAATGTCACTCTGCTTAACAGCCCCTTTTTCAGATAAAAACCCGTTCTGTAAGAAGCAGAACATTCACAACTTCCACTGATTTCAATACAAATTAGACGTTCAGCTTTTTCACAGAATTGCATCTAATAAATGGGTATGTCACATCTCACAGATGCTCTGTTATTAGTCTATGAATAGCATCAGTTGAAAGACTGATCCTTACTAACATTGAACTGCTCTAAAATACATTTTAAACATTGGCAGTATGAATTTAAAGTTTTCTCAGCAAAAATCAAATGCTTTCAAACTTTTTCTTCCTCTGCAATCCCAGCAGCTCATAGTAAAATTACATTCAGACTCCTTGATGCACCTGTAATCATAGTGATTCTCCTCAGTTTTACTGACCACAATGGCATGATGTCCTTTGTGCACAACTCTCTATCTTTTGATGATTTTTCTTCCTTCTCTTTTAAATATGTGATTGTTAGCATTGCTTGGCTTGCCCCTTCCCACTTGCCCGTAGAGTTGCAGTTACAGAGGACATTTCCAACATTCTTCTAGATGCTTATGCCAAGACTGTAAGTGTAGAGGATTCACAAAGTAATTTCACTTTCTCCCCTTGAGACTAGGTGCATCAGACACTCTAATCTTTGCTCCTTCTGCAGTAATATATAACTTATGGCTTTATTATTACATGCACTTTTCCCACTGTCCAGTGACATGAATAGGAAGCAGCACAATCAGAAAGCCATGGAACGAACTCTACCTTGCTATGAGTCCATGAGTCTTGCCATGACTACCTAATTAATCTTGGACATCCTCCTAACTAGGGGTGACTGTAGTATAAATCACTCAGCTAAATAAGATACCAATAACATTTATGGGCAAGCCTTTATTTTTATTTGCAAAGAACTGATTTATTTTTTTTTTAATAAATAAAAGCTTCACCCACCTCCATTTTATTTTGGAAAACGTGCAAACTTGTAACCATCCTTGACTGACATAGCTGTGTATTGTCTTGATACTCCAGCTACAGATCCTGAAAATGAACTATTAACATAACAAGTCTGAAAACATCCATAGTTTTCATAGTTTGGCACAGTTGCCAAAGGAGCTAATGTAAAGAAAGTATCCAAATGCCAGTCTGCCAGAATGCTAACTGCAATTGCAGTATCTGTCTATTAAACGGTAGTTTAGTTTTCAAGCATGGAGTCCCCTTGAGTACCCAAATATGGATAGATGAACCAATTGGCATAGAAGCTTTGGGAAAACCATAACACAGTTTTTGCCAGTTCACCTCAGATAAACTTGTTGACACAAAACAATGCTTTGAAATGTATTTGGAAACAGTTGGACATTACTTATTCATATCCAGAGAATTCAAGGGTAAATCTGCTCTTATTCATGCAAAATTATCAGTTAGATTTAACTAACCAATGAAACTCTCACTTCCTGTTACAGTGCCAGGAAGGAGAACAAAACTCTCTTACTTCATGTTGATGTTAAGAACTCTGTGTCACAGAGCTATGTAGAGGCCTGTCTCATGTTAAACAATACCTCCACCTGTGGGTTATTGGCTTTTGTGAGCCTGCAGATGAAACGTTCACCTGTTTCAGAATACGGTCTTAAACAACTAGGAAGATTTGAGGTAAGTATCAGTTTTATACATACCTTTGAGACTTTTATACATACCTCTGAGCAAGGTATGGCATTTAAACTGGACCACCTTGGGATTTGAACAGAGGGCTGCTGCAACTCAAACACACCTCTGAAGCATAAAGTCTTTCTTCTGTTAGTACCAATTCACTATCAACCAACCTCAGCAGAATTTTATTACTGTTCTCTTGCTAGGTTAGCTAGTGGTAGAGAAAGGCAGCAAGAACTCTATTTCTCATCCACTTCCTTCCCCTATAGTGCTGCTTTCTTTCACACAGAGAGTGCAGCTATATGCCTATACAATACAAGTAAATTCATCTCTTATCTGCAAAAACAGTGTACTCACATGTACACTGCAGCAGTGTAAGCCCTGGAAACTCTTGCATGTCAGCTGTTAAAGCTGCCTGCCTGCTCCAAATGAGAAGCAAACCAGTCTTATTCCTGCATTTCCAGAGTCAAGCTCCACTCTCACAACTTGTTTATAAACTGGCTGCAGCCATGCCAGAAGCTAAGGTAACTTTCCACACCCCTCATATTGTCTCCATCTCTGATCTAGTGATGGGGCTGCTCCACTGAGTATGCCCTAATATATTTTTTTGAAAATGAGCTGGGTTGACTCTCTAGTCTGTACAAGCAAGTGGAAAAGAGGAGTTGAAGGGCACTGACTTTCTCTTGCCCCATTTGCAGATCTATAAACCAAGTCACAAGTAGCCAATATCATGCTTATGACATTCTGCAGCAGAATCTTCTTACATAAAAAAGCACAAAGCTACTTGACCAATTTAAAAAGAATCCCATTTAGTAATTCTCAGCTGAAATTTGACAACCCAGAGAAAAGTATATTGGACTAAATGGTAAAAACAAGCTCTCAATAGCAAATCAACCTTCATGAAACTGTTGTATTGAAAGTATTTCTCAAGTTACATATTCTACTTCACTTTTTAAAGTAGCTGTTTACTATAGAGAAGACATGCAGGTTCAGAGACACTAATGATTCATGCAACATTCAACTCATCAGTAGCTATCTTTGTCTCTAATGGGCCTTTAAAAGCCACTACTTTCATTTCATTTCATATAGAAATGGTGCATATAAATACGCTCCCACAGAACACATACTGACAAAAAAAGCAATACATTGTACCAGGCTGGCAAAACCATTTGGGTCTTCTCAACCTCTGAACTAATATGTCCTATGTGGTATTCTGCAGTGTGGTAGGAAAGAAATTTGTCGTTCTGATAAATGTTAAACATCCTGACGAAGTTACGGTGAGCTCTTACACAGAGTTGTGTGATCCCTGCTTGTGTGGCTGAGCACTTATAACATACAAATAACATCACTGGAGCCAGCAGATCTCCTCCCAGGGATCAGTGCTCACCAAGGTTGAATGAAGACTTTATCTGGCTCAGGGGTGTTTAACAGAATTGTTTCTATTTGCTTTTTTGTTTGAGATGATTGCAAGAAGCTGTCTCCTGTTTATACTAGGTCTGTTCCTTGTCTGGGGAGAAATGTCCTTCCAAGATGACGACATAGCAGGGTTTATTATTTGTATGTGATTCATTGTATTTAAATCAGGTTACTGCATGATTATCATGGTAACACTGCAAAATTTTCACACACAGTTACATTTCAATAGTGCACTGTATCAAGAATTAATTAGTTAAATGAAAAGAAGATGTATATATTTTCCCTCAAAAAGATGTACTCTGCTCCATCAGCTGCGAGTCCCCTCCCTCCATTTCGTTTCAGAAAAAGTGGACAGACTGGTAGGAAGATGGGAAAGCAGTGCATTCAGTGACTGATCCTAGAGCAGACTTGTAATCCTGCTTGCCTTCCTGCCTCCCATCTATTAGTCTGGAAGCTCTTTGGAGCTAGCACTTCTTTTTCTATAACTTAATTAATTATTTGTGAAAAAGCAGAGCTGGGATCTGAGTTAGAGACTCTAGAAGCCCTTTTTCCCCTAGTAAGAAAGGCTGCCGTGGGAAAGTTTGTGTTCTGTAAACTGAATGTGAAGTCAGAGAGGTTCATCACTCCCTTGTGAAATTGCTTTTATGTTCAAGAGGAATTGTAAAAACAGCAGATACAGTAATACTTCTTAAATTAATGCATACTTTGAAAGCATACTACTGCTTCAGAAACTGTAAGAGGAAGATAGCACTGTGGCTTCTGTGTAACATTAACTGCTATTCTGTTCCTCTTCAAATTCAGATAAGTCTAAGGAAAAATAATAAAGTTAGATGGGGACTGCCCTTGTTTTATTGTTTATTGCCAGGGAAAAGCAAAACCCAAACAAAATTCAAATACCCTTTTCACCCCATGGAGTCCAAATGTATTCAATTACTCAAGACAATTAATAACAATGCCAGCCAAAATTAGGGTAAATTAAACCGTAAATCTTTAAATTCCACATGATGTGATCAAATAACTTTCAACATCTCTAGGAACTAATGAAAAACAATAATGAAATAAAATCAATTCTTTTGTATTTTCTGAAGTCCTTGCTAGCTAAAAGCTTATCTGAGTGTGCTCTGCCAAATATTAATGAAATCAAATGTCTTTGCTGCTCTCTACAATTATTTTCTCTGTTTACAGTGTATTGAGCTATATGGTTAAAAAAAAAAAGGCTGGAACTAATAATTTATTAGCCTTTAGTTAGTCCTGGAAGTACAAGGCAGGGGGCACTCTGAATGTTCAGTTAGCCACAAGGGGGTTAAAAGGAATGAGGATTGATGGTTTTGATAATGCAGTTGTAAGCACAAAAATGACTGCCAGCATTTCATAAACTGAACAGTCCCTGTGTACAACTACTAGACAAGTTTAATAGGAGTGTTTTCTTGCATAGTAATTGATTTACTTTACATAAATAATGCATTAGAATTTTACAAGGTTCTCCATCATACCTTTGGACTTTAACTGAGCACTAGGCATGAACAGGATGAATTTTTTTTTCTAAGTTATGATATTGCAAAGGGGTGCATTCCAGTTGCTGAAATGTTTTTCTTTCTGACAGTGTTGGACATATATCTAGATTATATGATTATTCCTCTCTGGCAGAATTCCTGGTTCCATTCTGTTTTCAACTGTCATTCCTGTTTTACTGACATTAACTTGCACTAAGGACCAAAATTAACTTACACTTGAATCAATAACTTTAACAACATACAAACATAAAAATCATTTCAGACAGTCATCCTCATCCCAACTCCCCCCTTTCCCCTGCCATGCATTCAGTATGTCAGTATAGCTTATACTATTAAACACTTTGCTTTGTATCAGAACTGCATCAGGAAGTTTAAATCGATTCTGCCTTCTCCATTGTCTTGTCAGGGACTTTTTAACCAAGATCCTCTATTATGAGTTTTCAGGTATATACTACTCTTAAATTACCAAACCCCTTGGAAGCTGCAACTTGAGTCAATATTATGCTAATTTAAAGTTTCTTGTAGTCTGCCTAAGCAGAGTTATCAAGTGGCATCTCAGAGTAACCTGACCAAACTGTTCTCATCTAACATCATTTAGGTTCCTATACCCAAACATATGACAGTGTTATCTCACTATCTGCCAATAACAAATTAAGCTAAAAACCTGTCAGACATTGGTTATGGCTCCTTCCCTGTCCCCTGTGCTCCCCTGACCCCTTGAAGTTGTTTTGCTTTGTGTAAGTACTGGATAGTTCATGGGAGCAAGTCTCCCAAAACTCATTTGACAGTCAAAGAACTTCTGTGCAATATAGAATGAGAGGTTATAGGTCCAGCTGTGAATTCATCCCCCAAGGAGTCCCACTGTCCTACCCAAAAACCTATCAGTTACTCATTAGTCATTATCCCCCTCTTCCCATTGCTGTCAGAAAGCGTTCTGGGTTGTTTTTTTTCTTCAAGGCTGGTACATTTCCAAAAAAAGTTTCTGTTTTTATTAAACATCGTTTTTCAAGAAAGAAAGAAAAAAAAATATTCTGGATTATCTCCTCTCACAAACATCTTCCTAAAACCCCATTCCTTTTGCAATAGCTCCAACTTTGTACCTGCTCCATTCTGAAGCTGCCTATCTGTAAGTGGCTCCATACACCATAAATGTCTTGTCTCAGATTGCTTTAACAATGTCCCCTTTCTCTCAGGCTGGCTCGGGGCCAGTCCAGCTTCCTAGTGCAGCAATTGCTGTTCCAGCATAATAGGCAAGATAAGCCACTATCAGTCTCTCTTACAGCAAAGTCTTCACTAATTGCTTTACTCTGGAAGGACTCCATCTCCTTGCTGTCCCATATAAAATTCTGGAGTCTAGTTTGGCTAAAAAAATATTCCCCAAGCACACATTGCATGGCACATTACACAAAAACAGCGCCTGTTTACAAACATTTTAATTAGACGCAATGAAAAAAAGAAAACCCAAGTGTTCCAGAAACATGCATATGCAAATGCACATTTAACACGATTCATCCTATATGAATTAATTCTTTCAAAGTTTAGTGCAAGGAATCTTATATTCTCAAAAAAATACATGACTGTGTGGCATGGTTTATACTCTGTGGAGAGAGAAAACATAGAAAGACAAGACATAACCATTGTGCGAGCCAGCATCCAGAATGACATTTGAGAGAACAGGAAAAACTGGATGGATGTGTAAGAGAGTAATGCTGGTGTTCCTTCATAAATCCTTATAATACTGGGTTGGATTTTGTTCTTTTTATCTTTCCTTGCATGCCTTTAACTCTTCCTTTAATTGGAAATTTTTGTTATCAATGTTCTGTGGTAAAAGTCAGTTACTTTCTTTTTTGCACAGTTGAGCTTTACCCTGGGATGTAGAAAATGGCTAGTTATCTTTGGAATAGACCTGGCTGCTACTTCAAGGCAGGGGAATAGATTAACTTTCGTGGTTTTATCCAGTTGAAATCTTTTCACAGGCACAGCTCTAACTAAAGCAAAGGAATATCACCCACTGACTGTCTCCAGTCCTAATCCAAAACTGAGAGTCTAGTTCTGATGGTGGTTCACTGATTTACAGTACCAAAACCAAAGGAATTGCATGCAAAATGTGGCAACTGCATTACACACAGTATCCATAAAAGATAAATATAGTTTGCCATTTAAAGTATGCTCAAAACTTTTTGACCAAATACCATTTTACCAAGAAGCTCCTTGGGGGATTAAGTAACACTACGGTGGATTAAGTAACACATGTTGTTCTACATGCACTATAAATCTGGTATAAAGCCTCTCTAAACCTCTTTTTACAAGGGCTCACTGATGCACCCAACTTTGATGCGTGATAAGACAGTGCAAAGATCCAGAGTTAAGGCCTGTGAAACCATGGTTTCAATATCCAATGTTCATTTGGTATTAATAATAAGCATGAAACCTTAGTGAAATTTATGAGGGTGCTTAAAAAAAACATTATTTAAGTGGAAACTTTCCTAAGGCATAAAGATTAACACAAGTTATTCAGTTGGCTATCAGACTGTAGGATGCCTGAATTTCTTTGTACATTTGAAAATCTGTTGTCAGTCTGAACAAGGGTACACTTCAAGTACAACACACAGGGAATAAACCAACAGCTACAAAAGCTCATAGTTAAATGTGCAGCAAAATCCCCACAAGGATCGTGCTTATCAAATGCTCTTTTCCACAGTCTTGAATCATAAGTTTGCATTTTTAATTCAAATTTTAAAATACTGTGAATCTATGTGCTTATAGCTATATAAATTATGGGGCAAATAAATGCTTGCCACAGATGTGTGTTTGATGTTAATTTTGTTTGCTAGATCCTCAGGGAAGGCTATTTCAAAACAGTGCTGTTTTCAATGAAACATCAAAGCTTTTCCATTTCTTCAAAATAAGTCTCTTATTGCAAAGCCATAATAGCTCAGTTAAAGTGTATGTGAATGTGTGTATCTACCTTGTAGCACATGAATAACTGACAAAAAATCAGTTGGTGGTCCCAGATGTTATATGCTACATTACCAAATCCCAATCAGAATCACCTAATTTATTCTATTAACTTATTCTTCAGCTGTAAAGGTTGCAAACTATGAAAGTTTTGCCATTTTTAGGCATCTAAGCAGGTCTTCAAATTATTTGTCTGATTTTTTCTTTAGTTTTATGATCTAATCTACAGCATTGTCTGCTGGGACAAATTATTTTTGAATTTTAAAAATGAGACTGGAGTAGCATTTCTCTTCTAAGAGGAAAAAATCTTTGCCAAATAAATGTCAAGGATATATAGTTAAATAGGAAGATTTTGGGGGGAGAATCCTTCCATGTGACATTTCTCTAGGTATCTAACCTACAAAACATACACACCAGAAAACTTCACTAATTCAGACACTTCTTTGCCAGGACGTTAAGTCACTCTGAGTTGAGGTGAATATCTATACCTGATCTAAGTATTCCATTTATAGATGTTCATCTGGGGAATAAAATAGGATTATCATATTCCCATAGCCATACATGATCAATAGATAAAGAATATACTCAGCTATTTTTAATGTAAAAAGAATGGTCACAGATTTTATTAAATTTCTCAAATTAAAATATTAATCAGAAGGTTTCTTTTCTCATTCAGGAGAAAATTCATCCACAGTCCACAAGCAGGCTCCAGCTGGGCCTCAACTCAGTGAGATGAATCGAAGGCCCTTTTGTTTTGCTTGAAGGTGAAGTAAAACTGCTTTTCTTCTCATGTGGAGAGGGATGTGTTACAATCTTACTAACACTGCATTAATGACCATGCCTTTATGTTGTTACAAGGTCAGTTTTTAAGATTTCTTTTCAAAATATTCTGGTGAGCGAATTTGGTGTAGTCTTGTAAACAATCCTGAATTCAAGGGAAAATATTATCAAGATAGTAAATATTTTTATTTATATGGAAAGTGCTCACATTTAGCACTTTTTAATCCTAATAAACAACGGCTTGTGCTACAAATGTCATCTATGACTTACTTTCTTCCATCCTGATATGACTGCAGTGCTGATCTTCATTTGACATCTAATATGTACAGTATCACCATTTATATCAAATACCTGGATATACTCAGTAAAGTAAGCTCCTTGGAACCTTCAACTGATCACTGCTGAACAGGAGACTTTTACTCCTGAAGTATTCATCCTGCAATTTGCAGTAAAATTCAGGATAGCTGATCTGGGTACCAGCTGTCTCTTTTCAATGAGACAACCATTTGGGATACAATTTCTGTAGTTCTATACAACTATCAACAATTCACTGCCACAGTGGGCCATTAAAGACCCATCAGTCAATGATTCATGTCTAGTAGTTATTTTAAGAAGTCTAAAAGGAAATCTCCTACAGAAAAAAATTATCTTCATAGTTCCTAAAGTCAAGAAAAACTCTGCTTATAAGAATAATCATCTCCAATGAAGGAATGAATTAAAATTTTTCGAAGATCCCCAAAAGGGTATCAGCAGCTAGACCTTAGGTTAGAGCCAGGCTGGAATGGGAAGGCGATGAGGCAGGGTGTCAACTGAAACAGGATCTGAGGTCTGCTAAAGGAACAGAGCATTGAGCCAAGCCGCTGAGTATAGCTATGTATGAAACATGGTCAGGAGAGAACCAAGATTCAGGAAACTGGTCAAGCTGGGATGCACCAAGCTGAAGAGCTAAACAGCAATACTACAAGAGCCTGGGTGAAGGCCAGAAAGCTGAAGACTCTGAGTAAGACAGGGCCAGGGAGATGGGAGAGACAGGGCTGAACGATGTTGGACAACCTGGTCACCACAGCTATCGGTGCTCTGCCAGGAGTAATCGTATTAGGAATCAGGTGTGAAGAGACAGAGGGCAAGAGCCAAAAATTAAGACAGCAAATGGAAGGAGAAGAGGAGCCTTAACCAATATCAGGAACGAAGACCGTGGAGGACAAGATGCAAACAAGGATGCAGGTGAGAGATGCAGAGGTGAGAGACAAGAGCCTGGTGCACAGCAATAATCAAAAGGAACAACTGGGAGCAATGGATAGGATTGTCTCATGTCTCCCATAAATGGGGCAAACCGCCAGCCAGCCTCAGGACCCATCCTCAGGATGCCTGGCCTCCTGATCCTCCTGGCTCCCCAAAGAGCTGATGACTGGCACTGTCCCTGGAGCTAGATAATGTGGCTGAGGCTGAAACAACTGGAAATAGGTAGGATTTGGGATTTCTTTGGGCAAATAAGCACTGTTAGGTGGCCATTCATCACAAACTAGGGTTAAAAAATAAATAAAAACTTCCTTAATCTGCTTCCAGGGAAAAAAAAAAAGTACTTTGGTAAACATTGCACTAAAGTTTCTTAGAAGTCAAACAAAGATGAAGTAAAGGACTGAGACTTAACTAAAACCAATACTGCAGTACAGCCAAAAGAAAACATTTTTTACTTATAAGTGAGATGTTTTAGTAGTTTTTTTGAAAAAAAAAAAAAAAAGTAAATGGTCACTAAACATTTCAGGTTTTAGTGGAATAAAATTGTGGCAGTACCTGTGCCTGTGTTGGTGAGTATGTGTGTGTATGTATGTATATAAGTATACAAACAGTTTGTTTCCCCTGCCCCCACCAGATCTAATCCAAATCATTGCATAATTGTGTCTGATAATATGCTGCCAGTTGTTCTGTCTACATAGAGCCATCAAAGGACATTAGGAACTCTGATATTTTATATAAGCATTTTCCAAGCTATTTTTATCTCATATACTGCCATCTCAGAGAAATTTAGCTGTTCACATCTCCTACTTATTAGCTTCAACACAGAGCTGTACTGACACAGATATATCAGCAATGTTTCTGAAAAGTAGCTCAAAGTATTAACCTTTCCAACTCTCATCTCTTCCATGCAGCTCAAGGGAAACACTTGGAAACACTGGTATCCCAGGGTTCGTAAAGGTCACTTGAATAAAATTGGTACCATACACCCCCTGACACTGACTGAAAAGCAGATTACCTCTCCAAATAGCTACCTGCTATGTCTTTTTAATCAATAGCAAATAGCGTTTCAAAGAAAGCTCCTCAGTAGGCATGAACTAGTTATGGACATTCTTCATCTCATTCTGAATTCACAGAGAACTACAGCAGTAGGTGATTATCATCTTGATTGCCTTAGAAATTAAGAAAAAGAAAAAAAAAGAAGCAGTAGAAACCCAAATCCCACAATTTGAATAAGTATATTTAATCAACCCTTCTACTGGACCAGATCCAATTATTTATGAGTCTTTTTTGCAATCGGTAAATAGCTTTTAAAACTACTCCTCTAGAGTGACAGCACGTCAATCTTTTAAGAACATGTTTTTATTGCATTTGAATCAGATCAAGGTAAAAATAGAGATAAGAGTTATAATAACAGCTCTAGTACTTTCTGAACTGACTAGTCTGAATGACTTTGCTAATAAAAGATGGTAAATATTGGCAGTGATGCCAGATCCCAGTTTGCTGTAGATTCTGCATGTAAAACTTTAAGTCTTACATAACATGCTCAAACTAAGGAGGAAAAAGATCTCATGTAAAAAAAAAAAATCTTAAGACTATCTTGTGTGGTATCTATATATGTGGGGGAACATTTCTTCTTCATAAGGCTATGCAAGCCTATCTACAAACTGATACGCTAATTCACAGGGATCTAAAATAGATTATCAGTTTTTTTCAGCTGAAATTCACATAGAATTTTGCAGAGAGCCTTAGCCATACAGGAACTCTTAAGCAGCTAAGATGGGTTTAAATAGCTGTGTTTTGTAAAATGCCATATATATGTATGTGTGTGTGTGTGTGTGTGTATCATATATATATATAAGCCATATTTTTATCTTTATATATATAAAATAGCAACATCCATTGTTCATTCCATGGATGTATTTAATATTGAGAACAAAAATATTCAGTTTCTTTGTTTTTTGAAACAGACTTGACTAAAATTTCAAGTAAATTTGTTTAGTAAAGTAGATTTGGGAATATAAAACCTTTGTGTAGCTCAGAAGGGATCCAGAAATCCTTATAAAATAATTTTTACTGGAGAAATTATTTAGAACGCTCAACTGTGAGGCTGGTTCAGTTACTTGACAAGTTACTTTTCCTTCTGATAGCATTAATTGCTTGATGGCTGTGATAGAAAGGGAAAAGTCTGATTGTTAAAATTTAACTGCAAGAATACAGGAGTATTACATCTGCCAAGGAGCTACTGAGTAGCTTAATGAACACAAAAGGTAGCATTGACATTCGTTGCAATAAAACCAGAAGAGATGAAGTCAAATTATGAATCCTTCACAGTAAATATTTTATTTTCCCCAGTGTATTCAAGCTAGCAATGAAACAACTGGTATTTCCAATATTAGATTTTATCTTTGACCATATGGTACAGCTTACAGAAGTAATTTTGGCAGAACCTGATGCCTTTTTTTATGTGCTTGCTAGTTCTTTCTTGGTACAGGCAGATGCCAACATTAAAAACATATCACTGGGTACTATTAGAGTAGGTACATTAGCTAGACATTAAAAAAATGAGCCAGTCTATATTTTCCTCAATGAATAAAGATGCAATTCAGACTGCTTTAAATTCATAGGTCTAAGCCACTGCCCTTTATATATGATAGTGATAAAGGACATCTATCTGAGCCTGTAGTTCTACCGGAAAGCTTCTCATACAATCTGAACAGAGGAACCCGGCTGATTATTGTTTTGGAAGGGAATGTGATTCGTGGGTGGACGAGCAACTGCTTAGGTGGAAAAGCAAGAGGCTGCTTTCAAGTTCAGAGAGAGAAGGACATTTCAGCACTGCCTGAGCCACACTGCTGTGTAACTCTGGCAGAAACATGAATGAGTTGTTGCACAGGTTGATGCTAAAAGAGGGTTGATAGTTGGATCAG
The DNA here is from genome assembly GCF_947461875.1 of Haliaeetus albicilla. NCBI lineage: Eukaryota > Metazoa > Chordata > Aves > Accipitriformes > Accipitridae > Haliaeetus > Haliaeetus albicilla. Next base: position 27,386,617 of record NC_091487.1, on the reverse strand, counting down.
GGAAAACATTTCTGGAAGTTTGTTTCAAGATAATGTGACTTTCACTACCTTATAACTAGCAATTACCAGTTTCTCATAAAAAGCAAAGCATAAGAGATCTTGGATTTTGGCTAGGTTGGAAGTGTCAGCAGCACTTTATTCGATACTGCTGTATGCAGTAATGGTGGCTCCTTATTACAGGTAGATTAACTTGGAAGAGCTGATGCAGCTACTGCCCCCTCTGCCTCCCCCAGCCTTCTGCCATCCCTCTAGCAGATACTAAATAGTGTGTCATGAATCAGAGTCTGGATCCAGAGCCACTAAATTCAACAGGAGTCATTCCTTGCTCTCCAGAGAAACTGAACCAGTGCTTTGGTTTTCTGTGCTACCTCCCTAGGAAGGCCATGGAAAGATGCCTCTCTGCCTCCCTGGGTCCTGTTGCTTACTGAACACAGTCCATCAAACCTCAGCGTAGGCAGCTACAGAAATAAGGAGTTTAGGCAATGACTGCAGGGAAGTGGATTGCTAGGGACAGCCTCACTTACAAACAGCCTTACAAACCCTAAGGACACCAGGCTTTCTTCTGTGCCTAGCTCCATGCTGGCTGCGCATCCGCCTGCTCACTGCTGGGAAGCAGCATGAGGGAACAGCCAGCAAGCAAGCAAGCTGAGCAGCATCCACCAAGCCCGCTCCCCGCAGAGCTGGAAAGCAGCAAGGAGGGGCTGGCTCCTAATTCCTTGGTATTACCAGCTGCTGGGCCAGTGATGAGCTCATCATCCAGAGAAAAGAAAACACGTGAAGACAGAAAAGAAAAAGTTTGCTCAGTCCTAACAGGGGCTCTTCTGGATGAAGAAAAGATGCCAGATTGACATCCTACTTGCAAAGTTATTTTGCTCTCAAATTTTACCTGGACTGCTCTGAATATATGAAATTATTCTAAATTCAAGATGTTTGCTTTTACTTTACTGAAAATCACAATTTTACTTTAAATTTAGAGATTAAAATTCTAAACTCCACATTTTATTTAATTGAGTCTTTAAGGGGCTTTTTGCATATTAAAAAACAAAAAACAGTGAGTGTAACTAGTTAGTCTGCCCCAACAGTTAAGGTGCTAGCTAAGCATCGTTAACTGCAGCAGTAATGATTTGTTTTGCAGTAGCATCCAGTGTTCAGTTAACATTGTCCTAATGTGATAGGAAACATAAACACCTGGGAGGCAAAGATCTTCATTACATTAACTCTGTGCCATTTTGCAATCCCTTGTTATGATGCCTGGTAAAACAGCCTTTCCTTTGGTAGACGGTATTAAAGGGTTATATACCAAATTCAGTGTCACTTTGTTATGGTACTTCTAGTATGTAGATTTAGGATATAAAGGGATAATTGTCAGAGAGAGTTTTAACATACACTGCTGATGTAAAATCTAAATGAAAGATATAATTTTCCATCAAACGGAAAACATCAACTGTAATGTTGAAAATATTTCCCTTTTATTACAAGCTAAATGATCTAATCTGTGTGTAAGCCAAGAAATTTTATAGCTGTTTCTATTCATGTAGTTCATAAATGCCCTGTTTATATAAGCAGATTATGAAGGTATTTATGTAAAATGGCATTAAAAAAAGACTCTGACAATCTAAAGTGTTATATTACAAATCTGTCTTGACTCCCTTCAAAAATAAAAAAGTTATATTGCAAAAACCAGAGAAAATCAGTACACTCTGACTCAAAAGGATTAGCCACACAAACTAACACAAAGTAAAAAGTTACCCTATGTCAGCCAACCTGTAATGACTATCCATCTGCATGCCCATAGCAAATGTAAAGTACTTTAAATTAGCTAGGCTCTTTGTAACTGAAAGCCAAGCTAACTCAAATTACCTGACATTTTCTGTAGCCCAAATAAGGTACTCACGCTGAGTCTGAGCTGGGAGCAAAGGTTCCTTAGAAAAGTCACGTAATTATCCAACCTAATTTCCATTTCTAAAATTAGATTCCCTGACTACCCCTTTTTGGGGTGCACAGATGACCATGTGTTTGTATTTGCAGGTGGTTTTTTTGTTGCCCTGTTTGCTTCTGATCTTTAAGTCTACATTCTTTACTCAGAATACTGAAAAAAAACACCGAGGGCTGAAAGAATTTTCTTTTCCCAGTTTGCGTTCTCTTCCCAGCTGCATTTATTTAACTTCTATCTTCTATGCCAACGATGTTTGTTGCTCCATTGCATCCTCAAAGGAAGACCTCAAGACCCTTGCAGCTTCTTGTATGGTTAGCTTGCTCCACCTGAGAACTAGGATGCTACTTCTTTGACAAAAATAGTTTTAGCCAAGGGGAAGAAAAAAATGACAGCCTATACAGGAATATAGCCTGCTGCAAACAAATACAAGATTTGGTATGGACATGGGACCAAATGTTATCTAAAAGACAGCTAAGAGCCTAAGGCCAGATTAAAACAGATTTATATAATCCTATCTAAATAATATTTCAGACAGCTGTGTCCAGGAGAGTGACCCTCAGAAATCTCATGTTGCCAACAAGGAGTCTGCTATGTTTTCTTAAGTACATCACTTAAGTTGGGCACCTAAAGTGTACTACATTCATAGAGGAACTCTGGCCTGCTTGGCTGCATGACGTTTACAGCCAAGTGACATTGACATGTTAGACATCCCACACCTCAGTCTGGTGAAGGGCTGGATTCTGAAGGTGTGCTCAGAATCTGCCAGCAACACTCTGTCAGTGTCAGAATTACATTCAGTACTAAGCACCCCTCTCTGAAAAGAGAAAATAACTTGAGTACCCTTTTTATTGTCTAATAGTTGAGCAATAACAGCCGTTCACCAGGGCAGCTCAATTCCTCCTTCAGCTTGAGAAGATTCAAAAGTTCATCTTCAGCCTCCCAGGAAACTGTTCATCCTCTCTTCATAAAACAGGCTGAACTGAAGCACTCTTCATTCTGCCTGCTGAAGTGAGGGCACTAAATATGAAGTAGTGTAAGATACCTAGCACTGAAGGAGAACAGGAAAGAGGAAACTTAACTCTGAAGCCCTGTGACAACTGCATTCCTCTGGAAAGGAACTTCTCAGTTGTGCGGCCTGCTTCCAATTCCACATCACTTTATGCATTGCATTAAATGATGTTTTAATGCACAGGATATCTCTGGAGAAACTGGGAAAAAGAGAGGTGGTCTAAGCTGAATCTCTTATTTTGCAATTGGGATGTGCTAAAAGTTGTGAAACGGTGGGTTAGTGTAAATAATTTAACAGGCTAAGGCTTCTTAAAAATAGACAGCTTGATCAATTGCCATCATATGAGTATGTTAAATAGGTTATCAAATACTGTAACAAAATTAAACCTAGAACTTTGAATTTAATTCATTTGCATGTGTTAAAACTGCTTGCAGTAGGAAACAACACTAGAATCACAGAAAGGTTTGGATTGGAAGGGACCTTTAAAGATCATATAGTTCCACCCCCCCTGCCATGGGCAGGGACACCTTCCACTAGACCAGGTTGCTCAAAGCCCCATCCAACCTGGCCTTGAACACTTCCAGGGATGGGGCATCCACAGCCTCTCTGGGCAACATATTCCAGTGCCTCACTACCCTCATAGTAAAGAATTTCTTCCTTATATCTAATCTAAATCTACCCTCTTTTAGTTTAAAACTGTTAATCTTTGTCTTATCACTACAGGCCCTGGTAAAAAGCCTCACGTCATCTTTCTTTTAAGCCCTCTTCAAGTATTGAAAGGCCACAATAAGGTCTCCCTGGAGTCTTCTTTTCTCCAGGCTGAACAACCCCAACTCTCTCAACATACCGAATGTGTTCAGTTATGTTGCTTAATGTGATTAGTTATCGCAAACAAACTTTTCCCAATTTATTACTCAGGTTCTAAATTGCTGATATGGAGCCATGCTTAGGTTGTTTCTGAAACTGTTTACTCAGAAAGATGTGCATGAAGAAGACTGCCTATTATTTGTTCCTCTCTATTTTCTGTTACGTATTCCTTTTGCTTGTTTGTTTTAAATAGGTATCTGATGACAAAAGAGAAGAAGAAACTGTGGGATTTGAGTAACTACCCATGTTCCATGGTCAGTTCACAAGTGAACCAAACAAGCTTTGAGTGAGTACAGTCTGAAAATTGCTTATCCAGACTTAGTACCAAACACTTCAGAAAAAATGGTTCAGTTCACAAAATATTTGCAAATAAGAAAAATGGGGTTGCTTTCATCAGATACAGTTATTCATAATGAATAATTTAATGTTATTTTTAGTAGTCTGAAAGCATCAGTTCCACTTAAACGCCAAAAACCTGCTATGTGTTTTGATCACTATTGACAAACAATCATCATCTGTCTATAAAAGTGTATCTTTCCTGTAGGGATTCTGTAGCTTGGACCACCACCACTTTTTTACACTGAAGGGAGAGGAAAAAGAATAAAATACGCTCTCTTCCCATAGTACAGGCAAAATAAATGTTAAAATATAGAGACTATTATGAGATAAATTTGTCTCCAAGAAAGTGATATCCTCATATCCTGACATGGAGAGCTAGCTGGTTTTTGAGACCATTTTTGTTACTGACAGAGCAAAAAAAGACACATGGAATATATAATAGTCAAAACTAGAATGTAATGCAAAACTCCCAGATAAATACAGGAAATATATATGAACTACATTTAGTGAGGTAAGAACCACAACATCCAAAGGGAACAAATGGCCTAACCTTTCTATAAGGACAATGCAAACTTGCCAATTCTCCTTCTTTTCCCAGTGTAGAAGAGTGTTTATTTTTACACACTGTACATAGCCTAATCATTTTTGGACATTTGCCCATGCCTCTGGGACAAGGAAAGATATGTATGCAACAATTTTATGTTATATGCAGAAGAAGCTATGTTGGACCTATTCAATAAAGCCTAAACTACTGGATCTGAGCATATACAGCAAACTAATACAATTTACATGCAACAGATTTTTTGCCCAGGACCCAAACAATTGCACATCACTTGCATGATAGTTCCAGCACATCTGACAAGAAAAACATGAAATGCTTGATATGCATATATAAGCATAGAGGTTATTGTCCTTTAATTTCAAAAAGACAGGATACTGTTTATAGACCGGTCAATAAGGCTGAGTCAGTAGTATCTATAAAACAAAGTGTCTTACAAGAAAAAGACAGGACAACAAGCAATCAAAATCCAGTTATATTGAAAATCTGGTGCTCAGATATTATGACAATGAGCACTTTACCAAATAGGTTTGATACATTCTAAAACTATCTACTGAAGTGAGCCACCCAACACGTGTTTTCCAATTATGGTAAAAAAGGTTCGATGATTTTTTGAAAGTTCACAGCAGAGTTTATCATAGACACCATCTGGTTCCAACACCAAAAATAATTAATTTGATCATAACATCCCTTGATGTTTAGTTATGACTGAAAACTAACCTTCCACCTTCTCATTCTGCACATAGCACAATGTATGAACAACATGTGTCACCATGTGCTGAGCTTATTAAAACTGTCTGTAGTTTCAGACATTACTATTATAAGCCCTATTTTAATAGCACAGGGTTTTTTTTACACTGGATTTCTGAGTTTCGATGGCTTTCCAAGCAGGATTTTTTTCTTGAAGGGACCAAAAAAAAAACCAAAACTACCACTATTTTACAAAAATATGAAAAGGGAATATTGTTTGTAGTTTTTAATCTTATTTTAATAGCTTGCATTTCAAGAAAAAAGTTTCAGCAGAAAGTTGAAACAGCTAAGCACGATATATCATTGAAGAAGAAATATCTTTATGGACTTACCAGTCTTTGATTATGTGAATTCTTATGTCTTCCAATAGGACAACTTATATCCATATATCTATGGAAAAAATAGCTGTAGTGCTCTGAGAACTTTGATATACACGTAAGTTACCAATGACAGGAGCTCTGTGCAAATGCACAGAATTTACTAGGATAATCTGGGTCATAGAAGCCCTTTTCACAAATGAGGACTAGAATTTGCTACACTCGACCTAGCAACACAGAAATGACGGTTCAGGTGTGATATGCTCTTCATTAATTTCCGTGAAGGCAACACTTTTCAAACAATTTATTTTATATCAATAGTTGTAAAAACAGGATAATCACACCTTTGTTAATTGAAAAACATGTCTAGCCCCAAATTCAGAGGGAAATAAGAAAACAAATAAAAAATTCGCATTAGAATAATTAGTGCCAGATGAATTGAACTGAATGAAGAGTCTAACCTGCTCTAGCTGACCCTAGTTTGAGCAATGGGGTTAACCTAGGCAATCTCCAGAGGTCACTTCCAACCTCAGCAATTTTGTGATTCTGTGAACCTGATAGTGAAATATCCGCCTTGCCATTTAATTTCTGAACTGCTTCTGAAAGGTGCCAGCTGACTGCAGTTCTGAAACAGAGACCTACAGTTAGGTTTATTAACACTTAATATTTTCTTGTAGCCATGGTTATCCTAACTAATCAAGCAGCCCAGGCTTTCCTGAACAACCGAGCAATTTTGAGCAGTGACAGTGAACAAACCCCAGAAAAGAATTACATTGCAGGAAATATTTGTGTTGCCATTGGGGACAAAAGGAAGAACAATGATCTGTAGTAGAAAGGGGAGTGGATCAAAGTCTGCAGCATAATGAGTTCCTCCTATGTACGACAAATGTTACCTTTACTGCTCAGTTCCAGTATAAGACGAATGGAGTATAATGGGGAAAGATGTGGAGGAGAACACTCCTTCTCCAGGCTGAAGCCGTGTTATTTCTTTGGAAATAAGGGAAAGTGCAATAAAGTTAAGATGGTAGCAGCTAGAAACAATAGTACAACAATATTAGCAAGCAGAAAACCAGTCTCAGGAGCACTGCAATTTAAAGACATCATTTTCAGAGGGCTAATTTCCAGAAATGCACTCTGGGAATTACTCATATAAAAAGACGACCTTAGGAGGAATTGGCAGTGGATGAGAACATTAGGAAGTGTCTGTCCAATTACTTTGCAGTCTGCCACGAATCCCCATTTCTAATGGTGTTGGATGAGGCACGCGGCAGGCTGGCTTTCTTCCTGCTTGACAGGGGTCAAGTTTGCTGATACCAAGAATGCCAAAACAGGGGACTTGGGCTCCACAGAGCTTCATGAGGTTGTTTTTCAACCAACCCAGAAAGCAAATAACTGCAAAAGTGCTGATGTTGTCACCTATCCAAGTCACTTTTTCAAGCTTTTTCTCTGAAATTATGCAGGTTAAAAGGGCTTTTAGAAAGCAGAATTTGATCTTTACATATAGCAACATCACTACAATGTAGCCTTTCCATTCCCTTACCCTCAAAATATTTATGAGAATCATGATTTTAAAAATGTTGATAACACAGGGAAACTTTTTGTGGGGAAAAAAAAGTAACACTGGTTTTAGATGTGGTCCTTATTCATGTCCTGCTTCTCTTGTAGGACTGAAGGCCTTGCAGAAAGTGACCCTGGATGACAGCATGGACTTACAAGTGCTATTACAGTAAAGTCAGTAGGAGCAGTGCAGTCTTTATTATAGAATGCATCTGTGTGTCATATCTTCAGTGTCATGTCTTCAGTATCATTTTTTCCCCCTCTAGACATAGCTAGCACTTGACATGAAAAACATACGTGCTCTTTTCTCATCTTGTATTTCTCATCTCTCATATTGTAACCACTTGTTACAATAGTTAATTGTTAGAATTATTTGTGCTGTTCAAATTCAATAGGATTCACAGCCTAAAATAGTTCACCTGATCCTCCTTTACTTATTTGCTGTACGACAAAGCTTCTGTGAGTACAAACACAGAAGGAAAACATGGCCTCTGCCACAAGAACCTTGCAGTCTGAAATGAAAGAAATCAGATATATCTATTCAAGTGGACCAGGGCGCCAAGGAAAGAATGAGATAACACTGGTGGTGATGATGTAGCACACAGACAGCTCACCAGTGTAAACTTGCATGAAGACTGTAATAGAAAGTTTATGGATAACTTATCTGCCTTACAAGGACCGCTACCAATCAAGATAGCTGCCTAGGAACCTATGGTATGAAAAGTTTGGAAACTACCACCAAAAGAGAAATGACAGGGAAGGATGGATAAAAATATTTGTCCTACTTGGCTACTCAGTCCCTGCTTTTCTGACCTCAGCTTTCTCAGCATATCCAGGCAGGACTGAAAATAGACCCAGGCTGGAACAGAAAAATAAAGTCATCATTTTCCTGATTCAAGTCATAATACAGGCATTGTGAATTCTCCTCCCTTTTTGTTTTCCTGAGTTCAAACTTTACAAGTTTGGGCTGGAGGAAATAGGAGAAGAATGGTTTCTAGTGTTATTTCCTGGAGATAAAGCTCATATCTAAAATGTGAGAGATGTGAAAATGGTGAACTTTAGAGGCTGATCGATGTTCTTGAGTACAGAGCAGGTTAGGTGTTTGGACTGGGCCACTGAGTTTCATATTAATCATGTTTAAAGCATATTATTTTGTGCTGTATCAAAGCACAACACCCTTCTTTTATCTTCCTGAGCCTGCCATCACTGCTGAAATGAGAGAAGACTGAGATGAAAGTAAGCCTTTTAAAATGGTACAGCTGAGGCTGGATTCTACTAATATACCTCTGAGGAGTCTGCAAGGCAGAAGGTGCCCCAAAAGCCTTCCCCTTTCCTTGCTGAGCCCCAGGATCTCACCCTGAGCAGCACAGAGATCATTCCCAGCCATTCTCACATCCCCCGTGTAAAGCAGGTTCCCGTAAAGGCTTCACTGAATAGGCGGTACCTCAGTTTCTTAAACAGAAGTCAGTGGAAGCTTCACATGTGGATTTTTGATAATCAGCCCAAGGCACCCACAATGCAAACCCCCAAACCAGAAACCTGATCTGAAGTCCAACTCCTTCCAGGCAGTAGAATGATACCCTAGCTATTGTCATCTTTAACAGCATATAAAATTAAATGTGTTTTCCACTGAAAATAATTGAAAGTATCAAAAATCCCTGCAATGTCTTTTCAAGCTTGATGACCATACACTATGCACTTTCCTTTAACATTTCTTTCCCTTGAAGAAGTCAAATAAGACAATGATTTAATGCACTGTACAAAACGACATCCAATGTCCCTCTAGGATTGCAGGCTATTTTCATCTTGCCCTGCTTCCTCTGTATTTTTACCACAACACAACAATATTGAGAGCCCCTATCTACATATTTCCATCAGTCCATTGTTTATTAAGTAAGTCACGAACACGTAGAGCTTTGATCAGTTTTCAAACAACAACAGGAACATTTCTAGCTAAAATTTTCCCACAAGATTACCATAACTGCATTGACAAACCAGTCAGCTGCACAAAGGAGCAAACTATCACTTTTGCTTTAACAGTCAACCAAATCTGGCCCTGCTTTCATTTTTTATTAACTCCAAAGTTGGGAAAGATGTAGTATTACTGAAATAAAACACAGGTGGACAATTTAAACATGACTGTAAGTATGTCTATACTGCAGTAGATCCTATTTTGTGCACCTTAGGAAAAGAATCAAATTCCTAGTATTTATTTCATGTGCTTGCTGCTGAGGGTTTAGGACAGAGTGATCACCGCAGCATAGAGTAGACATACACCAGCCACCTTTGAGCTAGTTCGTTCAGAGAATAGTAGTAGCTCAATGCAAACTAATCTATCCCATTTCTCAGACAGATTTTTCAGCTTATGCTTACCTATATTCTATCATGTCTGTATCAATACAAATACTAGAGTTAAACAGTTCAAGGCTAGTGATAGGTATATACTCAATTATTTGTCATAGAATAAATATCCCATAAAGGGATAAGACTTTTATAGTTTAAGTAAAACAGGACTGACTGCAGTGTAGATGTAGAAACAGCGCAGCTGGACTCTTCATCCAGACTCCCTCAGGATTGCTGGGGCAGAGGTTTCAGACTTAAACAGAGAATGGAAGTTTAATTGATGTGCTTTGCATTCATGATAAATCAGTGTTTAACCCCATGTTCTGAAATAATTCTCTGCTGTGTATTTCCAGGATGGAACAAAGACCATCCTGATGAAATATATGCTAACACATAGCCAGGACAAAACATCAGCGGCAAAATGGGGAGCAAGGAAAATTAAACAAGTCCATTAGTATTACACCACAGGGAATAAACATTGACACAAGATTGCAGCAAGAGAAAAAGATGCTTGTAATAATGAAATATAATCACTTCCCTAAGACGACATTCTGCTTTTGTTTGCAGAAGTCAGGTGGGATTCTCTCTCACATAAATGAGAACAAATGATTTGATAATGAGCATTTTGTCTCAGTTCCTAATGCATCTCAGTTGAGCCCTGCTCTTGCCAAATATGTAATTACTCACTGCAAAGTTGTGGATATTCTGATTTGCTTGGGTGATGAGCAGTATTCTGGATTAATATATTCTTAGGAAGATATTAGTGTAATACATCATAAGATTACCATTGACACTAGTAGCATTTATTATTAAGGGAGCAACACTGACCAGCAGATCAATGGGGAACATTGTATATTTTATTTGTGTTAACTTTAAACCTTGACAAGGAAATGGAATATTTTTCATTAGGCAGGAAAATTAAAGACTTGTGCAAAATGACTTGTAAATCTGCTAACTTTCATCGGCCCTTGGGAAAAGCTTCTGTTTTTTTCCTGACTGTTATGAAAATATATGGGAAGAGGCAAACTCTAAAGTTTTGTTACAGGAGCCCAAATCTAAGCATGGGGATATAAAGTCATAAAGGATGATGAATGTAAGAATCCAGTTTATTTGCAGTAATAATAGAGTGAGATAAATGTAAAAAAGAAAGGATACTGTGATTTAAAAATACCAGAACTCTGTTGTGTTTTGGCAGATTAATTTATGTTAAATATCCTGTGCTGGCCTGCAGGGATTATTTGTCAAATTTCATAAAGTGGGCATATTTCTAATTTTGAGCAAAGAGAATCCACATTCATGAGTTAAATTTCCTTCAATACAGATGGGAATAGGTGCCTTATTATTGAGAGAAAATTTGCTGACCTCTCTTTACGCTTGATGTGAGATTCCAGTTAAATTTGGTTAGATGAAGCCATCCTAGTCACAAAAGCTAATTTTAGAACGTGGACATTTTTAATAAGTGAAATAGTAATTAAAATAAAGCAAAAGCAAAAATAAGGCAAAGAATGTAAAAAGGGAGTGAAAGCCTGAAAGAAATTATGAAATCATTTCTCTTGGACCCAGGTGCCTGGGTACAGACACATTCATCAACCAGTGCTATTCAAAAGACAGGCACCACATAAAACTGCCCTCTATCTCCCTCTGCCAACCCCTACTACTTTTTTGAACTAAAGGTTATTCTCTGTAACCAAAGGAACAGAAATAAAAAGTGACTACAAATACTGCTGGTTAACAGGTGTCATGAAATAAAGAATGCAGAACAAAAACAATTAAAGGAACTGAAATACTGCTACAGTCTGAGCTGTAAGAAGCTGAATGTTTCAACAGAGCCATCATTTAATAAAGTCAGAATATAAAAACTTCTGAGTTTTCCCTAAATACTATATTGCAGTCACTGTTAGCTTTCACTTCTTAATTAGAGGTAAGGAGTACATAACTGATAAGGAAAGTACCCCCCCCCCAAAAAAACCAACAAAAACCAAAACCAAACCCCAAACCTGTCTTCAGCTTTCACAGATCTCTACTGTTACATCTTTCAGTGCACCCTTTTGAAGGCCTTTCCAGGTTTCTATGTGCTGCCTTTCCAGTGACAGGCTTGGTACCACATCTCTTGGTAATGCAGAGCTGTAACTCAGTCTGTCGCTGTGCTGCACTATGGTAGCAAAGACCATTCATCAGTAAACGCAATATCTTGGGCCCTTGCAGGCAATACCCTTTGGGAGCCTGAGCACATAGCAGCATGGAAATGGACTGCAAAACAGAACAGAGCTTTTGTGTCAAAGGCTATGCAGTACTCACAGAAATGGATTCAAATCAATGGAAAGACATATTCTGCACATTTTGTGAGACCTACATTTGGCCTCCATCTCACTCCAGTTTACGTCAGTAATGTGTGTTTAAAAATCATCCTACAGGCATGGACAAAGATGCAACAAACACAGTTAAGGGCAAAATTTAACACCTGACATTTTCATCTGAATAAATTCATCCAGGATTCATTAATTCTAAAAGCAAAACCAGAATTTCAAGAATGGGAAATGTGGATCAAAACCTCCAGTTTTGTAGATCTTACTCCACTGCACAGAGCTTTGCCTTTAGACTTGTGTCAGAGATCTCACAGCTCCATGCTTTCCCCAATGCTACTACTGGGAGTGCTTACATTTTATGATTTCCTGGCCAACAGATATGTTATCTTCTATTTGTTTTAGCAAATTCGTGATATGCATAGCATGTTGAAAGAACTGAGCAATACACTGAAGCCCATGAAAAATTTCTTTAACAAGTGATTATTTCTTTTGAGCTATGAAAAGAATATAGAGAATTGAAATGTGTTTCTTTTGAAACTTGGAGAATTTACCTTTTAGGACTGCATTAATACTCTGCTTTTAGTTCATTATAAGCTTATAAAAATGAAGGAAAAATCTCATTCATAGACTTATTGCACAAAATGAAAACATAGAAGGATGAAGGAGAAAATAAAGATCTGTCATTACAAGTATATTTAGTTTTATATATGTCTATTTACCCTAACATAGGACATTCTTTGTAAATATTCTCACATTTCTAATAGTCTGGGAGACAAGCATGTATTTTTAAAGATCTTTCATTTAAAAGAAATACATAAGGTCTATCAAATTGCATGATTGAAACCCACATACCACAGCACGTAGTATAACACACAAAGGAGAGCTGGGCCACGTAAAAGCCCATCAAAAGGTGCTACAACAATAACACTAATACTCTTCATACTTTCCTCAAAAGGACCTGCAGTTTTCTCACTGTATCTTTTAGTCTGCTTGACATTTCTCTACAGTGAATTTGACTATGAAATAGACGCAAGTGGTTATGTTAAGTTCTTGTGAGAAATGATGAAGTCTGAGAAGTTTATTGACATCAGGAATGGCTTCTCTGAACCGTTACTTAAATGTCCTGTCAGACTGTCAGGCTTATCTCAAAATTCTTCACACTTCTTGAGAAGGCTGGCCTGAAATTTGTCACTGAAATGCTATTTAACAAACATTATTACTTTTGTTTAGGTCACAACATTTAAAAAACAGTGATTTTTATGAGAAGTCCCATGGAAGGTTTTTTTTTTTCTTTTTTGGTAATATTATAATTTTATTTCAAATGTCATTTTGGGGGGTATTATTTTTATACTATGCTTTATATTTATTTCTCACATGGACTTAATGATCCCTCTGCTGGATTCTTACAAATATTTTGAAGGCATCTTCTGGTCAGTGCTGCTTGAAAAACCTTTTCTGTGGATCAACGTATATCTCCTGTTGTTTATAGTGAATCAGTTTGCCTATACAAAAGGAAAAAAAACAATAAAAGGTAAAGATGGAAGCCAATCCAACCACACACACATAAACAATTCCTAACACTTCCCTTCCACTGCATGTGGAGAAGAGAAGGGGAATGTACCATGGGGTAAACAACTCTCAGTGATTTGTTGTTACAGTCACAGTTCGATACCTAAACAAATAATTTTAAGAGTAGAAATTATTAAGTCTGGTTTTATGTGATATTTGCTTGGATTATTTAGTGTCTGATAAAGTGCAAGTTCTGCCCTAAGCTTTCCTGGGACTGGAGTGTTCATAGTGTCCCTCTCCTGGCGAATCTTTGGTTTCTAATAACATAACTGATCTCACTCTGTGGGGTCCCCAACAGTGGGATGCCAATTTGACTCTTCCTCCTGTTCCTGTTTTCCTGCACCTTGGAGGAATTTGATAGTGCTGAGACCGCTACACCTCTGTCCAGAAGTTTGGTTGAAAGTGGCTGGCAGGTTCAAGCATTACTGAAGGAGATAGAGAATGATGGATTGGCAGATACTGGAACAGAGACAATGTCATCTCACAAACCTAATTTTCCTTGGAAGTCAAGCTAATGTGGAAGAAAATTCAGATACACATTCACAGAAACATTTAATACCCATCTATTCTAGCCCCTGCTATTGTGACTTTGCTTCTCAGGCCTATTTAATAGAAGCCATATCTCAAAGGAGCATTTTAAATCCTAATTGCTGTGGAGACAGCTACAATAGGCTTTTATCCAAGAATGGAAGTTCTCACCTGTAAAATACTTTTTTTTTTCATAATGCCTAATTAACAATTAAATAGAAGCTTATCTTTTAAGTTCTCTTTTTTAGGTTATTAATCTTTCCCCACTGTGTATTACATAAATTGCATGAAGGCAGTCAGTTCCTTTTAACTGTCTTCCCATACAATAGATTTATATTCCAGTTATAGATCTGAGGACTTTGCGGCACAGAAATCATACGTAATAGGCAAAGATATTCTAGACCAGTTCAGCTGGTGAGCTGTCCACTTTGCAAATGGCTATTTTCTTGTGACAAGCTGCAGTCATTACTGCATCATATAGAAAATCAGATTTAATATATACCTTGTGTGTTATTGATTCAATTCCATCTTGGTGGTAATAGTAGAAAAATATTTTAACAGTGTGTTACTTTGATTAAGAGTTGATAGGATTCACACCCACGAGAGAAAATTTTTATGTAATACTGTTGAAGCCAGACCTCATATAAGACTCAGGCACCTTGCTATTAGGGCAAATGTTCATACTTCTCCATGTGACCCCACCTCTGGGCAGGAGGGATATGTTAGGGAAGGATCATTTCATGCCAACCTATAAGATTGTTTCTGCTGGGGCTGCAGCATGCAGGTTTTCAGTGCTTGGTCCCTCACTGAGAAGCAAAATCCCGGTGTCCAAGCACCCTAGCCAATGCCTCATAAGGACAAGCCAAACAAGCATCATACTGAGCATGGCGAAGACATACTGCTAGCAAAGAGGGAAAACAAAGAGCAAGGGAAAAAATATCAGCAACCAAGCCCTTTCCAGAGATTACACTTCTAAATCAGGGCTGTGGGTAAACACCTCCATCTGTTGAGCATCCCAATCCTCCCCAGAGACTAGGCACCTAAAAATGTCTTTGAAAGAATTGAGCAGTTCAGTCTCTCTCATGCTTTTCCTTATAAAGTGTGGACTGAATAGGAGAGGATGGAGAAGGGTAGCTGCATAGTTAGTACTCCTCCTGAAAAGAAGTCACCTGAATTGTAGGTTTTTCTCTACCTGGGGAGATTAAACACATATCTCGCATATCATGGCAACACATCCAGACAAGGCTTAAGATGGAGAAAAAGGCACATATTTTATTGGCAACCTGCATACTTGATTATGCTGGTTTACTGTTACATTATTGTGCCCCACAATATAACATATTGCAAAGTAATGCATCCTTGCAATGCTATAAGGTCTTTAGTGCTTAATTTGTGTTCAGTGAACACTTAGTAGTCTGTATTTAGTAGCATATTAACTTGGTGGGAAGGAAATCCTGTAAATTCTAATAATCAAGAGTATCACATTTAAAATCAGAAAGTGTATGATCTGAAGATGAAAATTAATTTTGGAAGCTAAATCATTAAAAGTATGTTCCCTTTCTTTTAAGATTTTGTGAGTGCTCTTTGGCATACATAAATTCTTTCCCTCTTCCTCCTACATATATACGAACTATTCCTCTCCCCTACCCCCTCCCTGAGGTTTCATTCCTATTGTGGAGAAGTAAAGATTAATGTAACTATTCGCATTCATAATTTGGTTTGGCAGAATTCCAAATGGTGGATTTTGATTTCTAGAACCAGTGTAATTCAAGATTGTTTAGATCCAAGGTTTTGAATCCATCTTCATTTAGAAATGAGATCTAATAACAAGATGATTTTCTCCTTTGCACAAGCTCTCTTCAGAGTACCTTTTCCCTGTTGAAATTCAGCATTCATTGGCTTCAGGTTTGCTTCTGAAACCTTCTTTCTCCACAGCTGCATTGTTAGAGCACTTTTATTATTTTTAAATAAGAGTGTTTCCTGCCTTTCCCTTGCCTGATTGTGAGCTGTTGGTCTGATGCTCACAAAGTTCAATTTGACAATATTGAATGTCCTGGAGTACAGACTGCATGAGGATTTGAGGATCACTTTTCTCTTCTGCATTTCACGAAAAGAGGAATGCCTTTTTGATTCAAATTATTAGCTAGTCATTATCTTCTTTGTTAACACACATTAATACTATTATTGAATAAACCAGCACTGGAATAAAAAAAAAAAGAATGCTGTAAAACCCAGAATTAAACTAAAAAGCATTCAGACTGGTGTCTAAGACTCAGTATATAAAAACATTTGTGGTTCTGTCCTCTTAGAGCTATTGCTTCTAGTTTCTGCCTGTCACCAATGCCCTTTCCATGGGCTTTTCTCCCCTAAGCTATAAGCTACCATGGATACACTGTATTGGGATAAAATAGAGTGAACAGTATTGCATGGCTTTCTCTATTTGCTTTGCAAATATAATAATATGCAAATTTATGTTTCATCTTTGCTTAATTTTTTCCAGTTGTAGGTCTTCTATTGCTGAGGAAGATACTTATCGCATAGATTTCCATGACAGTGATACAATATAAAAAGCCACCAATTAATTTCTCCTTGATCCTGCCAAACTATAGAGATTCCCAAGCCTCTTTGATGGGGTACACAAAATGCCAAAATTTCATTAAGTATCCCTACCTACCTCAATTATTAGGGTAAAACCCATTGTGATAGTATGCTGAGAAGAGGGTCCCAAACAGTAGCAATGTCTCCTTTCAATGAAATCTCATCTCTGCTCCACTCTATATTTCATTTCTCTTTTTACTTGCATAATTTCTTCTAATTCTTGTTTTTCCACTAATTATTCTTTTCCTTTCAGTCTTCCCATCATTCCATTTACATCACTCTTTTTTTTTCCTTTTAAATCACCCACTAAACATTAATAATCTTAAATGTTTCCAGATTCTTGTCCTTCTAAAATTAATTAGCCTGGCACACTTTACTCTTCACAAATTCTACTGTGAGAATAAAGAGCCTCTGTGGACCAGCCTTTACCACCAGTTCTAAACCAGCAAAGAGTTATCACAACCTGGTAAAACCTAAAAATATATAACCAACCTCATGCATGTATTGAGGAAGTATATTTCAGTTACCATCAGTGGCTAACAGATACTTGGTTTCTTGTACAATTCCATCTATGCCGCTTTTTCAAAAGGTCAGGCAAGATATAAAACACAAAAAGATTTTGCAAACTCATCTGTACTGTACTGAATTTACATCAAAGACGGATAGCACAACTTGATGTTTGGTGAGCTGCCTACTCCACAAATGTACAGGAAGAGTGAGTTGATACCACTTCTGTAGAATTTCAGTCAAGAGTAGGGGAAATTCTTCATGGCTTATCATAGAATCATAGAATGGTTTGGGTTGGAAGGGACATTAAAGATCATCTAGTTCCAACCCCCCTGCCATGGGCAGGGACACCTTCCACTAGACCAGGTTGCTCAAAGCCCCATCCAACCTGGCCTTGAACACTTCCAGGGATGGGGCATCCACAGCCTCTCTGGGCAACTTGTTCCAGTGCCTCACCACCCTCACAGTGAAGAACTTCTTCCTTACCCTTATCTAAATCTACCCTCTTTCAGTTTAAAGCCATTACCCGTTGTCCTATCGCTGCATGCCCTTGTAAAAGGTCCCTCTCCAGCTTTCTTGTAGGCCCTCTTTAGGTACTGGAAGGCTGCTATAAGGTCTCCCCGGAGCCTTCTCTTCTCCAGGCTGAACAACCGCAACTCTTTCAGCCTGTCTTCATAAGAGAGCTGCTCCAGTCCTCTGATCATCTTTGTGGCCCTCCTCTGGACTTGCTCCAACAGGTCCACGTTCTTCTTACTTGGGAGCCCCAGAGCTGAACACAGTACTCCATATGTGGTCTCATGAGAGCAGAGCAGAAGGGCAGAATCACCTCCCTTAACCTGCTGGTCATGCTTCTTTTGATGCAGCCCAGGATACAGTTGGCTTTCTGGGCTGCAAGCACATGTTGCTGGGTCATGTTGAGCTTCTTGTCAACCAACACCCCCAAGTACTCCTCAGCACTGCTCTCAATCCACTCATTACCCAGCCTGTGTTTGTGCTTGGGATTGCCCCGACCCATGTGCAGGACCTTGCACTTGGTCTTGTTGAACTTCATGAGGTTCACATGGGCCCATCTCTCACGCCTGTCAAGGTCTCTCTGGATGTCATCCCTTCCCTCCAGTGTGTCAACTGCACCACACAGCTTGGTGTCATTGGCAAAATTCCTGAGGGTGCACTCAATCCCACTGTCCATGTCACAGACAAAGATGTTGAACAGCGCCAGGTCCAATACCAACCCCTGAGGAACACCGCTCATGACTGGTGGATTTACCCTTAGTGAAGCCCTCTTGGCTGTCACCAATCATGTCCTTATTTTCCATGTGCCTTAGCATAGTTTCCAGGAGGATCTGCTCCATGATCTTGCCAGGCACAGAGGTCAGGCTGACTGGCCTGTAGTTGTCTGGGTATTCCTTTTTTCCCTTTTTAAAAATGGGGGTTATGTTTCCCCTTTTCCAGTAAGTGGGAACTTCCCCAGACTGCCACAACTTCTTGAATATGATGGATAGTGGCTTAGCAACTTCATCTGCCAGTTCCCTCAGGACCCATGGATGCATCTCATCAGGTCCCATGGACTTGTGTGTCTTCAGATTCCTTAGATGGTCTCAAACCTGGTCTTCTACAGTGGGTGGTTCTTCATTCTCCCAGTCCCTGCCTTTGCTTTCTGCACCTTGGGTGGTGTGGCTGGAGCACTTGCCGGTGAAGACTGAGGAAAAAAAGTTGTTGATTACCTCAGCCTTCTCCTTATCATGGGTAACCAGGTCTCCCATTTCCTTCTGGAGAAGGACCACATTTTCCTTAGTCTTCCTTTTATTACCGATGTACCTATAGACACTTTTCTGGTTGCCCTTGATGTGCCTGGCCAGATTTAATTCTATCTGGGCTTTAGCTTTCCTAACCTGATCCCTGGCGGCTCGGACAATTTCTTCTTCCAGGCTACCTGTCCTTGCTTCTACCCTCTGTAGGCTTCCTTTTTGTGTGTGAGTTTGTCCAGAAGCTCCATGTTCATCCTTGCAGGCCTCCTGGTGGTTTTGCCTGACTTCCTCTTTGTTGGGATGCATTGCTCCTGAGCTTGGAGGAAGTGATCCTTGACTATTAACCAGCTTTCTTGGGCCCTTCTTCCCTCTAGGGCTTTATCCCATGGTACTCTACCAAGCAGATCCCTGAAGAGGCCAAAGTCTGCTCTCCTTTTGTTCATGGTACTCCTTATCTTCATGGTACTTCTCAGTACCTCCACTAACTCAACATAAAAGGCAGTAGTGGAGGAACCGAAGACAGCAATACTTGAGACAATTATGCTAAAGTTAGAAATCAAGCTATTCAAGAGCAGCTTTAAGCATTACTGGAAAAAAAGAGGTATCATTCTGGCTTTTTGAATGTCCCACTTCTGTGCCAGTATCAAGTGTATGAGAAAAATTATTTGTATACAGCTAAAAAAAGATCATTCTGTGAAATTCTTCCTCATGCCTTGAAACTTCAAACTGAATAGACTTATCTCGGGCTTTGCTTTTCACAGATCTCTTTCTCAGTCTAATCAAAACAACACTTATGATAAACCAGTACCTTTCTCTCTGAATTATTTCCTTGGCTTTCTGTCTCTCACTGCATCAGATTTGTTTCTTTGTTCTTATCTTCTTCATAGTTCTCACCTTTCCTTGTATTTTTTGTCCTTTTGTAGTGTCGCACAAATATTTACACAATAAGGTAAGAAGATATTTTGGTAACAGGTTTGGCAGATTGCTACAGTGGAAATAACAATTAGTAAATGTGTAGAACCACTGATAAAATCTACCAAACAAATGCTATTGTTTGGAAGAAATTGGCAACAACACTAATTATCAAACAGAAGAGTTATAATGGTCTTACCATGTTTCTTTTGCTAGTAGGAATTACAGTTCATGAATAAGATATACAATTATATTAATGTATCAAATGAAAACAACCCAGGACAAGAAAGGAGTCCTGTGAATACAAACTGTAAACCTCCAATGATTTAGTAAAAGTTTAAGTAGAGACAGGATCATGTGAAGCATAGGAACAGATCTAAAACCACAAAATTATGAGATAGCTTAAATCCAAGAGAGTGAAAAATCAGTATTGACACTCAAAGGATGTGATGTTGCCATCTGTAAGAGGACTGTTTATCTTCAGCAACATCTGTAAAACACAGACACACATTGCAAATTGTGTGATTGCTGGACATGTGACAAGCAGTAAGCTTTAGACTCATTAAACAACTTCAAAGAAAAGTATTTCTATTGTACTAAAAGAAAATTAGATGGAAAGGAACAAGAGGAATATATAACTGCCATGAAAATCCAGAAAAGAGATGTAATTAAAAATTAGGAGAAGCAATTAAAACAGGCACAAGAGTTTCTCAGGAAACACAACCATGTGTTTTGCTACTTATCTACTCAACATAAATAATTTAGATCACAAACTAAGCAATTATCCCATAATATATTGTTCAAATGCCATCATTAACTAGAAAGCAGAAATATGCTGTGTTCTTCTAAAGTTAATGGGTAGATGACATTTGCAGATAAGTAAAATATATGCTCATCAGGTGAAAATACCAAATTGAATTATGAAATTATTTCAGTCTGGTCTAACTTCAGAGACAGAAATTTATGGGGACGTCAGAACCTTTTGAATAAAATGACTCTTCTGAGCAGCGACACTGGTGTTGACTTCTCTCTCCTCATCACAACTTCCAGTATAGCTTGCAGAAATCTTCCTTTTGAGAAAGAGGTTCCACAAAAATCTGTGCCATTGACTACAGAAATACTTTAAGATAAGAGTGATGTTATTAAATGAGACAGTACTTTTAGAGCAGTAGCTAGAACCAAGCTCCCTCTTCTCTCATGTGCATATTGTAATTGGTTACTCGGGGCTTTGAACCTGAAAATTGTAAAGGAAAAAGTATTTTGGAGGGGAAAAAAGTTGGCTTATGAGGCATGATTTGACATAGCAGAAGACTTGCTTGCAGGCATTTAGCATTTGTTATTTTCTCTCTGAGCTGTCTGACTTTCTTCCAGCATCTCCAATCTGTTCCAGTCCTCATCCACTCAGTCTCAGCCTTCACTCCTCAGCCTCTCTCAGTTCTTACCCACCTCATCCCTGTCTCTGCTTTGGCTTCCCCCATCTCCTCATCTTGCTCTTGGTGTGATTACCTCCGCTACCCAGGCACCATTCCCCACCAGATTCTTTGATCTAAGCCTTTATATGGATATTTTTGATATAAAATCCCAACCTCATCCCTACCACTAACTTCTCAAATTTCTCCTCAGCAGCAGTGCCATGGTTACTGGTGCGTTGTGAGACACAGTCTCCCCTGCCTCATCTGTTTAATTATTCCTGTAGCTACCTGGCTCTAAGCATCCCCTACTACCTCCTGTCACTCATAATCCTCCTTGCTCCCCCATTCCTGACCTTGACTCTTGTTTGTCATGTCTCAACCCCCTTTCCCCATGTCTGAAAAATCCCACTTTCTCACATTCCCTTTCCTTCCTTTATCAATTTGGAGAGTACTGAAAAGGCAGGAGGGACAACCCCACTGCCCAGCTCCATCCCACCTGCAAAGAGATCTTTCAGGGTCAGCTGGTTCCTGCAGCCTCTGGGATCATCATCCTCCATCTCATGTCAGCACATGTGAGCTGAATCACTCAGAGCTGGCAAAAGTTTGAAAGCTTCCAGTGAGAGTGCTGTCTTCAGAAACTCTAGACATTAAAGTCAATGAATATTGGACATACTGAAACAGTAATTTTTTTTAAATGTATATAATGAAGCTGAGATGGTTTCTGCCCAAATCTGCAAGATAATCTTTCAGAATATCCCATGTTCTGGGGACACTAAAGGGGCAGGAAGGTGGTCTGGAAACCTCAGGGAACTGATGCAACTCTGAGAGTTGCTTGTGTATCCTGCTCTCACTAGAAGTGGTATTCAGCTTCAAAAAAAAAAAAAAAACCCTTTATATATTCACCGTGGGAACAAAAATGTGGGGTTTTTTTATATTTTGTAGAGATTTTTGCAACATTTGTATTTCTCCTGCAGAGAATGCCAAGGTGATGTAAGAAAGGTATCTGGTTCTAACATCTCTTTTATCTGGTGTGTCTCAGATTTAGCACTAACAGACTAGGAACACTGTCTCTGTCTGTCAGTGCCAATACAGTATCTTCTGTAAGCATTCTGATTTGTTGTTTTCAGAGAAAAGAGTAGCAAAATCTCTGTCTGCCAGAGAGTGAAACTGAGACAGAGAGGTGATTTTTGCAAGACTACACCATTCTTCTGTGGTTAAATCAGTAAAGGAATCCATGTTCCCTCTGTTTAGGATGAGTACTATAACCGTTAGTCTATGTTATTTCTGGATGAGTTCACTGGGAAGAATCATCTAAATAGTTCAGTTACATTTCCTGCACATTTTGCAAACCTTAAATGAAGGCTACAGGTTACTACAACAGCTTCTTTCCACCATCATTTACAAAAACCTAGAAATTCAGAACTTGAATTTTAATAATTACAACATTCAGAGAAATTAAAAAAGGTGAAATACAGCCTTAGTAGCTGACTTTTTTTTCTCAAGTTGTGCATATCCCTTCTTTCTCTGTCATTCCAACTTAGTAAACTAGAATCCAGATAATCAATTTAGTTAAGAAGGCAATAGTTATAAAGCAAAATCAAATAAGCACCCTAACAGGAAAGAAAAAATTTAAATCCAAGAAATTAAACCTCTCCTTAATATAGCTGGTTTTTTTTTCACAGAGCTGTTCATTAGCCAAAAGGGAGACAAAACCTAAAACCCAGTGGCAAACACTATTAGCAAGTTCTTTATTCAGATTACACAAAGGAAATGAGCACATTCTGAAAAGACAATGGGTTGAATGTAAAGGCCAGCAATACAGGAGACAATCAGGACTGGCTTCTAATGGGAGAGGAAGCCAGAACAAGTATTATCCAGAAAGATCCGGACATTGTGGAAGAAATGACTCAGCTCTCTTCTGGTATTTGAGGAAAGGAATTCTGTTAGGATACAAAACTGCTGAGACTTGGGCAGATCCTCCTCACCAGGCATGTATCCTGGAGCAAGTGATGTTGTTTCATGGTACTGGCCATGTTGTAGCTCAGGAAGGAGAACACCTGCTCTGTATTTGCTTCTCAACTTTTGACATTTAGGAAGGATGAGATTAGATTAGGTTTTTAAAAAAGCTAAGTGGCTAAGGCTGCTGAGGGAGACAATATCTACTCTCTGTAAGACCATGTGACTCTACCATAGCCACAGTCACAGTAAATTCTCAGAGATTACTCTGAAAACTTGCTTTAGATTTAGCACTTTCAGGCACTGCCTCTGCACTGTTGTCTTTCAAGCCACAAAACAAACCAAGGACTAAAACATAGTCAAGCTGGCAAATCAACTTTCCACTTTCTTTTTTTAAGTGGAGACTCTTTTGAAATGCAAGATTTCATATCCCCTGAATGATCCTCAGATCTTTGTAGTCTTTTAAGCACTCCTCTGAGATACAGCATAATGCTACCAGCATAATAGAGTCAGTCAAAAGCCTTGTTATACACAGATATGACACAAGAGTTAAGTACAACAAACATCCTTGTCAATCAAAATTCATGTTAAAATGGGAGCTCATGTCAATGCTGTCATATCTTCCTGACAGTTGAATGCAGACAGAAAATTTTACAAGCCTTTAATACATCTATGAAATGGACTGCTCTGCTATTGCTTTCAATTGCCTACACCTGCTAAAACTATCCTAACAGTTCCTGTTCCCCTTAGGAGCCATCAGCCTAAAAGCCTCTCTGGGTTCTTTCTCCTCTGTGAGATAAAATTTTACATGAAGATCACTGTCTGAAATATATCTATGCTCTAGTTCTTCCAGAGGATGTGGAGTTTGATTTAAGAATTAGTGCATGGAACTCAGAAAAAAATTATGATGTCTCTTTTGGCCTTAAACACTGCAAAAATCTGCCTTCACTTATTCATACAAAGAACTTTTAAGTTGCATGGGAGCTCTTCTACCACTGTCTAATAAGAAATCGTCACTACAGAATCAGTTTGAGTTATGTATGTTCACATTAGCTCCTCACAAGTTAGTTTAAATGGAGTTAGAACAGAAAGCAGTACTAAGCTATGGGTGCTAGTGGTAGTGGCTAGGGAATTATGTCTAGGCTATTTCCCACAGACAGGCAAAACACTGTATGGGCATTGGTATACCTTTAATTAGGTATTTTGGTTTGAGGAGAGGACAGAAGTTAGATGCAACATATACATACTCACTAAAGAATAAAACAGTTTTATTCATTTTACCTCTGCAGTGCAGACAAATCCTAAGCGTATGGTAACACTCGCAGAGCTGCACCATGAAGGAATCTTTCCTGGTAAGGCAGAGAGATTACCTTCAGGAGTAGTGCAAAATGCTGGGATGAGTAACCCCTGCCTTTTCTCTTGTTCCCACTAGAAAATATGCTACAGGTGAAGTTAGCAAGCAGTCCTCCCCACTGGAGGTGTATGACTCTGTTGCCACTGCTTTTTTGTCCTCACCCAGACAGCTGCCATACAGCTGGCCCTGGCAAGAGGTTTATTGGATGGGAGACCCATAGGTCTACTTGCTCAAAGCCTTTAAGTAAAGCTGCAGCAAAGTCAGCATGTCCTTTGAAGGGATGCCACATATGAGCGTATGTTACTGAGGTTCACTGCTTGCTTCACCCACTGTCCAGAAAGCAGAGGTGCAGGCAGCCAGCCGAGCAGCTGACACAAACCTGGAGGAGGCTCCATGGAGAGGTAAGCCCTGAGTGCTATCATTGTCTTACTATGGCTTTGTCTGTGGATGACACTTTGGGGCAGCTGCTAGCAAAAGATGAGTTTCACTAGGGGGAATCTCATGTCAAGGTAAGTGTATTCATTTTACCAAAAGACAAAATGAAACTTTATACACTCTCACACTGGAGAAGAAGATCAAAATTCAGGGAGTCATTTAGCTGCTATAATGTCTTTTCCTGGTCTGCTATAAAGTGTGTTCACCTGTCTGCAGAGCCTAGCCATTTGAAGACTATTCTGGACACATAGCTGATTTGTTCCAGAACCTCTTCCCCCTCATTTCTGATCTTGTCCCTAAGGGCTGTTTCTGAAACAAGAATTTATGTCCTGTAGTTCAACACATCGCATCCATAATTGCAAACAACAGAACTGAAAATTACACTAACTCTGCATTACATCCAACACGTCTGGATCATTTTCTACACAAGAAATAATTAATCTTCTAGGGAGCTTTTCCATCAACCTAATGGTTGCTTTGGGAATTAAATTCCCCTTACCGCCTTCTAGCAAGTCATTAGAGATTAGAGAGATGAGAGAATAAAGTTGACAAGAATCTTGCCTTTCACTTCATCTGCAGTAGGTTAGGGCCATACTTGATCAGTGAAGTCCCCTGAAAGAATTTAGATGTAAAAATCTGAGTTTCACATGAAATCTGAAGCTTTTGTGAGTTGAAGAGGAACTTGAGTGCTTTTTGCTTGTGTTTTGAATCAACTTTTCTCATAATAAGTTCAAAAGTTATTGTTATGATCATCTGCAGAAAATAGTGCTAAATTAATTCCATAAAATTTTATGAGTGAAATTATACAACATAGTAATGAAATGCAAATATCCTCATTCATTAGGCTCATCCATTTCAATTGTACCTACGGTACATGTCTCAGTGGGGACTGTTAATCATACAGCAGCATGCAGAAAAAAATATATTATATTAATTAAATAGCCACATTATGCAGCTGGGTGCTGAATTATGCCCATGAAATTCAACATAGCATACATTATTATTTTTATTAGAGCAACAGAATCTTCTTTTTACTGAATTTGGGGCAACACAATGTCATTTTGGTGTGCATCACAAGTAACAAATGAAGAACAGTCCAGTATTTCAAATGATAACAGTATTCTCCAAAAAAACCTCTGCATGAATTCACAGAACAGAGATCCTTCAAAGAGCTGTTCACAGGCACATGGATCAGTCCATGCAGACCTCATTGAAAGACTGAAGCACATAGGAAGATTAGAGGGCTGGACAGAGTAGAAAGGATTGGCAGAATTGAGCCCTCAGATTCAAACATTCAGCCAAGTTACTCCAGTTTACCCAAGACTGAATACAGTTTATTTGCTTATCCACTATGCAGTGCCTTCAAGGATCTTGAGCACTTTAAAGACTGAGCTACTAGTATGCACATTAAATAATGTGCTTGTGGTATGTTTGCATTCACAGAAAGACACTGCTTACTGTTATGTACGGAAAACCAAAAAGAGTGTGTGTAACTTTCTACTTCCATCAGTACACTGTGCATATCCTTAATGATGCCTCAAAGCCAGTTTCTCACCAGGATTTTGAACATTTAAAGTTAACGGAGGTTTAGTTCTGGAATCAGAGTTTAACATCCCCGAGTCCCACTTAAAAATACTGGAATCAATGGCACAAGCGAAGCAGAGAAAAGTTCACTTCAGCAAACCTAGCCAGTGTAAAATGTCATTTTTCCTTTACATATAAAATATAGCACTTCACACTGTAGATTATGCTACAAAGAGGAAGAATGAAACATATGCAGGACAGGGCAAATTCATATTTTACAACATGCTTTCAGGTTACTGAAATATTAGTTTTCCCTCTGAAACCCCACGATGTAAGACCTGTTAACCAGTAATACTTGAAGAAAAAGCAGCATTTACATTTGTATACTACAAAGCATTTCAGACTCCTTATAGATTTGTGGCAGTGGCATCAGAACACATAGAAAACAGGCATCTAGCCCTGTCAGGACACTAGATTTTAGGCTCTTTATCTAGCCAATGGCTAGAAATATGCATCAACAAAATTCATTGTTTATAAAGGCCTGGCCTAAAGAGAGGCAGGAAGGGGTGCAGTCTCTTCCACCCAGATTGTTCTGGGGCTGGGTTATTCTGCAAGAAAACATGCTTCAGTTCCTGTATTTGGAGGAGACACAGGGACCTGTGTTTGCCAGAGGGCTTTAACCAGTAATCTGTCATACAAAATGCTGATAGCCATACATTTTCATCCTGTCTCTGTGTTTCTGGATAAAGTGACAGTACCTGCTGTGCTTCACACTGAACCAACGGCTTGCCATGGGCTCTCCGCATCTTCTGGTTATGCCCTAGGGATCAGAACTCTGGGCTACAGAATTGGGTTTCTCTTTATACCTGTTATACCATTAAACCATCCTTGCTCTGTGAACATCAGGCCACATAAGTAACTTCACTCATATGAGATCTTACTGAATTCAGTCTATCACTCTGGCCCCCAAAGGATTTACTTTGCATCTAGGCAGCATTCATGTTTCCCCACTGGATGCAAAGACATGCAGCTCCTGTACAGAAAGACATGTAAGCATACATAAAAAGCAGTGCATGGATAGCGCCACTGAGTCCAAGGGAACTGCCTCCCTGCCATTAAGTTAGCTGTGGCTTTTAGAGACTTCCTGAACAGGAATCAGTATCCAATTGGGCATATTTTGTCCTATTTTTAAATAAATGACAGAACCAAACTGGTGCTATGTATGATACAAGGGAAAACTTTTAAAATTATTTTAGAGCTGCATTTTTTGTTGCTTCCTTGCATATCAAACTTAAATTCAGTCTTAAAGTGGCCCTAGTTTTTCACCATTAATAAACATTTTGATGCACCGTGGTTGTAATGCCATTCACGTTGCAGTGGAGACTGCAGCCGTGATAGCACTGTCTGGTTTCTTCACCGATTTATAAGCCAGCTGTAAAACTTTGCTCTAGTTTTAAAACAAATAGAACATTGCCAGTTGAAAGCAACTGTTTAAACCAGAATTTTATATATAAATACATAAAAAGTACATTGTGTTAATTTGTGGGATTCCCTTTACAGAAAAAGTATGTTATTAAGAGCCTTTCATTTCTTGAGCATTATGTCTAGATTGGTAGTCATCTAAATGAATCAAGAGCTATTCAGTCAAAACTTGAGGTCTGGATTCACTTGAATAGGCTCATTGTGCTCAATAATGTTAACTGCTCAAGAGTTAATAAGAAGATTAATTCAGTAACTCTTTGCATGCTGGCTCAATACATTGTTCCTAACAAGCCATACTGAACTCTCATGATGGATATGAAATCACTCAGGTCACCACTGTGTGGCCAGCTAATCTGACATTTGAATTCAATTCTGATTTTTAACAAAAGATCCTCAAATTTAAAAGGGTAGATTTTTTGCACACTAGTAAGCCAGAGCAATGTTCTTCTGTGTTTCCTCGGTTTG
Source organism: Haliaeetus albicilla (assembly GCF_947461875.1). Taxonomy (NCBI): domain Eukaryota; kingdom Metazoa; phylum Chordata; class Aves; order Accipitriformes; family Accipitridae; genus Haliaeetus; species Haliaeetus albicilla. The sequence continues at coordinate 27,358,144 of NC_091487.1, read as the reverse complement.
TTTTGACATTAGTCTATGAACAGAACAAGTTACAGCTAGGACCATTGCAATTACCCACTCTGACCTATATAAAGCAACCCATAGCATTTAGGGACATTTCCATATTTGTACTTTCTAGGACCTGGCACAGGTTTTTCCCAGACATTTCAGGGCAGCTGCTTATCTGCTGTAGCAGTCAATCCATAATGATCTCCCTTACCATTTTACTACAGCACCAAGACCAAATACAGCAATCACAACAGTAACAGAGATTGCTACAGGAGGAAGAAAATAAACTGCAGAATTCAGCTGGAAACAGAGAAACACTCAACACTATTCCCAGGAACAGCACCAATTTCCAGTGGAAAATCAAAGCACCCCAAAGAACATTTGGGGTCTGCATCTTCAAGACACACAGATTTCAGAGAAAAGAAACTAATCACTTCTGACAAAGGTACATTTGTTAAACTTTCAGCTGCCTACAAGAGATCAAAGCTGAACCTTTCCTTCCTATTTGCACAGTCCATAAATCAAACTCAGACAATGAATTGGTTGTCAGCAATTGAAGCCCTCAATTGTAATAAATAAATAAATAGATAGGTGATAAATAAATAAACAAACACATACAACAGAATTACTTTTTTGTTGCAATTGTATTAAAGCTGTAAACTAAAACAACTGCCTACAATGTCAGCCAGATCTATTATTCACTCTGACACGGTCACCCAATATTGGCATGAACTGCTGCAGGGAAGCATTCTCATAATCAGAGAGTTGAAAGCAAGGCCATCGATCATGGTTCTCTTTCCCAGGCTCAATTAAGAAACATTCTTCTTTCTGCTCCTGTTTTATCACCTTTTTATGGTTTTGGTGTTGATGCTTCTTTGGGCTTTCTTCATGTTTTCCCTTGCAGCAGTGGACACTGAGTGCTAATAAGTCAAACACTTGTCATTTAACTTCAGTACAAATATTGCCTGTTCAGATAGGGTTATATTTTGCTTTTTTTCTCATGACTCTGTGTCCTTTTGACAGCATGTGTGATATAATATCATACCATAATAGATTTGAATATATACTATAATAATTACGGTCTCTTTTCAGACCTGTAGCTTGAAACATGCTATTCAAGTTAGACCCACATGTAAGATTTTGCTTGACTACTTTCTCCAAGGTCATAGAGGTGCTGAAGCAGAAGGCCAATTCACACATTGTAAGTAATATTTGATGCAAAGTGCTACGTGCCATCTTAATAGATTATTGAATTATTTTTTTTACTTTATTTTTCTCCAGAGAGTGAACATTATTAACTGCCCTACACTTTGTTTGCACAGTTTTCACTGAGAATGAGCTAGTGCTCCTTTCCAAAAGAATTCGTGGGATATGTTTGGGTGACTTAACAAATCAAAGCAATTCATATTGCTGGACTGACACTTTGAAATTAATAGAACAGGGCTGGCAAATGACAAGATCCAAAAAAGGACAGAAGTGTCACAAGACTAACCTTAAGCTACCTGGAACTCCAAGTAAATAGAAAGTCCCAAATTATATCCTTACGTTTCTACTGTAATGTGTAAAAGGGAGTCTCCAGCACAAAGGACAGTATACAAAAAACAGTATTCTGAATGAAGCCTTCCTTCCCAATGGATACATATTGAGACAGCTGTGTGTCCTAAATTCTTTCCCTTTCTGGAACTGAATGGAGAAAACTAAGATTTCATTGATTTTAAGCTGGCTGCAACAGGATGGACTAGACACAATCCAGCATAATGCCTGCCAATACCAACTTAACGTCCCACAGCTTCAGAGAAGAATTCATCTGGCAGAGTGAGTTTTGACTGGATCAACACTTCTTATCATGACATTGTTCTATTTCCAACCTGCTGCAGGGCATCAAAAGAAAAAGTGATTCCTCTTCCATTAAAAACACTGCCAGTGGCAGAGGAGGCAGTACTGCCAATTTTCTTTTTCATGTGAAAGTATGAAGTGCTAGAGGAGCCGCTCACCTGATAGAAAGACCAAGATTCAGCTGAGAAGGGCAGGAAATATGCTGAGCTATTTTACTTTCAGCACACGAGCCATAGTAACTGATTAAGCATAGCAGGAATGTACAGTATCTGAAGGAAATGTATTTACTGTTACAATATGGAACCAATCAGCACAAATGGAAGGAATGAGGTTTTTTACCATTAGGGCACTGCACATAATGTTCTGCACAGAAAGGTTACTATGAGGCTGTGCTTTTTCTGTTGTATTTAATTGGACCTAATTCACTGAATAGCATGAAATTTAGTGGGACTTTGCTCCAGGCAGGATCCTTATACTTAAACATAAGTCTCATTTTGCCAGAAGACATCACACTACAAGAAGGAAGGCATTCTGTTTAGTAAAGATTCAGCATTATTTTCAGGTCACAAGTGTTTCATTAAAACTTTGTTAAGATGAGCTGAAAGTGACTCTTTCCACATTAGGTGGAAAAAATCCCATTACTTAGTGATAAAATACACTCCTATAAAATGATGCACATATACATTTTCATAATATCCTGTGAAATGAAAAATTAGACAAAGCATGTTCTGCTGTGGAATGATCCTATTCATAATACCTCTACTTATATTTCTCCACTATCCTTACGTATGATAATTACAGAAATTTAGATGATCTAAATAACTTTGTTGGTTTTTTTATTATGAACTATATAGTCACACCATACTCAAAATGATGCAAGTTCCAGAAAATTTTAATAGCCATATAATCAGTCATCATATACAGACAATCACATTCTGTATAAGCTGGATCATCCCTGCTGTAAAAACAACCATAGGAAAGAACTGTGAAGGGAAAATGAATCTCAGAGAGTGTTTGTCATGTCTCCTGTTCTGCCCCAGCAAGTGGAGTGCCAAAACAAAGCTGTGGAACTCATATTAAGACTTCAGGTTCCCAGGGATGTCTACATTTTCCTTGTTCTCCCTTTCTACCTCTTTCATACCTTGAAAATCACATTAACTTCTACAAAGTCATCCTATAAAATCATAAAAACTCAACTCATAAAACCCAACCATTTCAAAGAAATTAATTCAGTATTGGCAGAAAAGGAATTTCTGTAGAAAAAAGATGCATGCCATAAAATTCAAGACAAAGATAACCAACGATTTTGTATGATGAAACTACACATGTGTACTACTTGTTTGTATGTAAGCTAGTGTCTTTTGAAGTGGGCATGTAGAAATATAGAGAAGTGTAACTTTACTCCTGCTTATTGGGGTCATATCAGCACCCATTAGGAAACAAACTCACTGTTTCTAATGGACAGGTGATGTAACCTAAGGTTTGCAGGAGAATCTATGAAGGAGTTAATGAAGCCTGAATCTACAATCATCCTCCCAAAACCTCCCTTAAGGCTCTTGAACTTCTACTCAAAAATAGAGAAATTATACAGCCTGCATGTTCCAGCAGCATGGCCCACCGGGCCAGGGTGGCATGCAAAAGAGAAATTCACAGCTCTCAACCTAAAATCACTCAGGGTGCATAAAAGACACTCATTCATTTAGTCATTTTAGCCAGAGAGATAAGATGTGTCAGCAGTCTGGACAGCAATAGAGGCTGAGGAGTCTTGGTAGCATCTAGAACATTAATTTTTTCATGGATTTTTTTCATGGGCTGTAAGCTGTCAGGTATAAACTAAGTCTTCTCCTACATCTCAATGACACCTAGTATTCTGTGGGCACTGCTGCAACAGAGAGAACTGTTTGCTGATGTTTACATCTCTCTAAGGCTATATGGGTTGTTATATCAAATATTTCATCATCCTTTTCTTAACATTTTATTTAGCATACAGTGCAAAGGGTATTTACTCCTGGTAGTGAAAGATCATGAGTGAGGGGGATTGAATGGTTTCTAGCCCTTTATTAACAATGGTCCACGTTTATCCCTAGCCTTAACTTTGCCTTTTTAGGAGTCTATACTACTCATAGCTGGGAGCTAAATAATTTTTCTGTTGCATTTCTTTTCCTTTGCCCTTGAGCCCTGATGGAAATGGGACACATTTTTAATATGCATTTTTGCCAACATCTGGATGTATTTATAAGACAAATTATTAGAAACTTCACTGGAGGTTAGAGCTGGTGGACTCATGGATAACTATGATACACTGGGGAAATGTCAACACAGCTTTTGTGAAAAGAAATCCTGCTTTACAAACTCATTGGGGTTCTTTGAAGGAGTTGCTAAGGACTTGCATAAAGGAAATCCTGTTGACTTTGACAAAGTCATCTGAAAAAGGCTGTTGAGGAAGGTAAATTGCCATGGAATAAAATGGAAGGACCTTGAATGGCTAAACAATTTAAAAAAAAAAAGAGAGAGAGAGAGAAAAGAAAAAGCAAGAAACAGAATGACAGTTGCAAATTCTTAGTCCTTACAGTGGAAGGAGGTCTCGAATGGAGTTCAAGAGGGATAAGTGCTGAGTTGTGTGTTGTGCAATATATTCATAAACAGTCTGGAAAAGGAGTGAGCAGTGAGGACACAGATTTTGCTGAGGTTCATAACTTATTCTGGTTAAAGTAAAACTGAAGGTGAAACACAAAGAATTGCACAAGGATTTATGACACAAAGTGAACATCCAGTGGAATAGCAAAAAAAATATCAGCATAGATGAACATAAAATGATGTAGTTAAGGGGGGGGAAAAAACCAGCCTTAACTTCTCATACACAGTGGTGGGCTTTGAGCTGGTCATTCCCACTGAGGAGTGAAAATGAAAATACAGCTCAGAGCTCAGCAGAGGCTTATGAGGCAAACTGAAGGCCCAGAACTACAAGGAAAGATAGGTCAAAATAAAGAATGTCATTATGTCACTCTATAAATACATAATTCTCCTCCATCTTGAATAATGCATGTCATGCTGGGCTATTCATCTCAAACAGGTTATAGTAGAGCTGGAAAAGTTTCAGAAAAGACCACAAGGACAATCAAAGATATGGACCGGCTTCTGCATCAAAAATAACTAAGTAGGCTAGGACTCTTCAGAGTGAAAAAGAAATGACTGAGGGGCATATGACAGAGGTTGTATATGGATTCATTGGCCATTATATCTTCCAGGAAAAGAACTGGGGATGTGAAATTAAACTGTGAGGAAGGTGGTCCAAAACAAAGAGAGTTGATATTCATACAGCCAGCAGTTTAGCTACAGTACTGCTGGCCACAAGATGCTGTACAGTGTAAAAGTTTATGGGGTTTCCAGAAGTTAGCAAAGTTCACAGAAGAGATATCTGCTAGTGCTATAAAATAAACTACAGCTGTCTTCACAAGCCCTTGAGCTGTAAATGACTGGATGCCAGAACAGTTGTGGGGAGCATATTTATTTGCCTTGTTCTTATACTCTTCCCTAGGCATCTGCTTTTGGTCACTGTCAAAGACAGGATGCTGGGCTAGATGGATTGACCTCCAGACTGACCCTTTGTGGCTCCTCTTCCATTCTTAATCCAGATGTGGTCAACAAATTAGCTCTACACCTCTGTATGAGGTCCTTATGCCAGGTAGCCTATCACATATCTTTCTGCTCTAAAATTACTTGTCAGACTTTAGCTGCCCTTTCAGTCACTGTTGGAATGTTGGAATATATAGGTAACTTCAAAATGCAACTTTGCAAAAATACTGGCAAAATAAAGAGCCCTTGATTTGTGCTCAGAGTTATTTTCTTCCCTTCAGTGGTGAGAATGCATTGAAATGCTGCTGAATTGCAGCATATATTAAATGTTTTGTATCTTGTGCCTTCTGACATTCTTACATAAAAAGGCTTTACTCTAACCTTGAATGACTGCCAATATACCATACATACAACACATTGCAAAATAATACTTAACTCAGAGAAATGCATTTCATGAATAAAGCCTTTTAGAAGTCAGAATTACTTGTGATGTTAAATAATGAAGAAAAATGAAACATATCTGAAAGAATTCAAGGAAAAAATTATATTTAGTAGCCTTTACTTATACAGAAGTACAATTTCCATATATCTAATTATACTCCAGCAATTTACATTTTAATATACAATTTTAGTAACATTTTTAATTATTTTGTGATGGACAGTGACCATTAAAATAGCAACTGAAAACTGCAAAATCAATTCTATACCAATTTGCATTGCCAAACAGATCCTTGGAGATTTCCTCCTTGAAAAGCCACAACAGATGGGTAAATTGACAGTGAAAACCCATAACAGACTTCAGGCCTGTATCTCATTTTCCTGTGCCAACCTCAGTCCTGAACAGTGTAGCTAAGAACAATGTTTACTATTAGAACCATGCAAATGTATAGCAGTGCTTGTTCCTGCCAGGGCAATGGGACATTCTATTAGAAGTGCTGTATGGTTCTAATCAACGTGCAGTGTGTGGTCACCTTGGGACTGGAAACAAAAAAAATTAGAATAAATAGGCAGGTCCAACCAACTGTGCAAAGTTATGGAGTGATCTGTAAATCATGGTTCTGAAACACTGATCAGAATTAGCACTAAGCGAATATTGCAAAACACATATACAACATCGGACATTTTAAACTAGCTGATTCTGTGCTTGCTCCATTCTGAACTGCTTTTTCATAAATACACTAATGACTGTTTCAGGCCTATAAACATTCAATCTTAGGCTATTGGAAAATTCACTCATTTTAAGACCTTGAACAAGAAAACTGGCAGGATCACAACATAAAGATATAAACATGAGCAGTCACCTCAGAATTCACACATTGAGTACCAGTAAATCTTTGCTGTATTCATGTCTCATGGATAACAGAAAGTGGCATTTCATCAACAATGGATCAGAACAGTCACAAGTGTTTGCAATTCAGATAGATATTAAATTACTTATGTTTGGTAGTTATAAGCCTGACAGAAATGAGCCTGCATTTAGAAGTGTCATCATGCCTGTAAAATTCCAGAAGACACTAATAGTGGTGCACTAGTCTGCTACAACCTATTAACTAATACAACAAAATCTTTAGCTCAAAAATCAAAAGTTAATGGAATTAATGGTAGAGGTCCAAAGTCACTACCAGTGGCTGGCTCATTCATTTGGCATCTGGCAAGACAACAAAAACATACAATAGTGAGAACCTGGCACTGTGGAAGCCAACAGCAAAGCTCTCCAGAGCTTTGCTGTTGGGATGGAGATCACTTTTATGTCCAAAAAGAGATATAAAACAGAAAAGATTCCATGAAATTACCTAGTTCTGTGCCAGAAAGCAAATCTATGGAGTGTTTGGTGGTCCTTGCAGATCCGTCTTCTGGGACTGCCAAAGTTGGTTCACTCTGATGTTTTTTTGAGGGGGAAGGTAATCCTTATTTGGAAACTCATAAATGAAATCGAAGCGTTTGCAAAGAACAGAACAGAAAATTGGAAGACTAACAACTCACAACTACATATCATATATTTGTAGTTTATTTCTTTAATTTTATAGCAATGCTTTTTAAAATACCTGTTCGTAGTGTTGTTCACAGTTTTGAATCCAACTCTACAAGCAAACTAATCCAAAATTTCAAAGTGCAGCACGAGCTGTAGCTAAACTTTTGTTAGAAAGATTTCAGATACCTGATGAGAGCTCTATTAAAAAATAAGAGAGGCTTGTTCACCTCAGCTGGTAAATTTGCTGTCGAGGACAATCCCCCAGAACCAAGGAGACCCAGGCTCTCATCTGCTTTCTCATTAAAACATTTTCTCTCTGTGTGTGAGAAAATTAATGGTTAGTTTATACAAAGTGAAGAACTTTCAACAGCAATTAAGAGACACTCCCCACCGTCATTCTCCATGTAATTATTCCCTAGTGTAAACTACAAATAAATTTTCACACAGTCCCTCAAGTCCTTAATGCTCACATTTTGAAAGTATCATTTTCATTCCAATGTACCAAAGAAGTGTCAAAACCTCACCATTTTTAACAAAACTGGTTTATTTTCTGGGCAATCCTACTCCAGAGTTGCCATCTGCTAGTTCTGTACTGTGATTGCTGCATAATACTTTCATAGAAGACAGCCACTAATGCTAAATTGCCCAATTAATGGAATCATTCATTCAGCAACTGTATTCTTTGCACATTATGTCAGCCAGGTGTTTTTTGTTTACAAGCTATGGATCTGAAACCACTACTGCTCACTGAGCTATTTCCTTTTTGTATCACTTCTGCTAAATGCAACCTTAAGTCAAAAAAATCTTTTGAACAAATTTGGAAGAGAAAACTTTGTCAAGAACCTCATCTCAGCTATGACAACTTGAGAAAACAGGCCACTTAACAGAATGGAAGTAGGACTATTAATGAACAGAACCGTACTTTTCTCATCATCAGATCTGATTTTGCCTATTTGTAAACATGTAGAAGTCTTAACTTGTTTTCCCCATCCTACACACTTAGGATGTTTTGCCAGCTTTACACAGAAAAAAACTAATTAGCAAGAGGAAAACAATTCTGGAAAACAAGTCTGAGATTCTTCACAAAAATAAAAGCTCTGCAAGGGAGCTGGTAGTATATTGACTTCTATGCAACCAGCCTTTTGTCCTCAGTTGTCAGGAGAGACAAGAAAGGTTTCTTTGCTACCTTTCCATGGTGACAGATTTGTTCTAAAACGTCTGGTACTGATTCACTCAATTTCTTTCACATTGTCTGTTGCAGGCAAAAGGAGACTATTTTCAAGGGTTATGCACAGTGTGCAGAATATAACTTGTAGAAGACCAAAGATTGCTATGCATTGTTGACAAACAGACCACAGTTTTTACCAGCCTATCAGGGTGGCCCATAAAAATAAATCAGTTCTGCAGGAGAGGCATGTTCTGACTACTGTTCACTGAAATGAACCATCAGTCTTTTGATAAGGGATCGGCTTCTGTATCTCTCCTCTTCAGTCCCATCCGAAGCACTAAGCTGTAGCTAGCTAAGTGATTTGTAACAGGAAGCACTCCTTCACCTTTGTGGAATAGGAAACTTCTGAAAAATTAGAAAGGTAAGTAACGAAGTCACCAGCATCAAAACTACCCTAGCAAATCAACAAGAACTACTTGCTCCCTTAAAACCACTAATCACCACAGGGCTCAAACACCTATTCCAGTATAATATTAACATGCAGCAACTTGCATTATTACAATCAGAGGTGACTGCCTTTTGCGTCACCCATAGCTTCATACAGCTGAACAACCCACTGTACCTAGCTGGAACAAATTTGCCTTCCTAATCTTAGCCAAGCTGCTCTCAGTTACATATTACATTGAATGATATGGGAAGGAAAGTAAATGAGTAAATAGCTGTGAAGGATTCCTGACATCCAAATATTTCTGCAACACATAGTATAGCCTCTCGAGATACAATCTCCCTTCCTTTGCTAGAATCAATGGGACTGTTCCACCAAGTCCTCCAGTTACCAGTTCCACCAGGATGCGTGCCCCTAAACAGGACTCCATCCTCAAGTATTAAGAGTAGGCCACTGGAGGATTTAGGATGAAGACTTGGTAGACTGGCCAATTCACTGATCTACTGACAATGTCACCAGAGTGTAACATGACCTGGGAGTGGTCAGGGAAAGAGAAATTTAATCTTACTGCTTCTTATTATCCAAAGTACTAAGACTGAAACATGTATCTTGAAGTTTTTATTCAATGAAGGAAAATAAAAAGGGGCAGCACTAGGATTTCTGTGTACATGACTATGCCTTCCTCCAAAATCCTTTTCCTCAGCTGCCCAGCAAATTCATAAATCCCTCAAATATTTCTGCATTAAATCACATGCCAGCACACACAATGTTTCCACGTTCAGTGGAGAACACACTGTGTACTTCAGCCTTTAGAGTTACAGACAGAGAAGAAAAGCAGTTATGCTCTTGGCATACAAATGTAGTTTGAAGAGAAACAAACAAGAACATTACCAAAAAACCCCCGCAACCAGCCTCAGGTCTTTCCTCCAGGGCCAAATGAACACACAGATATTTTCTTTTCTAAGACCTGATTATATATTCTTTTTTTCTTTTTGCCAGGTCATTACTCGTTATGACCAAATTACATCTCCTGACAAACTTAAACTTTGCAGCTAAAGAGAGCAATATTTATTTCTTCCATCATTAGTTACAGAGATTTTGCTGCCCATTCCTGTGCAAACACAAATTTAACTGGCTTCCTTCTTTTGTTTCCTGTTCCTAATTAGCCAACGCAATAATGCCTTCCCTTTAGAACATGAGCACTGGATAGTGTTTACAGGAAAAGGCTGGTCCTCTTTCCTATTCCCAGAGCAGTTAATTAAACTCTTCTTGTCTTGGCCAAGGGTAGGACATAGCTCACACCTATATTTTACTGTAAGTAGCCTGTTAGGTAATTTTGCTTGATACTATAAAGTATCAAGTATTTAGTGCCTAGAGTCATTATGTGAAATGACTCTGAATGCCTTTCTTTTTCACCTACACCAATAATTAGGTCATTTTGTATCTGAAGCAAACAAAAATAGAATAGAGTAGGGAGAAAGATGGGGTTTCTTTTGAAAGAAGTCCTGCCAATTTTACATGTGAATGTTTATTATACCTATGTTATTCTCTTGATTTGCTTTTCCATCTTTTCCACAACTGTCTAAACCCTTAAAGTATAATCTTAAAAGGACTGTGTGGGCATTCTCCATTTTCTTTTCACAACAGCGAATACAGGAGGCAATTTTGGCTGTGACTTGCCTGCATGCTTAGCTTCACACACATGTATACACAAAGACAGTGGAACTACTCCCATATCCCAACTCAATCCTTATTGAAAACAATGGGCAAATTCCTTCACCTCTATTCATTGTGCTTGGCATGTGAAAAAGTAAACTTATGCTTAATTTTTTTCAGGATTTCTGCAAACATCAGTAGACCAAAAAACCCTGTTAACTTAAACTGATTATTGAAGAGGAAGACTGTAAATATCCCTGTAAATATCAGGAATTCTTCTCAGCAGTCATAATCCAGCTACCCAGGATTTCCTTTTACAGTGCCTTTGTTGTTAATACTTAAGCATCATCTAACCATGTCAGAAGGCAACCTTCAATTCTAATAATAGGGACAGAAAGAATTTGTGGTGTAAGAGCTTTTCTGAGACTTAGAACACCAGAATTCAGAGCTAAGCTCTACTAATGGCTTTTCATTTGAACCAGTTCTTCTGACTCCATTAAAGCTATTTGCATGTCTAATTGGAGCTGTCCTTATAGCTCACTCATCTGTTTTATAGGTTCCATACAGATACACTTGACAATTGTATACAACATCCACGGGTGCAACAACAATGGGGCCATGTACCTAGAGATGTTATGAGCCAGTTTTACCATTCCCAACTTTTCATCTTTATACTAAGAAATTTCAGAAATATATGAAATGTCAAATCAAAGTATTTTACCAGTTATCTTTAAAATAATGACAAAATGCTCGTTCCAGATACGTTGCTTCATATACTGGGATCTAATTTGTCCTTTGTTCATCATAAACAGACCAGGAGAACATATGTTTAACAATATGAACAGCATTTACAGAGGAATAGCAGCTTGATTGAGAACCACAGAAAATAGGGATTGTTAATGAGACTTTAAACTACTGCTGTACTTTATTTGTCAACATATACCAAAAAATCTCCAGTGACAACCATCCTGTTTTGGAGCTTGACTATCCTTAGTGTTTTGAAATCTTTTTTCTACAGTGTAGCAAACATTTTCCCTGCTTCAGTTTAAACCTTTTGCTTTTTATCACAAGGCAGGGCACCAAGTCACTGTTGTCTCTCACTTAGTTTTTGATCCTCTCAAAGCTGCAGGTTCTCTTCTTTAAAACTTCCACTTTTCTAGCATTCCCCATCTTGCATACACATAGCTGATTATACTCATGTGTGGGATTTTGCCCCTTCTCTGATTGATTTGCATCATGTTTGTCTCATGCCATTGCTCCAATCAATCAACATTTCACATTCTAATCTTCCAAGTGCTTGTAGTTGTCCTGCCCTTGTTTGGTTTTGGCTGAAAATTTAATAAGGGCATTCTCTATTCTGCTGTCCAAATACTTAATGAAAATAACAAATAATACTGACCTTGAGAAACTTCACTTTACTCATCTTTTCAGTTTGTGAACAGATAGCTCTCTCAGTATGACTTTTCAGCTACTTGTTTACCCACTCTAGTTCGCTAATCTTCCTGTAACTCATTTATGGGAATACTGTTCAAGAGTACCAAATTCTGTTGAAAGTCAAGTTAAGTGTGAAATTTTCTTCCTTCTCCACAAAGCTTGTTCCCCATATTGTAAAAGGAAATTAGATAGCTTGAAATTCATGAATTCTAAACAGCAGAGGTGCTTTATAAAATGAAATTAAATTTCATCACAGACATGGAAACTGCCCCTTGTTATGGCTGAGTGAAAACTGGTCTTGAAAATACTACCAGATATGTAAAATAAAAGCATTATGTATATCTGAGTTGGATAAAGCCATCTTATCTGATTATGTACCTAAAGAGAACTTAAGCATCTGGACAAACTTTGATGGCTCATCTCAGCAATTACCATGCAGGAATTGATTTTGGTTTATTAGGCAAAATCTCATTAACAGACAAATGTCATAGGTGCCTTTGTAATTTAAAAGCTCTAGCTATAGATAGTAGCAATTCTACAGTCCTTTCAGCACACACTTGATTATGTCCCTTTCCTAATAACCATTGGAATTTGGAGTAAAGGGAAGCATATTAATATATTCAGAACCAGATTTTGCAATAAACTCTTAGATAAGTGCCATCAACTGCTTTTGGATTAGCTATTAGCAAAAATAATCCTGCCCATGGTCTTTTTTTTCATTGGCACCAGTACTTGAAGCTACTAAGGTTAGTCTGAGTCTTCTTTGTTTGTCCATCACAGTTTCAGGTTTTTGACTGCTCCTTTCTTCATCCAGAACGTTTTCACAGTTTATTTCTGAAACAGCCGTCACTCAATGCCAGGGAATCAACCAGAGAGTTGGCTTCACTTTCTGTCACTTAACTGCTTAGTTTTGTACATCGCTCCAAATGAATTCTGCCAGAGCTTCTTACACATCTATTTTCCCATGAGCATGTGCAACAGCTCCTTCTTTGTGCATGATTCATGGAATCTCTGAGGCTTCTACTGTCCATTTTTCTTTATCCCAAATTGTAAAAACTCAAGCTTTTATTCCTTTAGAGGTCATGGAACTGTTCCTCACCTGCATCAATCAACATTATAGGTACTGAAATAGACTCTGCAACGTACTGTGGATACAATTTTTTGTCATTACCTGTCCCTGCAAAGAACTGTATATGAAAAGATGAAAGTGCAGGTTCTATGCAGGGTCAGAACATAGAAGTATGGATCAAGCTCTGAAAACTCTTGCTATTAACCTTGATAAAGAAGGATGAAATATTAAAAAAGGTTCAATTTCTTGTTTCTAATATACATAAGGTTAAAAAGATTCCCCCTGCCTCCCCAGTTTCAAGAGACATTACATGAAAGAGTAGCCATCATGAGAAAAGATTCTGTATGGAAAGTAAAGACCCCTCAAAACAGATTTTGAAAATATCTGCAATTATTAGACCTTTCTGCCTAGTAACTGTTACAATGTTCACACACACAGAGCTCTTAGTGTGCCTCATGTTGACCTGTCATCTTCACTGTGAGGTGCAAACACTTTGTGACATACTGCAGTGGGATGACCATTTTAATTACTTATTTTAATAACAGACTGGCCACTACAGTGAATGATAATAAACACCTTCCCATCTGCCAGGTTTTATAAGAGAAGGAAAAGAAGGCATTTTATTCCTCTCCCAATCTCAGCTCTCCTCTAAAGCACACCTGCTAATCTTCCTGCATTTCTTCTTGTCTTCTGCCAAGCTAAAGAACACAATAATTACTGTCACTAAATAGGCAATATAGGAGCAATAATAACAGAACAACATTGCTGTCAGTGATGATAAAATAGAACCTATAAATCCATGGACAAGGGATGGGAGGTAAAACAAGGAGCTAGAGACTCACACCTGGTCCAAAGCAAACACATATGCTTCAATTCTTTCTTCTGGCTGGTTTAATATTCAGTTTCACTTCAGTTGGATATAACCTATATTATACCTAAGTTTCCAGGCACATAAAATGAAATTACTTTGTCTCCAAAGGAGGTAGTTCCCTGCAGTTGCTGTCTGGTTTTTGGCAAGAATTCATTGACCTTGACTGTAACCACCTAGTAGCAAATGGATCATTTCCATATAATTCTCCAATTTCTTAATTAATTTTGTGTGTGTGTGTGTGCATTGTGGAATTCATTGCTCTTATGAAATGTCAGGAAAGAATCAAAGTAAACTCATCAAGTCAAATCAACAATGTTTACTTTGTCTTTACTACTATACTATAAAAATTGATATGGCAAAATATTTAAGAAAAATGGCATTGAAAGATCTGAAGTCCAATAATTCATGCATTATTCCGACTAAGCAAAAGAAGGCTCATTTCAGCTTTCATGCACTAAAATAGAATGTAAACTGACAATAAGAAAAAGTGATACTAATCATGTCAGCCCTTAATCCAAATCCAACAGGACACAAAAAAGTAAATGAAAAAGTAACAAACACACAGTTTTAAATACAGTTGTTAGTAATCCTAGAGTTACGACTGTTATGAAGTTATGATCTAAAGTTAGATATGTGTAGAAGGATGCTTTTCTCAAAAGATATGGGACTTAACACGATATTGATTTTTTTGGAAGTGCAATCACTTTCTCTTCTCTTTCTGAGAAGATTTGTGAGTTCAATTCTGGTGTTGTATAAGAAGAACTCTGTGTCTATTCAAGCCTTTAGCTAAAGAATTATTGAACAAGATATCAGATGTCAATCCTGATGTCTAATATTGATCATTTAGATCTTCCCTCCTGAAATGTACACAGGTTGGTTTTTGATGTTGGGTTTTGTCAAACAAAATCACAACCTAATGGGATGTCAGCTGGAAGCATTTTGACAGCATTTGGTGAGGTGACTTGGTATCAGTGTTGGTAGTCACATCCTCAGACTAGAGGAATTCAGGCACTAAAGCAAAGCATTTTCTTCTTTTTGCCTTTTTCTTTCTTAAGGAAAAAAAATAATAGTTTTCTCACAGGAAGATAGCTTTGGGAAGGTGGATCATCAGACAGTGCAGAACTAATGAGCAGAGCAAAAAGGAATCAGTGAGGACTGGAATTACCTGTCTGTGGCAGAGAAATGAACCAGGTCTGTACAAGAGAGCAAGACAGAGATTAAGTGAAACACTCCCTGTAGCTGTAACTTGCACAGCATGGGAGAAGCTGGATCATGAGAGGAAAAACAGCCTTCGCTTACCTTTGTGCAAAGTAAGTTCTGCCTGTGGCTAAATGTGCTTCCCTCCCAGCCTCCTCCTTTGGCTCTTCATGCACCTCCAACATGGAGCTATTTCCCAGCCTAAGCTAACAGTGTAGTGCATGCTTTTTTTGATGCAATATATGACATCCTTGCTAAATCTCTAAGGAGCAAAAATGGAAGCTATATATGGAGCAAAAAGGGAAGTAGCCAAAGGTTGGAAACTGAGCATCCGGTATTTTAAATAGGCTCCTGAACAGTTTAGTTTAACATATTCCTAATGTTAAAAGTACCTACTTTCTTTTTGTGTGTGGTCAAACCTTGACAACCTGGAGGGAGGAAGTCCTCACTTTTTCATCTAGCCCTTTAGTATGTTTAATAATGCACTGCATGAGTTTCAAAGCAAGACTAAAATAAAAATAGCTGCTTTCCTGCATGAACTTTACAGCTGCTGGCTAAGAATCAGACTTCTCAAACTTGCATCTTTCTTGTAATTATTTTACTTATGAACATGTTCTTAATGATTTTTAGGTTTGGGGATATTAGGTGGGCAGGGGTTGAAGGATATAAGGTGGGTGGCAGTTGAAGTTTGTGGTTATTCAGGACTATTATTACCTTACAGACACGTAAAGTGAAGAAGACTAGAGAACAACTTCTCTACAGTCATTAATTTATGCTGACGTTGCAACAGAGCAAAACTCATGAAAAGAATTGATTTGCTAATTATAGAGATGTTCAAGCAGTACATTATTCAAATTTCCACTTTTTTTTTTTTTTAGTGCAGAAAGAAGTACAAAACATTAATAAAACTAACACAATATTCTGCATTTGGAAACAGAACTTTGGTCACAAGCAAAATCAGGAAGACTCAAGCTGGCAATACCCTTCCACCTTCCAGCTTTAATGCAAGTATAAATGACTGCAGTGATGTACTGAGCATCCCAAAATAAGGGCCTAGGGACATTACTTAGTATTAGCATTTTTTTAAATGCCATCTGAAGCATTTCTATGAACTAGCCTCTTGCTGTCAGTTTGGATGCATCTGCTCCTCTAATTGTTATGCAAATTCCTGACAAATTCTAAGAATAGATTACACAGGTAAGGAGACTCTTATTTCTAGTATTGTATGGTTTTCTTTTCAATACTCTTACATCAGTAAGGATGAGCTACAAGATTGAATAACTATAAAAACAAGGGACAGTCCATATCATTATTCCCCCCCTCCCCCAAATTACTGAATAACATTACTAAATAATATTTGATATTAATTCTTGGCTCTACCAAAGTAAATAAAATACTTGGTTTTATTTTCAAACATGTCAGAATTCCTCTTTGAGCTAAAAATTAGGTGTTTTTTTAAATCGTTAGTAAACCTATTAATATATGCAGAGATCCATGTGTGGGCAGTAGTGTCATACCAGTATAAAGGCATCCATTATAAAATGAATCACAGTGATACTATGTGAATATTTAATTATTCTGCAAATACTGGATCATAAGAAGCACTATTTCTAGGAGATGTTTTTGAATTTTCTCCTACAACAGAAACCCTGCTCCTAATACAAGACTGTCTTCTAGTTTAAGGTGAGTATAAATTCAGTGCAGACCTCTGTCACATATGCAGAGAATTTTTCTCAGCATTTTCACAGCATTTCTGCAATTTCAATTTTAGCTATTGCATAATAGCTTAAATTGTCTTTTAATGCCATGTGTACAGAATGAGAAAGTCATTAAAAGCTCTAATCTTTAGTATTGCTGTTACCCTAACTTTTTTCCAATAAATGGTAAAATACTGATTCATCTTAAGTTAATAGGAACTTTGTGGAATAACTTTCTCATGTATGGCTTTTATAATAGCATTTTTCTTTCTGTTTATGTACACTTGTGTGTGTATTTTCATGTATGTGTAAAGAAAAGGCATATAAAAAGAGACTGCAAGTGACCAATTCACTTTCAGAAGCCTCAAAAAAATCTATGCGTTCTTTCTTGATGGAAGCATTAGAGGTCAAAGGTAAGTGATCAAAGCATCAAATCATTTGGTTCTGTATAGTGAATACATTGGGAAAAAATGAATTATGAGTTTATTAGAGTAGCCAAAAGCACGTTATAAATCAAAAATCATATACTGCCACTACTGACATTCAGCCCTCACCATAAAATAGACAATGTTTTCTTGCCATCCATCCAAATATTTTTTATAAAAGTAGGATTAAATTTATCACTTTAAAAGTGCTGAATTTCCAGAGGGCGATAATAGCAAAAAGAAAAGTTTGAAATTTCTTTGGTTTTAACCAACATTTTATTGTTATAAGGAGAAGAAACAAATCTTTTTACATTCAGTAAGAAAATTATATTTATCCAGATAAAAGTAGTGGACAGAACAAAATGTAATTTCAAATGAAAAATGCTTTAACCTTCAGGGAGAATGTTTTCTATTCTAAAGACTGACATGGATCAAGCAGGTAATAAATAGTGTGTGAAATCATTAATCTGTAATTTTATAAGCCAATAGCAAACCAATTCAAATTTTGCACAATTGCAAAGAATTTACCATACAAATACAGTTGCTACAAAGTAGATATTTTATTGTGTGACTAAATAGAGATTAATATATATATGCTAAAATATACTGCATGCTTTAGCTGTGAGAGAGAAACTATGCTTATAATGATCATTTGGGGGATTTAAAACACAATACTGTATGTTTCTAACATATGTATAAAGCCAATAAAGTGAAATTCAGTGAGGTTTAAAAAGTCAGTGATGGACATCAAATATAGATTACTATATCTCCTAAAAATAATCTATTTGTTCCCTCAGAACAAAAGCGTAAGAACAAAATACCAGTTATTTTTTCAGTCAACTACCACTCCCATCACAAACTCTAAACATTTTGGCCAAGTGAGGACTAAGATTTTGCTGTTCTCTTCCCTTCTATGCATTTGCTAAGTATTCCTTCTGTTTAGATTCAGGAACTGCTCCTGATACATAGCGAAATGTGCAAATCTTTCAGCCTCCTGTGCCTTGACAAACCAATAGTTAAATTGTTTAACTATATCCGTTAAAGCAGATATTGAAACATGCCCATGTGTTTGTTCTCCTGCAGAACTAATTCTATGACAAGTTGAACTTACTTTTTTGTACTTGTGAATGTTTGAGGAAGCTATAGATATTCATAGCCTCATTAAAATGTCTTGCTTATAATTACTTTCTCAGCAAGTTCTCGATTTTTTTCCAATGAACTACTTAGAAGAAACACAGAAAATATCATTAATAACCATCACTTCACTTGCCAAAACTCTCCTCTAATGAAAAGGGATCAGTAAGCCACAGTGGTGTATATATGTTAAACCGTTATGACACAACAAATATCACATAATTACTTATTACGAAGCCAAAATTTACCAGCGGTAATCACATAGTGGTGTTTCAGGACACAAATTGATCTAAAAATTTTAACAGTAAATAACACTGGGTTCTGTTGACAACTGTTTAGAGAGATGGTGTTGGCAACTGAAGTACAATGATTCGATTATTCTTTTTTCTCCCCAGAGATACAGCTGTGGTGATACTGCTGAAGTGACTCAGTATTTTCCACCTGTGCATTAGGAATCTTTGAGCAAAACCTATAAAACAGCAAGGAAGAAGACAGACTAGGATATCAGAGAGCCAGACTGCCTAACTGCCAACAGGGAACTGGGAAAGCTCATTCATAGGAACGTTGAACAGAACTGGCGCTAAGCTGAGTGACCTGAGCACCTGATCCCATTATCCTAGGGATCCTCTAGCATCAATGGCAAGAGATGGCACCTCCAGAAGATGATCTAGAGTTTGATGATTTTAAGTGTTTGAACTATTCTGACTCCTCCCTCCAAAACGTAAAGAATTTGCCAAGGGTGACTAACACTCTAAAATTAGTAGTGTCAGTAAAGTCCCAAAGGTAGATGCATAAATCCAGCTGATGAAACTGAACAGGATCTACTGCAGAGCAAGCTGAAGGCCTGCAGTTTCCAGCTTTATGCTTTAACTAATCTTGGCCTGTAAAAGGCTAAAAAGTAAAGCTTGAATGTGTTCAAGAACTGCAAAGACAAATAAAAGGCTAATTTTTTCCACTAAAGGGAAGGTAGATTTCATCTACTGAAGTTAGTGACTGAATTGCAGGTACTCAATACCCAAAGCCTTTTAGGAATATCTGTAAGTCAGCCTAGTCATTGACCACCAAGTCAGCAAACGTTCTTGATTGCAATATCACCCCTAGAGATACAGACAAAAATAAACTAAAATATGCAGCAACAGTAAAGTGACTCAATTCCACTTAGTAAATAATTCCCTTTTTTCATAGAGTATCTGCACTGACTGGCATCCTAATCACAGTCAATGCAATTTTGGCCCAGTGAGCTAGAAATAGGTTTGCACTGCCTGCCCCGAAATGACAGGCTACTCCTGCATTAGAAGCAGCATCATATGGAAGATGATTCTCCAAAGAATTCTAATGACTGGATGCCTCATTTCAATCACTATTTCCTTACAGCCAGAGAACCAGAACTACATGAGATTGCAATATGTGTTTTGGTATTTCTCCCATGCACGTTTAAGCGTACAGTTCTGTCTTATTGGCCCTGGACTTGAAGGTTCGCAACAGCTCTCAGGAGGCACTCCAGACCTGCATGGTCTGGATTTGCAAAAATGAAAATTGGAAAGTTTTGTATTGTAAGCACCCCAGGAATGAGTTTACCTGTCAGAATTGCTTCCCTTGTAAGTTTTCTTTGGACTGTATTTGGCATAACTACACATACTGTTTTTGAAAACTAAACAATTTAGACAAGAGAATGTGTGTACTTCTGTCAGATCTTAATGGGATGAAGCAGGGCTGTAGATGAATGCCCAACACTTATGCTTTCCTTCCTAAGTAGCATATGAAATGAAATGTCACTCAGCAACTAAAAAGCAGCCTTGCAACCCCACCATGCAAGTTTTTGGTTATTTTTTCTTTTCTTTTTCTTTATTTTTCTTTCATTTTTCTTTCTGAAATACAGTGGCATGTTTAGATCCAACTGTGGTTCAGTGTGCACATTACTCCATGTTAGCACAGATATCTACAAATGTTCTTTACACAGGTACAAAAAATAAATACAGCCCTTCATGACTTGGGTATGGCTGATGTAATTGTAGCTTTGGAATTCCTACATCCTAGCAGGTAAGCCTCTGCAAATGGGATTTTTCACAAATCACATGTTACCAAAATGTCGTGCTCTGTGCCATTCTTTAAGCAGTACCTAATGCCTTAGAGAATTCTACCCACACTACAATCTACTGCTGATAGCATAGAAGTTCCCACTACAACCAATATATTATAGCAGGACAGAAAGAGTGATAAAAGCATGAGGTTTTCTGGCTATCCTCAAATAAAGTAGGCACTATGATGGCTACTGGGTTTTGCTAACATGTTTCACTAGAAAATGCTGTAAAAGCATCAGTGTCCATCAGAGCAAAAAGCTGGAAAACAAATTTTTTCCTCACTGCAGTGTAACCCAGACACCTCAGTGGACTGCCCCTACTAACTGATTAAGAAGAATGCTGCATCTATAAAATGAAAGGAGAAATTTATTCTGGTTCTCCTGAACTGGCCTATGTATAGAAAGATGCCATCGTTATTTTTACAGATTTAACTTGTGACAGTACTAAAACTATCTTTTAAAAGTCATGGCCTTGTGGAGTGAGGAGAAGTGACATTTTATTCTTCCTTAAGAAAACTGGAGTGGAGTGAGGAGAAGTGACATTTTATTCTTCCTTAAGAAAACTGGCATCGAGTTTGGTGCTGCATTAGCAACTTTGCCATCACTTCAGAATAATAAGTCTTGTCTAAGATGAAATTGGTTTTGCTATATCAAACAGAAATTTAAAAAATCAAAAACATGTTTATCAGTGGCTGACATCTCCAGCATTTCAGCTATTGTCTATTCAAATAATGGACCAGCGTTGTTCGGACAGCTCAGTGTTTCTGAGCCATACTTCCTTAACAAGAGCATTTTCTTCGCTTCATCACCCACAAAATTATTACCTATTATCCTGTACGATCTACTTCTGCATAAGGGCATTTTTTAAATGAAGGCATTTTTACTTCTGTAAAATAGAAATGGTACTGAAGATGGCTGGTTTTTCTCACGAGCAAAGGCAAATGGAATAATCACAGAAACACTGAATTATCTGAGGATCCATCCAGCTCAAATAATGCATGGAGCATGTCCTGGTTTCAGCTGGGATAGAGTTAACTGTCTTCCTAGTAGCTGGTGGTAGTGTTTAGACTATAGTCAAGGATTTTTCAGCTTCTCATGCCCAGCCAGGGCACCTGACCCAAACCGGCCAACAGTGTATTCCATACCATGTGACGTCCCATCTAGTTTAGGAACTGGGAAGTGGGGGGGGGGCAGGGATTCGCCGCTCGGGGACTGGCTGGGTGTCGGTCGGCAGGTGGTGAGCAATTGCCCTGCGCATCATTTGTACATTCCAATCCTTTTATTACTACTGTTGTCATTTTATTAGTGTTATCAGTATCATTATTAGTTTCTTCCTTTCTGTTCTATTAAACCGTTCTTATCTCAACCCACGAGTTTTACTTCTTTTCCCGATTTTTCTCCCCCATCCCACTGGATGGGGGGGAGTAAGTGAGCGGCTGCGTGGTGCTTAGTTGCTGGCTGGGGTTAAACCACGACAAGCATGACAAGGGCTTTTTAAGATCCAAGACATTATAAATTATTTCCCACATTAAATGACGACATTAGGCAGCACAGATGAGTTCCATAAGAAGTCTGCACTTGATCACTCTATGAAGAAGCAGTCTATAGAAAGTTCTACTTTTCTTTCTGTGCGCATAGGCAAGAGACCTTCCCCACTCCAAGTAGTTTTGTTCTCACTGTGGCTGTGTGCTGTTCAGCTACCAAGGACTCAATCCCAAAATATTTTCTGGGCACTCATGATAAACTGTGCACCTCACTCAGGTGATTCCATGGAATGCTATCCTGAAGGGAATATATGTGCTGAAGCAATTGAGTAAACTGAATGGTAAATCTGATGCTAAAGTAATTTAAAAAAAAATTCAAAAGATGTGTTCAACTTCTCACATAAATCTTTGTCATCCAAGTTATGTTAGCACAAATCCTAATAGTTAAAGCAATGGTCAGTTCCTTTACCACTTGCACTAATTAAAAATTACTTTTAGTAAGAGCAGCAATGTTAAACATTTGGTTTTCCTAAAATTCCTACTTGAGTATTGCAATGCCACATTAATTAACACCCCAGTTTCAGCTAGATGATATTTCTGGCTTGATACAAATCTCACTGAAGTTAATGGAAAGATTTCTACTGGCTTGCTTTGGATTTGTCTTCCTTGAGATTTCTGGGGGGAGAGAGGGTGGAGCTTGCCTGGAAAAATATTTTGTGTGTATGGCAAAACAACTTCAATATTTCTTCTTTTTCTCCTCTGCAGCTTGGGAAAAGAGAAGAGTCAAAGAACAACCCTCCAAATTTTCAAAACTCAGCTGAATGCAGTTCTTGGCCTTTTCAACATGGATAAGTAATGGAATCAAAATCACAGGTCAGGCAATTGTCTTAAATGCCAAGTTATAGGTACTACAGAAGTATGCTGAAGGTTGGAGTCTGGGAAATACTTTTATTTGCTGACAAAAATAATAAAGGGATTGCTAGTTCATGCTGATATGAAACCAGAAAATGTTTTAGATTTCTGATTTTTGCGGGATAGAAGACTACTTTCTGCCCAGATCTAAAATTGCTGGGTTTTTTCTTAACTCTCTCTCATGTAAGTATTTATAATATTTAGCTATTAATAACATTTTTACTTGCAACGTAGAATTAAACACTTCGATTATTAGAACAGCTCATGTGCAAAAATGACATTCAGCTCCAAAGCCAATAAAATAATTCATGGTCAAAAGGACATGTAATCAGGGGGAAAACACAGAAACATGCCACCACTTCTGTGTTTTGCTGGAATGTTCAGTGATATGTAAGGAGCAAAAATTGTATGGAATTTAGACCAGTTCAGACAAGGTAGGGTGGATAAACTCTCCTGCTAATATATGCAATAATATATGCAAATGGTTCATATAATCTGCAAAATTACTTGACAATCTTTGCAGATTGTAAGGGGGAGGAGGGGTGGATTTTATTAAACTTATTTTTGGTCCACTCGTTTAGACATTTTTAGACCATAAGCTGCAGTTCAAGGAAAAAATCCCCATTTTAAATTAATTTCTTTATATTTCTGGTCCTATGCTATTCTTTTGCTTTGATCTCTTCTTCCTGGAATTTGCTGGCTGAAATGGAATATATCTTAATATAAATTTAAAAAATGAAAACACACAACTCCTTCTGATCTCTCTCTCCTTTTTTAATAACCTTTCTTGATGATACATGAACCATTTGCTTTTTATTTATAATCACCAAGAAGTGGTGAATTTGAGAATTATTTCAACTCCTTCACTGCAATGCTTTGCCTTATTGATCAAAAGTGAGAAGTTTCAAATCAATACATGGAAGTGTGGACTAATTTAATAGACCTTAACACATATCATAGTCCAATATTTTACCAGAAATACCCTTTAATATGATACACACTACAATTTACATTTTCTGTCTTACTGGAAGAGAGATTGCATGAGTAAAGGACAGGTTGCACAGTTATTTTGCAGACTTTTACGTGCTTTTCAAGAATTATTTTGGTATTTCATCATTTGGTGCTGCAAGACCTTTTTACACTGTATTTTGAAGCAGCTTGTTCACAGCCCAATATCTATCAAACTTAACAAAAAATCATTAAAGGCAGAAACACCAGAAGCTTGGTGGCCTGATGGAGTGAATTTCTTAACAAGCACAAAGAGGGAAAGGAATTCCACTGTGGTTCTAAAAGACTGCTGAGTTTGAGAGAGCATCAAGAAGCGGGTGTCAGATTCCTATTGTAATTGATTCCTATTGTAATTATTTCCTAATGGAATTATAAGTTGCAATTGGCAAAGCAGAAGTAAAACTCTACCATATTTAGGCTGATCATTGAGAAGGGGAAGAGAGAAGTGAATAATGATTTGCTGATGGCAGAAACATCCCATGTGAGGGCTGCTTACAGAGGTAGGGCATCATTTTCCCTTCCAGTGATATTGCTATCAAACTTCCTATTTCTCTGTACTGCTGTCTATCCTGTTTACACATATGTACTCTGCGTTACAAATTGATCTATGAGCTGAAGCACAAGCATTATTTTGTGTTTATTTTGGAACCCAATACTGGGTGAAAAAATAAGCATTATTTTGTGTTTATTTTGGAACCCAATACTGGGTGAAAAAATAAGCTACTCGGAAATCTGAGGCTGTAATAGCTGACATCAAGTCCCAGGAACAGATAAGGATATTTCCTTTCTTCATATTTCTCCACTCTATGCTACTATTCCCTCCTACATCTCAAGCCCTCCAGTTGATTTGAATCCTGGCAGTACCAAGAAATATAATTTGGTTCTAAAGTTTTGCTTTCACAACAAAGGAGTCATAAAGGATATATCAGGGAGGGACACTGCAAATCTAGAAACAATGAACAGATATAGGCAATATGTTTTTGTTACATCTTCAAATAGCTGCCTCCCTAATCAAAACTAAACCAAGAGGAAAAAAAAAAAAAAGAAAAACAAACCCACCACTCTCTCTCAAGTTCTCTCCAGACAAGAACACTGACAGCTGCTCAAAGCATGATCACTACAGTCTGGCCAACAGCACACACTTGCAGATTCTGTTCTCTCCTTGCTGTAGGGAGGAATACCCTGAAGGTTAGAATTGTTTCTCTTCACAGTGTTTCTATCTGTTGATAAGATAAGCAAAACTTCTAGTATTTGTTAACACAAGCATAGCAAAGATTTAATGTAAGTGCTTTAAAAAGACATAAACCTAAACATCTGGGACCTTCTGCAGAAGGAAGCCTGAATTAATTCAAATTAGCTATAATCACAAAGTTTTGAGCAACTTATCCTGGTTTCAGCTGGGATATAGTTAACTGTCTTCCTAGTAGCTGGTACAGTGCTATGTTTTGAGTTCAGTATGTGAAGAATGTTGATAACACTGATGTTTTCAGTTGTTGCTCAGTAGTGTTTAGACTAGAGTCAAGGATTTTTCAGCTTCTCATGCCCAGCCAGGGCACCTGACCCAAACTGGCCAACAGTGTATTCCATTCCATGTGACGTCCCATCTAGTTTAGGAACTGGGAAGGAGGGGGCAGGGATTCGCCACTCTGGGACTGGCTGGGTGTCGGTCGGCGGGTGGTGAGCAATTGCCCTGCGCATCATTTGTACATTCCAATCCTTTTACTACTACTGTTGTCATTTTATTAGTGTTATCATTATCATTATTAGTTTCTTCTTTTCTGTTCTATTAAATCGTTCTTATCTCAGCCCAGGAGTTTTACTTCTTTTCCTGATTTTCTCCCCCATCCCACTGGGTGGGGGGGGAGTAAGTGAGCGGCTGTGTGGTGCTTAGTTGCTGGCTGGGGTTAAACCACAACACAACTAAATTCTGCAGGCGCTATAGTTGTAGCTTGAGTAACTTATAATTCTTCCATTGTAACTAAGAAGTTTTGATAACCCCTCTCTTATGCAGAAACAACCTCTTAGCATGGAACCAAGGAAGAGGACTGCTAATCATCCTCTTATGAATGATTATATTAATATATATATATGTTTAAAAAAAAAACCCAACACTTTCAAGGAAACGGTCTTTATAGGAAGCAATATTTTCCAATCCATGCCTTGTGAAAGTGCTTGTATTCAGGGAAGACTGTTAAAAGGATTGCTGTGATGAAAGAGGTGTCTGAAGCTCCTGAGGAAAGAAACAAACTAAAGGGAAGGTACCTACTTTCAGTTGCCTCCAGGACACCAAATCCAGAATACAACTTCTTCTCATTTAATCTCATACTATTCAATAATCCTATTCTTCAAGTGGCCAGGACATCCCTGTCTGTCACAGAGACCAACAGTTGTGATACTTCTTTGTTTTCGAATCCTTGCATAACCAGTATGACACAAATATATATGAATAAATGTATATGTGTGTGTGATGTATTTGACAAATATACATCATGTCTATTATGTTAGATCTATTCAATACTCATTCTGCTGCAAAATGTTCTTTCTGGTTCAGAGTAAATGTGACAGGAGAACTGAAAACAGAGTTTCACTGAGCTCTCAATTTGTATTACAGAAATACAGCCTATGGTACAATAGGGTCAGTCATACCATGACAACTTCCAGGGTACATTCACAAAACAGGAACAAGATCAATGATGAATATCTATTTCCTTTCTCTACCATTCTCCTTTTTGTTTCAATGAGCATTGAATACATTTTTTGGTACACAAGTTTGGCATTGTTTCTGCAATGTAAGATAACATCAGCCAAATATATATATTTTTTCCAATTCAACTAATTTTTCATTCTAAAAATTTCTGTGTGAATAAACTTGAAGATTAAAGTGGTGCCTACTGATCTGGGATGTTTCCAGAAATTCTTCGAAGTGCTGTTTCTTTAGCAAAAAAAATAATGCACATTATAAATGCACTATAAAATATTTATACATATTTCTTCATTAGTTTTATTCCACATAAATGTCTGGCTGGTACATTTTGAAAGAAAAATGAACATACAAGATAACACTAAATCTAAATTAAAGAAAAAAAATTTAATCAAATTGTGGTCAAATCGCAGGAAACACTATAAATCCACACTATAAAATTGGCATCAAGTTTTTCAGGATTCAAAAAACCTCATCAACTGCCAATTAGAAGCCAGATAAAATCCCAGTAGGCACCATTGGTATAGCATTCCATCACGTATAATTAATGTTGCAGGCATGAAATGAAATGGACGTTATTACAAGAGCAGAAGACTCAAACCACTGCAGTAATTATGGTAGAGCTGAACAATCAAAGGCAGATTCATGAACATTTTTGCAATTAAGTGGGGCAATTTCTCCCCACTGTTAACTCCCAAGGTAACATACATACAGTTTTGGCAGTTTTTTGAACAGCCTCCAGTTTACTCAGAAAAGCAGTGATCAGTCTAAAAAGTGCCATGAGTGTTAGTGCAAATTAATTATTTGGATCAAATTTGTTCTAGGTATGCTTTCTTTTTTAACTGTTAAGATATCAGCCTGGAGGAAAATAGTTTTAGGACTCAGCCACGTGATCCACATAACCAACATGGTATTAAGAGCAGCAAAAAAAAAAAAAGAGTAAGAAGCAAAAGCTGCACCCAACCAGTCCTCAGTGGATTTTATTTACATAATGGTTTAGCAAATATTTATGACTATTCCAGCATTGCTTCTTGGAAAAGAGAATATACAAAAAGGAAAAAAAAAGCTTTCAATGTAAGCTTTCAGGCTCACAATGAGTTATCTAGCCAACTCTAGCCAAATTCAGAAATACTCCAGTGCAGGAGGAACCTTGCAGTGCTGTGAGGTGTACCCCTATTCTAAATAAACTGAGCTGGGGATCATGCTGTGATCTCTGAGTATAACCTGAGCCAAAACCTCTCTGGGAATTGTGCTAACAGTTTAACAGTGTGGATGAGAGTGGGACAGGACTTGGCCCCAAGCACTGGCTCTCCTTTAGTTTTCTAGTACACATTGCCTGACTGCCCTGCTGTAGCAAGAACAGGTGCAGAGAAAAGCCACACATTTTTCACTAGAAAAATCACTAGAAAACAACGTGTTGACAAGAGACCACAGCCCTCTCCCAGCCCTGTTTGACGTCAAAAAGCAAACGCTGTGACATTGATAATTTCTGCCTCAGTGAAGTTACAGGGAAGTGGGTCTCTTATAATGCTACTGCAAACCTAATTCTCCTACCCTAGTCTCCCAGTTGATCATTCATGCATGACAAAATGCATCTTAGGCCCATGATCAGCAAAAGTAGAGAAGTTCAGAACATGCAATAGGGAGACATATTCCAAATAACAATCTTACTCTACAACTACAGAAAAAAAAACCACAAACAGGTTTTGACTGTAGTTACAGAAATGTATCTTCCCACATCACAGTCTCTCCTCATATGACACATGCTCCAGTGTCTTATTCATCCTAATGGCCCTTCACTGGACTCACTCCAGCTTGTCCATGTCTTTTGTGTACTAGAGGGCCCGGAACTTATCCCAGCACTCCAGATAGGGTACAACCAGTGCTGAATAGAGGGGACTAATCACCTCCCTTGGCCTCCTGGTGACACCATGATGCTATGCCACGAACATCATTCAGTTCCAGGCAACTCAGCCAGATTAATTTTTGCTGCAATAATTTTCATTCTCTCCTTGCAAAAGCAATATTCCTATTTCTGCTTTTCTTCAGGTAGAAATAAAATATGTTGGGTTATAAAAAACTGGAATAGCTCAGACAAATCACTTCTTCCATCTCCCACTTTTCTCCTTTATTCACCAATATTCTTTTAAAGCAACTGCTTTGAGATTCCTAGTCTGTAGCACTCTGCTGAATGTACAGTTTTAAGCACTCAGCTTTTTGCAGTTTTTCAGCACTGTGATTATAAAAAGCATATTTAGCTTTGTGAATCATGTGGAAAGTCATACCAGCCAGGATGCTTTATTCTTGGGAAGGCGTCTCTAAAATTAAGACTTACCCAAATTGCAGGCTGGAGGTTCACTCATCTGTTGCTCTAGACATGCTAGTGAAATGCTGATTAGACCTGCCTAGGATTTTGGAAAGTGTGGCATTTGAGATCTTAGAAGATATCTGCGGTACAAACATAGTGTACCCAGTCGTGCAACTTAACTGAATAAAACTATTTATAATTCCACAAAATATAAAGAGATTAGAGGCTTGGGCCTAGACTGTGACTGCAAATCATGAGGACAGTTCTGACAGTGTAGACAGATGTGCACTCCCAAAATAGCTGCGAGATAGAAGAAGTTAGCTGCATACCTCCATACGGTTGTTACCTTCCAACATCAGATCTGCTCACTTAAGTGCTAAATTATCTCATTCAAAATGAACCAACATTTATTTCCTTTTAAATAAAATCCCAATTAAAGATACCTCCATCACGAAGACAAAGAGCAAAACTAGCAAAACTCTTCCATTTAAACTTAAGCTAACCCACTTCGTAGACTGAAGACAGTTTGGCACCATTTTCATGAGCAGCTGATTCAGCAGTTTTGAGAGAACAATAATCTCTATACCAGAGACCTAACCCAGTTTCAGCTGTTCCAGCTAACATGAAGGTAGTATCTACATTCATCCCTATTCCTTTACACTTCACACCCCTCCAAGACAGCTAGGCATGGGATCCAGGTACACAGGTATTTCTCTGAGCAAATGCAGAAGCTGTAGATCATTTGTTAACCCTTTCCTTCTTCCACTTAACAGAGAAAATGGATCCGTTTCTGGCAGTTACTAACATCTAAGTGCTGGCCCAAGCTGATCAAAACTTCTCTTCAAGGTAAAGGGAAAAGTGAGGAGGAGTTATGAGCAAACAGAGGACAGAACTGCAGCATATGCAACCAAACAGCAAAAGATCTGGTGACATTAATATTCCAAGGTGGTCTGAGCATCTCCAGCCCACATGAGCTGGAAACAGCTGTCTCCCAAGGGAGCTCCGGAATCTGTGGGTTTTTTAAAGCATCAGTTCTTCAGACCTTCATTCAAACCAAGGTTCTGTCCATATTGGAAACACTGCAGCACTTAAGTTCAGGCACACAGACACAGACTAGGTTTAAACTATTTATCTCAGGTTCTGGCAACAGTAGAGTACCACAGTTTAGTACCACACAACTAGAGGGTAAATACACAATGTCTTGAGACATTGGAGGACATTGGACATTCAGAGGACTGAACTTCACCGGTAGTAATACACTAATTATAAATTGGCATTCTAGGGTATATGTTCAACTCACTCATGTAACAATGCAATCCTGTTTTTCACAATAGATGAAGCAGAAGAGTGGCTGGCAGAATCCTACTTCAAATATCAAGGCCAAATCATTCATGGATATATCAACTCTGAAGTTGGGAACACAAGATAAACTTACAGTCATGTGTGATAGAACCTTCTTCGATGAACCCTTTGAAAATCGTAATTTCCACTTCAGATTTCTGGGGAAAAATAAAATTTCAATTTGGATCCAGAAGCAGAACTTTTAAGACTTCATAAGCAAGGAGCAGAGTGCTGAGAGTGATCCCTGAGAGTCATGGTAAATAATAACAATAGTTAAAATAATTAGTAGTTATAAAAATAATAGCATTTAGTTTTAGAAATTTAATACTAAATCCATGTTGTATTTCAGCTTTAGATCCTTACTGAGCCTAGAAACTTTGAGAACTACAGACAGTGAATATTCCCAACTCAGTGAGACTTTACAAGGTTCACAAGTCTTGAAATTCTAGGGCAAAGAGCCTGAAAATCATCGTAATCTAATCCACATAGCAGATTTCCTTCCAGAACTTGGAAATCTGGGCTTTGAGCAGTAAGGTGAGTACTTGTCTTTGCTTCTTTCAGCACCAGTTACTGAAACTGAAAGACTAAGTCTTTCTTCAAAATACTTAATGAGGTTGGGGTTTGAGAATTCAGATGCATACTAGTCACAACTATTACAACACTCCCGTGTCATGAACTGCTGGTATATGTAATGCCATGTTCATCCTTCTTTAAGAGGAGATGCTTGCAGCTTTATACTAACAGTCTTATAAAATTGCTGAAGAAACCTCGTGACTCAGTTACTGTAAAGAAGGCCTAATTTCTTAGAAGCAGACCTTATTTTGTATATTTTTGCAAAACTAGCCTAGGGAAAAAAACACACTGAAAATCTTAAATTACTAGCTAACAAGTCTGATCTTTATTTTATTTTATGTTACTTTAAGAAAACAGATTCTACAGAGACAGTTATAGCACAAAGTTTGATCACTTTTTCTCTTCTCTCTTTTATCTCATCTCTTTTTGCTTATCTGTTTGAGGGACTTCTTACATTTTGGTCATGATTTCCTTGCAGCAGAATTTAAAACATCTGTTATAGTTTCAAAATTTTAGTTTGAAACTGAAAAGTATACTGGAGAAGCCAGGCATATAAATGCTCAGCAACTGAGATACAATCATTCAGATGAGTCTTCTGTCACCATAGTAACCTTCCTTTCATGAATTTGCACAGGAAAAAAACTAACAGGCTGTAATGTCATGAGAGTGTATCTTATTGTGGTTTATTCATGAAACCTTTATATGCAGTGATGAGCACTTACACAGAAAATGCACTGCACTGATTTTATTTGGGTTAGTTTCTTGACTAAGGGTCTTGTAGACTAATCTAATACATTAAATACTTTTTTCCAATACAAAGTTTATACCTGCTTTAGAATACATAAAATAAATCATAATATCACATTCATTGCAGCGCATAACTCTAGCCTTCCAATTACTTTCTTGTAAAAGGTATACATTTTTCAGCTTAATTCTTCGATATTATCGAATATTAATTAAGAGCACTTCTCCCTCCTACATAATAAAACCCACTGTTTTTCCTGAGCCTGCTTCTTTAGGAGCTAGTCACTTTCAGCAGGGGTTGTAGAGTTAGTTTTAATCTTGATTTGAAACACGATCTTATAAAGACTTAGGCACATTCTTAATATTATACACTGATTTATTAAATAGCTCTGTACCTCCTTGCAGCATAGGGCATAAATTAACAAAAGATAAGTTACTTTTCCTTAAGAAAAAAATGGCAATATGCTCAATGTGCACGGACAAGTCTTCAAATTAAATTGGACTTTTCAAAGAATACAACTTGTTCTATTAAAAAAGTTATTTGAAAAGGACACTACAGACTGGCAAAAGAACAGCTTAAATAGTATGAAGAAAGATAGAAAGCTTAATATATTATTCAAAGTCAACAAGTAGTATACTTTATGGCTAAAACTTTCTAATTCAGCCTGCAAGCAAAACATACAAATTACAATCTTACTTAAACTGTACTGTTTGCAGGACATCACCACAGCCTAGATAGGTACATTTTAGGACTGAACTCGTTCCATGTGAACTGAAAAGTTCCAATGAAGAAATGCCACAATCTCATAAGAATCAATGATGACTTTGTGAGGCAACGTTTTTCTGAACTTATCATTCAGCAGATTTTTACATTTGACTTCTGTGCCCATTCAAGAGGAAAATAGCAGTTTCCTCCAGAATGTCCACAAACCGTATAAAAAAAATCCAAAATCATTATAGTCTCATATTGCTTTTAGAAGGAACAAAATGCTTTTAAAACATAAGTCAGGTAAATCTTTTGTAATGGATCTATAATTTAAATACTGTAGGAGTATAAAACATAAAAAATCTCCAACCACCTCAGGAATATAACATTACCTTCTCCTAATATGCCTACCAAGTCCTTAGAACTGTCAATTATATTTGGCACTTTTCAAAGGCAAGAGAGAGACTGTAGCTCTGTGATATTTTTCTTCTGAGAAGTCGGTTAAGCAGTGCTATATCCAATTTGGAATGCCAAAAGGACAAAGCCTGAGCAGATTCTAGTGCCTGAGCAACTGATGTAAGGCTACTCCCACATTAGAAAACAAAAGGATTGAACAAACAGAAGGCAGGTCTGTCACGCTATGAGATTCAACCAATGGCAATGACAAGAAGAGTTAGTGAAAATCCTTAGGGAAAAACAATAGGAGAAAGAGGATTTTTCCAGAACACAATCTTCAAAATCGTCCCACCTACCCTGTTCTCTTCCTTCCCCTAATATTCAGGGAAGGAAAAAGAGGGTCCTAAATACACAGAAGACAAAACTTACCTGGATGAGTACCAGAAAACAGCTTTGTACAAAACATCTCAGAATACACAGGCTTTAGGAAAGACACAAAAGCAGGATTCCTCAAGAGTCCTGCTTGGTTTTATTGTCAATCACTGAAAACCAAAGGTGGTTTTGCCAGGCCAACAAACCCACAGTGGGGAGCCCTACATTTCTGAAGCATATAGGGCTGGGGAAGGCAGTCAGACATGCCTCTGCCTTCCAGGTTTGCTGCGTGGTAACATAATATCTTAGCCTCTCAGCTCGAGGCAGGACTTGATTCTTGCCTAAAACTTCAAGTCGAAAATCCAGTCAAAGAAAGATGCATAGACTACCTTATGCTCTCCATATGCAGACAGTGCTACCAAATTCAGACTTTTTTTTGTCAGCAACTTGTTATGAAACATTTTAACAGTTTTCAATTAAATCAAATAGAAGATAACTACACAACTATAGCAGAGAAGTATTAGGAGTTTGATCTACAGCAAAAGAGCAAATCGTACAATTTTCTGCAATTCCACAGGATTTGCGTGTTGCAAATCCCTGCAGTTCTGAGGAGACCAGAGTGGGACTTACTCCAAGAGGTGCCTCCAGCATCCCATGAGGCACCCTCCCTGTTTCCCACTTGACTCCTATTGCCAGTTATCCCCACCACCTCCCTGTTAGTTTGAACCTGCATTTTTCTTGTAATCCAGCAAGTTCCCTTAACGGTGCAGAGCATGTGTACACCACCCTTGTTATCTACAGTGGGGAGCAAGACCTGTTCCCCAGGCTCAGTGGTAAAAGCTGGCTTGCATGCACTCCACCTGGAGCACATGAGAGGAGTCTCTGAGGAGATGGTAGCTCATTTCTCCTCTGTGTGCTCCTGGGAGTGCCTCTCTGTGAGAGCTGTGTTGCAGTATTTTATGCCTACCCAGCACAGGTCTCTTCAGCATGCCGCCTGCACTCTGTCCATGTCTTGTCTGTTGTACACAGTTGTGACCTTCCATATTAGAGGCAACGGCAGACACATCGCCACAGCTGGTATATAAAATCTACTGCAAAGCTGTGCTGCCTGCTCTCCTGCCACTGCTGCTGCTCTAGATGCAGTGACATACAATGGCTACCCTCGTTTCTTGGCTTTAGGGCAGCATGGCCCACATTAGGAGAATGAATCTTGCCATCATTCTGCATGAACCAGTTCTCTCAGAACAAGACGTGGTGAAAATGCCTGCCAAGGATATTTCATTCCTCCTCCCTTGTATAGTAATGTTCTAGGTCGTAGCTATGGCCAGGCCAATCTATACGTCCTCAAGAGGAGATATGGGTCCTATGGGGGTTAGCATCTACCTGTAGGACAATTACCATATTGTAATGGTTGTTGCGGACAGAATTTTACAGTGTGAAAGGTCACATCTATGGTCCTCAACATTTGCCCTTCCATGTCATCCTCTGAGCATTTTTGTCCATCAGGAAACCAGTCACTTCTGTGGTAGTGCATCCTGGAACCCCCCCTCTGCAGCCCTCTCCACCTCTGTTCAGCTGCATATTCCCAGGACCCAAGGCCCAGCTGTGTACTCTTAGCTCAGGCTGCTGACAACATTGCCAGCTTGAGAGAAAGCTGTAAGAAACTCTGAGGAAAGCTTAAAGAGGTATAGTCACAGAGAGAGAGAAGATGGTAGAGGCTGAATCATTAGTCACTCAAAGATTCAAGAGAGGAAAGACCATCCTGGAAAAGGTGTAAAACCCTCCTAAAGAAACTAAAACTAGGAGGCAAATTAACAGTTGGTCAGGCCAACTGTCAGATCATTGGTGTTGACAGATTTGGTGCAAACCAGCACCTTAGTACAGTCAGTATCCATCCCTAGGACCAGTCGATACTGATCATTCTCCAACTGACTGATGGCTACCTGGCCAGCAAAGACTCTTTGGATGTTTTAGCAGGCGCTTAGCTTAGACTAAGCATACTATTGCATAGCCTAATAGCATATTAAATTCTAGAATTTTTTTTAACTGTTTTTTGGCCAGTAGGTAGTTGGTTTATGTTCATAAACTGCATATATCCTGCTTGCAGAGTCTCCTTGCACAGGGCTGAAGATACTTGAACACAGTGACCCATAAGAAGAGGTGTAATAGGTCAATGGACGGTGTAGACAGCCTACATCCTTTTGATTGAAAGCCAGAAACTGAAAGCAGGATCGCCAATTTGTAATTTAGGGTAGTTGCTGGTAATTTGTCGAGTCCTGCTCAGATTGTTCTGCACAGAAGGTCACAACCTAAACCCAATCATCACTCACCTGAGAAAAAAAAAAGAAAGAAAGAAAAAGGAAATTACTTCTTTACTTCCAGAGGAAAGTTTGGAGGTGTGGGTCATTCAGAAGTGACCCTGTATGGGATAAGGAAGATTTTCAGGGCTAAAGTGCATTGAGAGAGAGGCAGGACAGGCATTTGTAATCTGTCATGAGAGCTCTAAACCTGATGCAGATATTTGAGCTTTTATGCCATGAGCTTTGTGGAGGGTTGCAGCTAATTTGCCTGTTCTATTAAAAAGAGTAAAAGGAGAACTTGGAGAGAAAAAAGCACGAAAAGAGCAGGAAAACAAAATGGGTCTGAAAGCAGACATGAGATTCTGGAGAGAGGCAAAATGGCATCCTATTGCATAGTTAAGGGATGAAAAAATAAACATTATGCTAAGCTGGAAGAAAAAGAGAGGTGTAATGCTGAATAGTGCACCTCCAGAGAAGAGAGTGTATGTTCAGTATCTGTAATGAAGGGAGTTCAGACAAAACATGATGAATAGCATAGAACACCTAGTACCTTAGAAATTTGAACCAAGTTCAGTCAGCAGTTGAAAGAGATTGAAGCAACTCCAAAACTGTTGATGAAAACTAGACCATGCTGTGAATCAGGTCATTCAATATGCCAGAAGCCAATTCAGTCCCTGAAAAAAAGGATGCAGCATAAGGTATAGTGTGCAGGACACAGAGCAGAAGACATCGACCCTTGTTACAGGGATTGGGATAGCTGACACAATCCAGATTTTTCCAAATCAGATCTACCAGTTTACCACGACAATGCATACCCTTCCTACACAAAAAGAGTCAGCACAGGTAACACTCCTCCAGGTAAGCATGAAATTGATGACAATGGGAATGAGTGGTACAAGGAAACCTATTTATCCTCAGGCCAGTTAGGAGTTGTAGCTCTTCAGGAGTAATACTGCAGTACAGTGGATGCTAGGAAACCTCAAGAACGACTGTGAAAGCCTACAAAGCTATTGCAAGGGCATTTACACATCCATCAGTTTGAGAAACAGCCCAGTGTTAGACAATAAATAACTGCTAATATTTGCAAACTGCATAGTGCCTGCTTGCAGTCTCTTTGCACATGGCTAAAGGCCAAAACACAGAACCCCACAGGAGGGGTGGTAGCAACAACTGGCTCCTGGTCAGATCACCCACCTGTTCCAGATAGGATACATGATGCATAGAAGACTGGAGCAGCTGCAGTAAGGTACAAGTAAACCAACCTGGCAATTGAAATGCAGCCTTGATGGTCCTTTCTAATAACTATTGGCTAAAATCTTCAACAGGAATTTTAGTTCAAGTCATTCATCTTTTGTCTTCATGGGCCTGCCGCTCAAACACAATTACTTGTCTATAGAACTCAGAGAATGACAAAAAAGAAATGCAGTAAGTAGGTGAAGATTTCCAAGTATTTAACATCTTTCACAACTGCTCAGCTTTGTACTCTTTTCCTTCTACAACAAAGTCTGTTTCCTACAAGGCTGTTTTTCCAAATAGCCTATTTCATTCCAGGTCTTTGTATATAAGAGGTTTTAAATAAGACTGCTTTAGACAGCCACAGGAAAAAATCACCCAGAGCTTTCAGCTGAGGTTCAGTGAAAGCACCAGATGATTTTCAGAGTCAGTATCTTCTTATTCTGAAGAGTCTGAAAAAAAGTTTATTCTTTCTCTTGGCTAAAACAAGACCACATAAATTTGAAGTATGCTCTTTCCATAAATTTAATCTGGTGTAAAAATCCTTTAATAGAGTTGGGGGTTTTAACAGAGACCAACACAAAACATCTTGTAAATGAACATTACAAAACACCGCAGGTTCTTTAAAACCACTAAATACTACTTATTAGAAACAAAGATTTTTGCATTGGATCTATTCAATGAATTTAAGTACAGTCACATTAAATGCTAAATAAGAGATCACCAAAGCAGTTTTGGAGCTGTTAATTTGAGACAAATAAAATTGGTCTTTTTGTAAAGTACTCTTGTTTTATGAAGATTCTGAGAAAATACCTATTTTTTAAATTAATTTTTCTGTGATACCATTATTTTTATATTTCATGTCATATTGCACACAATTATTCTGGCATGGCTTGAATGATATTATAAGCAACAGCAAGAATATTGCTTTACAGTGCCACTACTAACAACACAACACATCAGTGTTAGCATGCCGTACTAGATGACTATACCATTGGTAATATGTTTCTAAAAAAGCACACATTTTCAAAAATTTGCATTTAAACTTTTCTCCTGAAATGTTTTCAGAATTCATATTTTGTTGTTTGCTTCATGAGAAATGTAAAAAACTTTGGTTTTCTTTCTAGACTGGGACAGACAGCAATGGTAGCTTCCTGAGAAGTAACCATTCTGTCCTTCACTGAGCTCTGGGTGCAAATGCCACCAGAGTTACTCCAGGCTGTCCCAAAAGATACTTGGAGCTTCAGACTCAGGGTGTTAGACCATAAAGACTTTGAATATCATCTTCTGTGCAAAAGAAGACTAAAAAATCCTTAAGTAGGTGGTACTTAAATGATTTGAAAGTAAAATTAGAATAATCAGGGACAAGGTATAGGAACCATGTATAACATTACTGACAGCTCCTTTCACAGCAGTTAAGTGCTGTGTCTAGTGAGGGAAAGTTCCACTGTCTGGTTCTTTTGCAGTTTAGGAACTTTTATTATATTATCATAAATACTATCCATTTCATGAACTCAGCTCTTCACCTCTTTTCTTGAGCAGCAACTGGAAAATCAAACACTTTTAACATCCATGTTGAAACAGATATAGAATGTTATCTTGCTTTTCATCTGCCTGAATATCATTAGATTCTGTCTCCCCATATTTAAAGATTATCACTGTCCCTCGATGAGTTATTTGAACCAGAGGCTAAGAGCAAGCTTTCTGAGCACAAATATAATTAGGATGCACTACCTGACACAGCCATTGAAGACATCACTAGAGAAAAAATGACTAGTAATATAGAGACTAGTTAGAAAACAAGAACTTGTTCTGTTCTGAAAGAAAAATGAAACCATTCAAAATTTTTGGTAGAAAATACTTGAGCCATAATAGCCAACAACATACTGCTTAGAGATTCAAGTTCATATTCCTGTTTTGCCTGACACAGAGCACAAGTCTTCTGTGATTTAGATTCAAGGAACTGCTGTTCTGAACATCTCTTGTCCTTGCACCATCCTGACTCATAAATTGAAATACATGATTATTCTTCAGCAGTTCTGCTTTATACACTTAAAAATCCCCATACAGTCTCTTCTGCTTTACTTCATCCCAGTGACAGCTCTCATTTTCATTCCACATCAGAACAAAAATTCTGTTTGTCCAGCTAGCATTAATCAGATTTTAACATCTAATACTTGTCAGAATCTCCCAAGTAATACATTGCAAACAGCAAGATAAAAAAAAAAGTCAAGCTCGTCATTATACCCCTATAGCAATACTGAGAGTTTCACTAAGCACTTTTTATTAACATTTTTTCTGCATTTACATAAAAATTAGGTTTTCCCTTCTGTTTCCTGATAAATGATAAATGAGGCCTTTGATGTACCAGTATGTAAGTACCTAATGTTACCATTCCAAGAGGATCTGATTAGAATAATAGTAACAGAAATCCCTTTATACTTATGCCAGATGTTACAATGCAGCAAAGCATTCCAATGCTATAAAACACGTATATATTTTTACATAAGGTTCTACCATCTACCAAAAACCTATTGTTATATTGACCTGACGGAGCTTTAATGATAACTTCCCTCCAGGTGGTAATTCTCCCTTGAGACAATTCGTTTCAACCTTACAGCTCTGGGCCTAATCTCCCTGATAAGTGTAATTCCTGAATGGCAACATATCAAATGCAGGCTGGAAATCCAGAGAGATGGGGGTCATGCCACTATTTTAGGTTAGGGGAAAAAAAGTCATTTGTCTTTTCAATAAAACATCAGGTTTGTGTGGCTTATACAAAACCTTTCTGCATGTTTGCTGCTCCCACATTGCTTCATTGCATTTACCTTATGAATGTAACCACTTTTTTCTTTGAAGTTGTTTTTAATGCTCCTACTCAACTAAACCAAGAGATCGTTATGTCAGCTATTAAAGTTGCTAGTCATTACAGAGCTGGTCCCACCTGTGGAAAGTGTCATGGTTTAACCCCAGCCGGCAACTAAACACCATGCTCGTTCACCCCTACTCTGCCCAACGGGAATCAGGAGAAAAAAAGTAAAACTCATGGGTTGAGAGAAAGACTGTTTAATAGGACAGAAATGGAAGGGAAAATACTACTAATAATAATAATAGAATATACAAAACAATGCAGTTTGCAGTTATTTTATTCAGCATGCAGTTATTTTTACAGCACAAGCATGTAGGTGTGACCACCTGATCGTGCCAAGCCGCTGTTAAACACAGCCTAGTCCCTGACAATGAGAGAGAGTGCGCTCTCAGAAACTTTGTTGTTGATACCAAATTGAGAGGGAGCACTCAATATGCTGGAGGGTAGGGCTGCTATACAGGGGGACGTAGGCAGACTGGAGAAGTGGGCTGACAGGAACCTCATGAAGCTAAATAAAGGCAAAGTATGGATCTGGAATGGAATAGCCCCATGCAACAGTACAGGCTGTGGAGCATCTTGGCTGAAAGGACCTGGAGGGCCTAGAAAACAGAAAGCTGAACATGAGTCAGCACTGTGTCCTCACAACCAAGAAGTCCATTTGCATCCTGGGCTCTGAGAGCAAGCCAAGGAAGTGATTATTCCCCTCTGTGTGGCATTTGTGAGACCAGTTCTCCAAAGAACACAATGCATCAAGTCCAGGAGCACATGGCATGTGAGGAGAGTCTGAGGGAGCTGGGTTTATTCACCCTCAAAAATGAAAAGGTTCAAGGGAAATCGTATCTCTGTCTACAGCTACCTAATGGGAAGGTATAGAGAGGACGGAGCCTAACTCTTCTCAGAGGTGCATTGTGGAAGGACAAGAGACAACAGACGTGAGGTACAAGATGGGAAATTCCAATTTGATATAAGAAAACAGGTTTTTGGTTGTTTGTTTGTTGGGGTTTTTTACCATAAGCATTGTGAAAGGAAGCTGGACTAGATGACCTCTGGAGGCCTCAATGAATCTATGACTGACAACAAGCAGTCCTTGTCCAAACACTTCTAAAGATATCATTACCACTTTACACAACAGTTTGAGGCTTCATCCAAGACCACAGCCTGACTGTGATCTCTGCTACACCTGTAGAGAGTCCTCACTAGAAACTTCTTGCAGTCTAAGAACTGCAGCATTGGCCCACTAAAATTAAAGCCAGTACAGGCATGACTACAAGATGTATTAGGCCTCTGAACTCTCAAAACACAGAGAAATTGATTAACAGGGTTATTTGCATTGAGACATCCCAAAAGCAAAAGAACTAGAAGTGAAGAAGAGTTCTGTTACCATGTTAAATAGTTAAATGCATTAGGAACCTGTTTCAAATTATTTCTGGTTTAGCTTCAACTGTAACATAATTTTAAATCTCTTAACCTTTTAAAATATATAAATCTGTGAACTGTAAAATATTATTATTTCATTTTAACAATATCCCACTTTCACTTTGATTGCAAGGAAATTTTTGTTGAGAATACTTCCATTTTAGATGCCTTTAATTGGGAAAAAAAAGTATCTGTCCCTTTGGGGGAAAAGAAAAATATTAAAGTAGATCATACTGTTGTTATTGCTCTCTTCCTTTAAAGTAATACATAAGCTTATAAAAGGGGAGAGAAAGAAAACAGAAGATGCAACATTTTCTCTTCTGCAAATTCTCATGTGTAGCCACACTGCTGGAGAAGCTTAGACCCATCACAACCTTTCCATGCTGGGCAAGATTTATCACTCCCAGGCAAAATACATGCTGAGATTCCTCTACTGTCAACTTGACTGCAATTGCAAACTGTGCTAGAGAGCCCCACAAACACCTTCTACACTTCTACTTCTCTTTTGCCTTTTCAAATGTCCAGGTTCCTGTCTGAACCTCTGTACAAAATCTATCAAAAAATCTCAGTGATTAAACCCATGACTTTATCTTGGACAATCTGTATACCTACAGCCTTCCTGTAGATAACTGAAACTAATGAGGTAGCAACCCCTCTCTTTTGTTAGTGCAGTTGCACTGCCTCACTGTCCCTTGCCATAGCTAATCCCTTATTTACTCAGCCTTCTGCTGGGGTTTAGTGTCTCAGAGGGACTATAGCTATATTCCACAGTTAGATATTTCTTCCTATGGGGAATTTTGTAGCCCATGTCCTTAAACTCACTCCTTCAGTAAGTTTTCTAGAACTTCACCTCTTCAAAGGCAAGTTGCCAGTGGGAGGAGACCTACCTGTTGAGATTTGGCAGTGGGATTTGACAGTATTGCTCCAAGGTTCCTCACATAATGCCCTAAAAATTGGTTTCTGCCATTAGCCAATGGGAACAAGAAAAAGTCTCAAGGTCTCCATGCTTTTGTACAAAACAAGGCACATGGAACAGGTATTACCTGAAACAGCAACAGTGCCACTGATCTCAGCTTAACAGAGCACTGAACATGTCAGCTAAGTACAGCATCACTGTTACCACTAGAAAATCATTTGACATACGACTTCCAGCCTGTGTGATTTGGGTGCACAGGCGGAGTGCCTGAAAATGGCATGTCATTGTAGAGTCTTGTAGGATGTTTGTGTGAACACGGACGCATTCCCTGCCACAGCCTCCTGCTGATCCCCTGAGCAGAAAAGGGCAGCCATTCCACAACTTGTCTTGACTGAAAAAGGTTAGGCCAACTGTGATATCCAGGTTCCCTATGTAACCTTCTACATTGGTTTACTGCCCTGCACCTGACAGAGAGAGAGCATTTTCACATTCTGGGTCAGTTACAGCCAAAATCTCAAAGCAATGCTGTATCAAATCCTAAAACAAACCCTAGATTATGCATACATCTTCTCTACACTTCAGAGGCCATCTTCTTAAAATATTATTATCTAATGCCTCACAATGTTTGCTCTGAGAAAATGAATGCATTAATTGTAATAGATACAGAATATAGCAATGTGTCCTTGGCTTTCAAGGTCATTTCTGATGATTCCTATTAAAACAGTTCGTATTCTATTTAATATTTTCATTTCATTTTACTCGCCAAGAAATTAAACTGCCTTCTTTAGAAATATCAACATGATTTAAAGGAATTTACTTGAATAAATAAACTCAGATGGCTGTTATTAATTTGAAAATTTGCCTTTGCTGCTATAGGCTTT
This sequence comes from Haliaeetus albicilla, assembly GCF_947461875.1. Lineage (NCBI taxonomy): Eukaryota > Metazoa > Chordata > Aves > Accipitriformes > Accipitridae > Haliaeetus > Haliaeetus albicilla. Next base: position 27,315,436 of record NC_091487.1, on the reverse strand, counting down.
ATATTCAAAGAAATCATTAAGCTGAAAACATACATTTCTGAACTTAATAAAACAATTAAGGATTTCAAAAATTAAAAAATTTTAAAAATTTAGTGCATCAGTAATTTCATTCCTAAGAAGGAAATTCAGGAGTTCAACACTTCCAAATTGGTGCAAGGCAAGATTAACAAAGGCAGCAGCTCTGGTTTTAGGAGGTCAAAGAGCATTCCTCTTCCAAACAATTCTGCCTCTTTTGTTGTCAACAGCACTGATATACAGTGTCCTCTCAGAAATCTTTTAATAGCTATTCAGTTATTAAAGTATGACCTTTTTACATAAACTGGAAATTGCATTTTTATCCTTAGATTATATGCTATCAGATAATAGCCAAATTCCCCCTGCCAGGCACAATGTATAAATGAAAGCTGACCCAAATACCTAATTTCAGATTGGGGTCATTATTGCTTCTTCTTTTAAAGTATCTAACAAATTGTAGCCAAAATCTATTTGATGAGAAAATGTTGATAAATCTCCACTGCATTATCAGAATAAAATTGTCAGGCTTGCTAAGGACACAGGTATGGGTTTTTTCACCCCAGTTTGTGTTCAGTTTTTAAAAATGAATCAAAGTATCCAGTAAGAACTGCTGAAAGCAAAAGAAGTGTAGAAGAGTCACACTCCATGATTTACACACCCTGTTCAGTATAGATATGGCAGAAGTCCCAGAACACTGTGTGAGTTTCTCAAGGCCATGGTAAAAGCTAACCATAATGGGCTGAGTAAACAAAAGGGGGTTTTATATGATCATTTAAGCATTCTTGAAGGTCAGATGATGAGAAACATTCTTAACATGCATGTAGAGAAACTGCAATAAATATAAATAATTTTTAATTGCAATCAGTGTTTTACCTGATCTTATTGTGGACCACTACAACTCTGTATTCTGCTTTCATTCCAGCTTTAGCAACGTGTTTTTAATCTGGGGGGGTTTGTTATTATTTTTTTACTTTTAATTATATAGCATATTTTTACAGAAGACCTTGGAGGTGATATTTCTCTAGTAGAACTATTATTTGGATCTGAATCTACAAGGTTGCTCACTGACATTTTTACTATTTTCTGTCCATGATTAAAACAGCCTCATTTCTGAATATAATAGCATATGGAAATAGAAGCTTCAGAATTCTGATTCTTTTTAGACATCAATGTTAGGGTTTTAGAATTGCATAGTATTTACCCAGATGTTCTCTTGAAATGAATGGCAAAGTGCCCATTGGCTTCAATTGGAGTAAAGATAGGCCACCACTGAGGGTTTTCATAAATTCTTCCTTTGAGCATAATACGCAGTGTACATCTGTTGAATAATTGCCAGCCTGGGCGATTTTTTAGCTTATTATATATTCAAGAGTGATCAGAAATGGTAATGCTATGTGAATTTGAAGCCATAAATCCTCTGAAAGGCAAGTTAGATTTATAAACTGAAGACTTATTCTGCTAATGCTTACAAGCCTAGCTGTATTTACACACATAGGCAAAGCCTATGACTGAGGGTATTTGTAGGATTGGTTTTTACTTCAGGTTTGTGCTTTTTCTTGTAGGGGTTTTTTTGTTTGTTTTACAAGCCAGTAGACAGAAATAACATCTGATTTGTCATGGTTCCGTAAAAAATGGAATTTATCCATTCCATGGATTTGTCTTATTGTAAGTATGAGACTGCTACAATTATTCTTTGAAATTAGCAGGACTCAAAAGAGTACCTAGAAGAGAATGAAAAAGAAACAAATTCTGAAAGACTTATATCTTGCTGAATGGCACAATATAAAATTCCCAACATTGACAACAAATTGTGCCATGTTTGTCCATTAAATACGAAAGTCATTAGCTGATGTGATCAATAACTACTTGCTTTTATACATTATTTACTTTAACATTTTTATCCCTCTTGGTTTTTGGTTTTTGCTTTTGTTTTTTGGTGGTTTGTTTGTTTGTTTGTTTATTTGTTTTTTTAAATATAGTACATGTCATAGTAAAAAAGAAAAAATTGATTTGGGGAACATATTAGGAAAAAGAGGTGAAAAAAATTTACCTCTTCTTTTTACTTCTTAGTAAGAAGTGATAGGCAGCAATTTTTTTTTTTTTTTTAAACTATCCAAAAATCAGTACCCAAGTGTACAAATTGCTCCTCCCAAACACATTTGTGAAAGGGCCATTGGCCTCACCCAGTTTCTCTCCAAGTATTTAACCCACAGCTTACTTTTACCCTCATACTCAACAATCATATTACAATACCTTTGTAGTGTCACTTGGTGAGTAATGCTGCTGAAATAGAGAAATATAGGCCTAGTAAAGAAAATACTTTATATGACTGTCAGCTTAGTTTCTGTGACTGTAAACTGAGATTTCCTCTGAGAAACTAGAAGTTTTACTGATTACATATATTATATATAAAAGTGTAAAAATGTATCATTATCAATTTAGAAAATAAAGCTGAAAGGTTTCAGTACATAGGAGGACTGAATCAAATGAATCAAAATCCTTCTGAAGATGCCTAGGCTTCCAGCTAACAATATTGTTGAAGTAGAATTGGTTTCAAGATGTCGCATGAGAAAAATTATGTTCTCATTTTCTAAGTTTTTTCAACGCAGTTGCAGATTTCTTATCCAATAATTTATTAGTAAAATCTATACACATATTTAAAACACATTAGTCAACTTTGTTCTAATAACTAAAATTTGAAAACTGAATCACACTGCATCTTTTCTTAGTGAGGTTTCTTGGGAAAACAGATATGAAAAGAACTTTCCCCTAGGCTGTGAAAAACAAATTTCCTAGGTTGAGAAACAACATCTCAGGCAGTGTGGCATACAAATAAACACAAGACATACAGCATTGAAAAACTTGAGATTTTTGCTATAATTGAGGTACTTTACAGTACAATAAAAGATAACCTGGTGCCAGACATACTAACTATTAACCAGATGTACAGCAATGCTTCCTCAAATTCCCTATATGATTATAGTTTCCCTTTGTTTTGTACAGCTTAGTGATTTAAAAGCTACATCACAGTATTTATTTGGAAGGGGAAAGGAAAAAAAAAACTTTTAAATCATCCTAAGGAGGAACAGAATAGTTTTAGTATTCTCAGTCTCTGCAAAACCCATTCACCTACTGCCTTGTAGCTTTATGTAAATAATGTGATTGGACAGTATTGATGACAGTAGGTACAGTTAGCAACTATGAAATTGTGAGTTCTTGAACATCCCTAGAAGAATCTAAAACCATATAAGAATCTCTTTTTTTGCTGTGTTTGATTGTTTTACACATTCTTTTTCATCCATATTCAATGCATGCCCAAGGTATGATAATTCCAACCTTCTGAGAAAGTGTACATTTGGGGTGGCTATCAGCTATTTGTTTAAAGAGAGCAAAGAAAATAAGTGCTCCATATACTTTCAGGCCAACATTTTCAAAAGACTTGCCTCTATTCTATGAACATAACATAGTCTGTTTTTCTGTGCCTACTCAATCTGGGCAAAGAAAATTTAAGATTGAAGTTGTACCAAACTCTGTTATAAGCAAACACATAGATGTAGTAGAATTCTTTGCAGCAGCTATTGTGATTTTGGAAATTATAATACCATTCTCTCCTCAACAGTGTTACAACCCTTAAAGAGTTTAGTATACAAGAAAATAAAACTCTGGCATTCGTGTTTAAGTGCTGTCAAAGTCTAACTGAAAACATTTAACTGACTCTTTTAAAGAAACTGAAGGCCAAAACATGACTAAACTCTCTGGTTTATCTTTCAAGAAATAGCATTGAGAGCATTCAGAAAAATCAAAGATTTCCTGCATAATTTGGTGAATCTGTGTGAGGCAGGACAAATAGGAAACTAAAGAAAATTAAAGACTGATTCATGGGAAGAAATCTGCATGAAATTTGCAACTGTAGAAGAAGAAAAAAGGCCTGCTAGCTGTATGCAATGCATACAGTTTAGGAAATAAATTATAAAAGCAGCAAAAAAAACCCACTGCAGGAGAATTTGTGGTTGCAGTTATGTTCTTTAAACAACCTACAGAAGCAGTCACTTGAACAAAGTCTTTTAAATAGTAATTATTACAAAACTGAATCTCTATTATTGCCTCTTTCAGTGGGATGATTTTGGCTAGCTAAAATAAGTAGCTACAGCATTGCCTGCGTGTCTCAAAAACTGTGAGAAGTATACAGGGTCAAAGCCCCATGACTGATAAGCCCAACCTGCATTTCATTCACCCTGTAACAAACATTTCACTTGGAGTCTGATAACCCTTTCCTCCCAGCCTCCTACTAGGATGCAGCCTCTCTTCTGCTCCCAGGTCCCAGCGGAGGTCAGCAGCTAGGCCAATATTCATCTGAGAGTTTAGACACTCCAGTGTCCTATTGATAATAGAGTGGCTGCCTTGCCCCAAAAGGTTTCCCTGATCCCATGTCTTCATATGGGGTTTTACAGCTGTGTAACTCAACATAGCAATTGTTCTGTGACCAGATCTGGAAGATACTTTCTGAAAGATACCTTACTGCTCCCACCAATAAACCATGGTTTCTGGATTCACCTCTGCTCACAGACAGAGAGTATGGGTAAAGATCTCTCAAGAAAGGGCTACTTCCCAGATCTACCCTCCACTCAGGGTTTTGGGGGGGTTTGGGGTTTTGGTTTTTGTTTTTTTTTTTTTAAATCATTGGAGGCTACACTTGTGAGCAGGAACTCAGAGCTCTCAGCCTGGTAATTACACAAATCTAGATCAGAAATACCTCCAGTCATGGCTGACCAGAAAGACATAGAATCACTAAGGTTAGAATGGACCTCCAGAATTCATCTAGTCCAACTCCCTGATCAAAGCAGGTCATCTACAGAAAGTTGCTCCCCGGGAACATAGACTCCAGAGCCTCTCTGGGCAACCTGTTCCAGTGTTAATTACCCTTACAGTAAAAAAGGTTGTTTTTTCTGTTTGAGGGGAATATCTTGTACTCTTTTTTTCCCCTTTGCCTCTTATCCTTTAACTGGATACCACTGAGGAGAGTCTGGCTCTCTTTTCTTTACTTTCACCCATCAGGTATTTATATAAATTTCTAAGATCCCCTCAGAGCCTTCTCTTCTCAAGACTAAACAATCCCAGCTCTCTCCTCATATGTCAGCCACCCCTCAAATGTCAGATGCTCCAATCCCTTAGTCATCAGGTCAGAAATCATCAAAACATAGAAGCAGCTGATGTTAAGTTTCCAAATTGAGAGCAACAGAGAAATGAGATTAGGGATTCCTAAACTGCTACCTACAGCACATAGCATAGCAGCTTTGTTTTGTTCCTCAAAGTCAGCTTTGAAGACAGCAAACACAGAGAGCAACCACAGGATTAGTCATTTTTTGAGTAGCCCTAATATGAATGAGCCAGTCTGACAACTTTAGAAACTTCACAGCTACTAGGGTTCCTGCCCTGAACTAAAATACGTCTTAGAGGAATTCATTAAGACATAGTCAAATGGAGCTGGAAATCAATAACACAAGAGTGAACATGAGCTAAGAGTCAGTGTGGAAAGAAGGATCTTATGTTTGATGCGAGAGGCACAGTCAGTGAAGGGTTATGAAGACATGATCTGTGCAATAACTTTCTGACTGGATGGGAGAGGACTAGACTGCACTTGTCAAGCCTCAAAAGAAACACTGCAATACTAGGAGCATAAGTATTTTGGACAAGGGTTTTAGGATGGAGAGTATGAAAGTTGAAATACCTCTGTATTTCAGAGGTAAAAGGCTTAGATGTAAGATGGACAAAGGGACCAAGAAAGAACTCAGTCTCAAATAATAGATCTACATGATAAGTAGACTGTTATTATTATCAATAGTGAGTAAGAAAGCACGGGGGGTTGAGGCAGAGAGGGTTTGAGGAAGACACCTGAGAGTTCTGGTTTAGATATTCTGTGTTTATGGCTAGACATCTACAACAGACCTCTGTCAGACAATCAGCACAGTTTTCAGTTTAATTTGGATTATAGACAGTAAGTCTGGAGTAGAGTGGTAGATCTGTGCAAGTCATTGATGTAGAGACTGGCACTAAAACTTCCAAAGCATTTCACAGGTAATGGAAGTTATACCCTACAGTTCTTATGTAACCATAATTTTGCTGGTTTTATCTGTTTAAAGACTTCAGGGCGGATATCTTTGTTTCATATAAGTCTCCATAAAGATACTTCATGTCCAATCCAGCAATGCCTGCAATTCTTGTTAAAATTTGTACCTCTGCACAACGGACATAAAATGCAACTTTTGGTTTGATAGCACTCAGCAGACACTTTGCAAGGTATAATTTACAAAAACAGGTAGAAGGTGCCATGAAGTCAGAATAGTAGCTTTCTACATCCATTTTGCAGAAGTATAAATTACAAGTGTGAACTGCTACTGAATTGAACCAAGCACTAGTACTTAGGTACTAATATCAAGCACTTTCCTGTTCACCTTTACTGCTGTAATAAGCTATAAAAGGCAAGGCACTTTCTGAGAACCTTTTTTACTCTTAGATAAGCACCTTGAACTAGTTTTACATGTGAATAGGAAGGGTCAAATACAACTAAAGGAAAAAAAAAAAAGAGAAAAGAAATTGCCTGTCTGACCAATAAGTACCTTAAAAGGGTAAACTTTTATCCCACTAAACCAGCTAATACATGTGTGGTGTGGGTGGCATAAGCAGAGAATGGAAATGTGAGATTTTACATTAATGACTGGATATATTTGCAAATATCATAGAAAGAGGTAGTAAAGCCTTTAGAAAATATAGACCATTACCTCTGTAGCTTCAAAACTTCACTTACTATGTTCTGCTCAGTCAAAGAGTTTCATGTATATGAAATACAGAAGTGTCTAGCATGGATGAGTAGCTAAATAAAGCAAGAAATCAAAATACCCATTTAAACAGAAAATGAGATTTCAAGGAAAGAGCTAAGAGATGGCTCATGAGCCCCATATGCATCTTCTCTGGCTGCACATTATAACCTGCACTGACACTGCGCACAAGCCAATCCAGGAGGATGCTTCGTGTTCAAGTGTTGCTAAGCAACATCACTACCCAGCAGCAAGGATCCAGTATGAAGCACTGCCTGGCTTTATAATCATTTATCACCTAATCTATAAATGTTTTTTTGAAAAATAAAACAGAATATTTCAATATGATTAAATATTTTTTGCAGACTTTTGGGGTTGTTGGTTGGGTTTGTGGTTTTGCTTTTGAAAGAAAGTATCAGATATAATTTGGGTGCTCTGTCTGCCAGACAGACTCCCTCTTATACAATTTGCTTTTAAAATTGTCATCTGTTGATTTTTTGTCATAAAGACTTTCAGTATCTTCCATTAAAACTATATATTTTACAATTAATTCTCTATTCCATTAAACAGTTCCTCTTTGCCTATATTGTAAGAGGAATGCTGGATGGTGAGTAAATATTTTCAAAAGAACTGACCCCTTTCACTAACACAGCACTTTATGTTTAAGTTGATGTCTCACAAAAGCTGTGAGGACTATAAAACACATCAGCATGTGAAGAATTTGTTAGTCCCGACTAAACAAACCACCTTGCCATGCTTTGTAATCTATTACATGCTAATTACTTTCACAAGTGTGAAAGTACGTTTGCTTTGCTGAAGTGCATAACTTTTAAGCAAATCAAAACTCCTAAAATAATTTGCATAAGGAAAACCAGAGTTGCACCCTGGGGGCATTTTACTAGGTTGGTGTAGAAAGAGAACAGAAGGAGCAGGACTTCAGTGTCTCAGTTGCAGGAAGTCCTGCATGCAAATAGGTGTACACACCTTGTGTAGCACATGCCGTGAATCTGGACCATTCTATACAGTGGAGCCTTATCTTACATGGCAAGCTGACAAACAATATACTCAGAATAGACCTTCAGTGTTTGCTGAACACAAGGAACTTACTGTGAAGGCAAGTCATCATCAGTCAGTGCATCTCGTAAGTTCATTATGTTCCAGATATACAGCACGCACTGTATACACATTTGATCTGCAGGTGAGCAGCAGCTGGCAAATGTATTCCTGGCATCAAGAACACTGAATGGAACTATTGCCCTTGCTCTGATCACATGGCTCATGACCATGTGCTGTGCCTGTGCTGCAGTTTTACGTGCAATAGATTCCTGCAGGGACAGTAGCCACTTGCCTCTCTTTTTCCCTGGAGACCATTTGGCTCTTTAAGTATTGCTTCAAATTACAAAGAGTGATCAGAGAAAATATACGTATATGTGCATATTCATATATATAGATCATTAACAATCTCTCAGTCCTTGTCCCAAGATCATATTTTATATTTAAATAAACATTTTTATTTCTTGCTTTTGGATACTCACAGCCACCAATCTATAAAGATGACTGCATATACTGTAACCAGAGCTACCATATATTTTATCTGACAGTGAAGAAGATTCTTGCAATATAACTCCATATTGTAAATAACACCATCCCATAAGGCTTCTGCTTGGGGCCCTTCTATTAGACTATGAAGGTGGTCTCTCTATGGGTATACCTGCATTGTTTTTCATGACCCCATGTCCAAGGAAGTGCTCATGTGTTGTTCTCCCCTCAGATTGATCCATACATGTCCACTCTGCGAGCCATGTCTTATATCTTGTTTATCCTTGTCTTATCTGCCTCCTGGCAGGAGAAAATTCAGGTATGTCAGGTATCTCAATGCTTTGTGCCAATCAGTGCCTCAGCCTTTTAGGACCATCAAGTTTCAAGAAATAGGTAGAGCAGGGTTTGCCCCACCACTATCCAAGATTCAGGATCTTCCAGGTACAGCAGCTCTCAGCTGTCAGATTCTCTGTTGCTCCCAGAAGTCAGTGCTACCCGGAACACTATCTCTGTTCTGCAGCTCTGGGGTATGAAAATGCCCCTCTTCTCCCTAGTATCAGTCTCCTGGACAATAATATCACACCACTCCCCTCTCTCAACACAAACCCCACAAGAACAAGTCCAGCCAGGGGGCTGCTGTGCTGTGTCTCCAGAGAACTCACAGCTGAACAGCACAGCTTGGCCACACTGCCAAACCCAGACTCTGCTCTTGCACTCACTGGGGTTTGCCTTATTGTTTAACCTCTGCATTGTACCTGGCTTCTCAGCATCACCTTTGGGGGTTGTACAGAGCAGGTGGTATCTCTCACATATTGCATGCCTGCTAGTATTGTTATCTGCTATCCTGTGGTGTGTTTCAAATTACAGTTTTGGCAGGCCAGTTGAAAAGCCCAGATTTGTGCAACAAATTTCTTTCTGTTGTACTCAACCATTTCCACTGAACTGACCAGTAAGATAGTGACGAGAATATCTCTGCCAGCCTGAACTCTCTCTTACACCAGTCTGCAAAACCCAAGCAAACCTGTACTTCCTTTAAAACACTTGGATGAGATTGCTTCAGCTCTGTACTTGCAATGCCAAAAAAAATTCTGAGGAAGAACTATTCCTTTTGCTTATACATTTTACATCAGAATGTGTTTTCTGCACATTTTCTTCATATTTGCTGAAGAGAAATGAAAGGCTGCACTTCTGGCATTAAAGGACTTTTTCTGTTCAATGATAAAGCCAAACACCATAAATTTTACCAGTGTAGACAGAAATCAGGTAGCAGCCGGACAATACAATGCTGCTTTAAAGGAGATAACAGTCATATTTATGTTTAGAAGTACGGCAAAAGAAATTATTAAAGATCATGTCCTTGAAAATCGTTACACAATGTACTTGTGCTTAAGAGCATTTGCAGCTTGAATAAGATCTGACAATACAGGAGACCATAACTAAGCCACCCACAGCAAAAGTAGAAAATGATAAATCAGAGTACAGCAAGCACTGTTCAAGCTGTGCAACCATTTTGTATGGGGTTTAAAGTCTGATATGTAAAAACACAGTACTGAAAAAAAACCCAAAACATAAATTCAGCCAACTCAGAAAACACAGAGGAAAACACATTACTTCTATGGATCTACAGAACACATTGCAAATTACACTGAATGCCTGGCAAAAGAGGCAAAATGGGTAGAACAATTGGATATTTTACTACCATATGCCTTCATGCTCCACTATACTATAAAATATGTGAAATAACTGAGCCAGATGTAGTCTTGTGTGTGGATGGAAGCAATATACTGGTAACATTTCTGTAATAACACAGGCTACTCTCTCAGCAGTCGATCTTACTGCCTAATGACTTTAGCAGCTTACCACTTGCAGGTCTTAGGCTGAGTCTTGTTCCTGAGAAACCAGATTCTCTTTCGTGGTGGCTCACATGTAGCTACAACCTTTGATTCATGCTATGAGGATTTCAGGCTTGATGAATTCTGTACTCTGCATACCAGCACTCATTTCCTGGGCAGAGATTGCTTTGTTACGCTAAGCATGCAAAGTTAATGGATGTATTGGTTCCATGCTCCCAAATGCTATGGCAACACAGAGTTGACATCAAAGAAAAATTTGGCTATGCAAAAGAGTTTGTCCACAGAATTAAAATCTGACTTAAGACAACAGTGATTCAGTAGAAATTCTGTCAGCTATAACTGTTAGTGAAAGATCATATATCACCAGCATGCCAAATTTAGCATTATCATATATGTTGAATACTACCAAGCTTCTTAGAGGCAGACAAGAAACCTTTTGTCCAAGGGTGGACCCAAGAGAGTTGATGTTCAATTGCTGAGATACTGCTTCAGAAACCATCAATAATAAGACATTTTCCCAACGGGGAAGAGTCTTGTGCAATGCCCATTTTGAAAAGGCCCTGTTCCAGATAACATTCTGACACACATTTGTTCTGGGGTTCCTCATCTCTGTGTTCTCCATTCCCTTCTCCCCTTTATGAGTCCAGCAGCATGCTTGGGCATATGCTATCTCACATCTGGGGAATAGCCTAGCTCTGCAACTAGACCCACACAGGAATCCCCTGTTACCAGGACATGCCTGGAAGGAGTTAGGATTTTCTACAGGTGCCAGGGATAAATATGGCAGCAAAAACACTATTGCAAGTTTTGTGAGGGTAGCATTTAGGGATTCCTGAAGAGGATTTACCAACATATGTCCCCATGTGTCCCCCCCGTGGTTTATGCTAAGCAGCCATGATTCAGGGAGGTGCCACAGCCCAGGCCAGCATGGTTTCTAGGATCATCTTCAGAGTTGGTGGGATTTGTTCTTGAATGTGGCTTAACATGGAGAAATTGTTACCTCACGCACCCCAAAGTTGCATCAGGACTTTTCTCAGAGTACAGCTGGATTTAGTGGTGTTTTGTAGAGGCACACAGAACACAGCCTGACAGCGTGGGGTAGAAGGTAGCTCCACAGATCCCCTAAGATGCCAGCTACAAAACTAGCCATGAGCCACACTCCCACCTGCTATCCATAAACCTCCCATTGCCATATTCACATAACCGATAAAAGCGCCCTTGAGCAGAAGTTAAACTTCCATCTCTGCCTGTCATTTCCTCACAGTGTAGGTCTTCACACTTTGGTGTGCCACACTGTGTGTGTGATGTGAAATGCTTTCTCAGATTAAGTGGTAGAATGCTGTAGTCTAGATTGAAGCAGCTCCCATCAGGATGAGCCATAAGTACAGTCAACTTCATCCTGACCACTTTATGTTATGCAGAGCAAGTTCCTCTGCTGCAAACAGAACTGGCTGGAGTAGCTGAACGTCACTGCCTGCTGGGCAGCCAGGAAACAGCTTTTTATCATGACACACCATGGGAAATGTGAGATTATGTCTGATCAGTCTTTCTAGTCCACTCTCATTCTAGCTGTGAAGGAAAGATTCCTTTTCTTGGGGAAGAATTTTCTTTGAGATGGGAAGCACACTATTTTTGTTTTTGCAGCTTTTTGGACTAATTCAAGTACCATAAATCAATTGCAGAAAACTTAGCAGCAAATTGAAGATCAGTAATGGAACACTGCAGTTGATTCTTACTATAAGTAGCCAAGAATCATGCATAATGTAGCAGCTATTGTTAATTGCACAGCTACTCAATTATTTAAATAGGTTTTGCAGGTATTTAAAATGCATGGCAGGACAGTACAATACACTGAATACTTTATCAACACTCTCTCTAAAGTGAATATGTTAAGAGGCTCTGCAGATTCTTTCTGGCAATGCATCAAAACAATTCAGAACTTTATTATATCCATTCTGTTTTAAGAATATATTATATAACATGCCATTTATAATGGATATAAAATGCTTAAAGACATTTTTATTTAAGAATCTTTTGTAAGAGTGATATATAGCCCAGAACTATGATGAAAAAGGATCAAAGGAAAAAAAAGTTATTTTTCTCCTTTTTTCCCCCCTTCAGTTTGTTATCTCTACATTTGACAGTGCTGCAGGAGGTCAGTTTAATTATTTTCTCCTCTGTAGCTAGTCAGTCTGTCAGTTCCCATTCTTGTTTCAAAGGTTGTAGCAGCAAAGGAGGGTGGGGGGAAAGGAAGGAAATTAAACAGGGCAAACCCAAAATCTGGCAGGACTCTCAAAGACAGTAATGAACTCACACCTTTGATTCGTATTTTTATTGGCAAAGACCCTACAAGTGTCAAGAAATATAAACCAGGGTACACTAAGGTTTTCCTTATTCTGACGTGCTGTAATAACATGAGCATATATAAATAAGTGGAAGAAACTAATTGTTTTTTCAAACACTGTATGATAAGGAATGGACCGAGGTGGCAATGAGTTAGTCAAATTCAAGGATGAATTAGATGCCACCCTTCATGTTGCATCAAATTCTAGCTGATTTAATAATCCTTTTGAATTTCTTGTCTTGTTTTGGAACAAAACAGAGGAAAATGCTGAAAGATGAGTTGTTTTCATAGGCTTCTTGGACATTAGGCTCTATTTCATGAGAAGACCATTATCTCATTACTAGGAGTGTATCCAAATAAGAGCTTGGTCCCCTGGTTTGGGATCTCACTATAGCTAGAGAGATTGTCTAATTAATACAGCAAAAGGAAAGATGTTGCAAATAGAGTCTACAGGAGGGAATTACCTAATTCCCATTGAAAAATCATTGATATTTGAGCACTTCAGGCTACTTTCAAACACCCTTTCAAGAACTTAATCCCCTCTACGGTTCAAAAGAGATCAAGCTTTGGATGGTTCACAGATGTTCATTCTTTAAATTATTGAACACTTCTGTTACATACTCAGAAGTTCCTATTAAGATAGTGTAAACAAATTCCATCTTTTTAATGTAATGCATTGGAGAGAAATGTAATATTGGCTACATATTTATTTGTATGGTTATAACATGCTGGTTATTGGAGTGCTGTGCACAAACATATTATTGTATTATACTCACTCAGAACCTTATTCATTTAAAGGAACAAGATTATTTGCAGTGAAGACACTGTTACAAAATTAACACAAACCTAACCGTCATAGCAATAACTACAGATAAATAAAGCATAAAGTGTAACAGATGAATTCTCAACAGGAAATAGGCAGCTGGAGTATTAGCCAAGAATAACCAAATGAACAAAGGCTCAGTGTAATCCCTAGTTTTGAAAAGAAAAGAATGAAAAGAAACCCTGGCATAGTAACCCAAAACAAATAAGTGAAACAGCAAAAATAGGCAATGAACTTTTAAAAAAAGCAACTAATATAATTTACCAGGCAGCACATTTTCCAGAAAAATTGTAACATTTTCAGAATACATTAGAACACGGCACCTGCTCTTTAGACCTTCACACTCTGAACTAAGGAACACAGCACATTTTATTGAGTCAGTGTGCTGGTTTTGGCTGGGATAGAGTTAATTTTCTTCATAGTAGCTAGCATGGGGCTATGTTTTGGATTTGTGCTGAGTTGATAATGCAGGGATGTTTTAGTTATTGTTGAGCTGTGCTTACACAGAGTCAAGGCCTTTTCTGCTCCTTACCCCACCCCACCAGCGAGGAGGCTGGGGGTGCACAAGAAGTTGGGAGGGGACACAGCCGGGACAGCTGGCCCCAACTGACCCAAGGGATATTCCAGACCATATGATGTCATGCTCAGCATATAAAGCTGGGGGAAGAAGAAGGAAGGGGGGGACATTCGGAGTGATGGTGTTTGTCTTCCCTATTATTCGTTACACGTGATGGAGCCCTGCTTTCCTGGAGATGGCTGAACACCTGCCTGCCGATGGGAAGTGGTGAATGAATTCCTTGTTTTGCTTTACTTGTGTGTGTGGCTTTTGCTTTACCTGTTAAACTGTCTTTATCTCAGCCCATGAGTTTTCTCACTTTTATCCTTCCAATTCTCTTCCCCATCCCACTGGCGGAGTGAGTGAGCGGCTGCATGGTGCTTAGTTGCCAGCTAGGGTTAAACCACGACAGTCAGCTTTCAGAAACCATGAATTTTCTGTGCAACATGGAAAAGCAGCTGTAAGCATGCCACTTTATATCAGTTTAAGGTTTTTTCTAAATACTGCCAGTTCCCACAGTTCTGCTGCTGAGGTGCATTTAGATATATAAAATAATTATGATATCATGTATTTTTATGATAGCCTCTTCATCCTTCTAGTGTATTAGCCCTTTTGCTGAACAACTGAGAGATTTAGATTTATCTGCTAGAGGTGAAAAAGACTTGTGAGTATTGGAAATTCTCATTCTTAAAATTTTTTTCCCCCTTAAACTGAATAATGCCATCTCCCAGGACACAGCCAGCCCAACATGATTTTAGCATGACTGAATATTTGCTAAACTGCAAAGGGTGTAGTTAATGGAATTGCAGTGCTTGCTGAAGTACTTCTTACTGAGATTTGGGAGCACACTTTCCTTCTAGAACATAGGGCCACCTCTAGCTAGGGTAAATCAATGCAATGCTCCTTAAACTAACAGTTACTTTACTTTATGCAGCTGAGAACTTAATCTTCAAAGACTTTAGAAAGTATACTTCCAAATGGCTGGCATTTTCCAAGTGTTTCTCATGATAACTTGTTATTTTTTCCTCTGACATTCTGTTATTTTCCTTAGCCAAGATGCCTTTTGCGACTGAAAGTAGTTAAAGGAAAGGATTGTCACTGATGACTCAGAGTAGCATAGAAAACTGAGCCTGAAATGTCACATGGAGGCGGTACTGGAAGATGGGCTACCATCAAAGCTACAAGCAACTCCAAGCAACTCCTTTCCGCTTACATGAACAAACTTTACCTTTATATTAGTCATTTATTGCTTGGCACAATAGCATATCAGCCAGCATATCACCTTTAACATAATAATTGTTTCCTCTTAAAGAAGGAAATTGTGTCATGTCAGAAAACACAATAGGAGCAAGAAAAAGAACTTTTCATAACAAATCGTATATGATCAATAAATATGTTTTCTGGGCTAGCTCATGCACTCCAGCTGATACATGCTTACCGGAATAGAAGGCAAGGGATCAAATACAGTACAATGGCAGTATTACTACAGCTGGGACAGAGTTACCAGTCTCTTATCATCTCTTTCCAGAGGTAACTAGACACTGGGTGAAGAACTATGACTGCATGAGCAAATAAACATTCTTCGTTCAATCACAGAAATCCTAGCATCATTGTCCATCTCCGGGCAAGCATGAAACATTGAAAGTTCAGCTGCAAAATTAATTACCCTTGAAGACGGATGTTTTCAGAGTTTATCAACTTTATTTCTCAGGTACTCTGCCAGCCCAATTTCTGTAAATTCATTGTTTTTGTTAGTGAGAAGCAAATGGTTAGCACAAGCAAGTTCAGCAGTACTTAAGCTAGTCTGGATATTCATGTAACAGTGCAACAAAGTTAATAGTAAATCTGCCAAAATAGGCCTAATCAACCGTTTCCAGAAACCTGTCTGCATAATTTCCTATATGAAATACTTAATGCAGTTTTGCAATGCCATTGAAAGGAGAGATTGGATATTATCTAGTTTGGTTTGCTGTTTTAAAGATGAAGATGCCTGGTACAATCATAGTCTTGGCATACACGTAGAACAAAATATGGCTTCCAATTAAATTGAAAAATAGTCTGGATAACTTTGGTTATGTTTGCTCAAACAAACTTGGTCAATTCCTCTTCCATTTTATTCCCTAGCTTATTTATAAGAGACATTAGAGACAGGATATCATTTATGATGATGCCCCGTATGTGCAATGGGAGCATAAAAGCTGATTGTTCAAGTGTTAAGAGAGTCAGTCTGGAAGTCCTGAACAGCCAAAACCTACATATCTGAGCAGCTTTAAAGTGTTGGCATAAGTCTACAGGATAACAGAAGAAAGAAAAAAAAAAAGCAGTTGTAAAGGAGAGTGCTGAGAAGTGAAAGAAACTGCTAATTCTTCCTCCATCATGTTTATAATTTTCCTCTTCTGTTGCTTTTTCCTGCTTGCTTTACTCTTTCCATCCCTTCTCTTCCCTTCCTCACTCAATAGAAACTTCATGGGCTGTTTGCAAGCTTATTGTATTTTGTTTCAGCCAACCATTTAGGGTCCATCTGTGTGAAAAGGAGCAAATGGATGCGTGAATGTCAGCCCACTCCATGTTTAAAGGCAGTACACCTTTGCTGCCAGTGGCCTGGAGAGTCTTAATCCAGCTTTGCATTTAGAGATCATCTAGCAATTCCTACTATTCAGCAAGAGTTCCTTGATTCTAATACCACAATTCTAGCACCACAACCACTACCTTCCCTTCCCAAGGCAGCAGCTGGCCTCATGTTTTGACCACAAAACCAGTCAAGGGAGAAAAACAAAGCTGTAGAGCTAGAGTGACCAATCCCACACATCAGTGAGAGCAGTAATACTGAACAGCAGATGCAGCCAATAAACACTGTTCACACAGATTGAAATTTGTTCTTGTGATACATCCAATCCATAATGAATAGCAAACAAATTAATGAGCTCCAAGGTCTATTTACAAAGGACAAACAAAATGAAAAAACTGAAACTGATCATATTAATTATTTGCAGCTAGAAGTTTCACTACATTTAGCACTGAAGGATTTGAAAAGGGCTCACAACAAATGCACAGATCTCCGCTTTAAGTCAAAGCCTGAAGGAACTTGAACAAGCCCTGAACTACACCTTAACCAAAACGTCCTAACCACTGAGTCACCCAATATTCAGGGTTGTGTATCTCCAGTTAGCTTTTGTTTGTATGGGAGAAATATCAAAAGTTTTGGTTGAAAGAAGGAAAGGAAAATTTAAATTACATAAAAGAGCAACCTGTTTCAAATTCATTTTTTAAAATTAATTTTAAACTTCTTTGTACAGTGCTTTGAGATCTGTGGATAAGACATGCTGAGTAAGAGCAAGATATGATTATTAGTGAGTCCTGAGGGAAGAAAAAAAATCTCTTATTAGGATTTTTTTATGGTGAGTCGCATGACAGGCCTCCTATTCTGACTTTAAATTCTGGGCATTTCAACATGAGTGTTAAATGAAAAAACAATATGTTAATACATTTAAAATAATACTATATATAATATAGTATTCCTTGTCTGAGTCTTACTTTCTTGTTACTTTCACATTAATTTATTGGTAGGAATTTATTAAGGAAAGACTGTGATCACAAGAAGAGATTCCCAAATACAGGTGCAATACTGATAGCACTGTTGTAATAAAACCAAAGGGCAGTCATTTCACTGATATATGATATGGTTAGAGTTAGCTGTGGAGGACTAAATGAAGTACCTTACCCTGCAGAGAACAGTGATTTCTGATCTACACATACACCATTAAATAACATCTTGAAATAGCACTAACCATTTTTTCCCAGCTGCATACATAAATAATATAGAATGCTTACCTGTACGCTTCCTCGTGATTTTCCCATGCTAGCCCAGGTGATATAGACATAGCAGCAAACATGTTGAATTACTGGGCTCTGGTAGAAGTGCTTTGTGCAGGTTAAGATCCAGAGATGCTGCTTATACTCCAGAGACGAACCATCCTCACATGTCATGTAATATACAGATTCACCTCTCCCACCACCCTAAATTGCTCTCTTAGTTCACTGGAGGAAAAATCAATAATAAATCTGCTTGATTTGCCTCATAGAAAAGTTAAGGAGGGCATCACAAAACCCCCTTCAATTACAGGCATACTATGCCACTCAATTTAGTACATTAGGGGTAGCTCAGCTAGAACAGATGGAACTGATAAGCTTAGAGAGCTGTGAAAACAGATCCTAAAAATCCACAGATCCTAGAAACAGTGTTGTCATTGTTTCTTCCCAATGCAGCTATACTACTCCTGGATCTAGATCAGCTCTCTCTAATGAGTACTTAATGGGGTAGGTAAACACTGGAAGAAGCTATCTGGGGAGGTGGAATCTCCTTGAGATATTGCCGCATTGTCATCATATGAACCCCATTGACTCACTCATATCAGGTCAGCACAATCTGAGGGGTGGAAGATAGTAGACTGATGCGTACCCAAAAGCACCACACAGATAAAAGAGATTAGGAAGTATGGTTCCTAACTCTATAGACACAAAGTACTGTATAAAAAGTTACATCTTCAGAAAACACCAGGAGCCTTTACTTGGAGGCATAGGATGAGGTGAGGCAGGGGGAAGTTGAGTATGAAGATGGGGATAAGCCTATACTTGAAAATATTAAGATGGTGACTGAAAAATGGAGACTTGTTATAAAGTATACAGAATTGGCTAAACTGTGATCTAAGCTCTCTGGTTCATTGGCAATGTCATGTTTAATGGCATTACTGCACTTGAAGACTGGGAATTCTGCTGACTCTAAATTATGGGAGAGGTGCCAAGTGAAATTGTTAATCTACATAAACAGTGTGAAAGCTACATTATTATTCTTAGAAAAAATCATAATAGGAAGACATGTTCAATCAGCTATAGCTCCAGAAGTGTTCCTTGCAGCTCTCCTGGTAGGATTTCACATCCAAAATTGTATTTTTACCAACAATTACACTAGGGCTTATACTTTATATTGTCATTTTTCCCTGTCACCTTAACATAAACCTATCAAAAGTATTTCAGTGTAGCATGTGTCTGTGCAAGTAATAGTCTGTCAGCTTCTAGCTTTAGGTACACTATGAATCAAAAGCATAAAGAAAAAAGATAAAGAAGAGCAAATACAGAAGGCACAGTGATAAATCTACCTGTTTCTCCCTAAGATAGCTATTAATTTCACTTCAAGAACTTAGATGAGTCAAATAGAACTATCATCCATTACAGTGTTGAGAAACACAGCATTTTCAGACCAGCCAGCTTCATGGAAATGTGCTGCCTGTTTTTTATGTATGTATATTCAAACTCCCTCACTTAATTAGACATCAAAAACAATAAGTGAAACTCAGCTCAAAGAAGTTTGAGACTGTGCAAAAATACTGTATTTCCAATGAGCTTTGAACCCCAAATATAATTTAACTCAAACTCACCTATCTTGGCTCACTTTCTATAGCCTGATCCACATATTTATGCATCAAAGTCACAACATAGCCTGGGAAGTGTTCTCAGTGAGCTGGAAACCAATATAAACCAAATCCTGGCTGCATAAATTGACAAAAAGGTTAAATTGGCCTACTGTGTAATCAGAAATGGCTAGTGATTTCAGGTGTCTTCATTATGGGTACATGATACCAATCACTGGGTATCTAGATTATATACCAAGATTTAATCACTATATTAGATATGACATAATCTAAACATGATCATCTCTGAAAATTTGGCCCTTTCAAAGAGTCTTAAGATAATACCTCAATTTTAAGATGCTTAAAATCATCAGTCATGTTTGAAAATGTTGCAACTTGTTTTATCAAACAACGTTGCAGGGAAAGCTTACTAAAATGAGAAGCTCATGTATAAAATATTCTTTCACTGATACTGTTTGATTCTTGATACAACAATAACCATATATTTTCAGGTAGCATTAACATGCTAAGGAATCCTGTCCATCACTGTGAATCACTAATGCATTCTTAATATCTGATAAACCAGAACCTTAGGGTGCAAAGTTCTATTAACATGCTAATGCATCTTGTCCCTGCTTGCTTTAGAATTAGAGAGTGTAGGTTGTTAGCCAATACAAAGCAATTTTTCATTTTGTTAGAGCCGTTAACAATGAGAAAAGAGATAGAGATGCTGTCTGCCAATCAACATTTCTTATCAACTAATAGCTAAATATAACAAAAAAAACCCTGCTTGTAAAGCAATACAGGGAAAATTGAAACTACCATAGTACCTAACTAACTCTTTTTAGAGGCCCCATGAATTATTTGTATTTAGCACGTGCATCCAGAAACTTGGCAGCTGGCTCTATATTCCATGGCCCAAACATCTCAATTGTTCTGAGTGCCTTATAACTTCAGTATGATGAATATAAAAAGGAGTAGTGATACACCTCAATTCCAAATTCAGAACTTTCCTTGGCAAATGTAATTCCACCCACAGCATCTCTTTTGAATATAGTAACATAGCTCTTCAATTTTCTGGAAGATATAAAGGGTTCTTCCTTTCCACCCACGTGAAACTGAGTTACTCCTTGAAATGAGTAAAGTTATACTGGTTTAATACCAAAATCAGTTCTATTTACAATCAGGTCACTGATGAAGGAGGCAGCTGCACAGAGCCCTTATTTTTTCCAATGTAAAATACTTGAAAAGAGTGTCAACAGCTTGATCCACACACATAAATGGGAAGTCAAAGGAAAAGTGGAATAAAAAAGTCTGTACTGGCTTACAGATTTGGCTTAACATCTTTGTGAAGCCAAATAGGGCAGCAGCAGCACTCTGCACCAGCTGCCATGTTAATTAAGGGTCATGATACCCTGTGAGGAGTTCTTGATGAGCACTGAAAAGCTGTCTGACTTCGGTAATGCATACAGCAAAGAGGTCAACACTTCTGGGGCCAGCGTGGCCCAATTTCTTCCTGATGAGGGAAACTGTCCTTTAGTATACATCCCGTAGGCAAAGAGAGAGACCTGATATGCAGGAAGGATTAGAGAAGGATCAGTCCCTGATGCTGGATACCCACAAAGTAGCAAGGCCTTTTACCCAGCCTTACTTATCCTATGAACCCATTTGAAGAGCCAGCTGCAATCCTGTTTTGGAGTACATAAGGAGTGCCTTGATGAAAATGTTTTGTATATTAAGGAAAGATTATAATATACTCTTCTCATGCGACACATCTCTGTAGTTCCACTCTTTCACAGAAAACCATTGGGGAATGTTTTTATAGCTTGAGGTATCAATTATCATAGAGCAAAAAGTAGAAAAACTCTTTCAGCCAAATCTACCCAGATGCAAAATTCCTTTTCATTTCTGTTTGAGACCCTCTTGTGAACAGTTTCTCAAGAACACTTGAGTACTGCAGTATTACCACTAGTTTTATCATTCAGCTTTTCTTGGCTTGGAAACTAAAATCCAGAAATACCTGCCAAACATATATTTTGCACTTCTTATTTGTGGAATTTCTACTTTTCACAGAACTGTTTGATTACCTGAGTCATCAGATAAAAGAAACATGCACACATTATCTGCCTATGTTCACTTACACTGTTCAAGAAATGACCAATTATTTAAAAATGCACAGATTGGATAAAATTAACAAACCAGTGAAATTTGTAGTAAGCTAGTGGATAATTCATAAACAGAAAAGGTGACATTGAAATCAATTATTCATTGGAAATTATTTGCTTAACTCTACTCAGTCAAATTTCTACTCAGCTCTAGAACGAAACCATTATGCATTCATTCTTGTTTGCATCCTAATTAGTTTTTGAACCTAGCTTAGCAATGCAATATGCCATTACATCATTTAGCTCGGTGTCCCTTAACAGAGTTCTGAAAGACAATTTGACATCTTGAGATCATGACAGCTGCTGCAATGGTATGATCCCAGTATATTGAGAGACAGCGAGAATAAAGAGAACTGGTAATGTACAGGATATAGGGGGAAGAAGTATCTGTCTCCTTTTAAACATGATAAAATAAGAAAATAGATTCTAAAATTTATGATCCACTCCCTGAACCTTATGAGTTATAAAATGACTAGGCAGAGCAGTACATATTCTCAGGTTTGCATTTGCTCCTTTCACAGATAAGTAACTAGCACAGACTCAAGCACACCTGACCTGTGTCATTAGACAGACAACATCTAATTAAAGTTAGAGTGCAGGTGAAATTTTTCAACTTATTGTATCAGTACAAAATCCCAAATCTTATATAGAAAAAATTTACATCTTACATACCCAAGTGACAGACACAAAATGAGAGAGTCAATAACAACAACCAGTATGACTGATATGTAACAGAATATATACATAGTTTGTAAATCGACACATATTCCTAGCCATCTGTCATACATCGCAAACTGCACACCTGACCTTCTGTACACAGGTTTTCTACAGTTGCTAGTTCTCACTGTCTTATCATGAATTTCAGAGACTTGACACTTGTCCCAAGAACCTTAAACCCCAGAGCTTTGCGATAACGTGGGAGGCTCAAGTGAGAGAAGAAGACGTACCTTTTGTAGTTGAAGAGCAAACCTTGAAAAGATGCATTTTAAAAAGCTCAAACAACAGAAGGTAAATAATAAAAAAAACCCAGCGTATTGTTTTAAATATCACATTAATATCTTTTAAACCAAATGCTTGAACCGCAATGGCTCAAATCTGGAAATGCCAGGAGTTTCTGAAGTGTAGCTCTGGGACTCTGAAACAATGCTAGAGCCCTGTCTCATCTCACTGCCAAACATCTTTTCCACCCATGCTACGGAGCTATACTTCCTAACAGCTTCAAGACAGAACAAGTTATGCATGCATGCTGTGCTGCATTATGCTTCTAAATTAAATTATATCTAATTTTATAAATGGATGACAGGGAAAATACAGTCTATGAAGCACATGCAAGACCTAGTCCTTCAGTCACCCAAACCAGGGACCCAGCCATGGTCAGCAATAAATCTCCTCTAAGCCCTGACCTTGGATTTCCTTCCATGGAAACCAGTGCAGAAGGAGGGAATGATGCACACCTACACCTCACCCCACCTCAGAGTCAAGATGCAACTGGGGCACCTACCCAGACAAGGGAAGTGGAGGTTTCTCCAGAAACTCATGGTTTGGAAATACCTTACTGAGGCCATAGAGTCTTAAGGCTTGATGCTGTGTTGAAGTCTGTGGTGAGGAATCTAAAGTTTGACCTTCCCTGTTTAATATCTGACTGCATACATATATATATTGATGCAGATAGATACACACACAAACAAAATCTAAAACAAATATATCTTTTTTCTTGTCTTCTTCATATTACCTGTAGATTTCATATGAATCCCACAACAAAAGAAGTATTCTCACCTGTGAAATGATACTGCATTGTTCTAAATTATTGCTGTTTTTCTACACTTATTCCTTTCTAGAGTTAAACGTCTCATTTAGATGGGATTTTATCATTTTTCTTGTCTGTTTCTTAGTATGTGAATTTTTATCACTAACAGTTAAATTGCAGAACATTTCATGTTTTCAATGAAGATTTAAGCCCTCATTAGCCTAATTAGATTTTTTTCTCAAAATAGTAATTTCAAATAAATTAAGGTACTTTGTTCATTGATTCATTATGCAATCAATTTATTTACATATTTTGCACACATCCTGAGGAAAGATTAACAAGCACATACCACACATACACTAAGGTGGAGGGAGAACATTCCTACTCCAATTTAGTATACTGAAATATTAATACAAATAAAGCAGGAATGATTGCAAGACTTTTTCAGTAAAGTATTATAATGTTGTCTGAGTGACTAAGAAGTGATTTCACAATCCAGCCAGAGGATAAGCCACTCAAAGTCCGGGGAAATGGACTTGAAGTCTTTCTCACATCAACAATACTGTTATTTACCTTTTAACTCCAATTTTTATGATACAGTTTTGTTCAATCTTCTAATATTATTACATTGTTTCTAGTAAAAGAAGAAAATCTTTGCATTTTCAAAGACTCTTTCTTTCCAAAACACATTCAATTGCTGCAACCATGGTTTCTGTTTTATTTCTTCAGTATTCTCCTGTGGTATTGATGATACTATCATAAGATGTTATGATAGTTTAAGTTTAAATATTCAGTACCTTTGCTTTCAGCAGCCACAGTAAGGAAGTTGTTTCTAATAGGACACATGAAGTAGAAATTTTTTATCAATTCACTGGTTTCAGACCCAGTCTCTGAAAAGCAAACTCATAAAAGCAGGGCTAGAGAAGTCAGACCAGAAGTTAAATACCCATTCATCTTCCAGTTAGGAATTGAAATAACAGGAAATAGTGGTTGGGTTGTAGCTGTCATATTCAAAGGATACAAGCCAGACAAGTTTTGTAGGCAAAGGTAGTATCTTCTATCAGATCAATGGAACTTCTGAAGTAAGGGCTGATCCTGTCAACTGTTAGGAATTAAAGGAAGAAGACAACTGAACTATAAGATGCTTAGCAATTTTTTATTTTTCCTGTTGATTATAGAATTTGATAATTGTATACTTTATATATTGTAAAATAGTCTAACTGCATATTCATGCTGAGACTTTGATCAGATTCCCAGATGCCTCTGAGCTCCTGATCTGAAATGCTAATCTATGCTTAAAAAAACATTTCATTTGAAGGAAAGGATCTAATTTAAGCACCAGTGATCATGATTCAGGCTGAAATAATTCAGTTTATGGTAAAAGAAGACTCAAATTCCTTTTTTTTGAGGGTTAAACTTTCAGTAAACTACTGTCTTCCAAGGTTTACTGAAAAGCTGATTCTGAATTGTCCTCTCTGCCTAATAACACATCCCCTCTGAAGTTTAATTCTTTAGACTTAAGCTTTGATAAGGAAATACCAGACACAGTTTCACTTTCATCTACTAAAGGCTTTCATCTTCTCTCCTGTTCTAATTGACCCTGGCTAGGGTGGAATTCATTCCTATTTCAAGTAATGCATTTGCAGTCATAAGGTTAAACACTCTTCACATTAAGATATGTGTGGCATCCCCTTCAAAAATAACTGTTCTCAACCATCGTGCGTGGGGGAGAAGGAAAACTTGGTAAAACAAAATATTTTTTTTCCTTACTTTCCTCTTTCATGTATGACATTATTAGTGCTATGCTTGTAGAAGCTACTTTAAGCCTTTGTCATCTCTTGACACTTGCTGTGAGAGATCACAAGGTTCTGAATTCATCTAGGCACCAGTTGGATTAAGTGGCCATTAATTGGGTAGGTATAATTTAATTTTTCACATAAATGTGCAGAATACAATATCTAAATGAACTGACGAACAGCAGAAAGAAAACTGGAGACAAGAAACTTAGGGTTTGTTTCCAGTGCTGTGAACAAAACCATAGGCACGAGATGATATACAGCCCACTGGCTTGAGAGGATGCAGGGAATATTCTTTCTATAACTGCCAAAAGAAGGGCATTTATAGTTATAAATGTCTCTGAACTAGCTCGTAACTTTAAAAAAGAGAGGGCAGGCATTTTCAGTGTGCCCAAAACTAAAATTGTCATGGACTTCAGTGTCCATTAATAAACAAGGGCAAGATATCTCACATATTCTCAGAACTAAATACCTTTTATTCTTAGGTTCTCAGACTCAAAGGTCTTCCACTGAAACGTCTAGCAATTGTTTTTTATTCTGGCTCTAGAAAGAAAGAGCAAGTCAACCTGGACCAGTGTAAATTCCTTTTCTTGTCAAAGTTGGTTTTCTACTATTTTAAGATTTATTGTTGGCATGAAGAAAGGACAGGAAGAAATCTGGAGAAGTTTTCTAAACAGAAACATGGTGCCAAAGAATGCAAAAACAAGTCCCAGCAAATACCATCTTGTTCATTCTCATGTCTCCCACTGTAATATTTATTTGTTCTTCTGTTCATCTGCTCAAGAAATACTGCTGCACCCAGCCCACACTCTTTGTCCTTACTTGGATAAATAACATGTAGTTACCGATTTGAATAGGACTTGCTGGTTGAAGCTCATTCAGTGTGTCTTGAAGTTAAACGAAGATTTCCATTGACAGTGGTAGGCACTGGATTAGCATCATCATAGAGAAGAGAGAAGACATGTTTCATACTAATTAATGTAATACCTGAAAATTAAGGTAACCAGAACTTGGACTGTTTGGAAGTCCTGTGCAATGTTCTTCAGTTAGAAGGGTTGGCTGTGGCTAACCTAGAGGGACAAGTGGCCTGCAGAGCTGAAGACAGAGAACTAAGAAAAGCAAAAACTGCCATGACTGATAAAAATATGCAGGATAAAAATAGACAACTACTGAAGAGAAACATGTTCTTGCTTCTCAGTGGATTTTAAAACCCCAAGAAATGACACACTTATTCACTGCTGCAGAAATTATGTGCATGCTCATGGAAAGTAATGATAGCCCCTGTATTTGAAATATGAGATTTTTCCAATAAAAGTTACTTTTTATAAGTAATTCTTACAGTACCAAAAAAAATGTTTTTCTCCATAAACTACTACAAACTATGGGAACACGCTTTATAATACAATATGTCTTAATTTTTTTTCTGCTGAAGTGCCTGCTTTTTTCCAAGAAAACACATTAATCAACCATAGTGCCTTTTCAGACCAATCAACCACAGTAACTGAAGAAGTAACCATGCTGCTCAACATAGTGCGTTCATACATATTGTCTGATATTTGTTCCTTAAAAGGGAATGTTTTTAACTAAAAAAAATGAACAGATTTTTCTAAGTTATTTCTTTTCATTTATTTATACAGTATTTTTCCTCTATACAAAACAAGAAATGAGCCACTACTAGCAGGTAAACAGATATGATAGTCTATGAAAGGACTGCCCCACTGCCAATTAAATAGGGGAAATTATTATGAAGCAACAAAATATTTAAAAATATAATTGTTTGTATTATATATCTCACTTCAAGGGGCTGAACGAAGGAGAGAATAGGAAACTGCTTAGGCAATTTCCTGCTCTTTAGCTTTCAATGCAATACATGTTTCTTCCTGTAAAAGGGCAACTGTCCGGGACTATAGTGTACATACCATATTCACTGACTTTAAGGGGGCTTTTGATATGGTTTTGCATTATATAAGGCAGCAGGATATAAATGGAATTACTGAGAGACACATGCAAAGCAATAGTTATCAACAGAGTATTCTCAAACCAGAAAGACTCAAGAGCAGCTGTCTTTTCTGGATTTGGAAAGCCAACTATATTGTTAGTAACGAGCTGGATGAAACTGAGTGTATGTTTAGAAGATGGCATCAAAAAGGAGGTTCTATGCACACATGAAAGTCCAGGGCTGCAGTTAAGGACAATTGTGAAAAACTGAAGAAACATAGGAAAAAGAAACACACAATTCGGTAAAGACAAGTCAAAGATGGGCAGTTCTGTAGAACAAGATCTGGGTTATGACTTCATGTTGGGATGCACAAACAAGTATTCTGTCAGTATGTCATGAAAAATAATGTTTCCAGTCTTCAGGCTCCATCAAGAGAATTCTGTTTAATTGTTACCACTGCCCCCAAGAAAGATGTAAACAACTAGACAGAGCCCAGAAGAGTTCAAGGAGTTAATGATCAGAAGACTAGGACACTTAGACTGTTAGGAAAGAAATTATAGGATAACTTCTTTAGTTTAGAGAAGGAAAAACTAAAAAGTAATGCAATATGTCCACGTATGTAAAAGACACATGCAGAAAACTTCCCAAATTAAGGGATTGAAACCTTCTGTTTATCTGGTCTAGATTAACAATAAAGAGCAAAAATTCCAGCAAATTTAATTATTATTATAATCTTCCTAGTTGGTAAGGATAGCAAAATGCTAGAATAGATTGCTTAGGGGAAACTGTGCAATCTCTATAGGTGAAGCCTTTTTAAAGAATAAAAACCTATTCCTGTATCACACAGGGTCTGCAAACCATTGGTTATATGGACCATCTTTAGTTACATGTGTGTACAGAGCCTAACAAAGAGAAGCCTCATTTGCAGACAAAATCACAGCTGCTCTTTCAATAAAAATAACACTGATGGATGACAAGGGTAAAATAAAGCACATGACTAGGAAGGGTGTATGAGCTGAATAGCAGACATCTGCTGACAGTTTAGTCTAATGGTAAGTGATTTCACATCTCCAGGTGATGTGGAATCACCTGTGTCTCTCCAGTAGTTCATGGATTAAATGGATTATATGCCTCTCCAATTGTTTATGGATTACAACAAGAAAAGCCCATTTGGGGAATTCAGCAACATATGTCAGTGAGAGAAAGTACGTTTTCTGTTCTTTTTCTGAGGTGACACAAACCCAGAAGTCCATTTCATCCTTTCTTCAGATAGACTTAGGATTTACATCCATCAACAAGCATTCCCTTTTTACATTCTAGCTTGAATCAACCTATCTTCTTCTTTACACATCTTTTCAGGTAATAAAAAATACTGTTATGATCAAAGCTGAATATGTTCCAAGGGCCATCTTATAAAAGAGATGCATTTACTGCCTCTTCATGGAACTTCTGTTCTCCAGCTGATGTGATCAGTACTTAAGTATAACAGGTTTTAAATAATTGTTTTTCTCAATAAAGAGATACTTTTAGGGAAGCAAGCTTTTTCAAAAGTCCATCCAATGTAATCTTTTCTTTAAGCCAAAAGGAAAATGGTAGGCAAATGCATAGTCCACTAATCTGCTAGTTAGATCTCAAAAATTTGAGCTGTTCTCTGTCCAACCACTACTTCCTTCCTCCTCAAAAAACAAGTCCTAAGTTTGGGATCTTTCCCATTCGTTTCCTTCTCCGTTTGTTCATCTGTTCCTCTAACTGTACAATACATTGGGTCACCTGAATTATGAGATGCTACTTGTACAATAAAATATTCAGGTTGTAATTTGATACATTGGATTTAGTCATATAAACCAAGGCAAGCCATGCTTCCAAAAGACATGCTGTAGTCGAATGAGAAGACACTGGGTTGAATGCTGGAATTATTAGGAGAAATGCTGACATCTGCTTCACAGAAACAGTCAGATCAATTATAAAAGTCCCTCCTGGTCTCTCCCTGTTAATTTTTTTAAGCAGCTGTTACACTCACGACCCCAGCTGTTATATCCCAGAAGCCGAGTCAGAACTAGTCAGAACCAGGTTTTGAATTTATATTTCTTTTTACAGCAGCATTGTCTTTTCTACCATTGACCGTTTTATGAAATATGCTAAATGATTTTCTGGACCATTGATTTCCCATTGCACAGGTCAGAGTGACATGCTGGTAGTTTAATACCACATGCAAATCTCGTTTCATTTTTTCTTCTACTAACCATCATACTATCTTGTTGTGGAACATCAGAAGGGGCCTCTAGTTTGGAAAGCTGCGTGGCAGGAGGCAGTAAAAAATGTAAACTATAAAACAAAACGTAAGCCAGCTCCACTTCTCTACATACACAAATAACTTATTTGATTCTTTATCCCATTACTTTTATAGTGTAGAATCACAGAATCATAAAAAGGTTTGAGTGGGAAGTGATCTTTAAAGGTCATCTAGTCCAACATCCCTGCAATGAGCAGGGGCATCTTCAACTAGATCAAGTTGCTCAAAGCCCTGTCCAACCTGACCTTGAATGTTTCCTGGGATGGGGCATCTACCACCTCTCTGGGCAACCTGTTCTAGTGTTTCACCACCCTCATCTTAAAAAATTTCTTCCTTGTATCTAGTCTGAACCTGTAAACCCAGGATGAACGACTTTCATGAAAAAAAAAAATCTGCCCCAATTGGCTAATTAAATCAGAATTACATCCTTATTAGAAAAGATCATAGTATCTTTTTAGTTTGAGAAATCAGGGTCAATTTGCAGTTCCTAGAAATACAACTTGGCCTTCCTCTTTTTATTATGCTATTTATTATGAATCAGTAATGTTAATAGACTTTCCATTTCCTGAAAATGTTTTCTAGATTTTGAATCTCTGTCACTAATGGGCAGAACAAGATCCTCCCTTCAATATTCTTATAGCAGAAACTTTGCTTTGCAGCAGTAATTCAGAGACAGTGAAAGCTGTAAGAAGACTACAGCTTGCATGTACATTGTGTTTCACAACTATCTCCACTCCCCCAAAATACCATCTATCTGCAGGTATTTTAAAATCCTAAAAGAAAACCCATAAGCCCATTCTGAAGACTGACTCTTTTGTTATCTTCTAAAAGTGAAAGCATGTGAAATGCAGGAACTTCTGAGAGAAAAAAAAATAAGTATAAAAAAGATGAGAACATAAACTCCCAATACAACACACAAAATCAATATAAGACTAGTTCAGAAGCCAAGCACAGTTAGAGGCTCTATCACAGACTAAGAAACATTAATGAAAAAGAAGGCGTCTATAAATGAGATAAAGGAGGAATTTAGAGATAGTCAAAGATGTAGTCAGGATTACAAACCTTTGACCTAGATTTCCAAACATACCTAAAAGCTGGAAGTTTTCCATCAAGAGCAATAGCAGTGAAAGGTCCTCTGAGAGTATTGTTCTTTAAGAGAATTTGAGATATGCTCCTCTGAGACAGGGGTGATACATTTAAAAAACATTGTGGTTTAGCAATTGTTTAAAAAAAATAACCTGATGGTCATCTGTCTTGGACTGTAGCAAGAGAGGAAGAATAAATAGAAAATCGGTGACTCACTATCAGGAATTGGATTACTTTTTTCTGAGGTGACAACTTGCAGGAACACACATGAATAACTTGTAGAACGGTTAAGGTAGCAAGGCAGAAGTAACAGTATGCATATCTCATTACAAACACAGTAAACATGAATAGACAATACTAACACTTCAGAAAGCTTAAATAGAATTCCAAGTCTAAAAGACCAGACACGATTCACCTTTAGGAATATTTCCAGAGGGAATAATCTGAGCTCAAATCTCAAAATCCAACTGCTCCCATCCTTACATGTATGGTTGAGTAGAGCAGATATATTAAAACCTGAGCTTTAATAGGAATAGCAGCTAGTTGTATGGTTTTTTCTAGCTCTCTTTTCAGCTACTAAGACTAAATAGAAACCAGCTGTTGAACGAGTGTGTCATAGCAGCCAATTCTCCATCTATTGATTGCTAAAGACAGAACACACCTTCCTTCCTCTGGCCCAATGTCCTCCTATGGGAGATTTGACTACCTAAGGCAACAGGCTAGGTCTAGCCAAAGTTATTATCTGAAAACATCAAAGTGTTGAAAGTCTGATTAAAAAAAAAGGGAAACACAAACCTCCACAAAGTCACTAATCTTCCCAGTAAAAACATTTTAGCAAGGCACGAAAAGAACATTTACATTAAATAAATTGTATTTTAATGTATGAGCCAAGTCAATATTATTGCTCATTTTCCTTACTTTAAACAGAAACATAACTATGTGGTACTCTGCCCCCTGAGCTAGAAGGCAAGGACGAAGAGCAGAATATACCCCCCTTAATCCAGGACGAAATAGTTAGTGACCTACTACGCTGTCTGGATACTCACAAATCTATGGGACCAAATGGGATTCATCCAAGAGTACTGAGGGAACTGGCAGAGGTGCTTGCCAAGCCACCCTTCATCATCTATCAGCAATCCTGGTCAACGGGGGAGGTCCCGGACGACTGGAGGCTTGCCAATGTGACGCCCATTTACAAGCCCATTTACAAGAAGGATCAGAGGGAGGATCTGGGGAACTACAGGCCCTTCAGCTTGACCTTGGTACCGGGGAAGATTATGGAACAGTTCATCTTGAGACTGCTCACATGGCATGTTCAGGACACCCAGGGGATCAGGCCCAGCCAGCATGGGTTTAAGAAAGGCAGGTCCTGCTTGACCAACCTGATCCCCTTCTATGACCAGGTGACCTGCCTAGTGGATGAAGGAAAGGCTGTGGATGTTATCTACCTCGACTTCAGCAAGGCCTTTGACACTGTCTCTCATGGCATACTCCTTGAGAAGCTGGCGTCTCACAGCTTAGACAAGTGTACTCTTTGCTGGGTGAAAAACTGTCTGGAATGGATGAGCCCAAAGGGTTGTGGTGAATGGAGTTAAATCCAGTTGGCAGCGGGTCACAAGTGGTGTTCCACAGTGCTCAGTATTGGGGCCAGTTCTGTTTAATATCTTTATCAATAATCTGGATGAGGGGATTGAGTGCAACCCTCTGTTGGATATTAGGAAAAATTTATTTACTGAAAGGGTTGTCAGGTATTGGAAGAGGCTGCCCAGGGAAGTGGTTGAGTCACCATCCCTGGAGGTATTCAAAAAGCATGTAGACAAGGCACTCCAGAACATGGTTTAGTGGGCATGGATGATGGTTGGACTCGATGATCTTGAAGGTCTTTTCCAACCTAAATGATTCTATGATTCTATGATTTGTATTGTACATAAGAGTTCAATGGGAATTTTATGCTGTTTAAAATACTTTCTTTCCCTTTTTTATGTCAGCTGCACTTGGACCAAGAACTGAGAAAGGCAATGATAAAACATGTATAATCTAGCACTAAATAGAACAACTCTTATTAGATGATATTTTGTTGTTGAAAAAAAAAGAATGTTAAGAGTAAAATAAATGGATTCTAGTGCACATGATTCTGATGACCTTTACAATATACTTTTGGTTCTGGAAGACAAGTATAAGATATTTTAGATAATATGAAAATTTCTCATTTATCTGGTTTGCATTAGTTAATGTTGTTTCAGGGCTCTTTACTAGAGAGTTTTTTGCTAGTGATGGAAATATGTTTATAACTATTAGCGGTATTGATCCAGTAGTTCAAAAAGCTCCTGCTTCCACCTACTTGAAAGAATAATAAAAAAATATATAAACTCAGACAAGCTGTTATTCTCATGGCTGCTCTGTCAAAGCATGCATATCACACAGAGATTGTAGATTTTGCTACATACATAAACTTTCATGTACCCTCTTATACTAGTCCCTGTTTGGTAATAAAAAGTCACATAGAGCAGGGACTGTGTTCACAAGGGGAAGGTGAGGTTCAAGGAAGGAGTTAGACACCCTTCTGTTAACCCTGGACAAGCAAATCAACTTTTAGGAGAAAGCTGCAAGAAAAAGGGAGGCTTTCTGTGCTTTTCATCAGAGGCCAGACATCAGCCTGGTTCAAGACAGATCTAACAAGCTTCTCTTTTAGGCCTAGGACACAAAGGCATGCTAGTAAATATGATCTTCTATGGTAGCCTTGGTGGTGGCCCTATTCCAGGGTAAATCACAATAGGGAGTATATTAACTCTTTGCTTTTTGTGGATAGAGAAGTTGTATTGTCTCTCAGAGGGCAGGAAAGAAAACCTCTCCTCTTAGAAATTTCAAATATTTGCTAATAAACATTTCAGAGCAGTTATTAAGAAAAATACAACCACATTTGACTTTCTTTTTGTGCTGAGAGACATCTTGTTTGTAACAACTAAAATCGGTCTCTTCTGTTTAATTCATGAAACAGCTTAAACAGCATTTGCCATCTGGACAGAAATTAGATCCCTATGGAAATGGCACATTATAACCTTAAATCATTATTTCTGTGCTATTTAAGGACAAAGTTGCCATACTTTTTGCCTCTAGTAACATTACTAGGATCATTAGAGTAGGTACAAAGACAACTTAAAAGTTTCTAAAGGACAATCACTATATGAACAATGCACAAGACACAATATGAGCAGAACACTGTCTTCTTGCATGCCAGCAAAGTTTTAAAGGATAGAATTTCATTGACAGTCAAAGAACTCAAACTGCATTTTCAACAATTGTAAAATTTCAACTACAGGAGTTTCCACTGATATTTTAAGGCAGCAACTCAAAGTAGACTGTATTTGAGATGACTGCCCATTGTTTTTTTCTTTTTTTTTTTTTATTCTAAATTTGACCTTGTAGTAGAGCTGTCCTTCAAACCTGTTGTAAACTAATGCCAGACGCTGGCCTTATTGTCTCACCAAGCTCTAACTTATTTCACTAAGTTCTCAATTCAGCATGCATTTTCTCACAGTAAAATAACTCTGTCAAAGCCAATGTTTCCCACTAGAGTCCATGATCTGCCCTTGCTCAGATGAGTATCTCGGCTTACAGGACAAAAGGCTTACTAATAAGTGTTTATACAAAAGGATCCCATGTCTCTATTGTCCGTGACAAATAAAAATAATATGGCTGTATATAAACACATGTGTAAATGAAGCATGAAAATAATCCATCTTTTGCTTCTAAATTCAAATGGATTATACCATACACATGCTGTATTTACAGATGGATTACTGTAAATATCCTCATTACATGTCTCTAGCTATTGTTTCCTTTGTTAGAAGATAGAAATGTTAAACAATTCAGTGAGTTCAGAAATTAATAATTCAGAGAAGGGAAAAAAAGAAATCCTTCATAAATGCTTGTTCATTCCACTTACACTCAATCCAGCAAAAGCCATGATGAGCACAGCTTCCTCCCCCTCCCTTGCACTGCCAGTTTTATCAAGTGGTGCATGGAAGGAGCAGAACCCAAGGTCACCATGCCCCACCCTCTCCAGGCAAAACTGACATAGTGAGGAGAGGTGGGTTAGTGGGAGAATTGTAGAGATAGGGTTGTTTAGGTTAGTGAGTAATATTGCTCATCTCATTGTTATGGCAGTGTGAAAGCTAATCTTTACAATAGGAAATAAGATTTTTACAATCTAGGGTAGTGCAGACATATCTAAAATGTCTCCCAAAGCAAGTGCCTCAGGAGGAAGATTAGGTATTAAAAGGATTTAAAAACAAGTGCAGAGATGATCTGGAGAATTAAAAAAAACCCTGCCAGTGTTTTTACAGAAAAGAAGATGAAAATATCTGGGACAAACACAAAGGACAAAGCCAAAGAATCTGCCACAGGAGAAATGTGGTGGATCAAGTGGCAGAAAGACACAAAAAGGGCTGAAAGCATCTTTCTGTCAAATTGCATGTGAATAAGGAAAATGTACAAGACTTACTAGAGAGGATTTGAAAAGAGATTGGGCCTGGGTGGATAGAAATACCTTGTTTATATCCCAGCTGATAGCAGATGGCCTAGGAAGAATTCAGATACAGATGGTTTTTTGACCTTGTAATGGAGTTCTGAAAATATTGGAGAGAAATTGGATGCCTGATATAGAAGTGGTGTGACAGAGAGGAATGAATGAATGAATATAAGATAATATAAACCATTTACTTTCCTTAATGTTTTGTTTCATAACACAGTGACCCCCTTCCCAAAGTCCATGATAGCTCAGTCCCTGGACTAAAGTCTTCTAAGTGCCTTCTTAGTCTTCCTCCTAAATTCATGCCTGATACTCACAAGGATTTAAAAGCTATATGGTACTTTTTCATCATGTTTTCAGTGATGGATGAAAGTATCTCCATTTTAGCAGCCTAAAAATCGTACATAACTATGTATTTAGGTTACAGTTAAAACAGCTACTTTCTATCTTTATAATAACTTAGTAAAATTCTTTTGGACAATGCAGTGTTCTGTCCTTTTTCTGCAGGAATTGTGCAACAGCTGACAAGACAGGAGAAGCTACTTTAAGGTTTAAATTTGATCATTTTTAATGCAATTAAAATTAAGCGACTATGAAAAAACACATAGCAAATAATTTTTAGCCTAATCAAAGCAGGATTTGAATTTTTCCCCTCTGCTGACCACATATAGAAAGGATTGCTGTGGAGCTACATTCATACTCTGGGTCTTCAGCAAGGCTTTTCACCCAATGCCTTAAAATATAAGGCATCTTGACTTGCTGTGGGATATAAACATTGAAGTCTCAGTATGCCATACTTAATTTCAGTATAATGCCTAATACTTTAGTGGTTTTCATATTATGTTTTCTTCCACTAGAAGAGAATGTTCTTATTTTGGGATTAGGTGAAACCTCATTGAAGGTGTAGGTAAGACAGTCACTTTTCACTTACCACAGATGTAAGCAGTAGTTAAACTCCATTTTGGAGCAAAAGCTTTTGAGGCAGCAGGAACCACTGACTACAACACAGATACCACACAAATTGTATGGGAGGACAGATATCTCTGGTGCAGGGTATGAATGCTGTTACATGGGTATTTGTTTGTGTCTGTGGCAAGAGCATCACTGATAATGTGTCCATGAAGAAAGCCATTAGAGGTTTTTGGCCACTGTGCTAAATGAAAAAAGGCTTGAACCTGGCAGTAAAATAGCTAACTACAACTGCATTCACTCCTGTCTATGGACATAATGAACATTATGAGGGGAGCTACTGCAGAGTAGGAGAACCTGTGATGACCAAGTATTTCTGTGTAAAAGAAAAAAAAAGCAGTCAAGACTCCAAATGGCCACTGACTTCTCTTATGTAAAAGGGCATACAGAATATGAAGCAAAGAGGTGCAAAAAGATTATGAACATCTAGCATCTGCAAGCAAAGCAATGATAGAAATAAAAGCAGGTACAAGAAATAAGTAAAGGGCAAAACTTTCCACGCCCCATAGTTTTTTCATTTCTTCACCCCTTTCTAATCACACATTCCCCTCACTTTTGGTAGGAAGCTACCTTAATTATTTAAATAGTTTTCAGACTGAGGTTGGAAATGAGGAACATCAGTGTCAAACATAGAGCACGCAGAAAGTCCCTCTCCCACAATGCAAATATATTCACTTTCTCACAAATATACTGTGCCTTAATTTTAAAAAAGGGAATGTTGAGAAGAACATTGGGGAAGTTATGCTTCTGGCTATGGCAAGGCATAAATGTGTAATTCAAACAAGCGTACATATACATTAAATTTTGCACATGTAATACATGTAATATGCATTCCTCATTTTGGTTGAGTAAACAATATTTTGTTTAAAACCTTCTTATCACAGAAATACAGGGCTAGCAGATTTCAGCTAAATAATAATCCAGAAAGAATCCAAACTATATCAAACTATTGATTATAATTTCCATGTTTTAGAATTCTTATTCATTTGTGTTACCATTTTCTTTCTTGCCACATCATCTTAATCAACTGTTGCTATAAAGATTTTTACTAATCTGTTAAATTTATTTAACACATAAATTTTTCTAAATGAATAAGTTTAAAACAGGTCTATACTAACAGCTAATTGAAGCTTTTTAAGAACTTTAGCAAACCTGAATTTGTGTGCCTTAGTATTCTCTATCATTTATTTAATAGGCCAGAAAATAAAGGGGATTAAGGTTCCACCTTGAATATCAATAATTTAACAACCCAGCTCGCTTATTGTCACTGAATAGCATGAGATCTGGAGACTGGAGATTTCTTAATCACAGTAAGATGAAGGGACATTGAATTTTTCATTAGCATCTTTTTCAGCTCTTTTTCAAGGATTTTCATCAAATTACAAAATAATCAGTCCTATCCCATACATTTTAACAAACCTTCATTTAAAATAAACAAAAAATAAACAAAAACCAAACACAAGCTTAGTTCTATTGCAAGTTATATTAGAATTATTAATATATTTCTTTTCTTCAGCTGTCCCCAGAATCATCCCTGAAAACCAGAGTACTGGAGACCTACATTTGTTTTCGTTTGTCAGTGAACTTTATGGTAAGTTTAGTTCTGTGAATTCATGGCTTTACAACTCTGCATGTCATTGTGTTTGATTGTATTTACTATTAACAAAAAGATTGAAGGAAATATCTACTTCTCAGGCTATTTCTTCAGAAACCAATGAAGAATTCAAGGATACATTACCTTCTGTGAGGACTGCAGAAATCTTTGGAAAAGCAATTTACAAAGCAATAATACTTTTAAGATAAAAGCAGAATGGGGAAATTAATTTCTAAAATGGTAATATTTCCCTTATGCAAAGAATCCAAAACTAGTAAACAAGTGTAGCCTTAGAAAGTAGGTTCAAAATACTTCAAGGCTTTTCACTCCTTACATTTATTAATCCCTATGAAGTTAATAAATTTGCACTGAGACTTCTATAGAACCTGATGTATTTGATTTACTTTGAATAAATGTATTTTATTTGTTGAAAATAAATCCATTAAAATTTTCTCCATTTTATGCTTAAGGAATTTCTTATTCCCCAGTTTCAAACAACCATGACAATAATAAAGCACAAATACCATGAATAGGCCAGCACTGAGAGTAAGTACAGAAACAAGAGAAATGACACTGATTATTTTCTCCACTCTGCCACCAGGCCTACTTATGACACAGACAGTGGTCCATTTACGTGTCTGTAAAATAATCATGATGAGTGAATAAGGTGGAATTGCACGTTGTTGGTTAGACAGGCTTAATGTTTGAAATTCTGTTGTTAAAGTCAGTCCACCAACCAACCCTAATGGTAGCCCATGCCCTCCTTTTCCATCCTTAGTATAGTTCTTACTTAGAATGACTCCCTGCTTTGGAGAATCTCCCATTTCACTCCAGTGACATCCTTTATACAGTATATATATATTTATGCCTCATTTTTTGATCTTAAACCAAGTGAATACAAGGTTAAACCCATGTAGGGAAACTCCAGGTATCAAATCTGACTGGAGCAATTCCTTATGGTCACAGATTATAAGTGTGACTTATTTTGACAAAACCACGAGGCAAAGCAATTTACAGTTGTATTAAAAATGCAAATACATCTGCTAGCTGTATCTCAACAAACTTGGAACCACTTGGACTTTGAGTTTATCTCATAGCCCAGGGCTGGATTAAGCCAATTCATGTGATTTAACAAGCTGAAGTTAACTACAGAGGAAAAAGTCTTGGTCTATAACTAGAGTCTGCAGAGCTTATGTTTTAATTGTAGATTTTATAAAGTTTCTAGAGGCTACAGTGGCAGAGTTAATTTATCCAAATGCACCTAAAAGCAGCATAATGGCAGATTGAGTCTGAAGAAGCCTGGATCATCAATCAGAAATCTTTAAACTGTCAGTTGCCTCAGCTGTTCGGTCTAAGTGATGACAGCTATACCACCACATTAATGCCACCATAGATAGCATTCACCAAAAAACAGGGGAGGTGGGGGCAGGGAATACTTTTATTATACAAAGACCAGAATGATATTTTTTTTAGAAGCAGCATCTCACTTTGTCATTTTGAAGGGCTTAGTTATAGATGGAACATACAAAAAACTATTGTTACATTGTATACACTCTGACCTCCACGCAGAATAGGCCTGAATTAACATTCATTGTAATTTTCAGGATTTAGTACTACTGGCATAATATTTAACACCAAATATCTTTGTAATAAAGGTAACTTCTTTTCTGGAATATATTCTTTCTAAAGAGGATCAATTCTTCTTCTTTTAGAAGGTATTTGGTATACTCCAAGCTCGGGGCACGCTAAGGTTATTCCAGCATTTAGATAGGATTTTTTGTTACTTCCATTTTGTTCTAATATTTGAGGTAATCAGTGCCACATGGGGGAAAAAAGTCATTGATTACCCAGGAAATTATGTCAAAAAGCAGACATGGCAGAATAGAAATCATCAGCATTCACACTAATAATTCTTAAACATTTGGCAGGAAAGATTTCTCTTCACAAGAAAAATTTGGACAGTAATACCTTTTATAAGGAATGTCATAAGCCTTCCTGAAACCTCAAGAGACAGAACTAACCTAATATTCACCTTCTGCAGAGAGTTTGGAAGTGACAGCCCTATTAGCAAACTAATTAACAATCCATTATAAATGGTTAAATTAATTTTCATGGCTTAATTATAAACCCTTTATGAACCTAAAACTTTCAGATGCTCCATTGTTAATAAGACACATTACCTTAAAACTCATCACAATGAACCACTAATTTAAAAGACTACAGTGAGCAATGCAGAAAAATATATTAATGTTCATATTAACATATTCCTATTAAACATTTCCTTCTATAAAATACCAACTAAATGTACTCTCACTGCTTTTATGTTACAGTACAAATACAACTATATTTTAATACAGGTATTCAATTGGATTTTTGCAGGTACACATTGATCTGGAATCTACTTGTAGTAAAATATGACTGGATTGTCAGGATATTCTTTCAGTGGTGCAAGCATTGTTTATTCAGCACAGAGTCTCATGAAGGCTATGTCCAGCTAGATAATAATGCAGACAAGTCACAGTGGACCTGTAAAGCCAAATAGTTGGTGGTAAGGATTTAATGTCCATACTATACCCATTCCAGTGGCAGCTGGGTTTGCTTTTTAAACTTTGGGTTAACTTTAGCCTGGCCCCTTGGACTGAATGACAATTTGCATCCGAAGCCACTCCTGGAGCACACCTCTCAACTCAGTTTCATCCAAAAGAAAGCCAAAAAGGATACTGAAAGGATCAACTGAGACTGCTTCAAAGTGCAAACCAAAGCATAAATGGGGAATGAGCAGATTTGCTTCCAACCAAGCTCTTGATCCAAACATAAATTGGACATACCCCAGAGATCAACAATTTGACATTTTGTCCAGAGACTTTTTGTTGAAATGTGATAATAAAGTGGGAAATTTCACACCTGCTACTGCTGAAAGCAAAAATCTCTGAAATCTCTGAGGACACCAACTGCTCTTTGAAGGTAAACGATCAAACCATTCTGATCAATAAAATTTCACCTGGAAAATAAAAGGATTTTACTTTAAATGGGGAAAAAAGAAAAAAAAAAGAAAAACAGGCAAACCCCTCAACTTCTGAGAGGTTCTTAAAAAGCAATGAGTAGTAACAGACTCCCTCCCAAGACAGAAATCCCAATAGTATGGGAGCACAAAATAGCCACTGAAATTGCTTCCTGGTATATCACTGCCATGTTCTGAAGAAAAGTTATCTCTGTGGTGGTCTTCCCTACCGCACTCTAAGAGAACAGGGACCCTCAAGACTGGCAGTGGAGAATTTAGATGATAAGGCATAGGTTGTACTGCCTGGAAGGAGGAAGCAAGAAGACACACTGAAATAACACCATGAGGTAACAAGAGGCACAAGAAAGTGCAGAGAAAATAGACTGTGGAACTGTCAGGCCAACTGTCCCAATAGGTCAAAGATAAACACAGATTTGGCCTTGGTTCTGATCCAGTCCCTCCCTCAGTACTCCAGATCAAGCCAACAATAAGAGTCTTCAGGCTTTACATTTGTCTCACTACCAGCTTGCAGCCAGACTCTCTTCCTTTGGCCACCCCTCCCAGTCAAAACAGAGGGCTCTGCCTACAGTTTCTTTTGGACTCCCTGCTCCTTCCCTGTGGGAGGCCAACTAGGTTCTTCCAAGAGGGCTCTGTAGCAAAGCTGAGGGACTATTTCATTCTTACAGACAGTGTAGTTAGAACCATGACAAATTTGATACCCACCACTGTATAGGTCTTCATTGTTAAGCCAATAGGCCTAATGCCCTGAAGTCTTTGGACAACTTGGGGAGACGTCTATTTCAAAGGCTCTTTCAGCATTTCCTTTCCTTTGCAAGCTGTTGGCTAGACCGCCAACACAGTTCAGAAGACCCAGTCAGGTAAGAGTCTTTGTTTCCTTACATTTGTCTAGGAATGTATTAGAGAAAGACATTGGCCCATAGTCTTAAAGGAAATATATTAATGTAATAGATCACCTAGTCTCAACTCAAAGAACAACCTGATATTGGCTGAAGAATACTTCCTTAGGGCAGCCAGCTGTGCTATGACTCGGTCTGTCACCAGCGGAGAGCAAGACACTCTCCTAGCAAGCCCAGGCATTCACAGACAGCTGTATGTGTGCATATCCCATTCCCCAACCCAGCACAGTACAGCTGTCTACTCTTTGATCCAGAGAGCATTCATCTACCCCACTCAGAGCATTCATCCCCTTTTTGGTGAGCTTGTATTACTGCCATTAGTAGAAAAGTTTTCTTCTTCCTTCTTTTCCTAAGCTGGAAAATGGCCACTTCTTTGCAGGTACACAGAGAAAAAAAATCTGCTTACAAAATTCAGTTGATGATTCCATGAAATCAGCAGCAGATTTTGAAGATGTCAAAACCTGCTACCTGTGAACTATATATAAGAAAAATCTGATTTTGTAGCCTTATTCCTCAAAAGTTGTGTCTTGGAAAAATGAGCGATAGAATACAAGACTTCCTACTCACTGGGAAAATTCCGTTTTTTCTTCTCTCAGTCAACTTCTCCAGTTAGAAACCTGTCAAACTTGAAATTACACATATGCATGTTTCAGGATTAGCTTTCCTCTTGTGGTTTTCCACCTCTTAATTTATAACTTAGAAAAAGTTAGAATTTTGTATAACATTTTGCAGTTCCTTCTTAATTGCTTACCACTTTGAATGTCTCAGTCAACAGTTTTGCATTATTTAGCAGGGAATGAAAATATAAAGTTGTTTAGTATGTCTGAAAGGTAGCCCTCATATTTTAGACTGTTAAATCTACATTTTAGTAAACTATAATTACTCACAGAGCCTTGAAGATCTTGGCCTTTGCAAATGGATCTAGGTTTTCTGATTGAGTGACCTCTAGATTTCTCTCTCACTGGGCTAAGACAACTGACAGAGGTTACTGACATGTAAATACATATTGATGAGCCTTAAATGCAAAATTAGGAGTTGGATTTAAATTCTGTCCTAACCAAGCTTTCCCACGTTGTTGTGTAGAACATGAAAACTGTTTTAATAGAGAACAGTAAAAAGGCAGAAAAGTCAATAGTAAAGTTAACTTCAGTGTCATTTTATAGCCCTGTTATTTTCCATCATGTCGTAAATACATGAAAACTGAAAACTTTCTGGGCACAAACTGAAAAACTGACCTGAGAGTACTGTCAGAGTCTTAAAGCTGTTATGGACACATGGCTGTGGCAGTGATGTGTTTCTTTCCCAATCAGCAAGCAATATAAATATATCTGTTATGTACAAGTATGTTGCTTCATCCATCAAGGCTGCACAGAACAGACTGCACTTAGTAGGTAAGTGAGGCATGGCAGAGAGTGATAAAAATGAAAAATTACTCCCACTTCAGCTATGCTAATTCCGAGCTATGTACTGTAAATGTTTACAACACCTTTTAAGGTAATGCCTCTAAGAATACACCTTTAATAAACTTGCACCAAAATGTTCAAATTAAAGTATTCCTTTTCAGCTAATTTAAATCAAATAAAAGGAATTCAAAACCCCAACTCAAAAAAAGGAATTTAAAAGCCCAAAGGATTTCAAAAGCCCAATTCAATAATATAAAGTACTAATTTACCTGGGAGAAAAAAGTTTCCATGATTACAAAGCCCCATTTCTGTGACACTAGCTGTATAATGAGAACAGCTCTTTGAAGTCAGTACTGCAAGTGAAAATCATTTGATAATTACCCAACAACGGGGTACAGTAAGTTTCGATATTTCCTTGTATTTAGCTCCTTCAGCTCTCTGTATAGAAGAGGTGGTTTCCTCCAAAGGGCAATTTAAAACAGGAGCTGATTTAAATGCTCTGAAAAATTCCCTGGAGAAGCTTAGACATCTCCTTTAACAATAAGAACAATAGCCCGCCATCTTTTATGCCAGGGTTTGGCAGTATGAATAACCCCAGGCTTCCCCTAGGTATACTTGTATGTTAACTGTTGATAGGTGGAAGCAGCTGCCATCTTAAAAATCCTTGTTTTGACTAATGAAGTAGAGAACAAGAT
The DNA here is from genome assembly GCF_947461875.1 of Haliaeetus albicilla. Taxonomy (NCBI): domain Eukaryota; kingdom Metazoa; phylum Chordata; class Aves; order Accipitriformes; family Accipitridae; genus Haliaeetus; species Haliaeetus albicilla. The sequence continues at coordinate 27,271,947 of NC_091487.1, read as the reverse complement.
TTGTGCCAAAACCAAACCTTCCAGGGCAGTAGAAAGTGGTTTTCTGTCCTGACATTTTATAATGCTGTAAGGGGATATTAAGACATATTAAAAACTAGGCATCACAGCAAGGCTTCACTGCAAGCATTGTTCCTGTGGTTGCAATAGACTAGATGATTACAGAAACAGATTTCTTCTTGGTTTTTGGTGGATTTTTCCCCTTACCAAGAAGGTCTGTGTCTGCCCCCACCCCTATCCTGGCGTTAATGAATGGCTGCAGCTTCATGCAAGGAGGAAGAACAGATCTAAAGAGTCCAGTGTGGTCCCCTTCTGCCAAAGACCAGGGCAAAATGAGAGCTGAGGAGCCTCTGCACACGCTGTCCACTTCTGCTACCACGCTACACACTCAGAAATGGGTTTGTGCCCTGGAATGATATATTTACAAGGAAATTCAGTATCAACCCTATTTTCCCATGGCTGTAATGACAAATATTTGCCCTTCTCCTTTTCATGAGAGGAGCTGAGAAAAACTTCCTTCAGACCTGGCAATGGGCAGGCACTGAGGAACCTGGTCTACTCCTACTCATTGGTCCAACAAAGAAGGGTTTGCTGTAAAGAGGGTGTGAAGCTGAGGGACTGCTTTCTGTAGGGTACCCCTACTGTGCAATGAGAAAGGAGTGGGTGGATTTCTGACAAAGTTATTGAAAGAAGAGCTGCTATATTTGTTAGTTACATGTACATACTCTGCTGCTGCAATTTTCTCTAACTTTATGATTCCGTCCCATTCATGTTAGCAAAATATTTCATGGCTCTTATTTAGCAGAGATTTTCTGACTCATAAGGAAATCCAGGCAGGTTGCACCAACTTTCCCACACTTATCAGAAGGGGCTTAAGTTTATTTCATTATTTTCTTGTGCAATCTAGAAATATTGAATTCAGGCAGGTTTGCCAAACCCAGCAGATGGGGAAAGAAAATACGGATTCAGTGTAGAAGATTTTAAGAGGGGGGAGGGTCCTTGGAGGAGGAGCAGGAAATACTACATCCATTTTAGGGTTTGTTCTAGTCATACTCTTTTTTAAGGCACAACATATTTTTTATTGTTTTCTTACGATCTGGGAAGGGAGCAAGCTTTACAGATAGCAAAGCTTTGTGGAGTAATACAAATTCCATCACGATTTGGAGTGTAACATATAGTACAGTGCATATCTTTCAAAGCTATTGAAATTTTGACTGGTCTCCCTGAGTTTGCTCACTCAGGAGTTAGACCTTGTGCTTTTACCATTTTTGTGTTCTCCTATTCTTAAATCAGTCCCTAGAATTCAATGCATACTGCCACTACTGTTTTTTTCTATTCAGAACATAAACAGTGATAGGCAAGAAAAACTTTCCTCTTCTTATATAACAAGGTGGGGGGGGGTTAGTATTATTTTAAAAACGGGTGTAAGAGAAAAAAGGGATTTTAAAAACAAGTCTGTTGTATGGTTCTCTTATCTAAAGCTGTTACTACAAATGAAGTCTACTTAAGTAACTCGAGAGACATTCTTATCTTGGCCCGGTTTCAGCTGAATTGCCTCTATATCAATGACAGAGTGGCCTTTTCTTTAATCCTGTCACAGTTCTTTTTGTATTGTTGGCTTTGGTCTTTCTAGTTAAACCAGATCTGTGAAGGAGGTCAAGACAAAATCAGCAGCGCTCATTATTCTTACAGTGGTGACTGCTTTGGACAATAGTTCAGAAGACAAAGCGTACTCAAGGTTGTGGCTTAACAATTCTTAAGTATCAATAGTCATCTGATAGAGTCTTGAGCCTTTCCTTCACTACAGAAGTGTTTCAACTCAACCTAATATCCACTTTGTATTAAGCAGAGGACCACAGTGACAAATAAAAAATTATTCCACAGGAAAAACAGGCACTGAAGAAACAGACTTGAATGAGTTGTTTTGAAGGTATTTGATATAGATGACATTTTTCATGCTAATGGAATCTAGAATTGCTTGTATGATCTATTAAATTTAGTAAATTCAGTGGATTTGCTATCACAAAGATTTCTTTTGGAATGTCCCATCCAAACCAATAAAGTTTATTATGAATGGGCAACTCACTCTGCCTACACATTTTTTTAGACTCTGCCATTACATGTTTTGTTTCAATTACATAAAAGACCAAGAGAACATCATGGCTTATTTCACTGCTCACTTTGTACATAATTGAGATGTTAAGCACACTACAGTGGTTAGTGACATGAAAGCGTTGGTATACTGTCAAAAATTCCCATTCTTCAGACACGTTGCATGCTTCAGTAAATCCACCTATACAGACAATGCCTTAAAAAGCTGTCTATACCCAATGTCAGCAGCATCCCTCAGTGACTTGGAGGTAATCTCTGGTTATCCTCACCTTTCCTGGCTTCACAGACTGACAGCAGATGAGTGATTGGTGAATGAGACCTGGAACGAGGCCATATGCAGAGGTCACAAACAGTGAACATAACAGACCTCAGCTAAGTGAATTAAAAAACTTCAAACATGCATCTGGTTGTTATGGCAACCATAAGCATCCAAATCAATTGTTCTAAGGGAACATGCAAAAATCAACAAATATTTTTAATATACTTTTAGCATCATCCCTCCTATGATATTTATATTTTGTTTTCCCCTTTGTGACTCTTGCACTTTTCAAAAGCAGTTAATACACAGTTGCTTTCATATAATTTTAATTTAAGACAATCAAACACATATAAATCATATTTTCAAAACACAATAAAATATCAATTTATTGAGTTTAGACACTTCTAGGCATAAGCAAAAATTATGTTCAGTTTATTACCTCAAAATCTGAAAAGGATTTATGGCACAGAACTCAGATTTCCATCTCAGCCTGGCTCAGGTCTCAAGACTTTGTTTTTTCTATCAAAAACACTTCTGCATGACTAATTCAACCATGTTCCATAATTGAATCAAAAATCTGAAACTGTTTTAGCTAAATAATACAGATGACAATTTTCTAATGCAAATGGCAATGTACCAGGCATGACGTAATTGCTTTCAGAATCACACAATACACAAAAATGAATTAATTGCTGGACTGAAACTTTGTGGATATCTAAGAATCAGTAATCACAACATGATTTAAATTTCATAACAGAAGACAGACCCCAGTTCCAATGCAAACTAGGTTATTCAATAGAGCTAATTTTCTAAATCTGAAGACCATTAATTTGAAGGAAAATAATCAAAGATGTGACTACATGTACATAGCTGCTTAAAAGAGGTATTCAGTGAAGGTAGGAGTTTTTAAAATATTTGAAATAATATATATATATCTTTATATATCAAATGAAAAAGGAGTAAAATGTTTAGGGAAGTTAATATCTGGGTAGACTCATAGCTAGCAAAGCTAAAGCAAATAAGAGTGAAAGCTTTTTAAAGTATACTTATAGAAAAATATATTGTAATAATGGTATAGCCTCACCATTAAATAGATTTTCAATATTCACAATAATGAGGAAAAGTAAAAGTATGTATTTAATTTTCTCTTATGTGTTTAAAAAGGAAGCAGAATGAGGTATTCAAAAGAAGATGCTGAAGTAAGTTACAGTTCACTAGTAATTGTAAATGTCAAACAGCCCTATGAAGTATAGATACTTTTTAAATTGAGGCCCTATTAATTTACACCCCAAAACAGCTGGATGTGCATATTTTTGGTTTCAGAATTGCAGGGATATTCAAGAAGCCTGGAAGGATGCTAGTGCTCTGCTGACACTCAACAAGAGTAATGCCATTCACCCAGGTAATTATAGGTTTGCTAGCCTGCCATTAAACCAAGGAAAAAATAAAGAAAAGTTGATATGAGACTCAATTAATAAATAGAGAATAATAACTTATGCTAGCCAAAATTATTTTACAGAAGATAGGTCTCATAAATTGATAAATTTTGTATAAGACTACAAGAGTGATAAAGATAACTGGGTAGATAAAATAGTCTGGAAAGATGTTTGAACCTCCCTAACTGGCAACGATCTTGTTTAAGAGTTAGCACCACAAAAGGTCAATCTGCCCTACATGAAATAAACTGAGAACTGTTCAATATTTAGGTGTCAGAAAGTAGCTGCTTTTGTCATTTGTCTTATAACTCAGTATGTTAGTAGCACTCTTCAGGGTTTGTTTTCAGGCTTGATATTATTCAACACAATAATTAAGATTCAAATGTAGATATACAACTACTTTTAACAAAAGTGTATATACCCCAGTGTTTGGTAAACCACTAAATAACAATAGCATACAATGTCATCAAGCTTGCTTACTATTCAAACACTTCCAAAACAAAAGCAATTACATGTTTAGGAAACATTTATGTCAGACAATCTCATAGAAATGGTGACCATGCTCAAAATAAAAGGGACACTAAAGCGATTTTTTTCCAAGTAATGGCTCAGGAACACCTCAACAGGAGTTTCTAATGTGAATGTCAGAGTCTCACAAACAACAGAATAGTGAGCAGTAAAATGGTTATGTGTTGATGTCCAGCATCAATGAACTATACTGGGTGGCAGTTCTGTTGCCCATATTTTAGAACAGGATGCTGAAAGCTTGGAGAATTATGAAAGGCTGGTAAAATGCTGGAAAACTGCTTTGCAGTAAGAAATGTAAAAGAACCCAATATGCTTTCCTCTTTTAAAAAAATAAAGACTGTCAGCTGATGTATTTCTAACGCAAATATGCCTTCATGAACTTCATATATACCAAATATTAAAATATGAAGGAGAAAACTATTAGGAAAACATGCCTCTGGAGAGATGTATGCTCTATGTTGCAATAACAAATCAAGCCAGCTTTTAATTTAAAAGAACCTTTTTTGATCAATTCCCAATTCAGAAAAGTACATGTTTTTTAAGGGCAGCAGCAGTCTCTTCTGGGTGAGTAATTGCACAACTCTGCACAAAGCAACATCCTTTACAACAGCTAGTGCCTCCCAGCATATCCTCTTTGTAAAGAAAGGATCTTTCTCTGCTTAGTCACTATGGAATCCACTTTATTGAAGTTGTCCAGAATTCATGCTGATTTGGTATTCCCCAAAAAAGTTATTTTTTCAAGTGTTTTACCAGAGTTTGGCTAGGAAAATGACAGGTGCTACACCATTTATTCAGAAAAAACACTGAAAATTGCTTTCCCATTGGCTGTGTCTGCACACACAGCTTAAACTGACATCATCTCAAGAAATGCTTTAATATATTTTTCACTCACAGCTAACAGTCTCTATCGTGCTTAAAAATTGAATTCTAGAACCCAAGTTCTTGTCCTTCAGGAATACCTGGATTACAGTCTAGACCAGAGCGCTGGTTCTCCATGTTGTATTCTACACATATAAAAGATAATCAGGACTTGAGTCCTGATGAGACCATGCTGTGTTCCTATGAGTGTCAGTTCTGGAAACCCAACTGAAGTAAATAAGTTATTCCATCAAATCCTTTGCTCTGTCATATAAAAGATGTGAACTCCTACTTTTTTTTTCAGAGACCTTTTCAGAGGTCTGTCATTCTATGTTTACATCTACTGACAACTACCTTTTTACAGACCTGTCCACAGCTGACCCTAAAATGTATTTGGTAACTTTCTCTGAAGAATTCCTTCCATGAATTGACTTATAAGGTCTCTGACAGTGAAAAATCGCTTTGTCTTTCATCTTCATTATACTGGCATTAAAATGTATGGAGAATGAGCAAGAAAATGGGGAGTTACTGCACTTAAAATTCCTCACGTGGCTGTATTCTATATATACTTCTATGTATTTTTATGTAAGTATATTAAAGGCTTCAGAATTAATTTCTTCAGGTGATTAGAAGAAACAGAGTATGTCAGAGAAAACACTGATGTTAGGATAAAACACAGCTGAACAATCACATAATATTGCACTGAATTGTTGTTGTAACGATAAAATCTGTCCTATGAATGGAGGATTAGTGCAAGATATGCTGTGTGACATGGATGAAATTTAGCATCACAGACCTGTATGAATTTCTTTATAGGCATAGTTTCTACCTTAGGAGGACATACAGAAGAATAAAGCACCTTTTTCTGTGACAGAAAATTACATTATTTTTGATGCATGACATTCTGGAACAAAATGTAACATAATGCTTTTGGGAGCTGTTCCAGGAGTCCTTGTGCATATCTACACAATAAAATTCAGTGCTATGTAGAGAACCCCAGCCTAGGAAGGACTAAGTAGTTTCAGAACCAGGAACATCCTAGCCATGGTTTTGTAGCAACACTGAAGTGGCAGACTGTTAGCTCAGGTTCATTGCCATGGGTACTTGAGGGAACAGCCTTGAGGACGCACACTGATATATCTGCACCAGATCATGCTGTGTGGAGCTTCTCTGACCAGTACTACAGTGTTCTCTGTATCTCACTCCAGTCAGAATAAACTGGCCCTTAAACACAGTCATCCCTATCGCTCTTCACTGCAATATATACTTAAATATGTATGTACACACACAGAGCAAGGACATCGAGACCAGCAGCAAGATTGCATGGTCTCAAACAATATCTCAAGCAGAAAAATCTTTGGTCTTGTTGGCACATGGAGTCCAACCATACACATAAACAAGATTTAGCAGTGGTTTCAGAACTCCAAATAGACCACCCATTTGAGACAGTGGCAAAGCTGTAGCAATGTTAAGCCCCTACCTCTGCCTGAGCTAGAAAACTAGGACAGAGACCCGGTTCAGAGAATCACAGGGAGATCTTAGATGGAGACCCATCCGTCCAGAAAATCACGTTTTTACAAAACAACCATTCAGAGAGCTCCATCTGATGTGAAAACTGTCCCACGGGTGAATAAAACAATTCAACAACTCAAATTAGCATTTGAATGGGCCATGCAGACTGTTTAAATTTGTAGTCTGTTTGATAAGGTCCCCTCTCTGTACATTCCTGAAGAAGCTAAGCAATGAGACAGAGGTTCTCACGTGGGTTAAAAAAAATAAATACCTAAAAAGTTAGGAAAAACTCATTAGAAATTAGGAAACAAGACAGAAATAAATGGTCAGGTTTTCTAATGAAAGTAGTCATTAATGAAATCTCACAGGGATCTGTACTGAGCCCATTCTCTCTCTCATATATTCATAAACAATCTGGAAAAGAAGATGAAGCCTCATATGAGACAGTTTGCCGATGAAACATATAATCCAGGCTGTGAAAGATGAGGGCTGACTGCCAAGGAAAGACCTTACAGTAACAAACATAGGACCTGATGAAATGTAATGTAGATAAACATAAAGCAAGGTACTGAAGTAGTTAAACCAAATGATGTCAAATCAAACAAACAGATGACAGGAGCTTTTGACATCAGCAACACTATTCACTTTTAATTCCTCCATCTTAAAAAATTAATTATTTTTTCCTGTGTAAGAAAGCTTTGATTAAAAATATTCAAAATTCAAGTCGACACAAGAAAAAAAACTTGAAAAGTTTCAGCCAGAAAGTTTATCCTGTGCTAGAATTGTAAACAACTGAAAACAGGGAGTATATCAGGAAGCGCTAGACAATATTAACAAAAGTTTTCTGGTATTGTCTCTGCTCTGTTGAATGTTAGTGGTACCTTGTCCATCATCCCAGGATTTCTTGGAGATTGTCTGCATCTGCCGGGTCGGAGTGCCCAAATAGTTTAACAATCTGAGCTCTAATATTTCCATGAACCCCACTCACTTTATTGTATTCTTTAATGGCTGTATAAGGAATGCTGATTCAAATTTTTTAGAAGTTTCTGTCTTTACAATTCCCATTCCAATTCAGACTTGTTACCCTGTGAAGACAGGTTACCTTTCCTTCTTTTAAAACCTAGCACAGCAATACGAAGTGGCAAACATCACCATTTTGAATGACGTTTACTATGTCCAGGCACTCCTAGTCACAAAACTAATTCAAATGAACTTGATAATAAATACAGTCAGAAGGATTAAGAAAATGGATGAAGCAGTAAATGGATGCTGAGGTGGTGGGAGGTACCCTGACTCTGGGAAAACTGTTAATTTACTAATGTTGATAAACAAAATGAAACACACTGATTAGAAAGTCTGTAAGTCACAATCACAGGTCCACTAAAAGGGAAGAATAGCTGCAAATGCTTTGGAGACTAAAGCCAGAAAGAGAATTTGCAACTTAAGAGTCACCTTGGACAGAACATTAGAACTGCAAGAACTATGGTGTGAAGCAAAGCTATCGAATGGCTGTCACCTGGAAAACAAACCCAACAATGTTTGGCAAGAGTTACTGTGAACCACATATTAAACCCGAGTTGGCACAGTAAAATGGTAACACAGGAGAGAAGCACAGTTGCATAGGAAACATGGAGAAGGCAAACAATTTATTATTTCAATACAGGCACGGGAACATTATGAAAATTGTCAACCCATTAAACCCACAAACTAATTTCTTACCACCCACCCACAATACTAAGAGGCTGGGCTGTAAAGCTTCTCATAGCTGGCACACCAGCAAGCTAAAGATGCTATTACAGGGACATTAACAAGACTTCTGATTGGAAATCAGTGCAGAGACTGTAGCTGATGAGATAATGAGGTCACTAGCAGGGGCCCAGAAGGTAGAGATAACTCCAGTCAGACATCTCAGCATGCTAAACTCATGGAAGAGGTACAGCCACAGCAGAAACAAGTGAGAGGAAGTTAGTGCTGAATTCTAAACTCTGACATGAATAGTCACATAGCTACAAAACAAATTGGGTTAACACTAATCTTGATTTCTTTACTTCACATTGCAGTGATCTTGCATGAGCTCAACTTTCTGAAGTTGCCAGTCAGCTGTGAAAAATTACCAGGGACATGTGGAATGACAGATGCAAGTGGAATGAGAGACTATTTTCCCCTGTCAGGAACCTGAGCTTAATTCCACCTTTCCAGCCCTTCGCTGTCTGTCAAACCAAAAGGAAAATCTTGAGAAAAAGCAACAAAAAAGACTGTACCAGCAGTTTACAAGGCTGAAGCCCTTTCTCCGCAGAAAAACAGAATCTGGTAGAATCATTCAAACTAGGAGAGAGTTAGTATTCCCTTCGTCACCCGATGCTTATGGAAGGAGAATGGCTCTGTAGGTTTTCTCCCTCTGGATATCCACAGCAGAGTGTGAATGTCAGGTGGCAGGAGCAAAAGAAGACCTGTCCCAAGACCCTTGGTGCTTTGAAAAAGAAAGGGGACAGAGGGAAGAAGAATTAAAGATTTTGTGGAAAGACCAGGTTACCTCCTGAATCTAAATAATACTGTAACATTCTGGGAATACTGAAGCATTAGAAACTGAAGAGATTCATAAAATCAGGCCCATGGTCTGCTGCTTCTCCCAACTTACCACAGTTTGCTACATCTGTTTTCCAAGTAAAAATGAGTTCTAATTAACATGCCACAGTGCAGCTTAAGGCAGAAGAGATGGGAGGGAGCAGAGAGTATTGAAGAAAGCTAGTATGGGTACGCATATCTAAGGACACCTTTATAGCTCTATAGTTCTCTTTTCATGTACTCACCGACCCCTCTCTATGCAAGCATCTGCCTGCATGTGTAGCTCTTGCTAATTTAATTTTTATGTCTAAATAGATGATAATGTGGGACCAACACATGAAATGCAACCTGGCTTTGGCTCTGCCTTTCAAAAATGAAGAAATCAATTATAATAAGATACTTAATTCCTGAAAAAGTGTCATAGCTTCTTTTGTATAGAGATCAGGCATATCTGGGGTTAATGCAGGCTGTTTGATATGGGATTGTGTTGCAAGGTGCTAGGCAATTTCAGTTTTCCCTGTCTTTGATGCTGGAAAAAAGTGCTCAGCACCTACAAGGAAGTTCTTGGCACTTCACAAGGATTGGGCTCGAGTGAGAACATTAGGAGATAGTTTGCTTTCTAACATTTTAGATCTGACTCATCAAGACTTGACATTTACAGCCTTATTCAAATATGAACATCTTCAGGAGTAATTAAAAGGGAACCATTTTAAAAGAGCTTTTTATATCAATGAGAAAAGAAATAACTTTGTGTTGACTGTCTAAAAGAAGTGTGACAAAGCCTAATTACATTTATTCAAAACCTAGCCCAAATAAAATGTCAAGATAATAGCTCTCTTTCAAATTTAGAGCTGCATAAGAAATGTACAGGGGAACAGACTGTAAGAGATATAAACAAACCCAAGTCTGAATTAAATGAAAAGCTGTTAAAAAAGAAAGCACACCGTTTTCATAAAAGCAGCATCATGACAAATCAGGGGAAAATAAACATCATCCTCCAAAAAGCATAATGTACCTTGCCTTTAAGAGGGCATTTTTATTCAGTTTCACTGACTAAAGAGGGGTACCGGGACATGAGGAGTGAGGGATGAAGGGGTGGGGAGAATTTCTTAGAAATTATTAACAGTCTTAAAAAGTGTGGGTTTAAAGGGCAGCAGAAGCACATTAGCCTGGGTTTTCAGTCAAATTCAGCTGCTCGAGTTAACTCTCAGGATCCCCTGCAGAACTGAACTCAAGCTGCTAACTGAAGCAAAAAGCCAAATCGCTGTCTCTTCACAGAAGTAAGGATATACACCCCAAATGATTTCCAATGGTGAAGCAAAGAAAAACAAGGGCAAATGACTGAAAAGGGCCCATCAGAAAGAGTTCAGGACAGAAATCCTGAGTGGAGAAGTAAAGCCATACCTATAGAAAAAAGAAGAAAAAAGTAGAACTTCTTAACCGATTCTCTAGTCTCTCTTATATATACCTTCTCCTTTCTCCCCCTGCTACTGGCTAACTTTATCTTTGAACCAATTTCTGCCCATGCTTCTTATTTTTCTCTCCCCTCCTTTCTCCGTTGGCATCTGGGTTCAATTTCATAGTTCATAACACTGCCAGTCCACAAATACTTTGTGCTTTACTCTTTAGAGGCTCTCAGCCATTTTATATACTACAAATGAACACAGTACCTCCTCAGGGATTAATCCTGGTATCTTTCAACTGAGAACTCTCCCTGTGGAAGAAGTCATATTGTCTGTTTATCCAGAGAAGGATTATAGAAATAGCGAAGCTATAGCACCAACAAAAATAACTAGTGTCATCATTAAAGCATGGTCTATTCACGGCTGAAAGAACTAAATAAAAAATCATTGTAAAGCTGCTTCTTTCTACATACTTTAGATGAGTCATCAAAAACATACAAGCATGTTGGATGCACCAGTATTCAGATAGCATCTCTGCAACATTACATGGCATAGGGAAGTTTTATTAAAACAAGGAACATGAGATCTCTGTCATGATCCCTGAATTCCAATTACAAGCTCACACTTAGTTCTGTAACTACCAGATGTCAAGTCAGAGCTGCCAAAGTGAAGAGGAACAGATGGCATAGACCCATTTAAGTCTCTGAGTTTTGAGAATGGGTTTGGGGGATTGCACAGAGGGGTTTGTTCTTGTGCCAAATAAAGTATTAGGGGATTTTTCAGCATCTATAGGAAAAAAACAATTTCAGGACAATTAAAAAACAATCCAAAATCTAGAGCAAAATTAACAGATACTTAAACTCCAATAAGTTTTCCCTCCCTGGGAATTTTTAGAGTAAATCTGACTTTCTGAATAATTTCTTGATTTTAATATTTTTAAAAAAAAAAAAAAAAAAAATCTGTAAAACCTCAGATCATTCCATAAAATCTCTTCACTCATACAAAAGAAAAAATAAAGTGCTTTAAGACTGTAAGTGAATCTTGGCTCTAAGTGCAGTTGAGAAATGTCAGACTGCAAATTAAAGAAATTAAATAAACAGAAGTAATTGTATTTTCCCAGTGCCTGTGGTAGCGTTTACATAGAAATCTTACATCTGGCCTTGTATTATGAGGTTAAAGGATTTTCAGCATGGGCAAAGTGGCAAAATAGAACTCTTTACTACTGATTCAAATCCAAAGGAGAAAAAGTTTGAGACATCTGCCTTCTGAAATCACCCAACTCTTCTTTACTCAGAAAAAAAATCCAGAATGATGCTGAGGATCTGATCCTTCTGTTTTTAAGGGAACCACAGATGACCAGCACATCTTAAGACTGTATTGTAAGTGACTGTTGAAAAGCTCTTCATACGCTAACTGAGAAGTAACAAAAGTTAAGGATGGCTTTTGACATATAAATATATACTGTGAGAGGAGGAGGCCCATTATGTGCCAGTATTGTGCTGTTCTAGGCAGTGCCTGCTCAAAACACAGTAGCCCACAAGATCATGGCATTTTCCCTAAACAGGCTGAGTTCTTTCTATTTGAAATTTGTTTCTTTTGAGACCATTTCCCTCTCTGCATGTCTACATCACTGCTTCACTGCAGTGCTTAACCCCTTAGACACTATCCTAGAACAATGCTTGAAAATGGGTGTTTTCGCTTGTGAGGCTGTGCAACATGAAGTGCTCAATGTTGCAAACTGCACAGCACAGCAGGGGCAGATGACAAGAAATGTACTCCTAAGTGTACTGATGAATAGGTCAATAAACTCATATAACCTGCTGTGAAAGAATTTAAAGGAAGGATGCTCTAATGTACTGAAAATAAAACTGTTCAAGTTTCTTATTTAAACTCTAGGCCTAGTTTTATCCTGCTCAACTTTTGATATTTTACTTGGAAACCTAGTTGCCCCTATGCTGTAATACTACATTCTGCAACCATTGAATCCCTCTGCATAATCCAGTGCAACGCAGAGAACAAGAAGCCAAATAAGGGAAATCCCTCTTTTCAAGAGGGTTTGATTTTAATCCTTTCTTGCAAAGAAGGTAACTATGCACCCCTCATACTCTGGGCAAATTCTTCAGCTCTTGTCCTTATATGCAGTCATTCTTTAACAAAACGATTTAAAAGCCTTAAACATCCCCTCCCTTCTCATTCCCCAACCCCAGTCTAACTGTGAGAGAAAGCAACAAGCTTTAGACTGGGAGTACAAAAGCATGGGTTAGTCCACAAGAAAGATGTGGAGAATTATGCAAATATATTATTATTGCCTTTACCAGGGAAATAAGGGAGTGACCCAAACTAAGGAACTTCTCAAGCAATCAGCCTCCACTCGTGGTTTCCTGCTGTAATCAGTGAAATAGATTTAGGACCAAAATCTTAAGTCCACTGGTTTATATCCTCTCTGTTATTATTTTAGACCTTGTAGAATTTGGCCCTAAAATGGAAAAAGTTTCCTTTAAAAATGAGGGATCTTTTTTAATGACGATATATCAAAGGTCTGAAACACAGAGATTAAATGATGAAGATACAACCTCTGGGAAAACGATGGAAGTCAGAGAAGAGGGGCATAAATGAGCTAAATTAGTCAACTATAGAGGCAGATCTTTTTGCAGAGTAGCTAAGTTGTCTGGCACTTTATTTACCAAACTATCAGGCTACAAAGAATATGACACACTTATCAGCCATATACATCTCAGCAACAGAATTCTTTCTCGCTAAGATTTTCAAAATCTCTTTTCTTCTTTGATGTCTAAACGAGATTATTTTTAACCAAGTCAAGCAGCTCAAACACAATGTGTTTATCTCTACAGAAATAATATGTATGGAAATGTGGAGATTTCAGAGGAGTCACCAGTGAAGTATAATTATGACTGAAACTGAACATCAGATGCATACAACTTTCAGTCTGTGCATAATGAAGGAACCAAATATATCAGCCAGCCACCTAGAGAGAAAAAAAATTAAAAAGAGAGAGAGATGCACAGGAATACAGTAGGAGAGTAAGTATACTTCCTTAAGATCTAAAGATATTTCTTCTCATTTTTTTTGCTGTCCTACCAATAATTGAGTTCCAGGAGAAGGAACAAGTTATTTGCCTCATGCTCCTGGTCCCACCATAAGGCAACTAAGCTCTTTTTCTCAGTGGGTGCTCAAATCCTTCCACACATTGGACCAGCTTTGCCATGTTTCTGCACCTTAGATAACCAACTGCACTTATACCATGCCAGCATAAAAAGCACTAAGTTAGTAGGAGGAAAGCCAGTTGCTCAGCACTAGTGCCCATGAGGCAATAAAAAGCCTTTTCAGTTTCTCTCAGTTCTGGCAAGTCTCATTTACTCTATGTCTTTTCCCATCTGGAACAACCTAACTGTACCTTGTTACCTCATTTTCCTCGCTTCTCTCCAAGTCTCATTGGCAAATATACTTTGTTCTTTGCCTTTCCCTTCTCCTATTTCTCATCTGAATCATTCAAAGATTTGAATCTGCAGAGCATTCTGCAACACAGTGGAGATTTTGCAGGAAGGGTGAACAGTATCTTGCAGACTGTTCCCCAAGAGTGCATAGGATCTGTTCGTAACTACTGTTTTTTCCCTGAGTTCCTCTCAAAGTCATGTATTTACATGCCCTCTCATTCTCGGAGCACACATAAAAAGTCTCAGTCTAGCCCTAGAATGAATCCTACAAGATGTAATAAGAGTCAGCTTGAACATCTCATCTGCCTCAACCTTTACAAATGAAGTTATCAGTAAATAACCAAAAAAATATTTCACTCTTAAAATATCTCAGATCTACAGGAGTCTTGGTCAGAATTAAGACCCTACTACAACAAAGGGGAAAAAAAAAGTATGTCTCAAGGTAAACTGTGTCATTTTGTAATAAAGATTCAGCATTAATTTTCTGTTTGTAGAAAGTGTTTTTTTCTAAAGTGAAATACATGATGAGGTCACTGGTATTTTTCTCCCAGTTTTGCACTGATTAGCTATCTTGAAGTTAATGAAGATATTCCTCATCCAGAAGTATTAATCCCTGCACATGAATAACTTCATCCAAGGTACTAGCTCTGTATTTGTAAAGTCACTCTTACGTTCAAGTGTTTATAAAATCATATCCTACACCAGGAGCAAATAGATCCACAAATGGGGAAAATCAGTAAATAACTTTAGATTTACAGATTCTAAAGTAGCCAATGAAGTTTCTCCAAATAAAAATCTTCAGTGAAGGCTAGGACAACTACAGCAAGATAACGCAAGGTAGTTTAACAAAATTTGCCATTTGTTTTCCTGGTCTCTCACTCAGTTGATCCTTCACTGCCAGAACAGTGAAACTGCGGAAAGTCCTATTTAACACAAAATTTACAGTCTGCATCCAGGAAAGGATCATATTTTGGTTTGACATTTTATGTAGCTCCAATAACTAAATATTATGTGCTTTTTCTATTTCAGTCAAATTACATCTTTTTTTTTTTATGAGATCGATAGTCAATTGTTCTAATTTTGTCAAAAATATAGTAGGAATGATTCAATGATGGAAAATAATCATACAGAAGTAAAATTATTAAAATATATATAAATTGTTGAAGAGTAACCATTAAGAAATGTGCACTTTGAATTTCTAAACTCTAGTGAACTTGCAATTAACATTTTGCCTTGAAACTAGATATAAAATATAGATGTCTTTCTGCATGGAGCTAGAAGTTGTAGCTGACCTTAAATTATGAAACAAAGGTAATTCTGCTGAAAACAAAATGTGACCTTTTTCAGTTTTACTGATTGCCTGTGAAGAGAAATAAAATGTCACTGCGTCTCATGAAGTTTGCTTGTAACTCATGTGAATCAGAAAGATATTTCTCTCAGTGGGAGACTAAGGTCTAAGCAACCTGCAGTAGACCGTACTACCCCCACCCCCCCAAAAAATCCTTTGTTTTAGTTACATAACAAAGTTGCTTGGATGCTGGGTGAAAAAAGGCACTTAAGAACTCTAAGAAAAAAAAAAAAATCTTTCAATTAACTTCCACAAGTTACAGACTCCTTAATGCATGTGTTAGGGATAAGTTCTACCCCATATGTGCCTGAGCACTAGCTCCTTATTCTTGCATCTCCTACTGAGGACTTATAGTTTGACTCCTGCTTGTTAAAACCTAGCATGAAGCAGACCAAAGCACAACAGCAGCCAGCATCTCAAAGCTGGTTTTAAGCAAGAAACTTAAATAGATTCAAATATATAAAAGCCTGCCACTTTTCATAAACAAATTCTTTGCTGTGTTCGCAATGGAAATTTCTGACACCACTGTACTCTTAACATAGATTTTACTCTGCAAAGATGCACACAGAACAAATAACAAATGCCAGCAGGTACTATCAAGCGACTCTTCTTTAATTGTATTTCTTCATCATTTCCACTAGGTACTCCAAGAAACAAAAACGAGGTCAAGGTATCAATAATCTCCTGTAACACCAAGATGGAATTCAAAGAGAAAAGCAGAACCATGATCTTAAAGGCATGCTCCTTAAATGTTGGAACTGATAAAATATATTTCTCTCCCTTTCTTTCCCCCAGAAAAGTTTTATTTAACTATCTTAACTAATTATGGGAAATTTGTAATGAAACTACAGCATTCAATTTACTTAGAATTAAACCTTTCATCCTGATTCAGTTTTTAAAAGCTGGAAATTTTCTATTTCCAGGTTGGATGGATGTTTTCCACCAAACAGTGGACTGTATTTTGTTGTTGTCACTGTGTTTTTTCAATTCTTTTTACCTCTAGGAGAATTTCAAGTAGAAAAGGAAAAAATACAGAAACCAGTTATGTAACTTCACAGCTTTCTCAGCAGTTCCATTCTACTACATTGACATTATTGTCAAAGTTTTAAAATTGCAGAGCTAAAAAAGGCAAAGGAAAAAATAGAAAACATGAAGATTCTGGACTTCATCTGTCTATTTAATTTAGTGAGGAAGAAAATAAACAAAAGGAATTAAAAATTACCTATATTTTTTTTTTTTCCCCCTCACAAGGAGTTTCAGGGAGGAAGACACAAACAAACTCTATTTAGAAAATGTGATCAACTCAGAAAGAAGGTTTAGAACCAGTCTCTGAAATATACTGAGCAAATATTTCTCTGTACCACATATGACCCAAACAGACACAACTTCCTTGGTGATGTTTCATTTTAAAGTTTCCAGCTAGAGGGTGCCCGAAGAGGTAGATTGGTTCTTTCAGCTTTTGTTCTTCAGCAGTCTCATTCTTCTGCTGACCTATATCAACACAGTACCACATGGAAAATGCTGGAAAACTCCAGCCTTGCCTACGTGGCACAGCACACACCACGTGGAGATGGTCACAAGAGTCCAACTGCATTAGCATTCCCTTCCACCAGGGGTAAACTGTCAAGCTCAACACACTATGTCTGGTTACAAGCCTCTCTTGTTCAGCTGGAAAGCACACTGCATCCCTACATGCAGAAAAACTATACTCTCCCTAAGGCTTTACTGTGAGGTCCCTACTACTGCATGTAGATTCTGGCATGGGAAAAGTATAGCAGACATGGTGAGCTCACACCTGCAATTTGATTCCTTTCACCTCACTTTGCATAAACTCCACTGACTCGTGTTTAACATGATAAATGAGATGTGTTAAACACTTCTGAAAGGTCTGCAGGACAGAGGACACTGAACAACAGCTTGAGGACTGAACCTCTGTCTCTTAGCCTCTGTTATATGAGTGTTTATTTAAAAATTTCAATGGGAAAAAGGAAAAATGAAAAAATTTTGCCAGTCCTTTATTTCTGATTTTTTTCATAGCTTTATATTAAATGGTAAAGGCAGTTCTACCATCGTAAAACCATGTGTACCATGCTAGTTTATATTACCAGTAATTTTCTCCAATACAACTTCTATCTGTTCTAGAAAGATAGGCAGTGGACACACCATCAAATGAATCTTGACAGACACGTGATACAGGGCATTCCTAACCATAATCTATACTTATAGATTTATGAACTTTTCTAAAGAATTAGCAATAAAATGACTAGCATAAATCTTAAACTAATGGTTTACATACATTGCACACTAGCATATAGCTCAAGATCTCCAAACCAGCTCTAAATAAGCTAGTTTGGTCAGTATCATATACAGCCTAAGCACCTTGAAGCAGAGCAAATTAGCCCCCAGGAGCTCTGTGCTTCCACTTATCATGAGATTAAGTATACTTGTAGACTTACCCCTAGTTTAACATTCGTGCTTACCATTTGTACCTGTGTTTTTTTAAAGGACAATAAATTTTAAGTGTAGGCTTTTCTTTTCTTTTAAGATCATGTATATAGCCAAAATAGCAAACAAAAAAGGTTTTAAATCCATCAGACATTTTACCTCTGCTGAAGGTCACATTGCCAATAACTAAGAGACAGGAAAAACCATCATAAAGCTAAGTGTGGTCACATTACTCTTCTATCTGCTTTGATCTGTTTGCAAGAATGATTTATAAAACTGTTAGGAGCCACATACGTTAACCAAACTGCCTCATTATAGCTTTCCTAGTGCTAACTAGTTATCATTAGTGGTAGCAATACAGTTAATGAACAACTCATGATTGAATACCAATATGCCACCGAACAATATTCATTCAACCCATTCATTTGTTCTTAAGAATTTTCAGTTCAGAGGCAACATAACTGGAAATACATTGGTTTCTGTCATTGTGTTCACCCTTTTCTTCAGTTAAATGTCTTTGTGAAAATTTTCTGCTTTTCCTGTTACTCCGTCAGATTTTTGAGTACCAAAAGCTTTTATCACACTACCAATTATATTGCTTATGATAGCATTTGTTTTTTCTAGTAAAAATGCTTTTGTTCTCGATAATTTAGAAAACCCATCCCTAAACATCTGCAATGAAAAGATAATGCAACTAAATTAAGAGCAGCTGGAATCTTTATACATAGCAAAGAATATCTGAGGCCTCTCTGCCAGAATTTGAACCCCATTTTATCTAATTGTTTGTTCTTCTTGCATTTGTCCCTTCAGCATAATTATTAAATGCTACGTTCTCCTAGGCAGTCTGATCAAGCATTAATTGCCCTCAGATGCTTTAGTTAGGAGAGAAAAGGAGGGAATAAACCTTGAGAAATGTGTTGGTTTCACTTATTCAGAGAGGATTACATTGGGATACAGCATGTATCAATTGCCTTCAATACCTTTAAACACCAGTCTGAATCATTATCAGAAGATCAGAAATTGCCAACCACTACCTCTTCCCCCCCTTTTTTTTTCCTAAACTGCAACTGGTCCACTGGGATCAGATCATCCCTTGTTTTAAAGGAGTAGCTTGAATTACAGAAATATCCCTGTAATATTAGGAATGTACCCTACCATCTTAATGCTTCTTTAAGCACATTCCTAGCTTCAATTTTAATATGGCACATGGTCCACTCTTTAGCCTGATACGTGTCCACTGCATACTTCTCTAGAATAAATAAGTGGAATTTGTACCAGAAAAGATTACTTAGAAAAGTAATTAGTAATTAGTAGAAACTACCCTAAGTGGAAAGAGTAGCAGACCCACAGACGAATGGCTTCTCAGAACCAGGCCTACAAATGATAAAAGCCTTTATTACTCTAACAGCTAATAGACATTTTTCCTTAGCTTGCAAGAGCTTAAATGACAAGAACCCATGATTTTTGCTTCAGAAAACTTAGATTGTCACTGCTTAATACTATTGGCTGAGCTTTCTCTGACTGCAGGCAGTCTGCATCAGAAAGGAAGTAGAGGCTGTAAGACTTACACTACAAGCTGGCACTTAACATTTATAGCCTTTGTTTAAGGCCCCTGTGCACCATGCTGTGGAAATATACTTTAATAAATGTTTTACTTGCCACTCTGGATGTCTTCTTTCCACTGAAATCAGTTAAATAAGTAAGTATACAAGCAAAGAAATGGACAAATAAAAGAGACAAATGCTTTCCCCAACATTTAAAATTGCAAGATTAGTCCATAGTGCCTTCCATTCAGAAGGTATAAAGAGAAAAAGAACTGCAGCATATATTTGAAGCTCTCTGTTATAAATTGTGCTTTACAGGCATACCTGTAACAGCTGTATAATTATGCAATCTGTATAATTAAGTTCCTTCATGGCACACCTCACAAACCAGCAATTTTGCATCAACTTTTGGTGCATTAGTATGTGCTGAATCCATATGTACTCTTACAATCAGGTATTGTTTTTCTGCTGGAAAGCAGTAAAAAGCAGTTTCCTAAAACACTTACCAGCTGCTGGCAGTAGCATGAGCACATTTACTCTGTTTCAGATCCAAAGCAAAGACCTCAGTTTAAATCACTTTCAACATTTTCCCTGGGCCCCAGACTTCACAAAGACAAGGCAGGGAGTGGTGTGCTCAGTCCTGAGCTGGAAGTCTTGTCCATCTTCTCAGCTGTACTGCCTGACCCCCATGAGACTTGCCACTAGTGCCATTTGCTGCATCTCACCTTCTGCTCTGCACTAGCTGGCGTAGTAGGAGCGAGTATAGCACGTATGTCTCTGCTCTTTGAAACAACTACCTACATCTTGGTTTAGCACCTATCTAGGTATGGGAAAGGTGAGAGAAAACCATTTAGCTTTGACATCAAATTAACAATACTTCTACATAAACAAGCATATAGGATCTGAAATTTATGTTGAACCAACTGAGAATGAAACAACCCCAAGACACAGATACAGCAGCTGAAGTAGGTAGCAAGTGAGGCAAACAGAAACACAGAGACTGTTAACACTTGCACAACACCTGAAATCTGTGTTTCTAGTGGACAGTAAAGACATACACTTTTGCAGGCAGCCATATTATGGCTTCCCTTGGATCTGATCCATACAAATTAAGACTTTTTAAGTGTACCTTGCCCTGAGAGTTGCTATTTCTAGTTTTATTTGGTTGTTATTCTTTATTAATCTAGTTTTATGATTCACATGAGTGCCTGCCAATAAATGTATCTTCAGAGGCATTTGGTGTTGTGGCTTGCATCTGACATGATCAGAACACCTCAAATGCTGGCTTCAAAGTGTATTTTCTTTTTATTTGGATAAGAATTACAAAGAGGGATGGGCAAGATCAAACTTTTTCCTTCTGCATTTCTAGTTTTGATTTTCTATATTATTCCCCAAACCTGACAGCAAGAGCTGCAATGATAAATCACAACTGGGAGGGATGGTCCTTGTTTGAACTTGCAGGTTTAGCTGAAGAGATATGAAGTAGTCCCAGGAGTAGTTTTTCAACCTGTACATGTATTCCTTTTAAAGGCTGTATGACTACCTTTGGTTAAGTGGATGGACACTCTGGAAGCAGTCTTTGATCTGCTCCTGCTCTTTCATAATATTTCTATAATATAAAGAAGGTAGAAAAATTCATAGGAGTCCTCTCTTTGAAGACAATTAGCAGTTAGCAGATGGTGATATTTAGAAAGCGTCTATTCCCTCTTCTCATACAGTGACACAGTCAGCACATCTGTATGCCAGAAAGGACATAAGCAGCTGTAAGTAACTGCTAATATGCCCGAAACTGTTCTATACTATCCTAAAACCAAGCCAGCCCAAGGACTAGTGAACTCAGGACAGTTTAAGACAGTATGCTTTAGGAGGATGCTGTGGAACAGCACTGGGGTGTGTTTGTAGCTTTTACCTCTGTCATCTAACAGAAATAGTACAGAAGCAAGTTCCTTAGAATCAAACACCTGAAGATTTAGCTGTATTTAGTCTTGAAGTGAATTAATACAGATACACTGAGGATTTATCACTTCTGAATGTCATCATCTACACAGGAATTAAAGGTGATTTTAATTAGCCCATTTTAAATTAACGTATTTACTTATTCCAGATGAGTTTCTATAAATGTTCTGTTACATACAAGCCTTTAGACATATGCTTGACACTGACTGACTTCATCTGGACTCTAGTTGCTCTGGTGAAACTGTCTTAATCACTGACATATTTATTGTTGGCAAGGAGCAAGGGAAGGGAACAGAGATTCTTCTCAAGTATAGGAGAGGCATGTGAGTGAAGAATGTAACAAGAACAGCAGCAGAGCAGCTCACCTTATAAGAGATGCTACAACTTGTATCACGAAAAAGGTGCCTCACCACACAAAGAGGTTTGTGCATTCATAGCTTGGCTTGCCCATCCCCCTACAGCATTGCCATCCTTGTCCCTGAAGGACACAGAACCGTCACAATAACAAAAATAATTAATCCCTAGTCATTAATATATTTTACATGTTTCACTATAGAAATCAGGTTGAATATTTAATGGATTTTCCTGGCTGGTTTTTGCTTTAGTAAAGACAGGAGACCAGAACTAGAGCCTCCTCTTTTTCAGTTGTAAGAACAGAGATCACACCAGAAAGAATTGAAGTGCAAATAACATAATTTCTTTCCTTAAGTAAAATAGAGAATAAAGCCACAAACTACTCATTTTATTTGACTTGCATTGAGTGAACCAATTTAACTCTTCTGGTGTAGGTTTGCTTTACATGTTTTATTCAGTGCCATGGACATTCCAACAGACAGATGGACAGACAAATAAGCACAACATTCCCAAAAACCCAAAAGTTCAAGACAGGACATGTATCACAATAGCTGGACTCCCTAAAACCTATTTTGTTTTACAAAGAAATCAGGCAGGATATTCTACACTCATGGGGCTTGTAACATAACTGCATGGATGTGCCTGTTGCATCCCAGTTGTGTTGTACTCCTTTTGCCTCCTATGACAAAGAGCCAGTAGCACTGTATCTTATCATTGCCTTCCAGTATAGTCTGAGCACCTCAAAAGTCATGTCTGAGGCAGGACAACCCTGGAGTAGCTGGACAAGGAAGAAAATAGAAAGGTCGAAAGTCCTTTACAAAACAGTAAAAGTCAATCATCTTAGTTTGGGCAGGCTAAGTCAATTGCCCTTGGGCAACACAAGGGAAAACTAGGAAGACTGTGTTGGTTTGTTATCCCTCTTCGTTGAGCACCAGGGCTGTGCTATTGGAGGACTGCAGAGTCAAGTTCAAAAGGGATAAAAATGTATTTAAAAAAAACAAAAAACAAACAAACAAAAAAACCCCACCAAAACCAACAACAACTTCTTGACAGGAATCTTCCATTATATTTAAAACAAAAACAACAAAAAAGAAGGACGCAGGGGAAAAAAATCCTCCTGCTATTAGACATATCACTGATAGATCATTTTATTTTCATAGAATCACAGAATCATTTAGGTTGGAAAAGACACTTAAGATCATTGAGTCCAACCATAAACCTAATGCTGCCAAGTCCACCACTAAATCATGTCCCTAAGTGCCACATCTTCACATCTTTTAAATACGTCTAGGGATGGTGACTCAACCACTTCCCTGGGCAGCCTGTTCCAATGCTTGATAACCCTTTGTGCTGGTTTTGACTGGGATAGAGTTAATTTTCTTCATAGTAGCTAGCATGGGGCTATGTTTTGGATTTGTGCTGAAAGCAGTGTTGGTAATTCAGGGATGTTTTAGTTATTGTTGAGCTGTGCTTACACAGAGTCAAGGCCTTTTCTGCTCCTCACCCCACCCCACCAGCAAGGAGGCTGGGGGGGCACAAGATGTTGGGAGGGGACACAGCCAGGACAGCTGGCCCCAACTGACCACAGGGATATTCCAGACCACATGACATCTTGCTCAGTATATAAAGCTGGGGAAAGAAGAAGGAAGAGGTGGATGTTCGGAGTGATTGTGTTTGTCTTCCCAAATAATCATTATGCATGATGGAGCCCTGCTTTCCTGGAGATGGCTGAACACCTGCCTGCCGATGGGAAGTGGTGAATGAATTCCTTGGTTTGCTTTGCTTGCACATATGGCTTTTGCTTTACCTCTTAAACTGTCTTTATCTCAGCCCACAAGTTTTCTTACTTTTACCCTTCTAATTCTCTCTCCCATCCCAGTGTGAGGGAGGTGAGTGAGCGACTGCATGGTGCTTAGTTGCAGGCTGGGGTTAAACCGCAACACCCTTTCAGTGAAGAAATTTTTCCTAATATCCAATCTAAGCCTTCCTCCCCTGGCATAACTTGAGGCCACTTCCTCTTGTCCTAGCTCTCATTCCTAACCGTTTTTTTCAGCATCATAGCAAATCATAACTCAGATAACCAAGAGTGACACCATAACATTGTTTGCAAACAGTGCAAAAAAATCATATATCAAGGTTCCTTCAGGAAACTTAATTCAGAAATGTCTTCTTTTTCCCTACCCCCAAGTCAGATGCAGTAACGTAATAGATTTCAGTATTTATGTTACAGTAGGTATGTCAGGATAAACTATTAGACAGAGGTTAACACCTGTGCTGAAACTATGCATTTTGACATGTCCTTGATATTTTTAATTCAAACTAGACAGCCAGAAAGAAGTAATTACAGTAGCTAGTTTTTTCTTAAAAAAAAAAAAATCCACAAACTTTTATTAAGTAGGAGTGTCAGGGAGCAAGTTGAAGATCATTAAAAAGAATTTAGAGCAAAAAAAATATGATCCCAGTAGAGAAACAATAATACAGATCTCTCTAACTGTTCCCTGCTGTAACAAGTGGCAGGTGAAAGTGTGGTACCCAGAACAAGTATATTAGTCAGATTTGAGTTTTGGCAGCTACTGCAACTTCCAGAGTCAATACCTTTAAAAAGCTGTTTTCCCTGTTTCAGCTTCCCGGTTTTTACAAATCTTTAGATAAAATCAGAAAAAAAAATTATGAAAGAAGAGTTTTCAACAAGTTTCAGATCCTGTCCCTTGCTCATCTTCTGTCTTTGCTGTTCAATGCTGTTTGTATAATCCTTGGGCACACTATGTATGATATACATCAATGTTGAAAATTCGATCCGTATCATAACAGCAAGTACTAACAGGCTAATTGACCTGTGACTCCCATGGGCTTCTTTGATCACTGAAGCTGCATATATATTCTGCCATGTTTAACGTTAACACTGAATTAATGTTTTATTGCTGTTTGATGTTTGTCTAGGTTTATGAAAACAAAATAAATTGCTCAGACAGTAAAAGTCATACAGAACTAAAAAAGCTTGCCTATGACTTGTAATACAACTTATTGAATGATTGTGGAGTTCTATTAACAGCTATGAAACTGGGGGGTTTTATGCTTTGTTTGCAATCCTTATCTCTTACCTAATGTGAGTCAGAACTCATTAACCATTAACCCATTTATTAAATGACCTCTTTATCAGAAAAGTGACTGTTTTCTCCCAGAAAAAAAATACAACCTACCTAGCTATTGCTGTGATTAGCCAGAATTAAGTTAATGATACATCAGACGGAAAAGGTTGTAGAGTGTTTTCTTCTGTGTAGCTCAAAGAGAAACCCTCCAGTCTAACTCAATCCAAAGATGAGGAAGTCATAAATACCTGTGCTTGCCACCCTCCACAATAAACACTACTGTCTAGTTTGCACACTCTTAGTCAGGTGGGTAGCTGTCATGCTGAACTCAGGGCATGTTGGATGGCTACTCTTTTAAACTCCATTTCACACTAATGGGTCTGTGGCCACAGCTTTAAAGAGTACATGACCGAGATATTTACTGATGGTGCTATCAGGAGTGACATAGATGCTGAAGACAGGCAAACAAGTAATTAATTGCATGCAGATCCATTAACGCTAAAGGACACATCCCTGGCCTGTGTCCTCAGTCAGCAAAGTGAAGAAAGTGCCTACCCACAAAATCCAAGTGAATGGATGTAACATATTGGTCATCTGTGACAGGTTAAGACCAGGAACAGCAAGGTAAAAAAAATTGCACATGACTCCCCCAAGTAAATGAGCAAGGCTGAGGTCAGCTACTACCAGTCACTGAAATGTTCCTTCCCTGTGTCTTGGTTTTGGCTGGGATAGAGTTGATGTTCCTTTTAGTAGCTGGTTCAGTGTGTTTTGGATTTAGTGTGAGAATAATATTGATAACACACTGATATTTCAGTTGTTGCTAAGTAGCACTTATCCTAAGTTAACTATTTATTAGTTTCCTGTGCTCTGTCAGAAAGCAGGTGCACAAGAAGCTGGGAGGGGGCACGGCCAGGACAGCTGACCCAAACTAGCCAAAGGGATATTCCATACCATAGAACGTCATGCTCAGTATATAAACTGGGGGGAGTTGCCTGGGAGGGGCCAATTGCTGCTCGGGCATCAGTCAGCAGGTGCTGAGCAATTGCATTGTGCATCACTTGTCTTTTCTTGGGTTTTTGGTTTATTTTCCTTTTTTATATTCCTTTTCATTACTATTATTATTATATTTTATTATTATTATTGTTAGTATTACATTTTATTTTACTTTAGTTGTTAAATGGTTCTTATCTTGACCCACAAATTTTTGGGGGGTTTTTTTGATTCTCCTCCCCATCCCACTACGGGGCAGGGGAGTGAGCAAGCGGCTGCATGGTTCCTAGCTGCTAACTGGGCTTAAACCACAACACCATGACATTCTGGAGGAGATAGCCAGCTTCCCTAATGTGAAAGGGAAAGCACCCTGATCTTGAACAGTTAGGGCCAACTCAAGCACTTTATGAGTCTAAGAATCTCATTCTTTAACACACGCAGAGGGCCCTGTTCAATAAATGCTGCTTTTCAGTGAGTGTCCAGCAGACAAAAGGTTAACAGTGTTAGTGACTTGTTAACAACAGTGTGCAATTTTCCTATCTGGAGTTTCCTTATTGTTGGAATATAGGATATTAGGGAGGAGAGGGCGGGTGGACTTGTGCTGATTAATTGAATTAATTTCCAGCTTAATTAAGATACCATTATGTACTACATATTTTATTACAGAACTATAGAATGACATGCCCTCAACAAACACGTTTCTATTATAAGATTTCCTTCGATTAGCACCAGAACAGCTAGCTTCTGAATGCAGTGTACGGCCAGACGGGACTTGCTGGGAGGAAGAAGGGAGGAAGGCAGCATGACAGATGCTGTGCCTGGCATGCTATGGGGCAATCCAGTGTGCTTCTGGCTTCAGGAAGAAAACTGAAGAATGAGTGGTTGTTCATTGTAGGACTGACTTACAGCAGAAGCCAGTGCCATGCTGCTTACTGGTCCCTCTGCCAGCCTGCTGGTAGCCTTGTGGGGCTATGACGTGGACAAGGTGTTAGGGTGCTGGATGCCTCCTGACTACCAGATAATCTTAATCTAAAATCCTGACCTCACCCATAGTCCTTGACTTTATTTTGAGCACCAACAGTACCAAATGTGAAATAGACAACTACTAGAGCCTTGTGCTAAAGCTATACTAACTCCTCATCAGCAGAATTTGAACCCTTCACTGCTCCAGCTCCCCCAAAAGGTAGATGTCTAATTTTACTGCAAGAGGGTTTCACATTCATGATTTCTGACATGGTACCAAATACATACTAAGGTCATGACTGTTTCACCATCCTCATTAGCAACATTAGCATCCTCACCATATTATGATGCCTGGAGTTCAGGAACTGCTTCCCCCTCGAAGTCCTCTGGGGATCATTTTTTGTTGCACCAGGTGGATGCTAGAAAAGAAGACTAGAAAACAAAACCATGGTAATTGCATAGATTGCTAGAGTCTGAAACCATGAAGGAACTGAACATCATTGCTCCCCAGCATTTAAAAACAGGGAACAAATGCTCTACCTGTGTGATTGCAGAGCAGCTACAGGCACACAGGTAGCAGAGCAGGTGGCCTGGGCAACATGGGAGAGCAAATGGAGGCCTGCCAAAGCACCGTGCAATGCAGGCAAACATTAGCATGCAATAGTAAATCACAAGATGGAGCTAACTGCTGCTTCCAAGCAGCACAGTATGGCATCAGTTACTACATTATGAGCGAATTACCCAGTGCAGACAAGACTTTTTTATTCAAAACAATTCAGTAGAGGATAAATTCCATTGTGTAGACAAGCCCTTAGACTACAGATAGCTGGCAAAGCCAAAGAACTGTGAATCACACCCTGAACTTTTTAGTGGAGTTATTCTACAACCTTTTGACATTCAGCACATATTCCTTTCTAATTTTAGAGGTGGTAAGAAATACCTTGTATATGTTGCAACCTGACAGCTATGCAGGTAGAAAGATGAGTTATAGAAATGTTATTCCAAAATTTTAGTTTTCCATCTAAGTACCATAAGCTTGACCCTCCACAGCCTCACATACTGTAATCATTTAGATAGGTATTCAACTAAATGCTACCCAATACTACTGGATACTCTCTTCCCATACAGATGTGAATAACTGAATGGGCAGGAAGCAGGGAAAAATCAGGGCCCTGTACACTTGAATGCCTGTGTTAGAGAACACATCGAGAATTGTTTCTACTTTCACAAGATATTTAGGATTTTGTTTCATTTCAAAATACATTCCATGATAGTTGAAAATCTGAATGTAATTATTGGTGCTGTACAGCCACCTGAAATTTAAGAATTATAATGTTCTTAAGAGTTGGTATCAGTCTTTCACCTAAACTGTTAAGAAGCAGTAATTAACAAAATGTTGGCCTGCATAAATCACAATAGCTTGTCCTGTGAGAACACCAGAGCTTTTACTTCAGACCTTAAATACCCCTTGCAGTGCTTATCTTTTAAATGTAGGCTGCCCAGAACACAAAAGCAACACAGAAACTGCTGAGACAACAGGAACAGATGTAGGAATAGTACGCATGCACATTTGCACATGAACCTGTTCTTCAGTAGTAGGACAAATTCATTTCAGCTGTTGATCATACAGCCGCACAGATCACATTTAATACTTATTATTACATAACTGAGAATATGCACAGGAGACAATAACTCTGAGACATATTAAGCATTAGATTTGAATGTTAATCCAGAAGGTGGGTAGGTTGGAAGCTAGAGTTCTGCACTAGCAACAGAATGCAGTATTTCTCTGCTTTTTTCTCTTCTTTTGCAGCTTCCATGACCTTAACTGTTTATTTCAGTTTGTAGTTCTGACCCGAGCCATCTCCCCTAAGGTTGCATAAAGTAAACTGCCAGGTAGGCAAAAAAAGGACAGTCAGATTTTAGCCAAACATTTGCCTAATAAAGCTAGATTATCCAGAGTTTTGTTTTACATTATGCCTTTCACATACAGAGTAGCTATTCCATGTAGAGGCCCATCAGAAAGAGAACAGCTGCCTCCTGTAAAACCAGAGGAGCCTCCTCCAGTGTCTACTCATTGCCAACAACCCCTCAGTTGCTGTTTTTTGACTGTCACTCTATGAAACTCTATGTTTCTAGTATTCAGTTTTGGTTCTACTAAAAATTCACTTCAAAGAGCTATAGCTATCCCACAGACTACAATGTAGTGTAAAGATCCAAGCAAGCTTGAAATGAGAAAGCCTGTGTGAGAATCTGCCCAGACATGGCCACATGGTGCTCAGCAGAGGATAATTTATCCTACTTCCGAGAGAAGTAAATTACCCATTGTAAGCCTTGTGCTGCTGCAGCAAGATTTCTACAAACACCCAAGTTACCTAATTTAAAGCTAGGGTGGGCATCTATAAACAATACTGAAAGCTGCACAGTCTCAGACTCAGCTGCTGTTTCCTTGGATGGATTATATATCAACAATATCTAATTGCCATAGGAAAACAGAAAGGCAGAAGAAAGCTTCCATCATTAAGTATTCAAATCCTTAACAATTCTGTGGCGTACTCAAGCCAGGTCACTCCAAGAACTCACATGTGTTGAACTGAAATTTTGCTGTCAAGCCATTAAACACAAAACAGTTGTTAAACACCAAAACTGCAAGCAAGCTTCAACACTGCTGTCCTCTTGGGGAAGAAAAGTAATGATACTACTTAATGAATTTACTTTGTCTTTGAGGACTGAACTCTCCTTCTAAAGTCTGCCCACCTCAATGTGACATTTAAACACTAAAAGGACTTTCACCAAACACTTTTTTCAAGAATGTAGCCTTACAATGCTACATTCGGTAACTGAGGAAGGTAATTTTTATGTAAATATGTACATCCATATGCATACATATCTATGACATACACACACATATATATTTCTAAAATGAAAGAGACTGCAGTTGCATCCATAAAGCCCAGTTGCTGCAGAAGTCAGTGACAAATGCTGCAAATGGCATGATGAAAACTGTACTGAAAAGTGAGCAACCAGCTGCATGTTCGTGCCAGAATTCAAGAATACCTTTGTACAAGGGTGGAGTTTGTTTCATTTTGGTTTTTTTAAAGACACAGAGTTCTCTTGTCAGTTTGCTAAGATCTTGCAAATTCTACTATGCATTAGAAAGGATATGTTCTCAAACACTAAACAACCACATTGTCAACTACAAGATATTTTTTCAGAATAAGGTAGTGTCATCCTCACTGAAGAAAATACCAGTAACTGCTACATTTTGGGGCCATTAATACTGTAAGGTATTATGCAAGGTACTGTAATATTTGCATTTGAAGCTCTTCAGAAACTGAGTGGGATTTTCAGACGTGATTATAGTTTTCTCAACTCTGCTATCTCTAAATGAAATTAATTATACCACTAGCTTTACTTATAGCAGAACTAAATGGATGTTAAGGCTTCTTGAAAATCCTTTAGAGCTTTTCTTGAATAAAAAATTTGCCATAATTTTGGCATTTGTTGCTGGTAATGTAGATTGTAAGAATCCCTACAGTCATTTCATTACATTATAGCTTGAAATACTCAGAAAAACAGCCTCCTGTTTTTGCTATTCTGGTAGGGTAAGACAAATGTAGGCTTAATTTTTTTCAACAGATGTCGCATCTCTACTGGTTTGGTGACTGCAATAATCAGCTAAGAGTTAACCAAGGACTTGCATCAGCTTGAGTTACCTTTAGAAATTATAATTTCCAAATTATTCTTTGATACTTTCCTACAGCTTCTTCTTCAAAGAGATTAAAGGCATGGAGACAAACTCCTGAACAGGAAATCTTAGGCAGAAACTTTAAACAGAACTTGGAAACAGCTGAAAAGCCACAGCATGGAAAAAAGAGAGTCTGCAGAGAAGCAGATTGTAACTGGGCAGCAAGGACCTGCCTAAGCTTGCAAAGAGTAGCCAAATTTAGATAAGACTCTGTGTGTCTAAGAATTGGTTATTTTAATCTTTTTGCCTGCAAAACTCCTATGGAAAACAAATCACATGATGCTCTGTACAAGTAGTTCCCTGTGACTGTACATGGTGGTTCATGGCAGCTCCAGCACCAGGAACCAGAGCTATTGCTCTGACCAGTCAAAAGCAGACCAAGCAGGTCAGGGAAAAAGGGGGTCAGTCACAGACACCCACCAGGAATAAAGGGCATGCCTAGGCCTGATGCTAATGGGACATACTCAAAGAAGAGAAGAAAGGTAGTTTTACCTGATCTGCTTTACTGAAAGGCACACTCATGAACACCATGGGGCAGCAAGGGTTAATTATGTTTCATTTTTCTAATCTTTCATTTAATGCAGGATTTTACCTTTCAGATGATTCTTTATGAGAGTTCCCTTCCACAAAGTAAATCCTTCTTTTGCCATTAAATGAAGGACCATATTTCTAGTCAACCAAGATAATAGATTTTCTTACTGTCTGTTCTTCACCTAGGCAATGGCCTGCAGTTACAGAAAGCTCCAACAGCAGTGGTCTTTGTCCCTGTTTTGAAGCCAACAATATCCAGATCAAGAATAAATACAGCAGGACTGGAAACCAAAGCAACCACTTGCTCAAAGCAAGTGGCACCTCACTGGTGGAAGCTCCCATTACCCTACACCAAGCACTCCTTCCAGATATGTAGCCTGCTGCTAGGGGTGAAACACAAAATAATAGTATTAGAGAGCTGGGGTCTCTTAGTCATTTGAAGTGTTTATCATCACTACCTGAAATTTCACACAGCAGTGAAGTGGAAGGCAACAAAGAACATTGAACCATTTGCACTTTTGTCTCCCTTTCTGTCAATCACAAGTTTGGATTGATAACTTGACAGTTCCAAGTATCTTGTTATAAGCAAGAGCTGTGGGTGTTCATCATTGCTGGGAATGAGGCAAGTTTTAATGTCTTCAGTTCAAGATCATCACCTTTCAAATATTTGAGGAGGGAATTCAGTCCAGTGTGTAACCCAGCTAATGCAAGGCAGGCAAATCCGAGAGATGTGATGATTTATTCCCATACCCATGCAACTGAATTAACAGAACTTGAGAGAGACTGCCACGCAGCTAGTAAAGACACAAACAAGGAAGATGTCCATAGTCCAAAGGACTAATTAGGGTCTTCTCTGGTTAATAAGAGAATGACATGAAGACAGGGAAATGTACAAATATAGCATTTAAAGATATGTTATATATATTCATAGCATGAATGATTGCTTCTAGTGCATAATACTACATACAAAAAGCCAAAATACCATTTTGTGCTATAAGGAAACAACACCTTGGATTCATGCTGCTGGAACTTACTGCTGCTGTGTGGCCACCACTGTATCAAATGTGATTTACTCTCTCCCATACTGTCTCTAGGAGTCCTCCCTGAGAGGAGGGCAAATAGCAACTGGAGTCCTTGCAGTGCCGGAACTGGTCACCGGAACAAAGCAGTTAGCAAGGGACAAATCCCAGCAGGACCCACCAGCAAAGAGGAATGCTTCATGCTGGGGTGTGGTCAGCATGGCCTGCAAGCCACCTCCACTATCTGCTACTGAAGCACTGGTTGGTGGGAGTGAAGGAAAACAGACCAGCAGCCTAAAGAATTCCTCTGGAGGGAGACAGGAAGGAATAATCTGCAGTTTTTCAAAAGCAGGTCTGTTCCTATAACAGCAGCTGGACTGCGACAAAGAGGTATCTGCCAATGTACAACAACATTTACCTTTTGCATTTTCCACAAATTGTTTGGGGTTTCTAAAAATTAGTCTAACATCAATCTAGACATTCTTCCTATATAAATATGGAAAACTTAAGGGAAAGGAGAAGATGATCAGAATGTATTTATTTAAATTAATATATAAGTAAGAAAAAAATAAAAACTATTGCCTGAAATCCTTTTTCTTAAATTAAAAAAGCTCCCAAGATGTAAAACCATTTAACAGTAGTTTAATCTTAGCCTGGAAGGATAGTGCCCTCTGGTGATAAAAATGCCCTGTTATTTGAAAGTATGAAGTTAATCTCTTGGTTTTTCTTATGACACTTCTAAGCAGCTGCACTAGACTACTTAATTTCCAAAGCACTGTTTTTGACATATGCTTAATTAAGAAGCTTTTATTTGTAGCAAAGATATCTGATTATGTGTGATTGCAAAAATCTAATAAATTAACATTTTATTACCTGATGCAAATAGCTGCTGACTGATTCTGCTGCTCTGCAAATTCTCAATATTCATTATAGTTCACAAGAATTTTATAGAGGCAAGAGTTACATATTTTATGATTGAGCCTTTTGAGAATAAACAGAGGTATAACATTCAGTCATTGACCTGCTCTAGTTCCCAATAAGCTCATCTAGTTAACTACAGGAAAGAAAATAAGGATGATATGTTCATATTTGATCCTATTTACAAAAAAGATTCTACATTGCTAACGTGTTCCACTGAAAAATCTCACTAATTCATTCAAGTACAAGTAAATAAGTAAATCTGGGGGTGGGTGGGGGAAAAGTAAATGTTCAAAAATTGAGGAATCTTGCCAAGAAGTACTGAAATAATGAACTGTGAAAAGGACTGAGATATTGATTATATTACCCACATCACAATACTAACTGGTATTACTCAGAGATACACCTCCTAGATAAGTATGTAGAACATAACTAAATATTGTGCAATTACTGTAATCTTTATTTCACCTCATACCATAGTTTATGGTTCTCTAAAATATCTAGTTTGCTTCAAATACTGCTGCTACAAATCTACATACCTCAAACAGGAAGAAAAAAAAAAGGGGGGGGGGGGGTGAGGATGCTGAGAGAAGTGAATTCCTTCAGACAGTGGGACAGATACCTTAACTAGAAACACACAGCATCAGAGAGTAAAATAATGTATATTTCTGACCAAAGTCAATAGATGTAACAGAAACACTCATTTTTATTCACCCCTGACAGAGGACTACAGGGGCCAAAAGGGAGAGAGCAGCAGGGACCTGACTCAGTTTCTCTCTGTAGAGGTTCCTGCATTTACCTGCCATCCCTTATATTGCTACATCTTACTTTCAAATTATGGCAATATTAGAAAAGCGTGTGGTAACTGGGATATATTTACTATCTTCGCTAGGTTGCAGGGGGAAGTTTAGGAGAATTCTACATAAACCTGGTTGAACTTTCCATATTAGCCTTTTCTACCAAGATGACAAAGTTTTGTGGCCAGTTTTTGTTTAATTAGCAATCAACATATTTACAAATATCAGCAAAACTTATGTAACCTTTTCCTAAGGCTGAAGAGTAAAAACATTAGAGAAAGAGAGAATGCACAAGGGGAAAGAAGCTGGTGAAATTCTTCGTACTGAGTTGATATCTTCAGTTTATAAAGATATTCGTAATGTCAAGGGTTGCAGATCCTAGTGCCACAGGAGCATCTGCTGAGAAGGCTGGTAAGAAAAACACCTTCTGAACTCCTTATACTAAGAAGCAGCAACAGGTAAGACAATTATGTGAATGCTGATGTGAACCTGCCTGCACTCACGAAGAGGGAAGCTGAGAGATGGAGAAATCCCATAGTCTGTGCCCAATATGACATTTCTAATCACTAGCCATGTCTCACACTGAATTTTTCCAGGCATTCAGACTGCAATTCCTTAGAGATTTTTTGTTAATGTTTTTCCATAGCTGTGTGCCCAGAACAAGAACTCTCCTCGAGGAGGAGATTAAAGTAGGCTAATTCTGCCTTGGAAAAGGGTGGAAGCGTGACAGTGAATAACAGGAAAGCCCTGGAGAGCTGAAGCACGCTGCCATGGCAATTGGAGGAAGCATTATCTACCTTCCCACACACTGCAGCAACAGCAGCAGTTGCCCTTAGACTGTTCAAGGACTACACACTGCCCGTACCAGATATTTTTGCTATCCCACATGGCCTAGTGACCCAGACAATTCCCTGTGCCTATACAGTATCACTGTTGCTGGTAGTGTAGCAGCATGCATCATAATAATAATGCAATAAATTGTCTAGAATGCCCCTAAAAACATGATACATTCAAGGTTTTAAGTAGTTCCCCTCACAGCAACACTTGAGAAATAAAGGACAACAGCAACTGACTACTGAAATGAAAGAAGGTTCAGTTTCATTTCCCTTTTCCAGTATAGGACTATCCAAATATTTGAGCAGAAGAACACAGTATCTATCTGTCCTACTGCCTTTTAACAGCTCTGTGTTTTACAACAGATTTAGTTTTGAGAATTTGAAGATAGAGATAGCAGGAAAGCCAATTTTATCTGAATCTACACTAGTGAACAAGTTCAAAGTAGCACTCACGTTCTATTTACAGTTTATACAAAATTAAATTCTTATTATTGAGTTAGATGGTTTTCTGTACATTGCCTTTCAAAATTTAAGCAGTAATTATGTGGGGGAAGAGTACATAAAATGTAGTTTAAAAGTTGCAAATTAAGTTGCCAATAGAAATGTTTCTGTTCTCACCAGAGCAGAAAATTATTTAAGTGAAATCTGCTTCCATTTAACCAGTACTTCTTAAAAATGATCTTTGCAAAGCAAGACCCAGTTCTGCAAATTAGTCTACATTTTCCACTCTCTTAGTTTTTTGCACTTGTTTTCTACAAAAAATAGTTGGGTCAGATGTTTATAATGTTGAGCAGTCAGGATCATAATGTTAAAAGCTTTAGCTATGCATTTAAATTTTCCGTGAGCATTTGACATTACCAAAACCTGTCAATGTTTAAAAGATCAGGTATAAATTACTCTCTTTCTCATTTAAATACCAGCGAGAGCAAGAAATAAAAGTATTTGACATTAAAATCAAATCAGCAAGATCATGTAATATGCTGCAGAGCTACCTTAAAACTTTATGTTGTCCACCAGTCATTTTGCTATAGAGGGAGCTGCTCGGTACACTGCACTTCTGAAATGAAGACATTTGCTTGCATGTGCAGGTCTTCATTTTGGAGTACTTTTGGACATGTGGAAGAGCAGCCATTGCCAGAATCAAGCTAGCTACTCCTAGGAAAAGTAACCATCTTCCCTTCCTCCCCCATTCTCAGTAGTAGAAACAAAATAAGCTCTGTGTGGCTCATATCCTTGCTCCTTTTCCCACAGCAAGAGTTAGGGTTAGATCAGGCTTCAGCTTTCATGTAAGACAATTCAGTTTTGATATAGTGCTATAAAGTCTTCTACTGAGCCTGTTATTGCTACTACCCAACTCCCTTTCCCGGTTTCTAATTATTCATTGGCCCTTGTATATGCTAAACAGCGAATAGTGAAATGTTATCAACTCAAAAAGAGCAGCTCCCCAAAATTAAGACTTAAGAGTGAAAAAGAGAACAAAGTTCATATACCTTGATCCCACAATGCAGACAGCAAACATACCCAAGAGTTATTAACACTTTAAGTAGCATCATTGTATATTTTATGAAGGAATTCTTTGAAATGAGGCTTTGAAGGGAAAGAAAAGTACTGTCAGTAAATAGCTGAGGATACAAATAAAGGGTGCTCATATAGACAAGCTTCATTATACGTGAACTAAGCTTTTGCAAGATTAGGAAAAAAAGAACAGAGGAGTATCGTACTTGACACAGTCCAAGAAGTTTGCTTTGAAAGAGGTACATCACTGGCAGGGTTGTTTTTAGTTATTATTGTTCTATGTGTCACATCATTGTCATCGTCATCATTACTATTATTATTCCACTAAGGATAACATCTGAATGCAAATCACCATCTTTCCGAATCCAAATCCACATAAATAATGGGGAGAGTTGCCTCTGATTTCACCTATCGAAAGAAAAATGGCATGAGAGGTTGTAAGATCTGCTTAAGTACTAAGCTTCCAATTGACAAGATAAAATAAGATACAAAGGAGCCTGGTAATGGGTCAGCTATCAGTTAAAACATGGAACTTCTGAAAATAGAGGGGAAAAAAGATAATAACAGGTTAAAATGCTTGGAAGACTGCAATGTATGCTGTGTTCTTAAATATTTTATTATCTATCACTGTTCCTACAAAACATGTGGATGAAGGGGATATTGATTTTTTTTTCCTCCCATTGAAATCCATTTATAGAACAGCTCTGTTTCTGTTCATATTTGGTACCCTATTTAATATTCTTAGTTCGACCCCTGTGATTTACTGTGTCTCAGCATACCAAAGATTTCAGTAATATAGGACACTCATTTGGACATGAATAAGATTATTCCTGGGAAAACTGAAGGCTGGAAATTATCACAGAATTATAGTCCGTCTGTTGTGTTGGTTTAAAAATTGCTACTAGCTGCTACATAGTATGACTCAATAGCAAAGGAGATCAATGAAGAACTTTCTTCTTAAAAAGTTGTTTTGTTGATTTGAAGGGGGAGGATAGGGAAAGAACTGCAGTCGAATTGTAACAAAATATTCCTCTGGGGTAGTCTCTAAGGGTGCCATAGGATGCTAATAATAATTCTGGAAGATCAAGAAGTTTTCAAATATTTATAAGCTCTACCTTAGAAAGCTTAGCTGATGCCTCAAACTTTTAGCAGACTCTAAATAGCACCTGTCAAGTCAAGCATAACAGAGCAGAAAATGCCGGTGGTGTAAACACACAGTACTAGTGGTGGGCAGTGTGAGCCTCCAGAACATCACAGAGGAGAATCAAGTGAACAAGGTTTCTTTCTGTGCTGGTTTTGGCTAGGAGAGAGTTAATTTTCTTCATAGTAGCTAGCATGGGGCTATGTTTTGGATTTGTGCTGAAAGCAGTGTTGGTAATTCAGGGATGTTTTAGTTATTGTTGAGCTGTGCTTACACAGAGTCAAGGCCTTTTCTGCTCCTCACCCCACCCCACCAGCGAGGAGGCTGGGGGTACACAAGGAGTTGGGAGGGGACACAGCCAGGACAGCTGGCCCCAACTGACCACAGGGATATTCCAGACCACATGACATCTTGCTCAGTATATAAAGCTGGGGAAAGAAGAAGGAAGGGGGGGGGACCTTCGGAGTGATGGCGTTTGTCTTCCCAAATAATCATTATGCATGATGGAGCCCTGCTTTCCTGGAGATGGCTGAACACCTGCCTGCCGATGGGAAGTGGTGAATGAATTCCTTGGTTTGCTTTGCTTGCACATATGGCTTTTGCTTTACCTCTTAAACTGTCTTTATCTCAGCCCACGAGTTTTCTCACTTTTACCCCTCTAATTCTCTCCTCCATCCCACTGTGAGGGAGGTGAGTGAGTGGCTGCATGATGCTTAGTTGCAGGCTGGGGTTAAACCATAACAGTTTCCTAAGTAGGAATTGCACATGTGAAGAGGGCACCTAGAGATTTATGCCCAAAGTGCAGCTAAATAAAAACAGTAAATAAGCAGTTTGCAAATGTCATGGTTTAAGCCCAGCCAGCAACTAAACACCACGCAGCCGCTCACTCACTCCCCCCCCCCACCCAGTGGGATGGGGGAGAAAATTGGGAAAAAGAAGTAAAACCCATGGGTTGAGGTAAGAACGGTTTAATAGAACAGAAAAGAAGAAACTAATAATGATAATACTAATAAAAGGACAACAGCAATAATAAAAGGATTGGAATGTACAAATGATGCGCAGTACAATTGCTCACCACCCGCTGATCGACACCCAGCTAGTCCCTGAGTCATGATCCCCCCCCACACTCCCCCCAGTTTATACACTAGATGTGGCATCACATGGTATGGAATACCCCGTTGGCCAATTTGGGTCAGCTGCCCTGGCTGTGTCCTTTGCCAAC
Organism: Haliaeetus albicilla; assembly: GCF_947461875.1. NCBI lineage: Eukaryota > Metazoa > Chordata > Aves > Accipitriformes > Accipitridae > Haliaeetus > Haliaeetus albicilla. The sequence continues at coordinate 27,233,406 of NC_091487.1, read as the reverse complement.
TTCTTGTGCCCCTCCAGCTTTCTCACTGGCTGGGCATGAGAAGCTGAAAAATCCTTGACCATAGTCTAAACACTACTGAGCAACAGCTGAAAACATCAGCGTTATCAACATACTTCACATACTGAACTCAAAACACAGCACTGTACCAGCTACTAGGAAGACAGTTAACTCTATCCCAGCTGAAATCAGGACACCACAAGTAGGAGACATAATGGATTGTGACTAATTTTTAGGTGCTCTCTGAATATTCCGCTAATTCCTTTCTGGTTTGTTTGACCTTTATGAGTTTTGTTTGGTTTGGTCTTCAAAGAGATCAAGTGTTGCAAGACCCAGTGCTGCAAAGTCTCCTAACTGATCCCAGAGAAGCACATTAGGTTGTGTGGCCCAGAAGAAGATGACATAGGATGGAGGATAGGAATAAAGTAAGGAATGATATTAGATGAAATTGTCAGGGTACACAACAGCTCAGGACAGAGTTGGGACAGCATGATGTGGGAGCAGCAAAAGAAGTGTGAACTACTTGGAAAGGAAGAAAAAAATGTATTTTTAATTAAAACTAATTACTAATGTAATTAACATTTTTCTCCACAAATGGAGAAGTTGTTCTTGGATGAAATTGCTTCTTTGGGACTACGAGACTTGTTTTCTTTTTCCAGTGCCTGGCGTACAACTTACTTTAGCCCTCTGTTTCAATTTTCAAATCTGTAGAATCAAAAAAAGGAAATTTCACTTCCTCCATCACACAAAGTGTTGAAAGGCATTTAGATAGCAAATGTTATTAAGTCAGTATGCTTCACCTCCAGATTACCACCAGCAATCCACTGCCTCACTACCTTGCACAGCACCCAGACAAATATATTAACCTGGATCAGAATGATTACACACCATCGTCATTCCAGTCTGGAGGTTTTTCATGCCAGTTTTGCATGGTTAAGTAACCATGCTTGAGGGTAACAACAGGCTCAGTTGTTGAGGGTTTATTAAACTTCATCTTATTTAGTATACCTGGCATCAACATTAAGTCACTTATATCTATGTTGGTTTTTAAATACCATTGAAGATTATCAGATCTTTATATTGGATAATTTTGCTAAGTTTAGCTAGGGTACTGTGCAGTTTACATGTACTTCTGTAAACATTGCTGTAACACTAGTCAACAATAGTGTCAAATATACTGTTTAAGGGACATCACATAAGCAAAACTAATTACTCATCGTTTTACAGCAATATGTGAATCTTATATGAACTACAGCAGAAAACATTAAACATTTTTAAAGGTTAAATACTGCCCCAAGCAATTCTGTAGAAACTATAATTATGAATAATTTAAATTAAAATTAATGTTTAATTATTTCTGCCAGTGAAACAGCAAGAAACTTATGCCAGCCTGTCTTTCTTCCCTGAAACTGTTTCATAATAGACTACCAATATTTACAAATTTGCTTGTCATAAAAAGAGCATATGAGCACTGATTTAATTGCTGAGAGACAGTATGTTCACATATGCTCTGGACCAAATCTGAGCTGTTTTTCAACAGAGACTGTCACCACCAGTTTTCCATAGCATCCATAGCAAAATGACAAAGTCTACTCTTCTTAATATGAGGCCAATGGAAATTTTTTCTCCAGAGGCCTCACATTCACTTAAGCTCCCATAGTTTCATTAACCAGCTCAGTATTCATTTCTCTGTTCACATTTCTCCCTTGAACTCATCTGAAATGCCCTGTAGGTAAGATGAACAGAAATGCCACCGACAAGGCTGCAGCAGAGCCTGGGTGACTGCCAGAAAGCTCCCATAGGAAGGGGAGAAGGCCACAGGCCAGCACAGCACAAAGTTAATTGATAGCTCAGAAACGCAGCTCTCATCACAGACAAAGGAGCAGACAGATTTCTACCCACCTCAGCAGAAATAGAAGAGACGAAGGAAGGAAAGCCCTCTGCATCTATATAGAAGGCTACAATGGCTCCCCTGCTGTCCTTTTTCAGCGGTCCGCAAAGTCAGGTATTTAACTGAAGTTCCTCAAGTTAAGCACAGCTGGGAAAGCAGAAACAGGACTAGAGAAAGCACATGAACAGACACTATGAAGTACTGCATGTGTTGACACAAGAGAAACTGCTCCACACTATGTAACGTGCCATCAGATTGTTTCTCTTGGATGTGTTAGATGATATACACAGTAGACAAGCAAGGGAATGAGAGACTGAGCATCTTCACACATTAGATGAGCCACGATTTGGCTTTTGATGAGGAAAAACAAAACTCTTCACAAGTGTTACATGTTTTCCTTGATTATTTTTCATGTTGCTTTCTCGTCTGTGAAAGCTAGTGAAGAATTTTATTGCTTTGAATTCCATTCCTTTTTCAGCTCAACAACAGCTTTTACTATCAGATACTCTTTTTAAGAGGTTATTTCTACTTTGCACTGCAAATTTCACTAAACAAAAGAAATCCTAAATATGTTCTTGTAGGCGCCTACTTGTCTTTACAGCATGAATTAAGAGCATATGCATAGAACCAGCACAGAAAAACAGTTTACTTTTATAAAAAGACATGTTGCTATAATCTTGCAAATATTGAAACTCTCCCTCCATAAATGATTCTCAGTGGCTGTGCAGAAAGACACAGACTACCAAGAAAACATCAGAAAGTTCTCTGCATGGAGATGTGCAAAGTCATTGCTCATCTCCTGCTTTCATAGCTGCTCAGCAGATGCCTAGCCTGGGGCACTAGGCTGCTATTCTTCAGCTGTAGGAAGCACATGCAGAGAGGACCTGCTACTGAAACAATCAAAAAGCACTTTTCAGACCTAGTCACACTAGTTCTACCTGGTGACATGTATTTGCTTGCTTCAAACCTGTCCCTCCCTCTTGCTACCCTTTATGCAGTTTGCTTCCTTATACCCTGTCTCCCCCATGTTCCTCCCCCCTGGCCCCAACTTTGGCACAGCAGACCACTTACTTTGTGAGTAACCTGGTTTTTTATTGTGTGTTTTGTAAGTGAGCAAATACCCTCCCTCCACATTCAGGAAATGAATTTGATGCTTGTGTCATAGCCTCCCTCTCGCTCTGTCATATCAGGATGGTCTGACCTCAGCAGCAGTGTCTGGCTATGTCCAGGATTTGAGGGAACCAAGCAAGTAAGCTACGTTGTCCAGTCTTAGCAGCAAGTATTCCTTGCCTCAGTGACAAGCAAATGTACCTGCCTATATTTGCTGAGACCTGATGCAAAAACCCAGCCTGCTGAAGTTATCAGAAGTATTAGAGAGCAGGTAGCTATTCTTTCCTCCCTCCTGATCCCATAGCCCATTTTCCACCCCTTCCCAAGAGCCTAGATCTGTAAAAAGAGCAAGCAAGGTCATTCAGTGGTTTGGGCACCCTTTGCTCTTGCAAGAGATGTTTCCCCATCTGTTCTGTAAAGAAAGGAGAGAGACCAGATGTATGTCCTGCCCAACCCATCTGCGCTGCAGGTCTGGGTATAACAGTTCCAGGCATAACAGTTCCAAGCTGAAGGAGGCTCGACTTTCTTCTCTCCCACCCACATGCTTTCTTGAAATGTAGATTTCCCCATGGATTTGGGCTCCAAGAATAGGGACATAACGCAAATTTCGGTTTGTAAGCACAAAAGATACAAGCTTCCTAGCATACAGCTCAAGTTTTCAGGAAGCACACAGAAAGGTGCATGCAGATCAGCTTTGCATATTTTCTAAGATATTTCTGCTGTTTCCTTATAGGATAAAGCGCACAAGAATGTAGATAGTTAGAAAATACACTACCTGACTATAGCATCCTCCCACCCTGCTCAACTTAACCTGGAAGATGTAATGGCATCTGTGACAGCAATATTTAGAAAGACAGAATTCCCTTCTATCACTACATCTATGAACTAGGACAGGTTTGGTTTGGTGGCTGGTTTGGTTTTGCGGCTGGTTTGGGGGGTTTTTTTCCATCTTCCTTCATTTTCTTTCACTTCAATTCATTAAGTGGAGATTAACTGAATCACCAAAAGACACCTCTGACCATTATCTCCCAGGAGGGAGAGTCTGTAAGAATACAGCAAGTTGAGTGATATCTTCTTGGTTCCCAAGTCAGAGATTGTAGCATTGCATTTAATAGAATCTGAGAAATCTTTCTAATGTTAATTTGCACAATTGCTCTTCCCTCTCTTCATTTCTGGAGTCCTGTGGAAAATCTTGCTGAGATATCATATGCAAAAATTCTACTTTGCTATTATTCATTTAAACCTGCTGCTGGATAGTCCTTATAGTCAGCAGTGATGATTATTGCTTATACATCTTCATAAGATTCAGAATTTTATATCCCTTTCCTGTATCTACCTCCTCTCTCTTCCACACTGAAGACCTCTACGCTGTTTAAATCTTTCTCATGAGAAGAGGCGACACGAACTGAGTGATGGATGAGATACAGTTTTAGAAAACAGCATGATCATAACCTGAGATTTTCACATTTGCTTCTTTCCTACTATTCCCTAGTACTTTTATTGTTATTATTATTTCCTTATCATGAAGCCCTGAACTGTTTCTTCATAGGGCAAAGAATAGTGATGCCACGATCTTTCCTGGGTAGTAATAGACAGCTGAAAGCTCCTGACCCATCTACAGAAAGTGATAATAACACAAAACCTGAGACTTTTGACAGTCAGCTTTCACCTGACTGTTTTGAAAATTTTGTGTCATTGGTAAAGTTTGCCACATCACTGACAGCTTTCAGGATTATATATGAGCACAATGAAATTATTATGTCCATGCACTGATCTTTCCTAGGCTCTACTTGTATTCTCCTCTACTTTGTTAAACATGTCTCTATTTCTCCCTTTTCCTTCCTTTTTATTAATTTCTTCATTTAAGGCTCTTAAATAATCTAAAGATACCATAGAACAAAAGGGAAAGTTTTCTCACAGATTAAGAGCTGGCTAAGGAACAGGCAAGAAGGACTGGAATAAATGGCTGGAGCTTTCTGCTGCAAGTTTCTGGATGTCTTCTGAGTACTGGGCTTTCAGCAGTTCACTTTCTTAGTTGTAGCCCTTCCCTCAAAAGTATGCCCAAACACTTCAACCCACCCAAACCTTCTGTGGTGCTTCCTTCCTTATTCTTTCTGTGAGCACTCTTAAGTACCTCGTCTGTTAATTTCCTCTCATGTTTTTTTCCCCTAGCTGCTGATATTTTTCTACCCTTTTTGTCTTTTTCCTCCCCTCCTGAAATGCAGAGCAGTCATTTCCTTTACATTTCCATTACCAATCACAATGGAATAATAATCAAGACTAAATTATCTCTATTGCCCTGCCTGATGAGTACACACTTGAACCATTGTTATTCAGGGGAAGCATATTCACAGTACAGCAATTTTCATAGCAACAACTATATAATAACAACGACGTTCATAGGAGAGCAGTTTCCTTTTATTTTTATGTTTAAAAAATTGTTTGTTTACTTCTGCCTAACCCTATTATGTCATGCTCTGTCATTGATCTTTTTAGGAACCGCTGGAGTATAATAATAAGTAATCTGGAATATCTGTTCAACTCACAACTGAAAATCCTAAAACAGACATTGAAAGAAAGTTGTCTTCTGTGGCACACTAACATCAAATTTCTGCTTCACAGCAAAGAGGAATATAACAGAAAGGATAATTTGTAGCAGTCAATAACATTCAACCAGAACATATCAAGACAGCTATAAAGGTCTCAGGAAGCCCTGAAGCAGTTTGTTAATAATACAATTTTCACAGTTTGGAATAGAATAACTACATTTTACTTGGAATATTCCTCACAGATTTGCAATTCTCGAGACACTAAACACCTTAACTGACACCACACACTTCTGTTCTAGCATGTTTGTTCCCATAGCCTCACGGTTTCCAAGTGAAGGTCCTGGTTTCAATGCTGATAAGCTTCCTGAGCTCTAAGAGTCTGGACTAAAATTTCCTGTACCAAGTGTGTGCCTTGGAATAGTGTATGGAAATTTTCAATTAAAACCATTCCTTCATTCTGAGAAGGAACTAGTAGAGAAAAAGTAGTGCCCCATTTAACTCAAATGCTTTCCTCCATTTTGCTGAAAAAAATGCTAGCCCCTGCCTTGAAGAAAAAATGTCTCCAGAAGATGTTCCTCTGTTTTACAGTTGAACATTTTGCCATAAAAATCTGCCAACTACACAACTCTTGTGCATCAGCATGTGCCATCTGCACAGAGCAAAATGCCATCCCTTTGAAGGAAGTAAGCCTCTTGGAAATGGGAGAACTGTACTCTTCCAGCAGCTTGTATTCCAACTAATAGGAGTTGCTGTGGTGTCTAGCATGAAAAATAAGAGAAAATAAGGCTTCTTATGGCTGATAGCCAGGTTGTAGTAAGGGTACATATGACCAGCTTGATTAAATCTGGATTAAATTAAGAAATACTAATTATATGAACAAGAGAAGTGGAACTGAGAAAAATATGGAGGAATGATGAAACAGAGGTACTGTCTTCACTTAATTATACACCCACTGTCCCAGGCCCAACAATTGGTGGATCAGGGATTTTCTACACCAGAGATGGTTTCTATGCGTATTGTAACTCTACAGATTCCTCTTCCAATAATTTGTCTCATATCTCCTTAAAAAATAATGTGTCCTTGAAAGCCTCCAGGTCCACATGAAGAATAACAGCTATTCCAGCAAGTTTTCAGTTCTAGACATGTGTCCAAGATGATGGATGCAGCTCAAAGTTTCCAGTATGGTAATGCATGACAGATTTTCTTTTAATTTTAATCTAGGAAAGCACAAGGCCATTCTGCCAGCAGAACGCTAAGACTGTAACATCAAATAAACAGGTCTCAAAAAAATGCAAGCATTCATACTTTCAATGCAGCAGAAGTTCATTGCCTCCTCCATCCACACACAGCCCTTTTAAATCTGAGTTCACTACAAATGATGAAGCATGATAAATGTGTTATGGTTGTCTGCAGAACTTCTCTCTCTCCCTTTTTTTTTTTTTTTTTTAACAGAAACTGAAAAATGCACACTGAATACAGTAAGTGTGCTCACAAAGAGATAAATCGGTTCTACGCTTGAAGTAATTCAGCTTCTAAAGTGTCTACCCCTGCCTCTGTCACAGATAATCCAGGCAAACCTTAAGCTGCTGAAGTCAAAGTATTCTTCCTCATTGTCCAAGTGCCTGATTTCAGACAAATGTATCAAAGTTTTCAGAAGAACTGTGTGCTCCAGACTGAAGTTAATAGAATATATGTTGTCATGTGTCATGCACATTAGGAAGCCCGAGGCAAAATAAATTCTGCATTTCTCATGCTGGGTATCTCTGCTAACAGATATTAGATTGTGATCAAAATTTCCTATGAAGGTAAAAAAAACCCAAACAACTCACCCTATAGTATTCACAATACTGAAGATTTTCCTGAAATTGCTGATTGTCAACAGAAATTAAAAACCTTACTTCAGGTTTACACAAAAATCTTGTTTCATATCTGGTTCATCTTCTATCACTGTCAGCTGCCTTGGACCTTCTATCTTCGGTGTTTTCACAACCCTACTAGGGGCCCTTAAGTGAACAACTGCTGTCCCTGGTGCAGTCTCTCTTATTGTGCACTGCAGGAAATTGACTCCCACTACAAAATTGCCATAGACTTTGATGGGAACCAGAATAAGTGCATATAGGTTAGCATGTTCAGATGCATTGAATATGGTAAGGATATACAGAACTTCTTTTGATTTTTTTTTTCCAGAAGGTCTTTCAAATGAAAGGTTAAGAATTCACTGATGAATTCATAATTCCATTTACTGCAATAAACAGATGTTCTCAGTCTCACAAAAATTAGATCACTCTCTTCGTGGTGCTAAAAACTTTATCTTTAAAACCTTTCCTGAGTATTACACTATTTAACCTAGATTAAAATGCAGGAAAAGACTATTAAAATCACCCATTACACTAAAAAACTTTCAAGACCACTCCTTGCAGAGGAGGGAGATGGGGAAACACAATAAATAAGCTCTATAGTAGTCAAGCTAAAAGGAAAACAAGTCAATATAATCAACCAAAGGTGAAAGACAACATTTAGGCTGCAAGCAAATGTGTTAAGTCTAAAAGTTGTGGTACTTAGGAAGAATACTGTGTCTAGCTAAGTACATACAGGAAAAAAAACAACAGAATAAAGAAAAAGTAGCTGAGTACATCACTATAATTACTAAATTTTTTTCCCCTTTTTTTTAAATTAGGATAAATACTTCGGCCATATAGAACATATAATGTCTCGTACTACTATGACAAAGCAGAAAGGGACAAAACAAGTTAAAACTTAATTGCAAGATCTGGAAAAGTATAACCTTTCAAAGAATGAAAAAAATGAATTCAGATTAAGTAATTAGCTTTCCTTTACTTTTCTTTGGAACACGCTATGTGATTTTTTTTTTAAAACACATCAAAATAAATCTGGAATAATGTTTGCTCTGCTGACTTTTGAAAGTACTCTGACAAAAGACATACAAAGATAGCAACAGGAACTTAATAGTCATTACACTTAGATTGAAATACATCAACCCAGGTTCAATCTCACTCAACCCCAATTCACACATTACATTCCTTTGCTTATCAGCAGGAAGTCCTGTGAACATAGATAAAACCAACTTTGGTAAGAAAAGTGAAAATTAATCCTTTCTATGCAAGAAGGCAGGAACCACCCCAACCAGTCTAAAAGACTCTGAAAATAGGCCTCAAAAAAAAAAGGCATAAGGAATGAACACTGGTTTGGGCTCTGAAAAACCTCCATCCGCAAGGACAGAGGACTCTACGTATCCAAGAATCCATCCAAGCATAGATTCTTGGATACGTAAAAGGAGTGTATTTTCCCACATACAGAAAAGAGACCATTTTCTACATGTTCTCTTAGCAGAGCACTTTATTCCTAATTTTGTCATTTCTCCACTAGTTTTACTCTCCCTTTTTCATTTGAAGGATTTATTTTGGTTTTGCCCAGACAGGAAGAAGTGTCCACGTAATGGGCTAAGACATTGAAAGAATCACAATAATTATGTTTCTTGGGAAGGAAGCAGGGGGGGACGGCCTCAGTCCAAAAACTGTTGGAAATTGCGGAAGTTGTGTTGGATTTAGTCTTGTGAATCTCCAATATACAACTAGCTTTTTGGAAAAGCAAAAAAAAAAAAAAATTACAGGATAGCTAGTGATACACAATTACATTGTCATTAATGTCATTAATGCTATGCTCTTCAGGTTACACACTGCTGTCTTTGCTTAATCTGACTAGCACCAAGTGTGCTGTGTGTAACCACATAACAATAAATCCATTTAAACAAACACACATCCAATAGACTTCTGTCTCATATGATACAGTATCACTGTCAGTTGCTATGATAAAAGTCTTTTTTCCTTATTATATTAACTTTTTCATGTATGCCTCATTATTTCTTCATGCTGATTACTCAGCTGAAGAGTTGGATTCTATTTAAGGCTATGGAAAAGGTCACGGACAAAAGGGAGCTTGAGTCTCCGTTTGCTGTTTTAAAAGAAAACTACCAGACTAGTGTTAATATTTGCTTTCACTTACAGCAGGTACTCTTTGGTTGTCTGAATAGCAAATCATGGCAGGCAGTGTGAATGAAAAAGTACCGAGGAGAAGTTATTGATCTCAGAAGGATGTAGACATGTAATGACTGATTTTTTTCAACAGAAACTTCTGAAATGTTTGTGGTTTTGTTATTATTGTTAAGAGCTATTGAAAGACTTATCAGTTACCCACTGCAGAAAAGAGATACGGCATTTTCTTGTACCTGATATCCAGAGAAGTAAAATAAGTAATCAGAACATGCAAGTTAATAGAAAAAGCTATTATAATAATTTAAACTGAATGCAAAGTAAACAATGACTATAAACAAAACATTTTTTTCAATAAAAAAAATTACATGGGCACAGGACAAGAATGACTTCTGGGTTTGGCCAGCTGGCTGATTACTTTTGGTGGTGGGAGTGAAAACATTGTAAGAATTCTGGCTGCAGTTTCACAACTGGCCTTAATTCACCAGACAGACAGTCATTTTTAAATGCAAATATTACCACTGCTTTCAATGGATGGTGCCAAACCAGGTTTTCTAACAGATAATAAAGATCAGGATTTGAGGTTTGCTGCCTGGACCCATTTATAACATTTACTGTGACTGTTCAAATAAACAATGCATTTTATATTGTGAAAAATGATTTGTTGAGAGACAATATTTCATAACTTGTTTACATATATGAGTTTGCACAGACACTAGAGAGCGCTCAGGCAGGTCAGGATCTTCCAAATTAGGCACTGACAAACACAAGCATTACTTACATTGCCTGCTCTGCTTTGACACCTGTCTTAGTTGCTAGAAGTAAACAATGCAACATATCCCTTCCAGCATGAGACTATCTCTTCCCCCAAAACCATTCGTCCTTTTCCCATCTTGCCCATCTCAGCTGTAAGTGGGATCCAACACAGAACTGAAGCACAGGAAAACCAAGACTTTCCCTGCTTCCAGTTACCTAACTTAAGCACTACAACAAATATGACCTAAACTAGCTGAATGGTAGATGAGTGGTGAAGTTCAGGATGAGAATGGGAACCACCATCCAACTCTTCTGCAGAAAAGCTGTAAGCATAATGAATAGTGCACTGAAGGAATATGCAAAGGACCATACTAAAAATGCAATTATGCTCCAGCTAGCAGCAGAATGGCAGGGAATTGCATCTTTGAAAGGTTGATACAGGATGGCATTTCCTCCCACACAGCTTTGATGCTGATGTGCCAATGCTGTGTATTTGACAGTAGCCTGCTCCTGCCTCTGCATCTGTGAGCCAGGGCATGAAACAGCATTTAAGATAGCATTTGCTTAGTATTTTAAAGTAGTATTTAAGGTTTCGTAGGTGCTATAGTATTAAAATATGAGTCAGATAGTGATTAGTTACTGTCCAACCTAAATGCAGTTAAACTGAAGTTACTTACATAAAAATGGAATCCTAATGTATATTACATTCTGCCTTTAGGCATATTGTCTAAACACAGACATCCTGGAAATGATGCTTCACACATCCTAACAGATCAGGAATGCTAAGAAATCTTGTGATGTCTAAAGATTACAAGCCATGTTGTCCTGATAGGATTTATGTAGGTATTATTTTGTTTTCTTTAAACTAGATTAACTTCTTTGTTGCTTTTTTAAGCTTTTAAATATCTATAAATGACAGCTTGGTTCAGCTGTTCACTGCAGATTGATTTATTCAGTCCAATTACTTCTATTCCTATGTTATATGAAAGGGTTATTCAAAAGTTCAATTTTACTGGATGACTCATCTAAAAATATACCTGCCTCTCCAGTCCATTTTACAAACTGAATGAACAGATAAACAACATAATTCCCTTTCACAAAGGTACTGTCTTTAAGAAAATTGTACAGTTTGATCTACAGAATCAGTAAGTTTTACTAAGTGATTAAGAAGAACTCTGCAGAGATTGAGAACACAGAAGGCAGTTAACAAAAGTTTCAGACCAGAACTACCAACCAGGGAACACAACATGACATGGAGTGGTAGAGGAAAATTAGAGGAGTTCAGGGTTGTGTCAGCAGCTTCTTCCAGTGACTCATGTGGATAGAAAAGAGTTGCTCTGTATTACTTACGAATGCCTCTGATTTCACCTGGAACAGGGAACATTTTCTGTAACTTGCCCAGAATGCCTTTGTCCAGAAGATTGCACCCTGTTTTCTTGTCCCGTGGCTTCCCCCAGAAGCACATCATCAAAATGTACCCTACTCTCTCAGCAGAGTACTCTGAGGAGCAGGGCATGGATAGGGAGAAATTGTCCATGCTCAAAGAGAGTAAATAAAGTGGCAGTCACCATGTCCTCTCAAACACGAACTCAGAAGAAAACCAAGTTTCTGTACTGCCCCTTACTTACTCCATTCCTGTCAACATATATATTTTTCATCGACTGCTTTCACAAGGCATCATTTTCACTATACTCATACTCATGTAGGCAAAATGTGCAGGCCAGAGCCACAGAGAGGAAGAAGGAGCAAACACAAAGGGAGAAACATCTTCAGGTATTTGTCTGTCTTCTCTTCATTTGCCATTATAATAATGAAAGAGTTGCCATTGAGCCAGTGTAAGCATCACTGCTTTGAAATATTTCAGGATGATCTAGTAGGTCAGGAATAAGAATAATCTATATCCGAGATTCACAGTACAATAGCTTATACAATTTTGCTTCTTTTAACAGCTCACAATACCTTTTATCATCTAACATTTTTCTTCAGCCTATGAATATTTCCAAAACAACTTTCAGCTTCCTGAATGTAGCGCTGCTATTTTATTGTTTTCATTTCAGTTTTCTGCCTTGCATTAAGATCCCACCACAGAGATTACATAGCCATTCGTATTTTCAGTAGAGCTAAACAATTACTGGACAAATCCCAAAGCATCTTACTGTCTGGGGACTGAGCAAAGTTTTCACATGTTTGCAAGACATGAGTGCTTGGCTTGGAATTACTGACCCTGAGAAAGTTCTTATCATGTCATCTTTTCCTGTTTACTAATTTCACTGTTCATTTCCAATCATCATGTTCCATATTGAACTACTTATACTCAAGAGAGAGATTAATTCTGCAGCCATATGTTCAGTCTCAGTAATTTCAATGACTGCACTCACCATTCCCTATGGGCCAAAATTCTTAGAATTCCATTTTCCTTCCAGGATAAAAAAAAAGAAAAGAAAAAAAAAAAGGAAGAAAAAAGAAAAAGCCAAAACCCAAAAAAACAAAGCAACACAAAACTGCTGAAAAGTACAATTCCTGCAAGATGCTAGAATGTGATACTTCAGTTCTTCTTCTTGCTGACATTTTGCAGACCATCCAGGTAAACATTTTGCAAAGGGGTAAAGAAGTATCCCAGAAGCCTAAAATGGTATGTGTACAAACTGCTCCAAGAATGGTATGTGAAACAGCACATCGAAAATGCAGGAGACAAAGCCCTTATCTTTGAACATCTTGTAGTACAAGCTACTGCAATATCAAAGCACTGTCATTGTACCACCCTAGGAAACAAATAGTGTGGCAAATATATAAAGAATTTTTTAAGCTTGTTTCTTCTATTAGCTAAAACAATTGCTTCCCTCACATATTTCAAAAACAATTATACAGGTTGCAGCAAGGACAGCAGTTTCCCATGTAGAATCCTTGTTTATTACATTTTTATGTTCTGAGTCACAGAAGGCTCAGGCTCACAGGTTCAGGATCACTGCTATTTGCGAAGTTCAAAACAGAAACTAGGTCTTCCCACCCTCAGCCCTGAGCTTCCCCTGCTAGAACAGTGTATTCCTAGATGGGTACTGGAAGAGGGGTTTCAATCATGAACACGGTCTGACTCAAGTAGGATACTTCAGACACTTGTAGTTTTACTGAGCACCACTTGTTTTCTGAGCCAAGGATTTTCATAGAATCATAGAATAGAATCACAGAATTATTTAGGTTGGAAAAGACACTTAAGATCATCGAGTCCAACCACAAACCTAACCCTGCCAATTTCACCACTAAACCGTGTCCCTAAGTGCCACATTTTCATGTCTTTTAAATACCTCCAGGGATAGTGACTCAACTACATCCCTAGGCAGCCTGTTCCAATGCTTGATAACCCTTTCAGTGAAGAAATTTTTCCTAATATCCAATCAAAACCTCTCCTGGTTCAGATCTGGAAGGGAGAATGGCAATGTGACACAGCTAGTAATGGTAGTTTTACAAAGTGGTAACTAAGAAAACTAGGTGTATTAAATATGTGGTAAGTAAGAAAACTAAACATATTAAATACAAACCTAAAAATGCACTGAGCTGATATTTTGATTATCTGATGATGTGCAGACAGAGCAAAAAAAAAAAAAAAATCATCTTTAAAACTGAGTTTTCACCTCTAGGTTTATTCAGTATTTACAGTTCCCTTTAAAAAGCCTCCTACAGGGCATGCCATTTATAAACTAGCATTAATATATTTTTTAAAAAGATTATTTAGGAGGCCCTATCAGACTGCTGTAGTATTTTTTCTTTCTAAACACATCTATCATAAACCATTCTTAGAAATGGAAGTCTTCCTCAGAGTAAAAGTAGTGACCAAGGATCACTGCATTCTTTCAAAGACTCTTGGAAGGTCTGAACATGAAAATCTTTTGACAACCCTTGCAAAATGACCACATAATTCCCAAATTTTTTGTTTCTTAGCAGAGATAAAATGTTGTAACTGCACAAGACAATGGATACCCGAGGACAAAATCATGTAGCCTGGTACCTGCATTGCAAGCTAGCTTTCCAACCCCTTTTACCACTTTCATTTTTCAACACAGTCAATACATCTAGACATTCAATCTGTTGTTGTGGTGTAATTTGTATGTGTTGACTTTCTTGTTCTCTGTGACATTTGCTTTTCTTTTTCTTTATATATTCTTCCTCTGTCATCCTAAGGCCTCCTTCACATAGCTGCCTCTTTCACTATGCCATAAAACCACTTTTTTTTTGTGATTTATTGATTTTAATTTTTTCCAGGTAGTAACTGCATATTCCTATTTTATATAAGAAACTCACCATAAAACAGATTCCTGATTACATTTTCTGCTGATGGCAGCAGATCCTCCTTTGTCCTAATCCATTTTTTCTTTTAGTATAGCTGAAAATTTGGCCCATTATTCATATTTTCCTCTGAGATAATATGTTTACATCAATATTTCATGATGTAGTTGACCTGAAATTTGGGGATTATTTGTTTAGCTTTGTCACAGGGCGTATCACAGTTCATTTCGTGTTTAGAGAATGAAGTGACAGACTTGTTAGAAGTCACTAATGGTTTCTGTTTATGTCTTCCAGAATAACAAGGGGAGACATTGAATTAGTAGTACATCTGCAAGCAAAGAAGTTTTTCTGAGCGAATATCCACAGTTATTGTAACCCATCTGATCCAAGCAGCTGACTAAAGTAACAAAGATATATGGGTTGATTTTACTTAAGAAAAGACATTCATAATGGAGTCTGGTATCTTTATTTACAAGGAACATAAAAAATCCTGTTTCTTCAGAGTGCAGGAGGAATCAAAAGGAAACAAAAAGTCTTTTCTCACATCTTCAGCTTTTTTCCCTTAGTCAGTATCTAATCCTCAACATTGAAAGCCAAAATTTCTCTCACGGGTTCTGGATTCTGCAGATGTATTCTGAATTTTCTCCTTTCCTTTGTTATTCCATCTGACTCTTACCCACACTTTCTTGAACCTCTACAGCAAGGTGCCTCTGCCTATATAGTCACGCTTTCCAAATGGTCTGACCATACCACAACTGAGTGGTGGCACATGTCATTTAATTCAGAACTTGCTTCTGTTTAATGAAAAATAGGTTTTCCCCACCATACTAGGCAAAAGACAGGATTTGCACATGCTTACTTTAACATCTTTTGCCCAAAACAAACAAACAAAACCCCCAAAATTATTTGGAACTTCTACATTAGATTTACAAGTGAGGATAACAGAGTTTTTTAGACTTGGCCCAAAACAGTGCAAGTATGGGAAGATAAACAAATGCGGCTGCATCCTCTGCCAATTACTCTAGTAACAAACTCATGTTTTAGCCATCATTAGTCCATCAGCGTAGGAAAGCTTGTAAGTCTTACTGCTTGCATTGCAGTAGCAGCATGGACATTTTGTTGCCACCATGAAGTAATGGGAACATAACTGCCGCACTAAGTCACTGAAAGAATTGTAAAAATATTTTGCAAGGTTGGCTAAAAGGACCATTTATGTTCTTGATTCAAGGACTACAAGATTGATGTTTAGAAGTATGTTAGCCAAATACAATATTCTAGAGACGTAACCCAACTTTTTTAAAAAATGTGTATTCTGAGTTTGGTACCACCAAGTTTCTTGCTGTTGTAAGCTATTAAAGATCTGTGTAAAAGTTTCTTTTAGCAAAATACCTTGCAGTCACTTGAAAAATGTTTATGGTTTCCTGTATTATTGCAATCATTAGCAAAACAGATATGAATTTCCATGCATCAGCTCTAGAGCAATAGCAGATGTTTTACTCATTAAACTGCAAGTCAAATGTTTGCCAGTTGTTAAACTACAGCTCCTTGACATTTACCAATGCCATCCAGGACTCCTTAATCCTTTTCTATCCAACCGTTAGGTCCTGAGAACACATAAGATCAAGTGCTTCAATGGATGGCCTTGGGTTTAGGGAAAACATATGGCAACAGACTAACCCTTAGGCTATTTGAGATTTGATTATTGGCAAGCACTCTTTCCACCAAAAAAAAAAAAAAAAAGCAGAGTTAATTTTTTTTTTAAGCAACAGTCCATTTAAGAAAAAACAGTACACACACAATCTGAGTGGGTTCTAAAGATAGCAGTTCAAACAAATATGAAGTCAAAATATCCTGTTTCAATGATAAAATGTTACATTCAGTTCTCCTCACAGACCTTCAGTTATTAATCTTTTGGAAGAAAATCTAAATCAATGTCAGGGAGATCTGAGAAGAGAATGATACTAATTAGTATATCCTGTAGTTGTTCAACCTTGCAAACTAGTTCTTCCCTGAAAGGAAATCAGAATGACACGACTTGCTTAATGCAGCTAACTATGACAGATGAGTCATCATGTCATAAGAATGAAGTAGACCAAGTCATGCATTTACTAATCTTTCCAGAGTTAGAGAAGCAAGAAGACTGTGAAAGAAAAATCTGGAGGTAAAGCAATAAATCAAAACTCTCCTGGAATATTTGTTCCTTAAATTCCAAATACTATCACAGGTATGATATAGTTTCAGAAGTTCGGTTGCTTTCAGTTCCCATTCCAATTTTGTGCAGTTTCATTTATTGTAAACTTCTCTGGCTTAACACATATTTTTCATCATGGGCCTTATCATACAACTTTGGAAATATGCAATCTCATAGTTAGAGGTCATCAAGCTTTGTTCCCTCTTTCACATCTATACAAGTTTGGGTTTATTTTGAAAAAACAACTATTTCTTCCCCAAGTGAAAGAAAATTGATTTAAAACACAGGCACACACACACCCCAAAAAAAGTTGTAGGGAATCTAGACTAGAGAAATAATGATTCCCTAGTTTCATAGTTTCTGACTCATTCAGCAGGATTTTCAAATTTTTCACAGACCCCTGGGCAGTGGAAGCTTATGCTATGAATTATGCTATGAATTTAAGGCATGATCTTACAGACTACTTACTCTCCAATTTGTCATACTGGAAAAAAAAATCTAGCCACACACAGCTACAGTAATTTTTCACCACCACACACACAAAAACACAACTGCAGCTAACAGTACTAACTGAAAGAAAAAGATAGGAAAGCCAAGTGGGTTAGAGACCAATTGTAAGTCAATATAAAGAGTCAGCTTTTTGGGACTCAGGCTAGAGAACGGACACCTTTCCACCACTTTTTTTTTTTTTAGAACGCTTCTGCCTTAGGTAACAAATACATCATATTCACTACCTATTTGAACTTCTACCTAGGAAACATTGGCAGTGAAATCAGAACTCATTCCCAAGAAGATCATATGAGAACTACTAGGAACTCATGAACTTATTAAACATTCTTGTACCAATAAGTTCTTTTAACGTCTGTTGTAAGCTGAAACCCTCACAGTGTTTCATTGAGTTGCTTCTGCTTCATTGCACTTTTGTTTATAATACAAGGCTGTATTTTCAAATTGCAACTGTGTCTAGAAACTCCATACAAACTAAAAGCAAACCAAGCAAGATGGAACACTGATTTTAAAAACAAAAAAGTTACCAGATTTCAAGGGGAATAATTTAGAAGAAAACAACACTGTAATTTCACAGAAGTCCTACAAAAGATGCACAACAAGACTCAAAATAACACATATGCTATATGTCTTGTAGTATTTGTGACTGAATGTCTACACAGCAAAAGCCAAATCATACCTGTGAGAACATGACCCTCCCATTGATAGCGCAGACCAATTTCCCCTGTCTCTGCCACTTGATATTTATTGATATTTTACCAAATCCCTTCTACGTGTGGCAAGTGTTTCTTTCTCTAAAGAAATACATACAAGCAACACTCCCCAAAAATCTAATCAAAGCCTATGTTACTCAACACAGGGTTATTTTTTCGTAGTATCATAGAATCATAGAATGGTTTGGGTTGGAAGGAACCTTAAAGATCATCTAGTTCCAACCCACCTGCCATGGGCAGGGACACCTTCCACTAGACCAAGTTGCTCAAAGACCCATCCAACCTGGCCTTTTTGACAACCACACAGCATTTCTTCTGCACCATAGCAGAGCTGCTTGCTACTTCACAGATGACTTAAAAGCCTCAGGAGTTTGTGGACCATTTCTGATGGCCTGACCTTGCAGATGATGTTCTGCAGATCTGTTTCAGCAGCAGAGTTATAGAGTCCTAAAGAAGTCCATAGGACAAGCTCTTGTACAGGATTGCAGCTTGCCCCTAGTGTTTTGCTGTCGCCCTGGCACAGTTCTGGCATACTGAAACTAGTGCTCTCCAGCACAATGCACATACATAACTCAGAGCTGGCATACCTATGCCAAGATCCATTCCCAGTTGGCAGTGTGGACAGGCTACACTCACTGGGTTTGGCTTCCTCATCTGTGTCATGAACTTTTTCGTGAGGTCTCAGGTGAACTGTTGCAGTTTTGCACTGACTAGTGCAATTGCCTTTACTATTGTCATCAGATCAGCTATTCATGCCCTAAAGGAACAAACACATGTGTTTGTTTTGTTCTTTCCTCCATCGATAGAGTTTTTAGCTGTTGAAGCACTCCTAAAACCACATATAACAAACTGAATTAATTCACTAAAAGCCTTAAGGCACAATCTCCACATACCTAAGAAATCTGCCTGTAAGAAAACAGGTTCACCACCTGCAAAACAGTCAACACTGCCAAAACAAATGGATCAGTTGTACCAAAGAAAAAACATAGTAAGCTCCAGTTACATGCTTCTACTGAGGTTAACCACAGCCACTGGCCAGCCAATACTTAAAAGGGCCAGCATGGAAAGTGCATAAAAGGTTAGAGTTCTTCCTCCTTTTAATAGGAGTTTTAAAGAGAAAAGGTTTCCTTTTTCTCCCCACTAGTACCTGAGAACTTTCTGTCCTAAAACAAAGGGGGAAAAAACACCCAAACACTCATAGAAAAATAAACCTGCCATCCATTTTCAAAAAATATAAATAAAGCTTGAAACTTAAAGCAAAATATGTTTGGGGAACATACATTTAGCTGAAAACCTCTTCAGTGTTAGCTTAGAAAAGAAGCCTCTGACAAACTTTGCTCCAGCTAGCACCAGTTAATGATATAAGGTTTCCTGGCTCCAGACAGTTATCTCTGACTGGTCACAGTGGAAGTAGGGAAGATGTGCTGGAAGGGGTAGAGTAAGTACATCTGGCTAAACCTGTCACAGCTGGGCATTACTAGGGCATTGCATAAATTTAAACAAATGAATATTGATTTTATTCCATTTTTCACACCTCCACTCAAGGGCTTGTTTCCGTAGGTCCTGCCAAGTACACAGCTCTGCTTTCTAAATTAAGCAGTTTTATAACACTATGCTGTAATAATACAGGTTCTTAACACTGATCACTGTAAAGGGCAGAAGCAATAATGTGCTAGTAAATGCCAGAAGGAGAGTAATAGGGATGCACAGAAAACATAAAACAATGCATTTTACTAGAACATGTGGAGGGCAGCTGGTAAGGTAGGCAAATGCCAATCCTACCTAGTGCCCCAGAAACTCCACCCGCAGAGCTCCCCAGCAGCAGCACAGACTCATCACTGCTGCAACAGGCAGAGCAGGTAAACCTATGTGCCTGCTCTTACATGCTGCCACACAAATGTGCAATTACATTTCTACTGGTGCTTTGAAAGAATAGACCTACCCGCTTCTGACACAATCTGCACAGTGCGCAGTCATTGCCGAATGCTTATACAACATTATCAGCCTAGTTACTAACAGAAAGGTCGTTTCTGTATAACAAAGATAAAACCAAAGCTGTTTTTTAAGCATAAGTGAAGGGAAATGAAGAAACAAATATACCTTTTCTCTTCCTAAAACCACCCAGGAACATAAAAGACATTTGTAACAGCATGATTTATAGATTACTTTTTCTTGCTTTTCTCGGGGGAAGATCAGAAATAGCCACAAATAGATTTATAGACAGACTAACCCATTTAAATGTTAAATTGCAATCCAATCTGTTATGAGCTGGAACATTAGTGTCTGGCTTTCCTATCTGTTGACACTCCACACAGCAAAATCTTTGAATTATAATAAAATTGTTTTTCTGATGGTGAAAGCGAAGGGAGTTTGGGTGGGGTTTTTTTCATCTAACTCAATGCTAAGGTTTTCCATTGGCCTGGGCAGCCCCGAGGAATTAACTTTTCAGTGATTTGCCTCTTCCCTTTCCAGGAAGAGTAGTGCCATAATTGCTCTAATCAAAAAGGCGTGGATGAGCAAGTTTCATCAATTGCCTTGTTTTGCTCAGTAGTTGGACTCCAGTGTAAAAAGTCTCAAGGAATTAAGGCAGGTGTGTCTGATTAAGAGATCATTACAATAAATGGCAGACCACTCAAAAGGTCTGTCTCTCATGTGTGGTTCATAACATCTCATAAGACTTGTTCTCATGTACTTCATACCCTCAGTTGCTTCTATGGGTCAAATCTTTAAAACAGGCCCAGTCTCCTGTAATGCACCAAAGTACGTGGCTTTGCACAGGTGACAAAGCACAAAGCTCATCCCTCCAAAGGGGTACACGGGGCTTTAGTAAAGAGCATAGGGACATAAGTTACAACTCCCTGGAAAAACTGTGGAACTCTGTGTCACTGAAACACTACACTGCATCTACCTAAAGTCGGTGGTTCAATTAAATGCATAATTTCAGGTTTTCTAGAGAGAAAGCCAAAGTATTTCAGCAAAAGTGTCAATGAAGCAAAATTTCTTTGCAGCTCCTCCCTGTACTTCATTTAGAAATTCCCAGCTAGCCAGTGGAGGCCATGGAGGGATAGATTGGATGTGTTATCTGGGAGGCTGCAGCTTTCAGCATTATCTTGCTTACTATCTATGGTGAAGCCTAAAATGCAGATCAACACAGGACTCTAATATTTAGACCAGAAGTCATGAATTCTGGCGATGACATATGCGGATAAAAATTGTGAATTATAATAAATAACAAATGGAGCATGTAAGCAAAAAAACATGTCACTATGAAGCCAAGAACCTCAGCACATTCTTGAATAGTTTGCTTAAGCAATTTTATCAAATTATATTTTTCTGCTGTCGAGGGATGTAGTAACTCAGCAATAAGTGGGTGCCCATTTCGATTCAATTAAGAACCTGCTAGCCAGAAAGAAGACACACCCATTCAACAAGTAAGCCTTCCAATACTCTCCAATTGCTTTTCCATCCCAACACCATCTGTATTAAGATGGCATAAGTAGCTTATTAAACATGCCACAACCTACATTTCTTCATCAATTCTCTTAGTGTTTCCTATTAAATTCTCCTCCTGTGGTTCTCAAAGTTTAAGCACTCCTCCCCCTTGTCCTTCTGTTTGCCATTTGCCTGGTGTCACCTGTCTGTTAGAGGAAATGTCTCACCCATGGAGACACTTCTGCTATCAAGTCCCACACTGGCACTTGCCTCCCACCCAAAAACCAATAAAATATGGATATATTGCATCAACACTTTGCAGCTACCTTGAAAAATCACCCCTAAAGAGAGGTTATGCTAAAAAGTAAATGAAAATCCATTTAAATTAAAACATAGGTAATGTAGTTTCAAAAGTTTTATATGAATGAACAGAAAAAGGAAACAGTTCCATCCTCCTTTCATTCAATCCAGTTCAAGAGGTTTGTCTCTTCTTGTGCCAGCTAACTTAGAGGCTATTTTGAAGTTAAACCTGCACACAGAGATTATTTCCACTCTCTTTCCACTTCACCCTTGCTACTCACTGCTCCCAAAAATATCACTTTGCATAGCTAAGTGCAAACATCTTCCATCCAGGCAGGAAACAGAATCTGTAAATGTCCTGAAGGTTACTAAGCTAGAAAGAAACCATTTACACTTTGCATGGTTACATGAGTGAAATAAACATAGAATTTCATTTTCCGTCTCAAAATGGCAAAACAGACACACATGGAATTAGTGCTGCCTGGTTTTCATTGCTCTTAAGTGAAGCTGCACAGCCGTAAACAAATACTCAGGGGTAGAGATGTTTTCAAGTGACTGATCCCAAGTCACCATGAAAACTGTAATTATCTTTATTGCTTTGTAAACATATTTACTGTAACCACATGTCAAAGATGTTGAGAGGGCTAATTCTAATAGAAGAAGAGAGGGTAAGAATAAAAAGGTCGTTTTCCTTCTTAACAGGTTGCGGGGGAGGGGGAGGAGAAACCAGTCAGGCAGATAAGCAGGGCCAACTGGCCTCCTTTGATGAGTTGGATGAGAAAGCATTAATTAAAAACCCAAGGTGAATAACACATCTACAAATAAGTTGAAGGTGCTGGAAGCGCCAAGTCTGACCTCACCATCTGGAAGTCTTCCAGCTTCTGAAGCAGTCCACAGAGGTCTGTCCAGAAACCTCCTAAAGAGCAGTCAAGCATCAAAACACACACATACCAGTTATATCAAGGATACCATAGCTGCAAGGCTTGTTCTTTAGAAAGCTGTCTAATACTTTGTGTGTGTATTCATTGAAAACTGACAGAAAAACAGTGTATCTTTTTCCATTATTTAACTTGATATACCTCCATTATATCTGAAATTAATTTATTAGAATAAAAGTCAGTGGAATATTTATGAGCATCACAGAATACTTCCAAGAAGAAAAATAGTGTTTCTGTTTCATTCCTAGGGAATATATCCTTAACCAGTGCCAGAAAAAACATACCATCGTGTTAGCCAAAAGGAAATTAACTGGAGAATTAAAATCCTTCCTATTACCATAATGCAATTCATTCTAACATACATAGTTTGTAAATTAATTAACAGAGATACACCATCACTTACAACACCAATCTACTTGACAAAATAACTTCTCTAGTGCTGGGCCTGTCACTGAGCCATCTCCCAGCCATCGTAATTAGCTTCCAGTCAAACGTACTAACTTCCATTCAACGGCATACTTTAGAAATGTCTGTCTCTGTGTACTTTGTGACAAGAAGCATGTTCCCATTTCTAAGGATACAAAGAAGAGCCGATAGGAAGAGGGAAAAGAGTGAAAAGAACATTATTAAAGCAGTTCAGTCAATATAGTAAACTTAAGACCTAATCTATTAGATCTCAGTCTGATCAGCACACAGGGAAAATTGCTGTCTTTTTTCCTGTGGGAACTTGCACATAGGCAACTACTGTAGAAGAGATATCTTGTCTGGTAACATCAGTTTACTGCCATCATCTAAGAAAAAAGAGATTTTCCCATATTCCCCCTGTAAGGGGATCAGTTCAGGCTACCAAGATGGTCAGAAATCTGTCCTGCATAAGCCAACTAGAAGGGAAAAAACCCAGTAACTTTTACAGTGACTTGGCTGAAGGCTGAAAGAGTTACAAGGTCAGAAATAATTTACTGTTATTTGTTGTAACAAGATTGTCCTAGATCTAGATGCTTTTTTATAATCCAAGTTTCATAATACTGCATTTACATGAAGATTTTACTCTGTCATGAATATTTCCTATCTTTGTTGCAGTTTATCACAGGATTAGCTAATAAACAGGCCTGTTTCACTCACTAAAGCTTTAGAGTGAAAACTTCACAGAACAGCTTATACGACAGAGCTGTGGTCATGAATCAGTTAGTTACTATTATAAGCAGTTTGAGAACTTATCTGAATATTTTGAGTCATATCCTGACATTTGGTGTAAGATTTGGGAGTCACACACAGATATCTATTCATATGTGATGTCACTGAAAACCCTCTGTGGTTACTGAGCAGTAATAAAAATGTTAAATAGCAAATGAACTAAGCCTAGGTAGGAAAAGAGTTGAGGCTGGTGAGCTTAAGAAAAGTGGGCTATATTTGAACACAGTAATTGCAGTTCTTCATTTTATCAGCATTAGTGAAACTCCTGCATAATAGACCAAGAACAGGTATTCAGGAACATGGCAGCAACATAGAGCGGTCCTGGAGGATTTGTTGGTATGAATTATACCACACATTTTACCTCACCTTATCTTATCTCTGACAGCTCGTGAAAGGGAGAGTCCAGGCCGAATCCCAGCACAAGTTAAAGTAGTCTTAGGATTATTTTAACTAACACCAGAGGATGGCATTCCAGTTCAGGATCCTTGCCCATAGTGTACAATAACAAACTCGGACTCTCACCCACACTCTGGAAAATTCATCTGGAAAGATTAAATTAGTGTGCTGAAGATAAAAGATATTTGGATAGAAAATCTGTTACTCTTAGTGGTAACTTAAAACCCTGTATGTTTGAAAAACTGTTTCACATCCACCGAGTCTGTTGTTGTACAGCTGTATTTGTAATAAATGTTTTTAAAGAAACGAAATGTTTTTATGTTGATGTATTCTGGCAGCCAACTTTTTTTTATTTTATCCATTTTCTGTTCAAGGCCTTACGCTTCTCCAGGCATATAATAAAAATCCTTCAAGAACTACTGAGTTATTTGGAACTATAGTATTTTTTTTCTTTAACAGAAATGCCTATACAGGTATGACATGATATCTTCGGGGTCTAAGAGGAGTTTGAAGATTTCACACATGTACAGTGCCACACTATGAAACAGTTTAAAACATCATTTTATACATGGAGAAGTACTACTAAATCAAAACAGTCATTGCATAACTAAACTTGTGAGACAGTTCACTGAAACAAGCCCAAAAACACTGGGTAGGCAACACACATACACTGGGTGATTTTGCTACTGCAGTCGGGACAGTAGTCACCTGATCATAAACCAAATTGCAGGCAGATGGAAAGTTTCTTAAAACAATTTTGCTAATAAAGCTAAAAAAAAAAAAAAAAAGCCTAAAACAAGTTTCAAGCTTGAGGCCTGATATGGCTAAATTATTTTCACAGAAACTACTACTAGCACCTGGCAAAACTAAATTGGCTGGGCCACAGTGCTATTTATGGCCTAGATGCAAGCTACAGACCCATTTCATTTTGAGAACAGAGGAGCTAACTGGATACCTTTACTCAGTTTTTAACCAATACAGTGACATCATTTGAGATACATCCCTAACTGCAGTGGACATACTCTAGACCATACCATCACAAACAGTGGTGGAATTAGTCCATTCTCAAAAAAAAAGTCAGAAGACAACCTTAGTTGCTGTGGGTCTGAGGAGCGGAGTGTAAAATGTCAGTAATAATCCTACGAGAGCATTGTATTTGGAGAGGAGGCACTGCAGAGAATGACATTCAGCTTTGGTTTTATGCATTTGAAGATCATTGCTACATTGCCATACATGTTAGGCCAGAATATTGAAGTGTCACCCTTTCCCCTCAACATGTTGGGGAGCATCCATTTGGGATCAGATTATCTTCCTCTTGTCATTAAAACTGTAGTGCTGGGAAAAACAGAGTTTGCTCGTCTAACAGTTTGTTTTGGTTTTACTTCTACAAGATATAACCAATAAGATAGCCAAAGAGACTGAGGAAGATTTCTCTCTTCTTGTCATGTCAAGCATAAAGACCAGGCAGTCATAGCAGGGATTCCCCAAGGAAGATTACTTGGGAGCAGTTGCCACTTAGTGCTGGCAATTTTTTCCTGGCCTGCTTTCACATACCACCCTTCCCTTGAGTCAGGGAATATCTACAGCAGCACAGATAAAACCCTCCCTGCAGCCTACCACATCATACTGTACTCACAGGAATTTCCCAAGGACTGGTATGTATGACCAAGCTGGAGGCAACTTGCACAAAACACATGTGGTGGCTTTCTAACCACAGCTGAGATATTGGACTCTTCATTAAATATGAAAGGTTATCAGAGCAGTACTTCCTTCACAAAAAGTTACACTGTATTTAATTAAACTTTTCTGTTTCTGTTATCAGCGGCATCTACCAGTTGCTATTCTACTCTTTGGTTGATAAGTAATATTGTTTCACTTCCACAGCATCTGATCATTTTTACTTGCATCCTTTTCAATCACCTTTAAGAGCACTACAGAAGTTTTGAAGGCTGCATGAATTCCCAGAGGTCCTATTTCATCTCAAGGTCCCCAACAGCAGTAAGCACACAGAACTGACTGGTACCTATGTCCTGGTTTCAGCTGGGATAGTTAATTTTCTTTCTAGCAGCTGGTATAGTGTTATATCTTGCATTCAGTATGAGAAGAATGTTGATAACACACTGATGTTTTCAGTTGTTGCTAAGTAGTGTTTAGACTAAGTCAAGGATTTTTCAGCTTCTCATGCCCAGCCAGCAAGAAGGCTGGAGGGGCACAAGAAACTGGGAGGGGACACAGCCAGGACAGCTGACCCAAACTGGCCAAAGGGGTATTCCATACCATGTGATGTCATGCCCAGTATATAAACGGGGGGGACTTGGCCTGGGGGGGGTCGCTGCTCGGGAACTAACTAGGCTTCAGTCGGCGAGTGGTGAGCAATTGTGTCATGCATCATTGTTTTGTATATTCCAATCCTTTGATTGTCATTTTATTATTGTTATTATTATCATTATTAGTTTCCTCCTTTCTGTTCTGTTGAACTGTTCTTATCTCAACCCACAAGTTTTACCTTTTTTCCTTCCGATTCTCTCCCCCATCCCACTGCGGGGGGTGGGGGGAGCAGGGAGTAAGTGGCTGCATGATGCTTTGCTGCTGGCTGAGTTAAACCACGACAACCTACAAATCTGCCACAGGAGTCACAATATAAGCGTAAGGTGCATTTATTGCTTTTGTAATAGGAGTCGGTCCCTGAAGCATATTCTGAGCATTTGAACCTGAAGAACATACTACAGAGATGACTGTCTGCCAGCAAAGCATCTTATGAAAAAATGAAGTATTTTAAAGCATTCGTTGTTTTCCATGTGTCTGTGATTCCAGGTACCCCCAGGCTAAAGAAAGCCTGAAAGAATAATAAGTAGGTGTCTAGATGGGATTCACTTGCATATTTGAAAAGCATGTTCAAAACAAAACTATTCCTAGCAGTGTGTTAATGTGCTACAATTTGCAGTCAATTTCTAGAGAAAGATGCCTAGCTGAAGTTTCTATTTCAGAGCTCTTCCAGTTAAGATTTCATGATGAAAAGGCTTTGTGCATATAGACAACTCATAGGCCAAGAAGAACATTCAAGAACATCCCTTTCAAAGCCTGTTCCCAGTAAAGCTACTTGAATTTACATGCTCATTTGTAAGTTGGGGAATCAGCTCGCGTTAGTATCCAATTGCCTCCACACCACTTTGTGCCTAACGTAGAGAAGGAATTGGAACTTCTTCCTGACACCTCTCCTGGTGAAGCACCCAGGATTTGAGAGTCTCTGTGGAAAGTAGGGTGTCCTCCTGGAGTAAATGCCAAGGAAAGTCCGGTTAAACTGTTGGAAGTTTCCAACATAAACTTGAATCAATATTATTTGAAATGAAAATCTGTGCACATTTCCAGACACTCACTGGTATTTTACTAGCAGATGCCAAATGGGAGATACACTGCAATCAGGAGTATGCAGAGTGACACCCAAACTCACCTAAGATTGTAATGAAGATGCAGCAATATTGTCTTCAGCACAGGCTGTGTAAGTATGCCTGTGCTTTCCTTACCACCCACTTAAACAACACAGATCCAAGATGTACCTCTCCATTGAGAGGTTAATCTGTCTGGAAGTTCTGTTGTAAAAACTTACAATACAATATGAAACAGAAGATTTTAATGAATGAAAAAAAAAAAAAGCCACAGCTCAGAAGTCTATCATTTTGACCAGAACATACAACATAACCCCAAAAACAGTGAACTAAATAGCATCACACACACCCAAAAAAAAAAAAAAAACAACACACCAAACCCAAAAAAATCAGACTATGCTTAACTTGATATCCAAATACAGTGGTTAATTGAGTCAAAACCTTTTGGAAAGAAAAGCACGCCCTTTTTTGTTCAGTAGTTACAAGGCATCAGGTGCATACTCAGATCCCTTTAAAGGCATGAAGAATGAGAGGGACTGTAACACAGAAATGCATCATGGACAATCTGTATTGGTTCTATGTGGCGAGGTTTTGGTAGCGGGGGGGGTTACAGGGGTGGCTCCTGTAAGAAGCTGCTGGAAGCTTCCCCTGTGTTCGAGAGAGAGCGAGCCTATACCAGCTGGCTCTAAGATGGACCCGCCGCTGGCCAAGGCCGAGCCAATCAGT
Source organism: Haliaeetus albicilla (assembly GCF_947461875.1). Taxonomy (NCBI): domain Eukaryota; kingdom Metazoa; phylum Chordata; class Aves; order Accipitriformes; family Accipitridae; genus Haliaeetus; species Haliaeetus albicilla. The sequence goes on along the minus strand of NC_091487.1, from coordinate 27,205,029 downwards.
GATAGTGGTAACGCCTCTGTGATAACATTTTTAAGAAGGAAAACAAAAGTTGGGATGCGGAAAACAGCCACTGGAGAGAGGAGTGAGAACATGTAAGAGAAACAAGCCTGCGGACACCAAGGTCAGTGCAGAAGGAGGGGGAGGAGATGCTCCAGGCGCCGGAGCGAAGATTCCCCTGCAGCCCGTGGTGAAGACCCTGGTGAGGCAGGCTGTCCCCCTGCAGCCCAGGGAGGTCCATGGTGGGGCAGATATCCACCTGCAGCCCGTGGAGGACCCCACGCCGGAGCAGGTGGGTTCCTGAAGGAGGCTGTGACCCCGTGGGAACCCTGCGCTGGAGCAGGTTCCTGGCAGGACCTGCGGATCTGTGGAGAGAGGAGCCCACGGAGCAGGTTTTCTGGCAGGACTTGTGACCCCGTGGGGGACCCACGCTGGAGCAGTCTGTGCCTGAAGGACTGCACACCGTGGAAAGGACCCATGCTGGAGCAGTTCGTGAAGAACTGCAGCCCGTGGGAATGGCCCACGTTGGAGAAAGTTCGTGGAGGACTGTCTCCCGTGGGTGGGACCCCACGTTGGAGCAGGGGAAGAGTGTGACGAGCCCTCGCCCTGAGGAGGTGAAGCGGCAGAAAATAACATGTGATGACCGTAAACCCCATCCCTGTCCCCCTTGTGCCGCTGGGGGGGCTTGGTGGAGAAATCCGGGAGTGAAGTTGTGCCCGGGAAGAAGGGAGGGGTGGAGGGAAGGAGTTCTGAGATTTCGTTTTATTTCTCATTTACCTTACTCTGGCTGATTTGTAATAAAAAGTGAGCTAATTTTCCCTAAGCTGAGTCTGTTTTGCCCGTGATGGTAATTAGTGAATGATCTCTCCTGTCCTTATCTCGACCCGCAAGTTTTTTGTTATATTTTTCTCTCCCCTGTCCAGCTGAGGATGCGGGAGTGATAGAACGGCTTTGGTGGGCACCTGGCGTCCAGCCAGGGTCAACCCATCACACAATCTCACACTACAGATGGTTAGTTTCAAGAATCTTTTGTAGCTCAGTTTATTACCAAAGCTAGATTTGATTCACTGTGCGAGCTGAAGGCCTTTTTTCAGAGCACAGTCCACATGGGATCAAAATGTATCACCTAAAGAAAGAGAAGCACAAACTATTCCCTGTATGTGTCCATCAGTTTGCAGGACAAGGAAGCAGACTGCCTTTGCAGAGGATATCAACATCGCCAAACAACAGGTTTTTTAATACAGCAAACACCAGTTGTCTTCTTCATTGTAAAGAAGGGAGATAATCCCTTCCCTAATCAGTTAAAGCTCTAAGCTTTCTCAGCTTGCTTTCTCAGCCTCGGATGGATCTTGTAACGTGGTTATATGTGCAGATTGTAAGGCACTACGGAATCCATTAATGAGTAAGTTGTGCCACAAAGATACTGTGAGAGGAAACATCCACACTAGGTGTTAAAAAAGTCAAGACAGCTGACAATTTGAGGGGCAAGGACTGTTTAAACCTTGCTTGAAGAAGATTTCAGCTAGGTTAAAACTCCCCAAAAAATTCTGAAACAGAAAAGGGGGCAGGGGGGCATGCAGGAGGGGACAAGAATTTCCCTAACCACTGAAGTCCAGATTTGCAGTTGGAACTTCAGAGGCTTAACATGACATTTCAGCCTGTTCTCTGGGAGATTTGCTCTAAGTGCAACAAGACTTAAAAAGTTCACTAATGCTAACCACAGGCTGTACACTGGCATGAGCAAGGAAGCACAAGTCTGAGGAGTTTCTGTGCCCAAAGAATCTTCTGTGCCTCTATCAGTGCTGCACACTGGGAACAATTACCCCATACACCCCAAACGGTGAGTTTATCCCCTAATTTGGGCTATTTCCTGGACTCACACGTATATCAACCAACTCAAGAGCTGCAGAGCATCTGTAACTCAGGATGTATAAAACACAATGGCCCATTTGGCCATTAAGCAGCCCGATACTGTAAAGAGTAGCAGAATTTTTAAAAAGTCAAATTCTAAAATTCAAGACATTTTAAGCTAACCCCTGTTCTCTGCCCACTTACTCTGTTTTCAAACTCTGTAGCTAACAAAGTGACTTTCATCTCAGCCCTTTTCGAGGTATCCTGCAATCATAAAGTTAATAAACAAAAAGACACCTAAGACAATTAGTTGCTAATGTTAAAATAGACAGTTTTCTGATTCTGAACACTGGGGCTGTTTAAACTGGCAAGCCTCCCAGCCTGCCTGGATAGATGAAGCTATTTGACTCATGTTTCCCATATATTCATGCATATTTCCTGAAGTCCACAGACCCTTTTGTTCTGTAGCTACCTCAGCCTCCCTGCTTGTTGTTGCAGTACGTCAGTTGTGAACCCATAGCTTTTGTTGTCCTCTTTGATGCTGAAGGGAAAAAAAAAAATCCATTGTACTCAAATTCTGCAGAGCCTTATGATTTTTTTCCACCTTCTTGCATGTCTACAACATGTGTATTGCACCAGTAGTCTCAGGATTTCTGTAACTTTCAGGTAGCATCTAAAGTAGACAATGAGAAAACAGGTTTGTTTTCCCACACTGATAATAAAAGATAGCATTGGTTGATCTTGCAGCTCAAGGGAAAAACAGATATCAAAAGTCTTTGTAGACTAGGACTCCTGTCTCCACATCTGCTCAGAGAAGTGTTATGAAGACCGATTACTCCATGGAGGATAAAAGGAATACCAAGTGTGATGGCATACATAGTAGGAACGCCCAGGATATGACTTGCCACTGCAAACACATGCATATGTGTGTCTTCAGCTATCTGTGTGTCCTGACAGCCTGAAGAAGAAAACAAATCCTTTTCCACATTGAAGTATACACAGTCTTCGACTACACACGCACGCACGGTTAGAGCTACAAGGACTTTGCCACACCAATCTCAGACCTGGAACTCGTTGTTCTGAGACACTCTCAATACTCATTTACATCAACAGTGCCAGGTCTCACAGGGCTGGATGAATTCTGAGTAACTGTGTTCATAGTCTTTAAGCCTGCAGACCTTTATTAGTCTCCTAGAGAAGCCAGCAGAAAGTAGCAGCATAGATTTAGGAACAGGTTTCCATATTCCTTATTTAATTTTTGATTCATTGCATATATATCTCCAATGTTTGGAGTAATCAAATGCCTGCATAGGAGGATCCAGAAGAAAGACATTCTTTCTGAGGACAAGTTAACGCTTGCAGCTCTGTCAGCGTTCCTGCTTTTTAGGAGCTTAGGCCTAAGATGCAAATAAACCAAGCATTATCTGAAGAACAGAATAATGCAGGTCAAGGACTTGGAGGATACTGTTAATTAGTTCTCAGCAGAAGCTGAGACTGATAAATCTGCTGAAAAATGAAAGTTCTTTCATAATTATCAAGTTGTTCAAGACACATACCAAGACCACCTACTCTTCAAAACTGCATCTCTATGTTACAATCAGAGAGAGGTTTGACACTGCTTTGAACAGTGCTTTCTGTCAGCACACAGATTTACACTTGACTAAATTTCTTACCAGCTGTCTCATTTTACCAGTTTTTCTGGTTCACCAAACCCCTCTCTTCATATGAAAAATGCCAGCTTTACCAAGTGGAAAAGCCAAACAGTCTTGGCAAAATTACAGTATTCTTGCGCAGACTCTCAGGTAAGTTTTCAACTAAGAATGCAGGGATAAAATAAAATATATCCTGATTTTACCAAGGAAAGGAGTAGTTGCTGCTTAACACTGTCCAACTTCAAAAGACCACAGCTTCAAAAAGGGCATTCCTCAACCATAGCAGTGTCTGTACTTGTCATTAGCTGTTAGATAGGCTATGGCACATAGCTACAATCGGGGTTCAGACTTTGTTGAGATGGACCACTAACTGTGTAAAGATAAAAAAGCTGTAATGGGATACCTTTTCAGCAACAGCAGCAACACAGTTCTGCACTGACTCTTCTTGGTTTGATAGACTACTGGAATTCTTAGTGGCAAAAGAAATAAAATGAAAGGGCTTGATATATAGCAGCAGAGTAGTACAGGAGATCCAGGCACACCGTAAGCTGAGCTGCAGCTTTACAAAAAACTTTCTGTGGTGCTACACAGCATAACATCAACATCCACAGTGGGGTAGGGTTTAGGGTACACTTGGTCAGATGTAATTACAGATCAACCGGTTCAGGAGCAATGATATTTCAAGCACAGCTATGATGCTCATTGTAGCAACCACAAAGCTAAATGCTCAGTATGCATTTTAATTTTGCCAGCTGTGTTCTTTAGTGGTACATGAAATGTTTAAATTCAAGATAAGATCACACCGGCATAAAGAGGCAGTATGGACTTAAAGTTTTTGGTTTGTTTTTTTTTTAAATGTATGAGAAGCTGACAACATATCAACTGGCAAACAGCAGTAATAGCATCCACAGTCCAAGAAGAAACAATGGAACAATTATTTGAAAACAAAGTAGAGCCTCCATCTACTGATTTTGTATCTTCAAGCTTCCTCACTTCAGATACATGACTTGATGTACCAATAGCTTTTCACTCCAGTAAGTTGTGCTTGGCTGTTGACAAACCCTCGACTTCCCAAATCCAGTAGGATTTATAGCACTTCACTACTACTCTAAATAGATCTCTTGCCATGTTTCCAAGAAAAGCCCAAAGAAACCTGCTATATATCACCATCACTATTATTATTATCCTAAGCTCTCTTTATTTGACAGGCTGCATCTCCTTCCCAGTTCCTCCACACAAGCTGATTGTTTGAAGCTTCATACCACATTTTGCTATTTGCTAAAGGCCTCTCCATGCATTTTAAATGGACAGAAGATGAAAGATGTGCTGTCTCTTACCCTTAGTAACTACTGGGGTAGTTAGGACAGGATAGGATGCCCTCGGGGAGTCTAAAACACATATTTTGAAAGAGGATAAATGCTCCCGAGCTGCCAGAGATGGTCTGAGCAGACATACAGCAAGACTGCTGACTATAGCACTTGAAAGCATATTCTTAACACCACAAGTAGCTACTATATTCTTCAGACTCATTGTCCAAAGGTGTAAAGAGAAGCCACTACTCTTAGTTTTCTTCTATTCCTGAAGTGGTCAGCTACTTAAGAAAGCTGAAGTCAACTTCACTCATCAATCTCTGAGTAATGTAAGAGTATTTGGGGTCAGTACATCTCCTGCTAGTGTCAGCAGGCACAAGATTTTGCCCTTTGTGTCACGGTCTTTTTGTTGTCCGTTTTTAGCATCACACCTATTACCAAGGATATCTTTTTCCAGAAAGCTTTTAAAAAAACTTCTTTATGCAAATAGATTACAAACCCTTCTAGTTAATTCATATGAACAGGCCATTTATTTGAGCTTGTTCTTCTCTTCTAGTATGAATATCATTGGATTTGCTAATACTAATAAAATAACTAAGTTATCATGTCATCAAAGAGAAAAGTATCTGTCTGGTTTACAATCTTTTTTAATACCCTAGGGAAAAAGAGTCTGATGAAAACATACCCATTGAAAATTATAATAGTGAGAATATTATTTTTCTATTAATGTAAGTAATTTACTATCATTTACAAAATACTATGAATGACAACCTAGCTGTTTAGCTACCAGCTTGCTTTTTTACATTTCATTTACAGTAGCTTTCACAATTTTTTTATTTCATGACTTAATGGAAAACTGTCCATGACAGATTCTTTCAGCTTAGTATACACAGTCAATAGTCTCTGAATAGATTAGGCACAAGTCATTGCTAACAGAGGAGATCAAAGGAACACACATTCAAGGTGGTTCATAGAAGTTGCCTATTAAATAGTTAATTAAGATTCAGTCTGAGAAGTCACCATGAAAAATACTTGTGTAATGTGAATAAGACAATTAAATCACAGGTTTATACACCTACCTTATGTTTATAAATGACGTAATCTTTCTTAAAAAACTTTATGTAAAGAGAACTATCTATATTGTTTCAGACTAAAAATCTCAGTTATCCACCTAAATTTTTATCCAGTTGTGCCATGAGACTGCTCACCTCAGGATATTACAGTTTGTGGACTGCAGACATTAAAAGATTCTTCTGCCTAGTGCATAATGAAACTACAGAAATCCAAAAGCCTCACTGAAGGTAGCATCCACTCTAACCTTCCACTGACTGCAGAAGAACCCAGCATAACCTTGAGAAGTTAGTATCCTGAAGGCTTTTAGTGGCAGGCATTCACTGGTCTGAAGAAAGATTTTGAAATATTTTCCTTCCCTTACCATTATTTAGAGATGAGATTATAACTCTGTCCTAACCTGAAAATAAGGTGGCATAGCAAGAGCCATATTCCCAAGAAACAACGTATCTGCAGAAATGTATTTATGGCTAGTTCTATTTAAACTGAACGTAGTCAGAGAATCAGTGGTGACCCATAATTAAGCTGAGGCACTGAACTTTTTATGCTACAGGGCAATGACTTTCCATATCAATATGTTGAATTGGATGGCTTGCAACCTTTCAACTAGGTCACAGGAGTACACAGAAAGGACAATTCTCTTAAGGTGCCAGACTAGCATTCAGGAGATGAGAACACCATGTCTGGTGATGCCATGATTTGATACAGACTCTTGGTTAAGCCTGTTAACCTCTCAGCATCACTATTTATAAAAGAAGGATAACACTTCCTAGAGTCAGAAGAAAGTTGCAACACATCAATCAATATTTGTAATATCTTCAAATATTGACATTTTCTTTATTTTCTGTTCACTATCCACCTAGACCATAACTGGAAGCTGTAATCTCACTACTTCTTTCAGCTGGGTGTTGAACCAGTGAGACAGCTCAGAAGTCTCCTCTTTGTCTTTCTAGCATCATTTGGTGACTAAGACAGAAATTCTTAAAGCACTATTAACTAAGCGGCATTTGCAAGTGAAAACACAACAGCAAATACAGAAGTACCAAGCCATAACAGCACCTAATCTCCTACTTTAGGTATCTATTCTCCCTGTCCTTTTGCTAATCTTACTGTCCTGTAACTTCATTTAACTCAAAAGGATTCCTTAGGTGAAGATGGTGACAGTGCAAAAAATCTAGCACTTGGTCTCGTGCAAAAAGTTGTTTCCATGAGCACTCAGCTGGGCAGAAAGCAGTAGAAACTACTCAGAAAACAACTATAGTTTTTCCTAATATCTCTACCCTTTCATGATTTTATTTAGCTTCACCTAAACTTATGGCTTTTGCTGTCCAAGCACGGGATTACTGCATTACAAAAATGACTAGGCTACTGCCATTTTGTACAACCTATTGTGAAAAATTAAATGTAAATTAAGCCTTTATATAGTCAGCTTTTATCCTAACCAAATTCAGGGGTTTTTTTTCCTTCTGCAACAGCTTTTATTACATAAAATAACAGTGCAATAACAACGACACATTAACAAAGGTTTGTGATAGGTTTTAGCACATGTATTTACTGGAAAGAAAAAAAAAAAGACAAGACTGATGCAACACAGAAGGCAACATTGTAAGCCCTAGTGTTCTCTTGTTTAAGCATATAAAATACTTCTACCTACAAGCAGGTAAAGGAATTGATTTAATAAATATGTCATACACATTTTAAAGATTTAGTCTGTTTCAACTCATAGTGGTAAAACTAAAGAAAAGAAACAAACAAAAAAATCCATCCCTTGAGCAGTTATTCCAGTGTGAAAGTGCTCTACAACATTCTACAACTAGAATCTGGACAGAAAAACCCATTTCATTAAAAAAAGAAAATCAGTACAAGGACACATTTGAAGTTAGCATTTACTCCCTACTAAAGCAAAAACTGGGTCATTAGAGCATTAACAGATCCCCAATGACAGTATAGTACCCTTGGTTATTTAGCTAGTCTTAATTAAAGGAATAGCATGGCTCCCTAAATCAGAAACTCTATTCAAAGTTCCTCCTCCAACAAAGAACATTCACTAGCACTTTCTCCCAGGATATTTCTGACCAACTTATGACTACATCCTATACTGCAGGGCTGTAGTCCTTTAACCATTTCAGTAAAGCACTATACCACCACAACAAATAAATATCCAGATTAAGCCCAGAGACTACAATACCAATCTACTAAGATATTCAGTATCTACAAGCCAGAGTTCTCAATATAACAGACTTTGACCTGTTAGGAAATAACTCAAACTCACATACACTTTTTCCAGCTCTTCCTGAAAAAAACAGTTTCACATCTTGTCAGATTACAAAACCAAGTCTGCTGCCTGCTTTGCCCAATGCAAGTTTGCAGAATTCTGCTGAAAATTTACCTGCACAGTACTGCCCAACAAAGCCCATGATGTCTCCGAAGGCTTTCCAGCTACAGCTGCCTCTGGTGCTCACACACCTGGAAAAACAAAGGAAATAATGCTTCACTGCATGGACCATGTGGCCCCAATTACTTGAACTGCTTGAAGAAAGGGAATCAAGGAGCAATCTACCACTTGTCCTGACCCATCTGTATCCAAGACCTTGTGGGTTTTCAATTACTTCTATCTTCTACCATGTAAAAGTGTGGAGGCAACATATCATTTACCTCTATTACTTTTTTTGACCATTTCTATTTCCAGCTCATAGCCTGCTTAGAGTAGTAGCTCTAGGCAGGCAAGAGGTCTGTAATCCTAGATGCTTTTTTTTTTTTTTTTGTAAGTGTTGTACCATTTATTTCAAAAGCATCTTAATTCCTGTAATTTATGACTGGTGAAAAACATAGATAATGACAATTCGGACCTCCATGGGATGACTCTGCTTTTTATTTAATTTAAAGAAAAGTCAGGTCAGGCTATGTTCCCAAAGCCATATACTCAATATACAAGGAAACAGATGGTTTTGATTTTAATCAGCACTGCACTTCAAACATGCTGTCACCTAATCCCATTTGAGTATGTAGTCACACTGAGTAAGAGAGCCACGCTTAAGGAAGAGCAATGCTGCACGGAAATCTTCTGTACTGCTTCAGGCCATGGTTTTGAGGTATTTTACAGTAGTACAAAAACTACAAAGTTAAACTATCGGTACTTTAGAAAGCATGAAATTCTCTCCAAATTACTTACTTCCTTCTCGGGTTATAGGATAATGTCCACCACTGCCCTTACTTCCACCAAATAACAAGTCAAGTGCTCTTTTCTGAGCTCTGTAATAAAAAAATCACAGTGAAGAGCAGAGCCGGGTTCTGCCCAGTGCTCAGGTGAGTAATGGTGGTGTCAGCATGAGAGCGGCACCATATGCAGACCTTGCAGACGTGCTTTCTAACCTCCTCCTTGCTGTAAAGCCACAGGGCAGCTTTAAATAAAACCTTCTTTCAAGTCCTGCTGGTACATTTAGGGGAGTCTGGATTCACCAGAAATGTACAGCCATCCTGCATTTCCTCACGTATTTGACATTCATCGTGTCACCACACATGTGGCACCTGAAGCCCAGGCAGACTCTGGTAACGGCACTTCAGGGAGAAAATGGCTGCGCCAGCACCTTACCAGTGAGCAACCCCCCTGTACCTGGAGATGTCCTCCTACAGTAAACAGGGGACCTGGCATTTAGCCCATGGCATGGCACCACAACAGCTTTCCAACAGGGAGGACATTTTTCTGTTTTCACAAAAAAAAAAAAAAATCCACAGCGGAGCTGAGGACTCGGCCTCAGAGCAGGAGAAGGAGCCAGAGCACGTCAGACATATCCACGGCAGGGTGTGCTGCGGGACTGGGATTTCCTGCGTTTTGTGAGGGACTGAAGAAACCAAATACCTCTGTTTCTGCCAGGATGCCCCAACAAAAGTTTCCTCCACCTGAAACTGAAGCTAGAGCAGCCAGGCCCGTGCCTCCCTCACGCGGGGGAGGAGGGCGGGTGCACAGCCAGACCACGCACGGGGCAGGCAGCACGGGCCGGCCTGGGGAGGAACACGGGGGACGGGGCTGGGGCGCGGGCGAGGGGGGCGAAGGCTGGAGGGCGGCAGCTGCAGGACCGGTGTCTCAGAAGGGGCCTGCACGCAGGGACGTTGGTGCACAAAGGCCTGAGCTGGGAGACCAAGCATGGCAGCCGTGAGCACGGCAAGCTGGTTGCAGTGACCACGGCCAGATGCTGGTGAACAAAATCCTCGGACAGCCCCGCTGCTCGCTCCAGCTAGCAGGCAGGCCAGTAGCAAATGGCAGGGTTTCTAAAATTTACAATCCTTTTTTTTTTTTTTAATTAAAAACACATTAAATCTCCAGTTGTCTGGCACTGAAGTTGCCCTTACTTGATGCAGAAAAATTCTTGCAATTGCCTTGAAATATCCATTCACCATAAGCTTGCAGAAGGCTTGCCCTCTCTGGCAAATGAAGCTTTACTACAGAACAACAACATATAAACAGCTTGATTTCAAAGAGAGCTCTTGATGCGATAAAATAAACAGAAATGAGGTATTATGCAAAGCAAATGTCTTACTGCCTGTTCCCATAGCCCTGTTGGTTGTTCACAGCTCACTCCCTCTAACAGATGTTTCATGCTGTATGTCAAGCCTGAGCCTTTACATCTGCAGCCACAGTTCATGAAATCAACTAATTCAATCACACGGTGAGATCTGCTGCTTCATGGCTGCAGCAACTTCTGCAGTCTAACCTTTGTGTGCAATAGCTGCTTGGGAAGTGAAATCGAATCCTCCCCTCACCGAAGTCAACATTGGATGATGCTACAGTAGAAGGTACTTTTATCTTGCCTTGTTTTGTTTTTTTTTATTATTTTTATTACATCATTTTCTCTGTTTTGAATGATCCCTTAAAAAAAAAAAAACAACAAAGAAAGACTAGCAAGCAACTTTCCAATCTATTTCCCATCCCCAAAGAACCGAGTCAACATATTCTTACTATTAGCAAAGAATCTGAAAATGCACTCAGTGATCACAAGTTGCCACTATTGCATTGTTCATATCCATTTTTTCCTTCAGTAAAAACCAAATCTTTTTTCACTGCTGAGACCACTCTCCCCATTCCTCTTATGGTATGGAACGAGTCTTGCCTTCATACTACTCTAGCATGCAGACCTTCAGTGACTCCTTTTCCCCCCAAAAAATTCTTCCACTTTGACATAAGAACTTCACAAGGTCTCTAAAGTCCTCACATATATAAAACTTCCTACCAGAATGAAGTTCTTGTGACCTGAGCCTTCCAAGCTGACAAAAGGCACTCTGAGATTTGTGGAACAAAGACTTCTCAATTAGTGTACCTTGAGTATTGTGTTCAAAGATAAAAGTGTTGTTTTATCAAAAGCTGAGTCCACCAAAAGTCATGCCCTTATGCAATATGCATGTACAATAAACACATTCCATAGTGTATGATATTACAGACTTAGAAAAATTACAAGTATACATACATTAGTGATCTGAATAAAGACAGGTCAGCTGGATCTGAGCTACATTTGCTTCTTGCAAAGGTTACAAGTGAATGTCGCCTTAACTACATCTGCATCGCATTAAGGCAAAACTCCAAATTACTGAAGGAAGAAAGAGGGGAATCATTCAGGTTTAAAGTGGTTCCTGAAGGGCAGGATTGTCATAAAAACTGGGTTGCAAGATCTACAAGTTGGCCAATGGCAGAACTTAGTCTAAAAATAATAAAAAGATGGATCTACCAACAAAACACCCTCTAATTCTAATTAAAGGCTGGGTTGATTTTCTATACAACCAGAAATTTCAGCAGAAGGCCCAAGTGGCAAAGCAAGGAGCTGTTAATGAATTAAAAGGCAAAAAAAAGGAAACATACAAGAAGCAGAAACAACGACAGGCAACAAAGGAGTAGTATAAAAACATTGCTTAGGCAATTCGAGATGGTATCGGGAAAGACAGAGCCCAGCTGGAGCTCAAGCTGCTGAGGGGCATAAGGGGTAAAAGGAAAAGAATTCTGTAAGCTTGCTAGTAGCAAACTGAGGTTCAAAGGAAATGTGAAGCTGTTGTCGAAAGGGGGAGACAACCTGGTGGTAGGCAATATAGTGAAGGCTGAAATACTCAGTGATTTTTTTGCCTCAGTCTTCAAAAAGTTCCCAGACCTCCATACACACCTGCACAGTTTGAGAAAGGAGGAAATGCAAAGGTAGGAGGGTTAAGGACTATTTAGAGAAACTGGTTATATTCATGTCTACAGGGATAGATGGGACCCACAGAAGGATGGTGAAAAAGCTGGGTGATGGGATTGTGAAGCCATATCATCCTCAGAACATGTGATGATCCAGGGAGGTCCATGGAAAGGGGCTAAATGTTACAGTCATCTTTAAGAAGGGTGCAGAGGAAGATCTAAGGAACTAAATGCTGACCAGCTTCAACTCAGTCCCTAGAAGGACCATGCAGCACATCTCCTTAGGATCCATTTCCAAAAAAAAAAAAAAGGAAAAGAAGGCAGTGAGGAAAAGTGTGGATTTACAAAGGGCAGATCAGCCCTGACCAATCTGATTGCTTTCTCTAATGAAATGACTTGCTATGTGGACATGGGAGGAGCAGTGAATATGATATACAGCCCTCAATGACTCCACACACCAAAGCCACCAGTTTTTTGTAAAATCATTGTAAAAACTTCTCCCACAATACCTACAAATCACAAGTACCTTTCCTCAGCTGCAGAGACACCTGTGGCTGCTCCAGCCTTCCAAGATCATTTATTTGCTGCTCTTTCTTGACATTTTGGAGAATCTCCTTGCTCAGGTTTGCCTGTTTTAGCTGTTTCATGTCATGGAACAGCTGCCAGCTGAGTATTCTGCAGAGCTGCTTAACTCAATTTGTACACCACCTAGGACAGTGATTATGTGCGATGATCCTCTTGTTCTCTGGACTAATAATTCCTTGTATATTCCATGGGGTTTTTTTCTGAATTAGTAAATGAACCCGGAGTTATCAGAAGCATTCATTCAATGCTAAAAATCCTAACTTAACAAATTTTCTTCTGGATATTTTACACCTCCAAGATAATTGTCGTCTTACATTAGTTCCAGCTGCGTGAATGTTTTGGACAAGTCTTTGGCCAGACACATATATACAACACATCTCATTTCCTTTAGTCAATCACATCCTGCTTTGCTCTTTTTACAGATGAAAAAGAAAAAAAAGCATGCAAATCAGTGCCCATGTATTTAGTTTCTGCTTATTTTGTATTCTTTTCAGAAGATGAAGATCAAAAGATGATCATTCTGCTGAATTCCCTCTCTTGTGTTTATTTGTGCACATTCTATCTTACAAGTTCACCTTTTTAAAAGAAGATGCTTTGTTACACTTAGGGGAGTTTCATCTTATTCCATTAAAATATTTTAAATCAGTTCTTTGTAGCTCTTCTTTCTAGATTATTTCTTAAAACATCAAAAATGCTTCTGACAGGTTGTTGACTTTAGAAGGAAAGAAAATATTGCTGTGTTTTTCTAAGTGAAGGTGAATTTAAGTCAAATTCTACACTAATTGGGCCCACATTTATACAGATGTAAAAGAGGGATAATCAAAGACACCTGATTACACCAGTAACCAGCATAATTGAAACCAGAATCAGGACAGAAGCCTCATGCATCTACTGCCCTCTCGAGGTTTGCCAAAGGTAATGCCAACAATTAAAATACTCCCTCTTGCTGGGAAGCTGCGAATCCATATTATTTTCTCTGTAGCTGGCCTACTCCTGCAATCCTACAAAACCATGGAATTGCAGCCAAAGCGTGGCAGGGCTTACCTGTTAACATTAAGTCCTGATATTCGTCTCAGAAGAGAACATCTTCCTTTAACCAAAGCTCTGATCCAGCAGGGCATTAGCACGCACATTTGATCCACACACAGCAAAGTAACCACTTATTCCATTGGGATCAAATTTGCAAAAGCAAATTATTCCACTTCTTTATGAGATTGGAGGAAGAAACTGTAAAAGTATTCTTTGCTTCTTGTAAGGATATGGAAACTGTCAATTGCAATGTGCAACACAGTATTTCAAATAATACATATTTTTAATATATATTTCCATCAGCAAATAAGACAGTTGTGTCCAAGATTAACATGTTGCAGAAATCTGACTACAACAGATGTCCTTTTTATTCTGTTCAGCTTAATTCTAAGTTATTTTGGGCCCTGCTTAGAGTGGCATTACATCATACATTACCAAATATACCATCACAAAAAATAAATCTAAACTTATTTATACACATTGCTTAACTAGGACAAAGGATGTTTTTCATTCAGATGCAACTGACCTACTCTGAGGACCTGTTACTTCATGGATTGCAGATATTTACACACAGGGAGCAATTTAATTTTTGTTTAATCTGCATTCAGTCTACTGATGAAGATGGATTTAGCCCTTGAAAGTGTCCTGCCCACATGTTATCTTTTCAGTTAAAATCATCTCTCAGGAAATATCCTCTACGTGTTTATACACGTGGTTTTGCACAGTGCCACAAAGACAGGGACTGACACGGGGAGCAGAGTGCCCTCAGTCCATCTCCTGCAGTTTATGGGACTATTTCCATTTGGGCTACAATTCTGCTGGATAACAAGTAGCCTGTGCAAGGACCTGTCTTTAAATTTGTAGATTTTCAACTCCTTTTTAAGTCAAAAAAAGCCATCTAGACAAGGTCCTGGGCAACCAGCTCTAGGTGGCCCTGCTTGAACAGACGGATTGGACAAGATGACCTCCAGAGGTCCCTTCCAACCTTCAAGCTTTCTGTGATTCTGTGAAAAGTAACATATACAGTAACGGGACTCTCTATCCTGCAGTCTTGGTAGATCACATGCAATTATGAAATCCGTCTCATTTTCTGCAGTTATCTATCAGGGTTGTATTCTTGCTTTCTCAAGGAAAATTCATTCATATCCCTTAGGCAGAAAGAGGTATTAGGTTATTAAGTCACTTAAACAATCACTTCAGTTTGGAAGGCGCAGCCATCAGTTTGTGCATCTGTGCTCAAAAGCATCCTGTCAACATGTGACTAACACATCTGATAAGTACAAAGAAAAGCCATTACAGTTATTGCCAAAGGAAAGGAAGTAATAACAGAACATTTATGAGCTAAAATTTCAGCACAACCATCTTTTCCATTTTAGTAAGCCAAATTATAAAAATAGCAATCACAGTGTACTTGGCTCGATTTACCTTTGATGGGCCAAAAATCAGAAAATAGAATTGAGTAAAGATCTGTTTGCCTTGAACATACTGGATAACCTATTCTGCAAAGGCTGCAGTAGTCTGCTGTTCCACCGATCCATTGCACAGCTTTGCTTCTGGGGCATTTTTGCCTTCCTTGGGAACAGCCACTAACCACCACTTGCTCTAGGATGCCAAACTGGTGCTCATAATCAAATGAAAGCTCCAGGGTGTCTTGCTAGTATTTGGGGTTAAGTTAGCTTCCTGTTTGGAAGCTGGCAAGGATTTTTCTGCTCCGATTAGATTGGCAGGGCTTACCAATGTACTGCATTTCACCAGGCCAATTTCCTCCCATCACCTGGTGTCGTGGTTTAACTCCAGCCGGCAACTAAGCACCACACAGCCACTCGCTCGCTTCCCCCCAGTGGGATGGGGAAGAGAATTGGAAGGGTAAAAGTGAGTAAACTCATGGGTTGAGATAAATACAGTTTAACAGGCAAAGCAAAAGCCACATGCAGAAGCAAAGCAAACTAAAGAATTCGTTCAGCACTTCCCATCAGCCTGCAGGTGTTCAGCCATCTCCAGGGCTCCATCACGTATAAAGGTTACTTGGGAAGACAAAACACTGTAACTAGGAACATCACCCCCCTTCTTCCCCCAGCTTTATATGCTGAGCATGACATCATATGGTCTGGAATAGCCCTTGGGTCAGCTGGGGTCAGGCTGTCCCGGCTGTGTCCCCTCCCAACATCTTGTGCACCCCCAGCCTGCTCACTCGTGGGGTGCGGTGAGGAGCAGAAAAGGTCTTGACTCTGTGTAAGCACAGCTCAACAATAACTAAAACATCCCTGAATTATTAACACTGATTTCAGCACAAATCCAAAACATAGCCCCATGCTAGCTACTATGAAGAAAATTAACTCTATCCCAGCCAAAACCAGCACACCTGGGCATTGCACGCAAATTTCATCTTGGGTTTTCATGAGAAAAGTATTAGTTCTGCAATAGATGTTAAAATATCTCCTGTGGCTGACAGCTCATTCACAGAGGAAACGGCACAAAGTAGACCCACCAGAGCAAAGTGTCTGTTACCCAAATGCAGTTGTGGGGCATTAGCTCTGTTGGCAATCTCTCTTTTCCAGACCTGTCTTTACTCCAGTGAAAAAACACTGTATCTTCTGCAAACAGTTTTAGCTTCAGTCTGTGATAAAATCCTCATTTTCTAAAGGACAAAACATATATTCTGTTAAGTTCTGTAACAAGTTAGCTCTCTCGTTTTCTGCTTTTACAGGGATAAAAATGGAGTACAAGTCCATTGTTTGGTTCAGTGCCATCATTTAAAGGGTGTCATTTCCATTTACCTTCTCCTCCTGCAGGGGAGTGGGAACAAGTCTGAAATGAGAAGTTATATCTTCTCATGCTGTAGGACTGCTCATGTCACAGTGCTAGATCCATGCGGGCTATTTTTACCCCTCAGTGCAGTGTGTAAATACCTAGTGTGGGAGGATAGACTACAGCAACTTGCATGGGAGGGTCACATTTTGATCCTAACTACACTGGCAGCATTGCTTGAAACCATGAGCTCCTCAGCAGCTAATAGTCCCAGCTTGGCCCTTTGACTGCCGGCCTGGCTGGCTGTCAGTGCCTCTCCATACAGCCTGTCTTTCACATCTGCTCTTGGACAAACAGGAGGGGGACTCAGCAGCTGGGCTTCCATGCAGACAGCGACTGTGGCAGCAAGAGATCTGAGGGTCATTCATGGCTCTTTTAGCTGTTTCATGGCACACCAGAAAAACGCAGCAAGTAGTATTTTGCCCACCTATAAAGTTCCTGTGTGTTTTCTGGAAAAATTCAATACGAGTCCTTCTAAAAAGCAGTGCTAACAAAAATACACTTGCTCCAGGATGAATAAAGATCAGCAGTGCTACAAACCACTTATAACTCTACTTCATTAGCCAGGTGTGACATGTCGGCAGATTAGGATAGCTCAATTTAAACTGTTCACGTTTCAATTAGTAATTCGAGCCATCCTGTAATGCTGACATATCTAGCAGGAAAAAAAAAGGAAAAAAACCAAATCCCTTTCCTGTGGTAGCACTCTCTTCAGATTATACAGGATAGGGTCTTAAAAGGTTCACATCAATTCAGAGCCAAGGCTCAACCATGTTGAAACAGTGAAATAGGTACCAGCCCCCTGTATGCAGCTGAAAAGGAGCTCACAGTTGAATCCTAGAAATGTAACCTCCTCTTCTTTGGTACTTCATTAATTACATGAGCTACTTCATACCAATCTAGTGTCACCTAAACTTTTCACGGTCTCCACCTAGCTTCGATTTTTCACACATGGCTATGCTCCCTTGCTGAACTTTTATAAATAACCTATAAAAGCCATACAGTTTCACATGCTATCTGTAGACTACGAACTGTGGCCCATGAGTTACTGGCACCTCTCCTGGGGTTGAAAGGTTGGCAACCGCACAGAGGTGAGTTCTAACCTAGAAGGAAGTGCATGTTCAGGCACCTCAGAGGCCATTCCACGTTATTTTGACCCCACTTCAACAACCATTATGGTTCCAAGTTACTCTGATAGCATAATTTATATGCATGCTTTGAAAGTGGCTAATCCCTTGAGCGGTTGTCTGTTCCTAACATTAGGGAAAAGAGGAGAAAATTACAGGGCTGACATGCCTGGGCTTTGTGAGACACCTTTTTCTAATAAGGTATATTAGTCTTTGGCCATTCTCTAGCCAGAGAAACACCCCCTGAATGTGCACAGTTCCAATGCATTAAGCTGAGTGCAGACCATGACACAACACATGTAGTTCTCCCTGAGAAAGACAAAGGACAGCCTATTGCTTGTTCCACACACATTAGCTTCCAAGCAAACTCTTACCCCACTTCATGGCAAGTATACCGCACAGCTGGTTACCTCCAGGCAGTCATGGAAGAGGATGGAAAGACACACATGATGGACAATCTGCAGGTGTTGGAAAGCCTCTATTGTTAAGGTATGCAGTGATTATTTCGCTTCATTTTTGCCAAAAATCAATTTATGGACATTGATTTAATTGTTTGTCTTTTAGCATTGCAGTCCTTTCTTTGGACAAAACCTTACACTATTAGGCACAGTCTGCTATTTTAAACAAGATTTTACACTGAATTCAGAGCAGAGCAACAGCTTCATTAATTTTTCCATCTGTTCTGTTCAGGCTTGTTGGTTTTCATGTAACATTTAACTTTTGTAAGAACCCAAAATGCAAAAGCTAAACTGAGCTCAATTCTATTGTGCTTCACAATCTGACAGGGGGATAATATAGTTGTTTGCCTCAGATTTGGTAGAAGAACAGGATAGCCTCCTGGTCACTGTTCATCAACTATAATTTTTAACTGAGGAAAAGAGGAAATATTGGGAAAAGCAATTTTCCAAACACGCCACTGTGTGTTGGAGGCAGTCATGAGACCACTCATCAGTGTCATAGTCTCACAGATCAAGCTATGAGGTTCTAGGAATTTGACAGTGTTTCTATTTCTAGGCAAATCCACGTGCCTTTAATCAATTTAACTTCAACTTTTGGTTGAGCTTGTTAAATCTGCGTCTAAAGCTGGTACCTTGTGAGTTATCCCATCCAAGCAGCAGATGACAGTCTAAACTTAACAATCCACTACCTTTTCCCAAGTAAGAGGAAAGTAAATTATTGACAGTATTAAAAAAAAAAAAACAAAAAAACAAAAAAAAACCCAAAAAGATGAAGTAAACAGAGTAGCTAAAAAAAATCCTCAACTCTCAAAAAAAGGAGATCCTGAAGCTGTAATGTAACATGGATTCAACTACTGTAAAGTACTTCCAAAGGTTCTTAACATACCACCTGTGGCAGTCCCAGACCTGCAAAGTGGGGGGAGGAGAGGCCAAGCCAGGGCATTTACCACAGCAGCTCACAGTCAGCAAGAAACCAAACAGCAAAGGCTTGCTGTCTCACCAGTGAAAGAGCAAAGCACTATCGGGACACTCTGACCTTCTTTCCAGCATACTTACATCTCTGTGTGGACGGCAAGGAGTCTGGTTTTGAGGTGCAGTCAAACTTAAGAGCTTTGAGGTTTTTGTATGTATAAATATGGAACCATCATCCACATTTTGGTTGATGGCCTCTATTACTCTAAATAGCTCATTCCAGAATAAGAGCTTAAACACCATTTCTTTTCCTGTATGAAGGGCAGCTCTCACGCTTACAAGGTCCAGCAAACTTTCACCTAATCTTTAATATGCTAGCAGCAAGAGCTTTGTGTTGTGGGCTGGTCTAAACACATAGATGCCGTGTGCGCATAATAAATGGACAGGACTGTAAGTACAGGACTTAAGGCAATGAAAAGATAAGAAAAATTTAGATGCTTGTGTAGCCCATAAAGCCTAGAAAGCTGTCCAGAGAAAAAGGCAGCAGGCTAGAAATAAGCACCTTATAGATCAAGTACTATGCAAGGACTGCCAATCACAATGTGCTTTTCTGTACGATGTCCAAACACCAGCAACAAGAGTATCTAAGATCATAAACAGCTGTTACATTGCCATGAGTCTCCATCTGATTTCATGATCCTGGCAAAACAGTAACTTCAGAGTCACCTACGTTGCTCTCCAAGACAAATGTACTTCCCAGATGGCAATGCTTCAGGCACGTATGTGTCCAGTCAGGAAATTTATATCGAGAACAGATTTTGTTAATTAAATTTAACCTGACTGCTTGCTCCCCTACCTCTGACTGACCATGGATAATTTTCAGTCTTTAACTTCCCAGTCCTTAACAGAACAGCCAGCAATGGTTTTATCCCTTGTCCTGCAGAAGGCTACTTCTTCCAAGTCTAAGGCCTTGTGTTTTTCACAAGGAGATCTGACCAGCTCTTCCTCCAATTTCCAATCTGTGTTCAGGCAAGACCAAATATTTAAAGAAATCATTGCAAAGCCTGCTATCGTAGTTAAATAGGTCAACCCTTGTGATAAGACGCCTGTGTCTCATGGATATTGCACAGATTGGTAGCATCTCTTCACCAAGAAACCTAGTAATACAGATGCTAGCAAGGACAGCAAATAGCAGCAATTTATCTTTTTTAAACCACTTTCTCCTGTAGCACAACCCTACAACATATTATTTTGATTTTAAAGGTTGATCCATTCTCAGTTGTAACAAACAGCTTACTTCCCCTGGTGTAGCTCATCTGACTGATGTAAATGTGCAAGACATATTAGATCAAGCAGATGAATGACATGTTAACGAGTTACCAGGACTGGATGGCCTTCACCCAGGAGTTCTGAAGACAGTGAGACATCGAAGGGCAGAGGTGCCAGTGAACGTGTGTAACTATCATTACAGACAGTCACTGTGCCAGATGACTGGCAGACTGCTGCCCATGTCACTCGTCCACAAAAAGGGCTGTTGAGGGAATCCTGCAAGTTACAGAGTGGTAAGTCTGATCTCTATCCCTGGTAAGATGGTAGAGGCTGTAATGAAGAGCAAGACTTATGAGCCTATGGATAGACATGGGCTTTTGGGAAAGAGTCAGCATGCTTCCTATGAAGGAAAATCCTGTCTCACTAACCACTCAGAGTCTTTGGAAGACGTGACTAAGTAGGAGGATAAAGGTAATACATCAGACATACTTGAATTTTCAAAAAGTCTTTGACAATGTTAAATACTTGAAGTTACAAAAGAAGCTAATGTTGCCGACAAATTGGATAAAAGAACCTATTACAAGGTGAAAGCTGGCTAAAGGGCAGAAAGGAAAACACAAAAAAACCCATCCATTATCATGACTTGGTGATGAACTGATTTATTAGTCAAACGGTATTTAACTGCCAAATAAATTGGACATATTTAGTGTTACGAGAAAAAAATTTTAAGCTCTTTATTAGCTAAAACAAAAAAAAGTTAAGAGGGCTACTAAGTTTTATCTCCTAAACTGCCACTAGTGTAAACAGTTCAGTATCTCTGCAAGTTAAACAAGGTTGATATGAATTATTACATGAATAAAAGTGGTGAAGTTATTCTAAATTTTATCATTACTTTTATTTCCACAGTTCAAGCATCAACAGAAACCAGCACAATAAATACAGAAAATCAGAGAAAAACATGTATTTTATTTGTATTGAGGCAAAAAGAGCTCATCTCATTTAGATCAAAGAAATGGAGACAAGTTTTTAGAATTTACAGAAAACAGAAAAAACCCTCTTGCTTATCACACCAGTATATGATTGAATTTCATAAGTCAAAACTCTCTCTCTTCCTTTAGACTTGGCACAATTTTTTATTGCCCACTACCACACTTCACATCTTTATTTGTCAAAGTGTCATATTACCTATGTAAACATCTGTTTTATGTGTAAACTTCAACAAGTAGATGGGAAAGCCTATTAATTTATCCACCCCAAAAAAATCAAGCATGAACTAAATATCAAATTAATTACATCATATTCTATATAATACTGTTTCAACAAGAACTATAGCCTGTTGAATTCGTAACAAAAAGGATGCAGAAACAAAAAGCAGATGTGCAGTGTCATGCATTAGTGTAGTAACATAAGGCAATAATAAAAAAAGGTAAATTTTTTTTTTTTTAAAGTATACTCGCCAAGACAAAAATCAAGGCTGTACTCTTAGTTCATTTTGGTAGTGTAGGATTTCTTCTTAGCTGGAGCTAAAAGTGTTAACTTTTGAGCATATCCATCTGTTACTGTGTTTGATAATAGATACTTTTGTCAAAAATACAACATGTGGATTTAACTTTTGTGCAATAACAGACTTTTTACTTTTTCAGTTCAATTTTTTTATGTGGAAATAAAGAAAAACTCTGTTCCCAAAGAATCAAGTAGGGTAAGTGGGAAGAAATATTTAAAATTAAATACTCCCAAAATGAACAATACATGAACAATAGTATCTCTGCAGGAAAGCAAAGTTCGGCAGCCTAAGTCAAAAGACTGAGTTAACACTGTTTTTATATGCTTTTTGCTGCTTCTTTGTTCACTTCATGCTCAAATTGAGTAAG
This sequence comes from Haliaeetus albicilla, assembly GCF_947461875.1. Taxonomy (NCBI): domain Eukaryota; kingdom Metazoa; phylum Chordata; class Aves; order Accipitriformes; family Accipitridae; genus Haliaeetus; species Haliaeetus albicilla. The sequence continues at coordinate 27,182,929 of NC_091487.1, read as the reverse complement.
CAAAACTAGTCACATGGCAGTCTGGAAAGCCCGACATCAGCAAAGATTTCCTTTATTGTTCAATGTGCCTTTGTAGTGCAGAGCAGAATCAACCTCAACCATTTAAAAAGGAAACTGAAATCACATCTCAAAGTTGTTATAAATGATCTCAAAGTAATTATAGTATCACAGTAATCAAAATGACTGTTCTTTTTCCTCTAATTATAACTTAATTTAATCTACTACCTGTCATTTTTACAAACTGCAGTTCACATTAAAACATTTGCTGATAACAAAAGCTTTTCTTTGAAAACAACACTGCTTTACATCTAGTCAGGCAGCTTGTGCATATCAGAGCATTCTGTCAAAAGAGACATGGACAAGGGTAAAGGAGAAAACGCTGAAATACGGCTACAGCTTATCTGTGCCTTTAATACACTGCAGAATCTCAGGCAGCACTAGAGACAGCAAGTTTCTTCAGATGATCCATAAATACTTGCAAGCTGACATCATCAGTAAGAATGGGTGCTCCAGACTCCTATAAAATAAAAGGAAACAAGGAGAATTGATTATACTTGTGGTGAAGAAAAAGCATTTTAAGGCACAATACATTCCATTAAATAAACACTTTATAAATTCAGAAAGACTTTAGAAGCGTACCATTGCTGAAATCCTTACAAAAAACAGACTATAAATTTACATAGATTTTCATACATTTACATAAATCCAGGCATAAACCACAACTACACTCTTTTCCATATTAATGCACATAGCAATGAGCTGCAGTATAGCAAGATATTTACACCAACCATACAAAACTCAGTTTTTGACAGCTGCCCAATACTAACTTACAAATTTTTAAAAGTAAATAAAACTTCCATGCCACAGTTCCTGTATCACTCCTACATCAGTGGACCAGACAAAGGTGAGAAAAACAGAAACATGCAAGTGATGCAACTAACAAATCAGTATCTGTCAGTGAAGCTCAGATATATCAAAATGGTGAAAGGAGGAAACAAATCCACTAAGGGTCTGATTTGACACTGAGTGAAGGTCAACTAGCTTTCTCAAGGAAAGCTGGGCCAATTCTCTCGTACAGCTCTGTGCCACCTCAGACAAACACCAAAAACAACATCTGAAGGTCATGCCACTGCAAAATCCGATCACAAAAGACTAAAAAAAAAAAAAACCTTTTGGGTGGATTTTTGCAATTTACTTATTGACCTCAGAAGTAATTTTCAGAAATCCAAGAAGTTCAAAATGGCCATCTTTCAATTACTATTTTTAAACACTTTACAGTCTAAATAAAACAGCAGTTGGCAACTCTACAAATGTTACATAGTAACTCTCAAGTCCTTTGAAACCAATCTGCCATTACTTCCATTTACTGATGTAGGAAGAATTCCTATAAATCTCAACAATTCAACCTTTTCAAAGGTACTAAGCACCCATATTTCCAAATGAAATCAGAGCTGCCTAAACTCCTACAAAATCCTCCAAAACACAGACCTGAAAATCTTAACAGGGGTGCTTAGAACTGGTTCCCCTTTTTGAGAACTGGCCAAAACCAGTTCTCAGTTAATGATCAAGGGACAAATCCAGGAGCAGTAAGAGTTCTTAGATCACTACAATACACTTGACACAATACACAGCCACTCTCTCAGGGAAGGCCCACTAAATTATCTATCAGCTGATGGTGGCAAGATAAGAATAAAGGATGTTCTACCTCCAAGCCTGCCAAACGCTAAGCCTGAGCTCTCTTATTAAAGAGGCCAAAACGGAATTACAAGTAGTTTAATTCTGGGACAGGATATGATTTGCCACCTTGTGCCTTACGCATGGAAGGACAGTACATCATCCTCTAGTAAATAAACCACCAAAGGAGCTGATAGACCCCTAAGAAAAGAGATCCCTCACGATGACTGCTAGTGCTAATCCAGGGGAATTAAAACCAATGCACAGACTCTATTCCTGAAGCTGAACGCCTCATCCAACATGTGCACACAGGCAGCTGCTGTCACCAGTGCTACCGCCAACAGCAGTAGCTTCGCTCCGAAGACTGTGAACCCTTCATTCTAGTAGGTAAGGTAGCAGAGTATTTTATTTGCTGGGGAATACAGTGAAAACCAACAAGGTCACAATGTACAAGTCTGAAAAGTACATGAGAATTAGCTTTGATTTTTCACAGACCACCTTAAGTTTTGCTTTCTGTTCATTCAAAATTTTCATCTAAGGCATACAATGAGAATTTAAATTTAATTAACAATGACTTGATGACAGCTAACTGGGCATTTGGCAAGATTTATGCCACTGACCTCATCTTTCATTTCAAATTGCAAATTCCCCATAGTTACCAAGACAAAAAAGATGATTGGGGGAAGGAAAAAAAAAAAAAAAAAAAAAAGAGAGCTGAAAATAAAGGCATTCTCAAGTAAATGTCATATTCAATATAATCTGAAAATTTCAACTACATCTTCAAAGACTAACCAACATAATAGAGCTGTATGAAAAGTTTACCATTATTTTCTGAAAATGTTTTCTATACTATATAAGGAACCTACCTGCTAAAGTTAAAAAAAAAAATCTTTACTTTCAATATAAAAACCCAAACTAGTCAATTCATCACCTCCTGAAAGATGGTTTCAGTGGTGTGTGGGTGCCCTCTTCAGGTCAATGTGGACTAACCAATTTTTCTGTAGACTTTCAGTTATGCACAAAATGAAATTACATTAAACAATCCAGGAAGCTCATGAGAAAAACAAGAGCAAAACCAATTCAGTTTGAAATTTTCTCCCAACAGTTACATTTCGCACTTCATAATTTGTACTTGGTTCAACTTTGTTCACAAAAAACCCTGCAAACACAGATTACTGTGTTGAGCACACACACTGCAATGCCACTGAGGTGATGAACACACCATTTCTTATGTTACCCTACAACTAAATTCTTTCCAACATTAAAAGGGAAAGCTGTATTTTCTAAGATGTATCAAAGAGTCTCACTTGTCCAGCACGAACAATTTTCTTAAAGATCAGTTCAAGAACTGTTTTGTAATTGCATTTACATTTGGAATACTGTTTCATTTGCTTTCTAATTTAAATCAGCAGAAAACATTGTCCTGTACTGTTGGAAATGTCAAAACTTCAAAAATTTCCAGGTAATGTTTAGATAAAAATAAGAACTTTCAAACTACAGGATGTATGTTGTGGAGGAAACATGATGAAGAGAGACACTAAACAGATTGCTGGTTAGGTTATCTATGTTGGACGCAAGAGAGCTGGGTTCAAATCGTGCTGTCCCTGACTCAGTAAAAAGTTTTTAAGTATTTTCACTCTGGATCTCAGTGCTCTTCACTGCCAGAAGCTTCATTAGAACCAATACATCCCTATGAAAACATACCATGGTAAAACTTACCTAACAAAAATCACTGCTGTAAAATTGCTACAGAGCTCTCTCACTCATGACTTGAACACTGTATGCCCGTTAGCAAAATACTCTAAAAGTCCAGTTAATATGTAGCTTCAACTGTCTGATGCCATTACATTTTCATGAGAAAATGCATTAGCATTCACCCACAGCAGTGTTTCTCTTCCCACTCTAAAAGCTGAATGTAGGAGACCATGGAACTGGGATGCAATGTTCAAGAATACAAGCTGCTCCAGAAAGTTTAACTTTTGAACTCTTAACGTAACTTCCTTCCTGAAGACAAGATTTGAAAAATTCATTCCTGGTCAACTGGGCCACAAAAATTCTGGAAAACATCGGTACACTGGTACTGGTGTAGCTGTCGGTTCTTGCTTATAACTAACTTCAAAATATATTTCCCCTATTGCAAAAAGGTCCCTTAGTATTTATGTGTGGTAAGTGGTCTCACTCCAAGGAATTTGAAGGTATGTTTCTAAGAAAGACGGCTAGACACAAAAGCAGCCTAACAGAAGCTCATAATAGCAAACCAGATCATTTTTGTCTGAAAAAATGAGATTCATTTTTCTTAAATTTTGCAATTTTGGTGGCATCAGGCCAAAACTGCATTTCTTTCTCAGTTTCAAAACTTCGCATTATTACTTGTATGTATACAATGTGTAACTTGATTCCTGGAACAGGGAAAAAGAAAATCATGCATACAAGCTTCAACAGCAGATTCATGCTTACCTGTCCCCATGCATACATATTGTTATGAGTCTGAGAGGGATTTACTTTTGAAAGCAGGAAACGAGCCTTTAAAAAACAAAACATAGGCAATAAATTAATCTTCTCAAATAGAAGTTTCTTGTACTCAGAAAAAATTACTTGTGTATGAAATAAGTCACTTCTATTATCTGGAGATAAAAATGAGCGCAGATACCTATTCAGAAGAGCAATTAGCACCTCTATAAAGCAAGCCACTGGATTCTATAGCTCTAATGCAGAACTGCTAACAACTTTTCAATGCAGCAGAAAGTAAGTTTTTGTATTTTTCTAAGCACTAGCAAAGCAAATGTGACTATCAATAAGATAATTAATTAATAAGTTTCAAAAAAATAACACAAAGAATAATTCTGGTATTGGTCCAGAGACCCTGACAAGTACTATCTTTTTTGTCCTACACACTTCACACAAGGAATCCAGGAGTCCAAGTCAGTATGGTAAAAATAGTAATAAATAACAGGATTCACAAATTAGGCAAAAAGCTACTATTAAATATCTGGCTCTGCAAAAGCTTTAAAATTCAAAATGTTCACTTGCCATTTACATACATTTTAGCACAGAAATGCACATTTACTACCAAAAAAATCTCATGACATTACTAACACACCACTTCCTAGATTATATAATATATACTTCAGCATACCTGGCTTCCTCCATGCTCTGTATCAATGTATCTGGGCATTGGAAATCTGGAATGGAGGATTTCTTGGGCATCGTCTATTGGAGCTTGTAGCAAGTGGTGAAAATTTTCATATTCTGGCATATCTTGGTAACCTGATTTACGCCACTGAGCTATGGTCTGGGGATAGTGGGAAGCAAGAAGTTTAGAACTGATTCACCAATCTTTCTTAGAGGATACACAGGGCTTTTCAGAGGTGAACGTGCCATTGCTGGCCTCTTCTATCACTCACTGCTTTCTGCCCTATAGAACACAAGTTAATCTTTAAAAGTCAAGACGTGCACCTAACATGCCACCAGATTATTTTTTTTTTTTTAACTCTTACAATTTATGGTCCATCTGTATTTCCTTTTTTGTCATCCTTTGTATGCTAAGTATTTAGTTCATGAGGTCAAGAATACTATTTACAGTTCTCTAATATGCATGTCTATGACACCTAAGAAATAAATATTTATAATGATATTTATCTTTCAAGCCCTGTAGCACAGTCTTCCAATCTTCTAGGAGTGAAGCTGGCTGCTCAAGGTCAGCTCACCGATACAGGCTGTTGTTAGGAAAGACCTGGAGGGACCCTCAGTAGGGGTTCCCCCCTCTTTTGCTTGGCAACTGTTTTAAGCTGAGGCTCTCATTCCTGGCTCCTGCCTGAGCTATATTGCAGCCATGCCTGTACCTGGCCACTTACCCCACTCATCTGAACCCGCATCTGGCAACTTGACTTCCCAGCTTGAACTGGGATTGGCCTCATCCCCATTGACTTGTCTGGTGATCTGGACTGGAGGCTGAGCCTGACTACTGCCCACAAACTGCTCTGCTTGCCTTGCTCAGGTAGTGTGGGGCCAGGTCCTCACTGGTGAGGCCTCTGCCTGCCTTGCAATCATGCTAAGCTCCCTGTTCCCCTTCCCTCAGGGAGCAGCCTGCCCCTGCTGCTTCCTGACAGCATCTTACAAAAATATAGAGAACATATTTCTACTTAAGAAGTGTTAAAGTTTAGTAACTATTTTAAAAAGGGCAGCTATGAGGACATGATCACAAACAGTATTTCTCAAACTGCCAGCTATGAAATGTTTACAGTTGCAAAGTTGTAAAAAGCAGTAGGTTAATTCCTCCAGGGAAGCAGAGCACTAGCAAGTCACAGGCATTTATATTTATATTACCAGGGAATGTCTATCTATCTAACTGCCAGAAGCACTTTCATTCCTCCAGGACAGTGCAGATGAAGGGTGACTATAAAACTTGGTGTTCTGACTCCCTATCCCTAAAGAACTAATTTAGAGCTCTAAAATAAATGAGTGAAAAGCAGGGGGGTGAGGGGAATAACACTCTCAAAAGTTGGAATACTGATCTAAAATAATCTGCATATTGAAGCTAATTCATCTTAAACCCATAACAAACAGGACCAAAACATCAAGTAATGTCAGGTAACTTTGTATAGGCATATTAGGCTACCAAACAACAAACATGAATTAGGAGTCTGGTATCAGCCATGCAGATGAGAGGTCAAGCACTGGAGTGCGTTAGAACTGGGGCATGACTTCCATAATGTAGCACTACAGAAAAAGAATATTTATGTAGGAAATGACAAATCTTACCTCTCCATGATAAATAAGGATCTGGAAAAAGGTGTCCATAAGGAGAATGCGATCTGGTAAAATGCTGCTGCTATCCAAAAGAACAGGCTAAGATTTAAAAATAAATTAAAAATTACCAGCTGATGCAGAATTGAGCAACCAGATGGCATTACCAGCTTTTTGAATCAGTCACTGAATCTTAGGAACTTTTTCAATCACCTACTAAAGCTCTGTATTTGCTCGTTTTCATGTTATACATCTGCAACCCACACAATCTCATTCTAAAGTTATCCAGCCTGATTCTGAATATATAACTTCATGAAAGTAATAAAAAATGTATTCAAGAGCTGAAACCTCTTTCATTATTATGCACTTTTCTAGTCTTTTCAAGTACCTCCATATTTACCTATACAATGCCATTAATTTGAATGATATTTCAACATATAGAGATTCAATAATTATTCAAGTATAAGATTTGGGGGTTGGGGGTTGTTTGGGTTTTTTTAGTCTTGTCCTTGCAGCTATTATTACTGTGCATATATATCAACCAATACTGTATATAGTAAATACTCATGATTTATGAAAGCTAATGTAAAATTTAAGTTTTTAATTCACCTTTTTAAGGGCAGTGACACTATACTGGCACTATGTGATTTAACTGAATCAGTACAATATGATTTAATTGGATCAATCTTATTAGGGATACCAAAAATATTAACTATTCCAAGAATCAAAAAAAAAAAAGATTATTACTCATGCTACATTGAGGCGTCAGCTCCTGCTTGATCATGCTTCTCTCTTGCATCACTCATGTGACTAATTGTTATTCATACATTGGAGAGTACACCTGTGAGTAGCTCTTCACAAACCACCTCATTACTTTAAACTCCACTTTTAAAGGTCTTTTTTTTATCCCCATGACACAGTCAAAAAAAAAATCCTAACAAAAGTTAGAATTCCAACCTGCCAAGATCTTTGCCTACTATGTTTATTTTCACTGTCTTACCATTTCCTCACTCTCTCTTATTTATCAGACTACTTTTGTTGTCTCCTATCTTGCACTTCTTTCACAAGCTTCTTGGAAGATCATCTTTTTATTTTATGTTTATACAGAATGTGCCATGACAAGGTCAGCTGGAAGGTTCTGTACCAAATCCATACATAGTGGTAACCACATTAAACTTAGAAGCTTTGGATGAGGGTATTACAATAAAGGGAATTTTGTGCATCTCAAAAAAACCCCAATTTTTCTTTCAAACTCTACAGAGAAAGTATATTTTGAAATAAAAACATCTTTGGTGATGTTTACATTCTGGCACCAAAAAAACAAAAGCAAAACTCCTGTAACTCTCAGAAACTAACAAAAAAGATACCATTCCTTAGTTTAAATCATCACCTCTTCACAAAGTGACTTTCGTTCTCAAGACTAAGCTATATCAGAATTCTGAGATATGCCTTGTTCATAATATGTTCTATATTAAATGAATATTCTTTCTCATGCAATATATTTTAAAACAACATGTTTTATAACATGTAACAGTGAGGACAACAATCATCTCTCTCAAAACAGCACCTTTTAACCTACTATTATCTTATATACAATGATACCTCTGGAGGTCCATTGAAAGAGTAAGCATAAAGAATCGGCTGAACCATGATAAGCGACTGGGTTAGGTCTTGACGCATAAAATGATGACGATAATATGAGCTCTCATCTGGACTGTTGTTAAAAACTTGTAAGAAAGGAGATCTTCTCAAGTGAAACATAAACTGCAAAACAAAAACCATTTGTTTGAACTTTCACAGATAAAAAAGAGAGCTGTACAAGGAGAGAAATGTTTTCCACAAACTACATGAGACCAATGCCACAACAAAATTGAATTCCAAGTCCTTTAACATTTCTAACTTGTATATGCACCTTTGCCAGTTTTTATATACTTTCGTGAGAGTAAGACAGAGAGATCAGAATGGATAAACCTACAAAGCAGCTTTGAATTAAGAGAAAAGTTTAATACTTCTTCTTCTCCAACACTAACTGATGAATAGTATGACTGAATATTGCCAAACCCTTCATTACTGTAAGTTCTACTGTTCCTACGAGGGAGGCTGCTGTGCTTGAACACACAAGGTATGTTATAGCATGTGAACAGAAAAAAGAACATAAACCACAGCAAAGTTGAACTTCGTTAGTAAAATGGAAAAAGCAAATCCTTTCATTGCTGAATGAATCTCTCCACAACACCTAACACCCTGAGACAGATTGCTAGATAAGTCGAACAGAAATATCATGAAAGTCTATCAAGAGTCCAAAAGCAAGATATCTGGAGCTATTAGAATGGAGGAATTTATCAGAATGGATTATTAGCAAAGAAACTATTCAAAGTTTAATATAGTCAAGCTCAAGTTCGGTTCCCAGATAAGCATTTCTTTTCAGGTCAGTATTATAAATCATACAGGAAAGAAACAAAGCAAAACCGTATCTTTTCTCATGTTTTCTGAATTTGTTCATTAAAACTGCCCTTAAAAAACACAGTGCCATTATCTGAATTACAAACTCAGTTAAGGTGAGGATTCCATTATAGGAAAAACAAAAAAATACACACAGTTAGAGGAAGTTTAGCTGTAAGGACAGAGGGCAAAAGGGGACACAACAGCACAAACAGAAGTGATTTGCCTAATGTCACATGCCGGACAGTGGCTGGGGCAGCACGTCTTTCATTCTGGTATCCAGTGTAAAGCCTGATTTTACTCTGTGCTACAGTACCTCTTCCTTCACTAAGCATTCTCTCTTTATCCCTTATAGACACACCTTCCTTCTACTCACCTGTGGGTAAAGTGAAAAGGTTTCTGAAAATCTGAAAGAGCTTGGATCATCCTTGTGATATTCTCCAAATTTCTGACACTGGAGGAAAAGAAAAATTTACCTAAATTAAGAAACATACTTGCTTGGTCATGCCATTACTGTAGGTTAATTTGTTTTTAATAGACGCATGATTTGAGGTGCTTACAGCTTTGCAAGCAAACAGAAACATAGCAAAAACACTGACCTAATTTCTTTTGTTAACAAGCAGCAATTTCCTTGCGTAAGAGGCTTTAATGGCTTTTTGGTTTTTTTCCCTAAAATTGCTAAACAGAGTTAGATGATTAAACAGCCCTGGAGAACATGTTTATAATTAAATTATTAATAACTACTCACTTACAAGTAAGAAATAAAAAGGAAAAAAAAAGAAAAATGAACTTTTGAAACTAAAGAAATTCCATAATTCCATACAGTTTTCTAGATACTTTGACTTTTTTTTTTTTTTTCCCTAAAAATATTTCATCTACAATATCATTTTAGGCAGCAGAAAGCAGAGAAAGCTTTAATTACTTCTAATCTTATGCTAGAATTTCTCTCAATTTCTGGCAATTACCAACTGCTGAGGACTGAGGAAACATTAATAAATGAACTACAAACATATCTCCTCTTCTTTCCATTTAAAAGAAAATCTTAGTTAATCTGCATACCCACTTGTCGAAATGAGACATTCAGTACATTTGGTGTTTTGTTTTATTTTTAAAACAACAATCACTTAACACTAGTCATTTAAGAATTTTACATCTGGAGACAAGAAACCAATCTGAGTCTTTTAATATAGTCCTTTTTACCAGTCGTATAAGTTGTCTGTCCAGCCACCTAAGCACATCAGGCCCCTCTTCTGTCTCCGCCCTATACACTGCCAATCTAGCCATAAGAATTGCAGCAGCTTCCTGGTCAAAAGATGCAGCAATGTTTTGAATCTGCGTCTGTGCATCTGCCCAGCTGCAAAAGAAAAATGCAAATATGTGCATCTCAGTAAAAGGAAAGATGGCCATGCAACCAGTGAAATAAAATACAATGCCACTTATAAAATGGTTATTATATTTTTAAAAATATTCATTATGAAAGGTAAGGTACAGAAAAACACTGTCCATTAAGCTAATCACACGTTCCCACACTAGCAGTTTTCTTGTGCACCTTGCTTGTTCTTTTCAATTTACAAGGTGAACTATTAATCTGTCCTTTTATCAGTCACCAAGATTTTACTAATATAACTAATATGAGTTAACAAGGTATCCATATCAACAGTAAGGGCAATGGTGTTTTTGATAAAACAATTTTCCATTGAATTAACTAATCAATAATCACCTTCAGCTGAAAGGAAATATCATTGGACATTGCAAAATGCCTGCATAATATTAAACATCACTTTCTAAAATTGTGAAGTAAACCGAACCAAGGAAGCTGCAGGTAAAGGTTATACATGGAAGAACATGTATTTACACCCCCATGAACTGCAGCTAGCACTCTCAAGTTATGAAGTGATCTTTGCCATTCCCTAAGTCCGACCATCTCCTCAGTTTAGGCCATAGAATTTCACTCAAAGCTGCTGCTTCATCTAAAATCACTTGGGTTACTTCAGAGCACTCCCATAACATTATTATATAGCTACTACAACCTTTCAGAGGAGAAACAGCCCACAAGACAAGAGAGGCAACTGTCTCAAAGGTATGATCATGCCTTCACCACCTGTGGCACTGCATATCCCAGAACAATAGACTGCTTAATCTATAGATTAAAAGGCAAATATATATCCTGCTTTTTGAAAAATGATTCCTCACAAGTAAAACATACTTTCTGGCAACTGTGGTCACTCTGATACGTCTCTGTCCACTGGAATGCTGGTACTGAGTCACAAACTGGATTGCACCACGTCCTCCTTGAGGAATGGGAGCATTGTGCTAAGTACAAGAGGAAAAAAAAATAAATGGAGGGGAATCTCAAGATTTTACAGTATAATTCAAAAATGTATAAATGAATTACTAGAAAATGATAAAAATTTTCACAATAGGCAGCTCAAGTTACATAAATGCATTGTCTGGTGCTTTTATTATGTTGAGTACCTTTACTAAACATGGCTAGTAAACTTGGAGACTGTTAAGGGACATTAGGAGCAGTTGCTGCCTCCACCAGATATCCTTAGAGCAAGCAATGCTCTCTCCTTCCACATACCCTCACAGAGACAATACTTTCAAAGGGGCTGTGTTACAATTGTTGATTTCGTTAGATTCTATCTGAACACCATGTGTTCAACAGGGCAACAAAACTACTCTAAAATGTTGATTAATGAATCCCAGAGTGCCATCGAAACGTAAAGATTGGAACCCAGGTGTAAAATGGAATTTCAAAACTCTGGTCAGTAGAAATACAGGTTTATATGCTGCTAACAAGGTAAGTCATTCCAAAAGAGAAGGACAGCAGAAATCAACTATTACACGCCATGACCAGACCAGTTTTACAGCTACTAACAAAATGAGACCAAAATAAACATGCAAAAAGTAAAATGAAAAATGGCTAAGGTAAGTTCAAGTTTTCAAACCTTTGCATAGGTTATAAAGTATGTAATATAGTATACTAAATATATAGAAAGTACAGTCAGCTCATATAGTTCCTGAGCTTCAAACATTTGGAAGAAGAGAAAGTACTAAAAGAATACCACATTTGCTTGTCATGTTTTTATCCTCTTTCCTAGTACCCCCTCAAGGAGACAGGAAACCAGGGTATATGCCCCTGACATATTTCAACGAAGCCAATCTTTACTTGCAAATACTGAGCAATTAAAGTATAAATTAAAATGTAACATTACGGAGTAATTACCTTGTAACTAAAATATCAGAGAAATACTGAAAAGCACTTTTAAATATACAGATAACAGTTTTTTCATACACTGCAACTGAAATACATTTTAATAAGTAACGCTCTGAAAAGAAAAATTGGACTTAGATTATGAACTCTATCAAAAATTTGTAGAGCTCTTCCGTTCTCATTATCATATTCAAGAAGATTAGCTTATCATTAAGTTGTAAGTGTCCATCTCTAAAGTTTGACAACACAAAATGGCAACATTGTTTGTATTCCTGCTACTGTACTTAAGGGAACCACACAAAAACGTAGGCTTCAGCAGTCACATAAAATATAATTACTGTGTTTAGTAGACAAGTAGAAAATATTTATTACCTGGTTGACCACCTCAAAGTACAGTGCAAGTGTTGTAGTAGGATTGAGTCCACAAATCTTCCACTGACAAGTACCTCCTGTTCCAATCTCCTGTATAAAGATTTTTATAATACTTCTACAAACCAGAGGTATTACCTTGGTTGCAAAGTACAACATCTGCCCACTATAGGTAACTGTTTAGGACTACTCTGTCACAAAAGTTTTCTCCCTGCTCACTCTGTCAGCTTCTCAAACACTCTTGCAAAACAACTGCAGCATTTGATGCAGGAATAATAAAAAAAGGAGATAGTTGCAAAAGATTAAAACATTAGAAAGCCAAGGGCATTAGAAAAATGGAAAAAGCAAGTCAGAAACAGGAAAAAGTACTAGACTTTGCTTAAACAGTCCCAAGAGAAGAGGTAAGAAGCACATTTAAGTGGAATGACTCTTCTAAGGCATGCCAGTAAAACTTCAAGCAGATAGCTTACATAATCTCTAGTACGTAGTTACACAGTCTCTAGTAACTAACAAAGTAACCATATACATAGTGATGTACTTCAAGTGATAATTCCTTTTTGTCATCCAAACAACATAAATACCCAGCGAAACCAATTAAAATAATCAGTCATCCATAATGGACCCAGTAAAACGAAACAAAACATTCAAGGAAAATTATAGTGGCAATGCTGTCACTGTGTTTGTATTCACTGTTAAAAGCATTATGGATAGAATAATTGTCCAGTTACCACTTTAAAGGAGCTGCATGCATCTACATTTTATTTATGTTTTACCTCAAAAATTTTAATTCAGATAATTTCAACAAAAAGGTTTTTGGAATAGAAATTAATCATTATATAATTGCAAGGCAACAGACATGAATTCACAATTAAATTTTCTATTACCTCCTATGATTTAGATATGTAGCTTAAATAAGGAGATGTACATTTAATTGTTTTTTGGCTTTTTAACTTTTATTGTAATACATGCATTCTGTATGCACCAGACCACTAAGAAAAAAAAACCCAATGCTTATTATATTGAGATTTTTAGTTCACAAAGATGCAATTACAAATACAAGGAAAATTTAGGCATGAAAAATGCTTGATTAAAGCAGGCCATTTGTAAGCATTTTCATACTGTAAAGTGTTCTATTATGCAAATTGTTAGGAACAAAAGTGAGACTTCTCAAATGTAAGACATTTTGGTTACTTGCAGGAGCTGTTTTTGATTAGCAATCAAATGCAAAATTAAGCTGTAATAATATTATTCAATAAGAAAATAAGTGACTATTTAAGTCTGATGTAAATTTAAAGGAGTTACTTCAGGAGCCTGTAATAGTTACATATTCTAATCAATTAAACGTGCATTTGGTGAAACAGCTACAAAAATGGGAAGACAGGGTCAAGATAAAGGGGATGTTTCCATGGTCTTGTGTCCTCCTGTTCTCTCAGTCTTTCTAAACAAAGTACTTTTATGGTTGTCTTTGGATAAAAGGACATAGCTCTGATTTTAACAATAAAGCATGGTAACTCAATTTCTACTTGGTTTCTGCTATGCCTGCATCTAACTTCTTAGTAATAACTTTAAAGCAACCACTCAGTGGACAAATCTAAACAAGTAACAAGGGATCTGCAAAGTCTAATACAACTTGAATCTAATCTAGCAGTAAACAGGAGCTTATCCAAAAAACAGCCCTTGCATGTATTTAATTTAAAATTGGTAAAAAGTGAACACTATTTGTTCCATTTATGGAAAAGTTTCAGCCTCTCTTCAGATTCAGAAATCCTAAATCATATTTTTCCCTCGATAGGGTATTACCTTCATTTTCAGCAAAGTTTACTTACATTTTCTGAGACACAAGGTCCTTTAGAGTTGAGAGAGACACAGGGTCCAATTGCTCCAGAAATCTTTACTTCTCTTGAAGTCTTCACATTTAGAAGAAAAACATACATTAATATGCCACACTAAGAAGAATTCAGTCTTATTTTATCATTAGTTAATGAAAACCTCAATGAATATCAGTCTTGATACCATTAGGAAAGGTTATACATACAATAATACTTGATAACATTTAGAGAAACTTTTCATGTGCTCACTTTCTACACTTCATTATGTATGTTAGCTATATCAATTAGCACATCTGAAGCATGAACATAAATTAAAACATGGGAGAAAAGCTGCTGTTATTTATAAACCTGAGGGCCTAGAAAGTATACTGCATAATGTCTATTTTCTAGCAAAGCAATTAAAATATTCACAAGATGAGATTAAAACTGAAGACTGGTAATATAAGCCTGTACATACTCCACAATGAATGTATACTCTATCTCCTAAACATATTTAGCTAAAAGCAAAATCCAGTTATTTACATTCTTCCAATGTAATTTTCCTGTTTGAAGTGATTTGTACATCCCTCTAGAATTGGGGCTCCCTTTTTGTGTTTTCCAGGATCTTCCAACGAAATTCACAAGAACACATTCATGAAAAAAGAGGGTTTGATTATTTGTCCTGCTAGTAAAAACTTTAACAGAATTTTACTGACCAAGAATATAGCCCCATATTCTTCTACAAGGCAGGATTGTAATATTTTGCAAGAAACATCATGGAAGACAGTACCTGAACCTAGCACATTCAGCTCTAAGCTTCTCACGAGAGCAGAGGTGAAAATGAATGTTGTTGAAGTGCCAGAGTGGATTCTAATAAGGACAGAAAATGAAAGGAAAGCTGTCCTGGACTACATAGAGAACCTGGACCTAAAGCCAAGAAACGCTCACTACTGATACCAAAACCTACGCACACAGCATTGTGAGTTTCTAACACAAGACACTGATTTTAGTTTAGTCGCCCCTTTTAGCTGTCACTGAATGCAGAGTAAGTAGGAATTAACATTATACCTAACTCACGTTTACAGAATCAGGGAACTGCAAAAAGATAGCTAGACAGTAATAGCTATGTCCAAGCCAACCCTAAAACACCTGTTTGGCATGTTCCTCAAAATTCCTTCAAGGGCAAAGATTCCACAGTTCGTAGCCATCCTATTCCAGTGTTTCACTAACACACTGTATTTTTGTATTCTTACCTTTATTTCTAATGTGCCACCAAATCCCATTTTAAATTGTCCTTGCATATCTTTCGTGAATACTCTCTGAAATGTTTGTTTGAATAAAGATGTATTGAAAGAGTCTCCCATTACCATGTAGCCCCTAGACAACAATAAAACAAACAAACAAAACCCTCAAAACAGATTACTTACTATGCAGTAATTTAGTACATGGGATTTATATAGCTTATTTCTATTAAACACTACAACTAAAGACAGTTCATTGTGATGCACATTTCTGCCCTCTTAAAATGGACTATCATTAAATTAATATTTTGCTACAGTGTTAGGGAAGAAATTTTTAAGTGAGCTTCTTGCCCAATCTGCATTTTAAGGTCATTGTGATTATAATATATAACAAAATCTTTCACTGGGAAAATACTATACTGGACTTCAACACTAAGAATGTCTCATAGCCTTGTCATACAAAGTCAGTTTACTTCTAATATTCAATATTCCAAACTTATTTCAGGCTTAAATCTATGCTCAAGAAGCATTATTTATTTTTATGCTTAGCAATATTCTGTTGATGTAACTGCAACAGTTGCCGCTTATCATGGAATATCATACACTGCATTTAGGAAGTAGTAATGGGAGATATTATTTTTATTCATCCAAAAATATTAATTAAATCATATTAGTAAAATATGTTAATTGGTCAAACATTACACCTGAATGAAGTTATATAAGTTTTCAGGTGGATACTCAAAGACAGAAGAAAATAGTCATGGGCAGAATCAGAAATTCCTCCCTGTATGCAGGATGTAACCAAACAGAAAATAGGAACAGCTGTAGGAGAAATAGACAAACTATACATTAAGGCTAGTTTTGCTGGAAGAGCAGAAACAGGGTAAGGTGAGTCACAAGTACAGACAGAAAGAACAAAATTATACCGTAGTATACAGACAAATACAGCTTTTTTCATGCAGAAAAGGAATAGGAGTCAAATATGCGGGTAAAGTCATAAACTTAAAGATCCTGAGCAGTGGAAACTCCCAAGCTAAGGCTATACACACAGCTCTGAAAAGAAACAATCCAGCAGTGATTAGCGTGGCCAAGCTGGCCTGAAACTCAGTGGCATATGTTCATCACAACCTGCAGCTGCATCTCTCATTCTTCTTGGTATGCCTAGTTATGTAGCATGTGCTTAGGATCCTCTCTCATACGAACATACTGACAGGGAACTAAGGCAGCCCATTACCCACAGATATACCTGTTATTAAACTGATAAGCAAAGATGCTTCATTTAATTTTACCTGCAGTTGGTATTGACAAAGCTAACAGTAACAAGCAAGAAAAATGAGCTTAGCAAAAGAATCCAGACTGAATAGAGAAGTCTAACCTAAAAATCAAATGTTATGTAAAGCTGTACTAGTAAAGATGAAATATTATGAGTGTGGAAAAGACTTTCAGAAGGAGAAAGAAAAGACAGTCTTTGAAAAAAAATAGAATTGGCGGGATTTACAAAATGAATGAGGTACTTAACACGCAAACAAGTGTCAAAAGCTATCCCAGACTGTAGATCTGCACAACAGGAATGGTGAGGGTGTCAGCCACACCGACAGAAAATAGGGGAGTGGTTTCATGAGAAAGACAAGAAGTTGCTTAACTGATGGCAAGACAAGCTGAAGGGAATACAAGACCATGTCTGAAATGTAGAACTGCATAGAGGGAGCAAAAATCAGGAGCAAGAGATGTACCTGACAATCACCTAAGACAGTAGTTGAATCTATGAACAACAGTATATAGAAGGGCATAAACAAGACACAAAGAATAGCACAGGTTTTTGTACCACTCTGAACAGCAAGAAAAAGGATGACAGCTCCTTATCTTTACTGAAACATGCAGCATACATATACACACACTGAAAAAGAAAAATAGCAACAGTGCCTATGATAAATTGTCTGTTTAAAGGATTATCCATGTTATTTAAGCCTCAAACAGATCATATTAAAATAAAAACAGCAAACCCCGTTCTGATTAAGCCCACAATAGCAGTGATTAATTTGCCAGAGGCTGAGAAATTCCAAAATTTCAGTACAAATGCAACCATCACAGTATATCAGAGTGGGTTTGTGCATTTTTTTTAAAAAGTAGCAGAACATTTTTTTGGCAAGTGCTTCCTGTCAAACAATTTAAAAAAATTAAAAACTGCATCTTCATATACTACTTAAAAATGAATAAGCACATACCCAGTGTAGTTGGGACAACACTTCATCTCCAGAAGACCAGTCTGATCCAATGCACACGCGTATATGTCAATAACATGACCATTTGTTGCAGCCCGATTAGCCAGGGCTTCAAAATGCTAAATCCAAGATGAAAATACAGTTCATAGCAATTTACGATGTGAACTCTCCTCATCTTCATATTAAATCCTAAACTCACAAAATTTTTCTAAAACAACATTACCAGACTTTATTCACATCATATTCTAATACAAGCTGAGAGAATATTTTTTTTCTGAAGTTAAAATTAAGACTGGAATTTTCAACGCTTGCGGGGTTTTTTCTGACCAGCTGAGGACCTGACTCACACTAGAGAGACCAGTGGTTGCTACTGCATAAACTAGCAAATGACCTTGATTTTTTTCTTTTTAAACTTTGCATTAAGTACTAGATCCAACACACAGAATTGAATTTACCTTTCTAATCTCAAGTGTCTATAATGACAAGTGCCTGCGACTGAGCTAATTGTTGAAGCTCCCATTATAATCAGTTAAGATGAATTCAACAGGTTTTGGGTGCAGTTCACCTGCCCAAATGTAGATTTAAGATTAAATGAACTATACCTAAACTCTACTGCCTAACCCTTCTGCAACTACAGAGACAGTTTTGAGCAGCTGTCTGAGAAGGAGACCGCCTTTCTCTAGATACAACATTTAGTCACATAATTTTTTTCTGACTTAAACCAGAGAAACACTACAAAGAACTTTAATGTGAGCTAGACGAAGTTCTAACTTAATATACTGAAATTTCTGAAGAAATTCCTGAAGACATACCACTATTCAGAGACAGGCAAACAAAACCACACAATTCCCACCTCTTTATACATTTCCTACTACTAACAGTATTTTACAGTGCCAGGCAATCTAAGTGTTTACTTACTGGTAAGATGCCTAAAATATCACCCATGATCATCTCTTACCTTAGTACCCTTTTTAACATATTTAGCATTGTCTTTTTCAATGTCATGCCATGATCTTATAGGCAACTTCAATTCATCCCCTACAACCATGCCAGGTCCTTGCGTAGCTGGTCCTCCAATGAACATCATTATACGTGCACCAGTATTAGGAAAAGTGCA
Organism: Haliaeetus albicilla; assembly: GCF_947461875.1. Classification (NCBI taxonomy): domain Eukaryota; kingdom Metazoa; phylum Chordata; class Aves; order Accipitriformes; family Accipitridae; genus Haliaeetus; species Haliaeetus albicilla. Next base: position 27,164,093 of record NC_091487.1, on the reverse strand, counting down.
CTGCAGGAAATAAAAGACAAATAAAACCATCAGGTTTTGCTACAAAATGAACAAAAGAAATAGCTATGCGGGTATTTATCACGTTAATAGGACTCTAACAATAACTGTACTTTTTCCTTCCCAAAACTTAAATCTGCTGTTAATGCAGTCTCAATTTTGCCTCATTAAAATGCATAAACACCTACAATTATTCTATGCACATAAGGGATGATATCCATCAGAATCATCATACAAATATAATATGCATCAATTACTAAGGTTTTTACATATTGATTGTGGCAGCTTTTCTGCAACAAAATAATCTGTTTACATATTAGCACAACTGTAGTTAAAGCTATTACCTCAAGGAGCCCTACAGCTATAGAAAGAGCCACTCCAGAAGAACGTAAGGGCCGTTTTCCTTGTGGAACAGGCCAAGGATCCCGTTGCAGTTCACCCAAAAGATCAGTAAGATTCATATCAATTTTCTGCACTGGCTGCAAAAATCTGTAAACAAACATATGGAATTAGTTTAGATTCAAATTGTTAAATTAAAATTTTATCAGTTGCTCACTAGCAATATATTAGACATATATCAGCAATGTCTAATTCTAGATTCTAGTTTGGATTCAGACCCCTGTCTCTGCCTCACCAAGATAATGCAATTTGGTATTACCACACACACAGCACACTCAGCTTAAGTTCTGCAAAGAGCTTGTAAAACAAAAACTTGCTGACTTACAGATATCGCCACTATCCAGAAAGAACCCTATCTAGTCAAAAGAACATAGCAGATGACCTATGAATCTCAAAAAGAAACTCAAGTTTCACTACTTCAGTGAAAATCAAAGATCAGAAGAAACATTAACGTATAGAGAATTTTTCATGCTCTCTGCTACAGGCTGTCTACAAATGCAGCTATTTATTGGAAGACAGAGACTGCAAAAATGTCTCTCTCTCATCATTTCATAAATTTCTTCTATGTCACAGTAGAATACACAGGAGGACCAAACACCAACCCACAATTTCCAAATGCGAGACAGAAGAGGAGGGGAGAGGAGCAGAAGAGGGAGAAAAAGGGACAGCAAAACCAAATATCCACATAAGGGGCACTAAAGCAGCTATTAACGTTTTCCAGCATACCAGCCAACAGAAGCATCACTATTTACGTCTCCACAATATGCCTATATAACATTCTCTCAGAACATTTCCAAAGCATCATCCAGATGATTTTACTATCACTCATTAAGTCTTTTCTTCCTAGTACAAACTGTAGGAAAGAAACAGGCTATAATAATTAGTCTCCTAGTAAATTTGTGCCTGATCAAAAGGTTCAACTGTCAGTTGATTGTTTTCATTGTCACAAAACATAAGTCTTCCAGTAAATCAGTGTAGTCAAGGTATGTTTTTTAGATGTTTTAAGCACATTACCTGTTAGAAGGTGGTGGCTGCTGCACTTGAGGACCCCGACCGACTTGTGAAACAGCTACTTTTGTAAGCCCTAGCATTTCCTGTAGTTAAATATGTAAGATTTTATTACAAAAATTGTTTACAGACTATTTGAAGTTCTTCACCATCATCACCTTGATGATTTCTTTTTGCTTGCTTTTGTGGTTACCTGAAGCTGTTTTGCAGATAGGTCCTTTGTTCCTCTGAAGACATAACTTTTGGAAATTCCTTCACAGCCAAGCTCATGAACTTGCACCATTCGGCCAAAGGTAATGAGACCTACTAACGCAGTTGGTGGCAGGAGACTAAGTGACATTTGCATGGATTCCTTCAGAGCTTGCAAGTCTTCATCTTCCATGCATGTGTCCACAACATAAAGAAATATCAAAGGCATCTGAGGACCACGCTTTAAGAAACACAAATATAATCACATGAAAAGCAAATCTTGCAGTATTTACAGCATCAAAAATGAACAAATAAAGTACATTTTGTAAAAGTTTTAATTTTAATCACACCAATAATGTCAATGTTCCATCTAACTTGGCTCCCTCTCAAGTAGTAACCAGTATCTGGGGCTAAAGGGAAACGAAACCCCTACCATAATGACATCTGCACAAAAATGAAATGCTTACTACAGAAGAAAAGAAAAAAATCCTTTCAGGATGTCATGATCATTTTGAAGCACGTGCCAATTCTATAAATCTTTTAATATACAATGAGCTTTTATTGCTCTAAGTGAACATAATAGTCATAAAGCTATTCACAGTTATAAAATATTCCAACCTGATGACATTCTGTGGCACTCCACATCATAATTTTACTCCAGAGATCATCAGTTCTTTTTGAATAATCAATTAAATAATTAAACTAATTTTGCTGTACTATGAGCAAATATCCCCTTTACTTTGTGTTACAAGAGTTATCAAAAAGTAGAGATTCTGTTCGGTCTTTGTTCTTCACAATCTGAATGCCTCACTGAAGTCTTACAAATTTTAATCCCTAAAAATGGAATTTAGAGATTACAAATTTGCAATTGCAAATGTTTGCAATTTGGGGTTTTAGGTCCCTTTTTTTATTTCTAGTCAAGTAACTTCTACCCTAAAAAACAATGAATATTAAAATTCAAACACCTGAGTTGAATATGTATTAGCTGTTTTCTCTAAACCAGCTGGCCCTAAGACTAACTCATAATCATTCAAATACAAACTTAAATTCAAATGATTCATGAGACATGAATCAACAGTCAGCCAAATTTGAACTGAAATCATTTGAGCAAGCAACAGCAGTAAGCAGACCCCCAATACAAACACAAATTAAACTCCTGGTAAAGAAACAGACCTAACAGAAATATTGCCTTTAGAAGAGACCACTTTTTTTTTTTTTTAAACCGGTCTTATTAGCCATCCTTGTGTTCTTATAAAAAGTTATGTTTTCCATTCCCAATTGATGACATAAATGTTCAAGCTACTAACAAGCACATACAGACTCGCAGTCATTAAAATGCAGTGAAGAAATAAAATTGTAATTAATTCTTTTGTATATTGCAAGGCTACAGAAGTTAAAGATTTTATTTAATGACTTTACCTGTACTACATATTCAATGCTGGAGAACTGAGGCAAAAGTTCAGCTGGCTGATTCATTTCAGATATGCCAGCATAGGTAGGAGGAAACTGCAAATAAACACAAAGAAATTAAGTATAAATAAAAGATTACAACTTCTACAAAAACATACATATAGACTACCTTCCTCTGCAACAGATGTTCACTATTCCTGTCATGAAAAAAATCTCAATGCAATCCCTGAAGATATTGTGAGGGATATATATGAGAGCTGCACACTCATGCTCTTGCTGTCTACCTCAGTTCTCAACTATAATTTGAAAAATGAGGATTTTCGCTTTTACCTTATAAAAAAGATTTTCTATATCCTGAATGTTTCATTTTCTTACCTGATTTCTCTGATAACAAAAGTTGCAAGCCCAGAGTTTTGCTCGATAATCCACTTGGCTATAAAAATACAATAAGAAAAGTTTATATAGCATGAACAATTCATTTTCCTCCACTGAGAATTTGCAACAAAATGCAAAAATTTTTTCAAAAACAGATTGACTTTGAAAAAGCTTCCTCCTAGCATACTTTCTCCTAAATAGCATATTACAAATTCAAAACAAGTGTAGTCTTACACAGATATATCAAATTATTGTCTTTAGAGAGGAAGAATGGTCTTCAAGGAAAAGAAGCAAATAAGAAATGTAAGAATACAGATTCAGCACCTTTATTAGAGATTTTCTGCATGGCTTTAGGCAAATCATTTTAACTCTCCCTACCTTTGCGTTTTTCTCCTTTCTCAGCCTGTCTATTAGCTGTCAGTCTGGGACTATCCTGAGTATACCTTATGCCCTAAAAAAACAGGTTCCAACTTAGCAGCTCTTTCTCTAGTGAAAGTAACATTTTTTTCAGTTGATGTGCCTACTTCCTTTTATCTACATTTTTATTAGTATTCAGATAGTTAAAATAAAAAATGCAACTTGTATCTTCATGCCATAAAGATGTCTTACAAAGTCGTACTCACATCTTAAGGGAAAGTAAACTTTACATGTTTTCAATGTACACTTCTTGCTATCACATCTTCTCCTGCCTACAAGGGCAAAAGTCTTTTTAAAACATCATTAAATCTTTGGATAAGTCCCAGCATGCTGTAAACACAACACAGCTCTATTGAGATCAAATGATCTATACCAATTTCAGGGGCTGCAGGTTATCTAGCCCGATTCGCTGTGCCACACAGGCTTCAAAAGGTCCCCCCAAATTGAGTCTCTAATCACACCTTGTAAACAAAACAAAACAAAAAAAACAAAAAAAAAATCCAGTCATGACTTGCACACATGACACAGGAAAAGTATACAGAGTTCACTGTAATGTCAGGGATCTGACTGACCCTTTACAGCTCTGTCTTTCCATTATTTTTCTTCCAGTCCTCAATAAAAGATAATGCTTCCAAAAAAGTTAGCTTCCACTAAGTCTGACTTACAGTATAATCAGACACTGTGTCTATTTAATACTGAAATACAATTTTACATCTGCTTTGTGTCTTTTCTCCCAAGCAGGTACAAGTCGTTCATAAAATTAAGTTCATTCTACAGGATCTTTTACACCATGTCTAATCTCTCACTATCACTCAGTACCTTTCTCATGCCTATCAAACTCTGCCTTAGATTTTGTTCCATTTCCTTTCCATACTTCTGTGATTGGAATGACATATGAAACACTTCCTCTGCTTCCAACCTAAACTTATCCATGACTAGTCCACAATTTGTGCTTGTGCCAATATCACTCTTGAGCTTAAACAGCTTTTCACCCCCTCTCATGCCTCCTTCTGATGTATCTATCTTTATCACATCTTTCAGCTTCTGTTTCAGTAAGCTAACCTGCTTTGGTCTACCAATTAACTAAGGTCAGTAATAAACATAGTTTATTTCATTTGGAAATCAACCTATATCAGGGCCCAATAGTTAAAAAGATACAGCAAAGTTAACTTTTTACCCAAATAATCTTCTAGAGACAAAATGCAGGAGTATACTAACTCACAAGATACGTAGTTCCAGAAAAATAACATACCTAATCATTACTTAAGTACGTTGAAAAGACTGGTTAAATGAAAGCTATGCTTTAAGTATATATGTTACATATGCAAATCTGTGTGCAGAAACTTCTAAGATCTGGAAGTTTGAGCTGTATACTCATGTGAGGAGTACTTGAACTTCCACGCACCAGATCTTTTGCATAGTTTAAGTGGCACTATTCTAAATACTGTTTGTAAGGTAGAATATTGGCATAACGTATGTATTAGGTTTACCATAAGGGATTCAGAACAGCTCGACACGTGGTCCTACTGCACAAAACTGGCTCATACTGAATAGGAGGCAAGTCTGGCCGTTCCTTCAGTGGTGTGAAGAGGGCAGCCACCGGGACTACCATTCTTGTGGCTTCAAGACGACTTGAAGGCCAAACATTCCAGCTGAATCTAACTCCATCTCTGTCCTCATTCTGCTGGATAAATTCCAGGAAGGTTGTCATGGTCAACTTCTCTGTTTATCACTAAAATAAAAAGATAACCATTAGCAGAGTGTTGGAATGCAAACATTTTTAACCACTAAATACAGAATGCACTTAACGACAGTCACACATTCAAATACTGTAACTGAGTTACAATCAATCAACACTGAGTAATGCTTCTTAAATCCTAAAGGCAATGCACAGAATACCAAGGTGAAACGAAAAGAAATTAAGACTCCTAGCATGCAGCAACCTCTTCAAAATAACAAATATTTGATATGTTGCAAGTTAAATACCTACCGTTAAAATAGTCCATTTCTGATCACTTCCTGACTTAAAGCAACAAACTCAGGCAAGGAATGTTACAAATAAAGCAATAATACTAGGGTAGGTCAGAGTAGAGAATACGCAGCACACTAACACTATAAAAAGACTTGCTTACAAAAAAATATACACGCTGCTTTAAGGACTTTCACTAATGCATTTAGTTATTCATTCTGTTCATTATTCAAGAATCATTCATTCTTGCAAACTGTTTAATCCTCTAACTTCTTTTAAGAATCAAATAGCAAAAAGTATTTCTCCTAAGTGTACTTGTTTAATGTCTTCCGCTGTATCAAATTTTATAAGAGTTTTCTAACCCTATTTTCAGTAACTCATGATGCAGCCTACATGCAAATATAAAGGAATAACAACATAACATTCCACAACAGTACATCTCTACAGCAATGCTAGGAAAGAACTTTGTAAGAAATACAAGTGCCATATTCCACTACATTATCTATGAAGATGCACCTTTCAACAATTGTTTCAATTCAAATTTACCATTTGGGGCACGAACCTAAGGCTTTCAAGATTTTCAGCTACAGTTACTCAGAAGCTGGAGCACTAGGGAACATAGACACATCTGAAAAGCTCAACAGTTACCTGTGAACATCTGGGAAAGCCAGCAAGAAGCACGCTGCCTCCCCCCCAACCCAAAAACCCTCAGCTATATACACACTGTTCCTGAATACCTGCTGCGTGCTTCCCAGTACATTTTATAATACATAGAGTACAGATTTTCCAGCAACTAGGATACCTAAACTCCCACTGCCTAGCCTAATAATTAAGAATTTACTGTAAAAGTCTAAGTGAACCACCGAAGAGGTAGTCTGGGAAAATACTCCTAGGTTTCAATTTAGGCTGTACTAAGTTAATGAACAGCTTTTAGAAACGCTGGAATCCTCCTGGATTGGGATTTAGATCAGGAATTCTCACAAGCACACTGACTTTCTTAGTCCTGCAATTACATATGCTAAAGGAGACTCCTGTGAAACTCTCCATTTATAGAGACCTAGCTCTCTTTTCTATGACAGTAAAAAACTTTTCAAGTTCTTTTAAATTATAGTTTAACTTAATGGGTTTATTCTAATGCTGACTTTTAAGAAAACGGATTAACAACATCCATAAAACAAAGAAGCCCCACATTTCACAGTTAAGATCATTAGGAGATAACCAACTGTCAGCATGTGATGATAGCTACAAAAAGCAGTCTCAAAATTGTTCCTATAAAACACAGACTGACAGGCAAACTTAACTCTATAGAATACACTTCTCTTAAAGTTTTCCACAGGTGCTATCACTATCCCTTATCTCCACATTGTAACAGAAATACCATGATAATTATTCTGCCAACATTTTAATGGCCATGTCATCTTACTGGTATTAGGAGCAAATCTACATGTCATGGCAATTGCAACACAAGGAGCCATACGGGACTTTGTACAGAAAAGCATTTCCACAATCACTTTTACTCAAATTGCTGCAAGGCCATTGGGCTGAACAAGGCCATCGGGCAGGGAACAAAACTGAGTGAAAGCAAAGGGAGAGGATATCTGGAAGTCATAATTAGTACAGAGGGATCATAGACATAAGGTAATTCAGCTATGAGAGGAAAGAACAGTCTGGTATTGGAAAAGGATCTAGAATTTAAGAGATTTCTTTCCTAATACATCAAAATCCATCAGTGTTTTGTAAAAGAGGTGAAGGAACATTATCCCTGAAAAATGAGGTATTGATACAACAATCTGCATGAGGCAACTATCTCAGCTATAGCCACAAACTGAATAATGTCTCCTTTTAAAATTATCTCCTGAGAAGACAGAGAAAATTGCAACTTAAAAGGCCATTTCAGCCATTCCATAGGCATCTGCTACAAAGTCCACCAACTCCATCTCCATACACTGCAATGTGAACTCTCACCTTCTGTACTGGACTTTAAAATCTTTCCTCCACATTATACTCTAGCTTTGTTTGAAATGGTTTTACGTGGACATTATTTTTACCATTCGGTTACTGCTCCTCAGAGGGCAATGTATGAACACCAGTGTGCAGTGACTAATAAAGTACACATATATATATAAAAGATCTGTTGCATTTACTGAGTTAAATACTGTCACCTTCTAGTAAAGTATGTATTTCCTATTCAGAAGGCAGAACCTGCTAATAGATTTTCCTCCATCTTTTCTTCCATCCTTTTCTTCCCTTCCAAGAGCCAATAATGCTTACATATTTCATCATTCATCAAATGTGAAACTCACGGTCTGATAGGTTACATTCAGTTTCAGTACCATTGTTATAGCTATGCAGACACATTTTCTAGGACAGGTGTGCAGATGTGTTACATTGGAATAGCAAACCCTCCTGACCTACAGGCTACATACCAAACTTCACACACCTGAATGCCACAAAATACGTACTGCCCACCTCAGAAGACCACAGAAAAGTGATTTTCAGAACAGCTGAACAGCAACAGGTCCCATGTTGGGGTGTCACTACTTTAGCTTTGCTGGAGAACGGGACATCCAGACAAGACCAGCAGTACTTCCTGGCTTGCTTTCTTCCTCCCTCCCACTGCTGAGGCTCAATTTACCTTGCATCCCCACACCATGGCAATCTCACTCTGTGTCACACAAAGAAGCCACATCTGAAATGCACATAGAGTCAATTGCACAGATTATACCTGACTATGAAGGCTTGATTCTCAGGTCAGTAACAGTATTCATGAAATTTGACTAGATGCAAGACTACAGTTAAGACTTTCTAACCCTTGCACACATCAAACATGTTTGATGTGCCATTCAGAAAGCTGTCCTATAGCTGAATAAATGGTTTTGAAACACATTGCTTTGAAAAGACATGATTTTGAAACGCTCCTAGAAACAACTGCAAACCGTAACGATAGTTTCTTCAAAATAGATTATTCTAAAAGCTCCTCCTTCATCTCAGCACCTTTAAACATTTACACACCACATGTAAATGTGTCCCAACAGAGAAGATCACCAAAATAATATCCACTAATCCTTGGACACACATACAGCTGAAATCATAACATTTCTCTCTACAGCACTTTAAGAGCTCCAGCACAGATGGATCAGGGTCCCTCGTATGACCACATATTTACATACCACTAAATCAGTACAGTTCACTGTGCGCTTTTCTTACAACAAACCTATTCTTTCAGTTTATTATGCATTAACAATCTGGTAAAATAAGGGATTAAGAATAAACCTTTAATTCATTTTGTATGCCAAAATCAGCGTTTCAGATACAAATCTATTTCAATTCCAAGGAGGAGACAAATATACAGGGAGAATGACTTAGTACTTAACTAAAGCAACTTCAAGTTGTCAAACTGACAACATAAGAATTTCATTTTCACTACTCAAACACAGCCATCCTCCAAACCTGCTCTCCCAGTTTTGCTCACTGAGGGCTTTTTTTTTTTTAAAAAAAACCACCCACCTAAATTAAAACCACATAATCAAATGCAGCAGGGCCTGCCTAAACACCATTTTTGTGTAGCTTTACCTATATCGCAAGGCGCCCCTGCCCGAGCCCCCGGCAGCGGCACGACGCGGGTACAGAAGAGCTCCAGGACAGCAGCGCGGCAGCCGCTGCCGGAGCGAGCCGCCCTGCACACCCGGCGCAGGGCCGGCCGTCCAAAGGCCGTGCCCCGCCGGCCCTACCCGAGTGCCGGCAGCCCCCGCCGAGGACGGGGCCCTCGGCGGCCGCTCGCACCGCCCCGAGCCGGCCTCCGCCGCGGCGGCCAGGGTGGGCGCTCCCCGCCCCATCGGAAGGGGCGCACGCACCCCTGGCCCGGGGCCCGGGAGGCCGCGGACGGCGCTGACCAGCCGCCGGCGGTACCCCCGGCCCCTCAGGGCCGCCCGGGGGTCCGCCCCCCCACCGCCACGGAGGGCGGCGTGAGCGCCCCAAGCCTCGTGAGGGGAGGCGGGGAGCGCCCCACCACGCTCCCTCCTGCCGCAGCAGCCGGGCGGGAGCCCCACGGCCCGAGGGCCGGGGTGCCCCCCGTACCCGCGCAGCGCGGGGAGAGGGGCTGCCGCTACGGCGCCGGCGAAGGATTCTCCTCACCGCGGCACCCCCCATCTCGCGCCGCCGGCCCGCTCCGGCTCCCCGCGCCCTCCGCCGCCCCCCCCCAGCCCCTGCCCTGCCCGCTCACCCCGCGTCCCGGCCGCCGTCGCCGCCTCCCTCGCTCGCCGCCGCCCGCACGCAGCCGCCCCGGCGCTGCCGACGCAGTCAACATGGCTGATGGGAGAGTTCGCGCCACGTCAAGGGGCAGAGAGCGGCGGGCCGGGGCGGGGGGCGGGCCGAGCTCCGCGGCTGCCCCGCCGCTCCCCGCCGCCCACACAGGGGGGGAGTCCTCGCCGCGCCCCGCTGCGGCCCCGCTCCCGCCGGGCCAGCCCGCCTGTGCCCCGCGGCCCTCGGCGGCGACCGGGCGGAGGGGCCCGGTGTCAGTCATCCCTCACCGCTGACCTTCGCTTCACCGTCCTGACGGCTCCTGCTCGCGTGTGCTTTCTGCCCCGTTCGGTTTTCAGATTTCTTCTAAAGGTCGTTTGTCTCGATCTCGCTCCTAAAACCGTTCGGGAGAGGAGGCATCGCGGCCACCGGGGGGGGGGGGAGTTTGCCTTCCCTACCCTTCGGCTGCGCTCGGCTAGCCCGGGGCCGCGCCTCTGCCCGCAGTTACCGGAGCTGTCCTCGTCTTCGTCCTCGCCCCCGCCGGTGGATGTACTGCTCCGCTGCTGCTGCTAACTGTGTTCTCTGCTTGCGAGGGGCTGTTTCAGGGAAATCCTCGGGACCAAGCCAGCCGGGCTGCTGGGAGTCCTGGAATTCAATCCTGCTTGTTGCCTGTCTTCCACCATGTGCATTTATGGCAACTTTTTAACCTCGAAGATTGTTTACGTGTTTCTTCGGACTGCCTGGGAAAAAATATATTGAAATTATATTCCTGGTGGTTTTTAGCCTGAGACAATACTTCATCTCATATTTATAAATATTGAGAAATATAACACATGTTTATTTACTATCCACACAATAACTTTCATGTAGCCACTAACTGTACAGTTTTGTTCAGGTTTTTTTGTGAGTGTGGTTATTTTTTTTCCCCCAAACCCAAGTTATAGTGATGCTTACGTTTCAGGGCACTTCAGAATCGTTTGAAGTAAGCCTGCCACAAAAGGCTAGAACAGTAACTTCTCTCTTTCCTGAGATATCTCAGTGCAACCCATATGGACATGGGGGAGGACTGAAAAACTTTCTGCTGACTACCACGTCCTCCATCACCACAGCTCTGAAAACACGCTATGACCACCAAACAAATATAAGTGACTAAAACATCCTTATGCTCTTTTCTTATATGTCAAATGTAATTATGATAGAATTTCTATGCCATTACTATTTCCAGTATTGTTTGCCAGTCCTCTTCAGCCTAAAAACATGAGCAGGTAATAACAGCAGAACTTAAAAGGAGGGATTTTAAATTTCCACGTCCACAAATCTCACTGCCGGTTGTGGGAGCATTAAGCAGTAGCTTGCCAAGGAAATGTAACCTCCTCAGTCTGTAAAAAAAAAACAAAAAAAAAACCCCAAACCCAAACAAAAAAACCCCACACAACAACAGGGCAATTCAAACAGATGCGCAGAAAGCAATTCAGCAATAATTTCAAAAGTACTAAAATACTCTGTGAAACATTTTCAGAAAGTTACACTGAAAAGAGGCAAGTCCCAAAGTCAGAACCGCAGGATGAACTCTATAGACAAGAGGCAACTGACACTTAAAAGGGAAGAAGGAAGAACAGGAAAGTCTACTATTCTGAAAGTTCACTACAAATAAAAGGTATACAGTATTTTTAATCAGTCATTAGCACAATTAAATTTCATTGCATAATGACTCAATCCAATGCTCTAAACTTCAAGAAATGTCACAGCTGTTACAATGGTGCAAACCACAGAGAAAAGCAAGGGGAAGCAAAAAAACAGAACAGCAAATAGGATCCTAACATGGTGTATACTCATTATAAGAAAACACTTTATTGTATTAGAATGTACAGTGAAAGCATTTCATTTTTCTTAATGCAGAATTTTTATGTGTTAGATTTTTTTTTTTTTTAAGTCAGCAGTACGTGTCCACTGATGGCAACTCACCGTCTTTGAAAAAGTACTCCTCCATAATGCCTAGGCAGTTGAGGAGAAAGAATATTAATTTCCAGTTTCTTTTTCCTCTTCCTCCAGTGAGTCTTGTTTACTAGCCACTGCATCAACATTGTTGGTAAAACTTGTTAGGAACAATTTTATTATCCGTGGAAGACTACCTGTAATAATAAAAAATATGTTACTTCATTTAAAAAATATCAATGGAAAGTTCCAGAAAAAGTAAAGATAGAAAGTATATTTAAAGTATATTTCTATCTGTGGTTTCTCTTTCTGCTCATAGTTCTTGACTTCGCGACAAATAGAAAAAAAAAATTTCTGAATATTACAAAAGTATTAGAACTTTTTACAGCTGGACTCACCAAAGTTTTTGTCTTGACCATTGATCAGCCTTTCCAGAAATCTCACTGTAGTTTTAGCTAAGCAGGTTTTATTTCTAGTGGTGACTGCAATTGTTGAATACTCAACTAGGATGTTAGATCCGGGTTTCAGAATTAAAGCTCCCTGTTACACGTAGGTGGTTTTGGAAACACCTTAAAACAAACAAAAGCCAGTGGAGAGGAGGAGTTAGGGTAGATGTTTGTTCAGAACTGCTAAAATACAGCCTTGCAGAAAAAAAAAGCATTGCTTGTTTTGAACGTATATCAGAAGTATTTAGAGCTACTCCCATCTACTAGATGGACTGTAGGTAGCACCAAACTGACTTTGCATGCAGAACTAATAGGAAAAAATAATATACAGATTGACATTTTACATAACAGGAATTTCATAATACACAATGATTACAGCGTTATCCTTCTGCTTTTTATCTTAACTGAGAAACGACCGCCCTCTGTGCTAAGGCTACCTTGCTTTTGATTTGGCACATGGATATTCCCACATAATAGTATTTAGATAAACCCATACAGCAACAAAATAAAAACTCAGGCACTGACCCTTCCACAATGAGAACTGTTTAAATTTACAGCAATTAACTTTTATGTAACTGATTTCATCCACAGATCTCAATGCACTTCAAGGAAGGGACAGGTATTATTACTACTGGATGTCCACAGGTAGAAAACACTAATGGATGAGATTTAAAGAACCACTTGCAAAAACTACAGTATATTAGAATAACAGCACAGGGCCTAACAAAAGTGGTTATTAAAGGCTTATACCGATTCACCACAGAAAGAGGCCTAGTTTGATGGGCATCGAATTGGCACAGCCACCTTCTGCACTGCTCTTTGGCCAAATTTCCCTTTGTTCCCCTCCCTAGGTTTTCAGGGCAGCCACCACCTCCAGAGCAGGCCGCCGCTCAGGGCTTGGTGTTTCCGCCCCGGTGACGCAGCCCCAAGCACGGAGCGCGTTCACGGTATCACTTCTACCTCAGAGCGCAATACCAACGCGCCCTTATCAAGGGCGCAAGGACCGAGAGGAGACAGGAGGCCCGGGGGGTGTTTATAAAGGCAGCGCTAACCCCGAGGAGGCAGCGGGCGCCGCGGGCAGAGCCCCGCCCCTTCCCGCCGGGCGCCGCCGCTCTCGCGAGAGCAGCCCGCCCCTCGCGCCGCCTCCCAGCGCGCCTGCGTCGCGGCGGGCCGGCCCCAGCGCTGCCCGGGGAGGCGGCCTGCCGCCGCCGGGGGAGGCGGGCGGAGCGCGGGCGCCCGTAGCGGCGTGGCCATGGAGCCGGGCGTGGAGGAGCTGATGCCGCGGCTGCTGCCCGTGGACGACTGTGACTTGGCCGAGGACTTCGACCCCACGGTGCCTCCCAGGACGCCCCAGGAGTACCTGAAGCGCGTCCAGTGAGTGGCGGGGCGGAAGGGCTGCGCTCCCGCGGGCCGGGGCGGCGGGCCGGGCCCGCCGCCGTCACCTCCGCGCCGGAGCGGCGCGGCTGCGGGTGCTGCCCGGGCCGAGCTTCGCCTTGGGGTGCGCGGGGGCTTGCTGCGTCGTGCTACCGTTAACCTGCCAGCCGCAGCCAGAAGAGCCGTTTCCTCAGTGCTCCCGGCGCGGCGGGACCCCGTCCGGCATCGCCTCTAAACCCGTCCGCTTTCTGCGAGGCTGCCGCTTCTGCGGGGCCGCGGAACGCCCGCTGCACGGCGCGCTCGGCGGCGGCGAGCCGCGGCAGGCTCGCAGCTCCACGGCGATCCGCAGCTCTGGGGGCCGGTGCCGCCCTGCTCCCCGCAGAAAGGTGGAGGTCCCGTTCTTGGCTCTCCGTACCGGCAGCGGCGGCCTCCCGGGGCCGCGCTTCGGGCAAGTTAGGACGTAAGCAAGCTCCGAGGAGGCCAGAGCAGTCGTGCAGCAACCGAGAATACTCGATCTGTAACTCTCAAGTCAAACCCTCTGTAAGAATTGCCGGTATAGTCAGTGTTTTACTCACCTGAAGGTTTCCGCAGGTGCAGTATTTCAGAGACACCGGCATATAACCACCACCTGTTACAAAAAGAAAAAAATGTAGCCACTTGATTTTATTTTGTAGGATTGAAGCAGCTCGATGCCCAGATGTGGTCGTGGCGCAAATAGACCCCAAAAAATTGAGAAAGAAGCAGACAGTAAACATTTCAGTAAGTTTGAGAGATTTTACATGTTTTGTTTTGAGCGGAAAAAAATTAAGGGGAAAGGCGTTAATATCATAATGTTTGTATTAATTTGAGGGAGCGGCTGGCGTAACTAAATAGCACTGCTAGATTTTAAAAGCATCTACGGAATTAAATGTCTGTGTTTGAAGAAACACCTGTTCAACTGCTGGCTAACAGCAGTCTTTAACTGATCTAAATTGGTAACATCCATACTACTTGATACACAGCAGACTGTTTTACTCTCTAAGGAAATCAAATGTTGCATTAAATTTTACAAGTATTTAATCAAAAAACCTGCATAAACTTTAGACAAAAAATACCTCCATACCTATATTTAGGTTTAAATATACATCTAGGGTAAGGGTACTAAAAGCAGCTAAGCTTTGCTAAAGTTAGATGAAATTCTAGCACCACTTTTTTCCTTTTTGTGGAATATTTTATCGGAATTTTTCCTTACTGCCTATGCAGATTTTTCTGTTGTCACGCTGCCCTGCCAGCATGGTCTTTAGTCTGCTTTCAAATAGTTCAAGAGACCAAGTTTGCCTTTCTCTAGTGAAAACTATAATCTGAAATTTAACTACTAGATTGCTCAAGAAGAGTTTCTAGTACGGACATATGACCATGTAACTTCTGTGACCATTCAGTTCATTTGTCTCGTCTCTTTGTAGTGGCATTCTTAAACATTTGTAGAAAGGTGTTTGGTTTTTTTAAATAAATCTTTCATGCTAATCTTTAAAGAGGTTCTGTCTACTTAACTGTCAGAGTTAATTTCCTAAAAGATACTTTGGTGGTCTTCTGTCTTCCTCAATTTATTATCTTGGCAAGTAGAACTCCTGAGATTGATAGCAGCTGTCCAAGATAAGGAAACAGCTCCCTGCTTTTTATAAACAGGGAAATTAAGGCACAACAATTGCTGAAAATGAAGACCTTAAATAATTCTTTGACCATGTATTTTGAATACTTAGTCTTCCTTCTTATTTGCATATGAGAAGAGTCAGAAGAAATTTTGTCTAAACCATCTGTTAAGTCAGTCTTGGATGTCGTCATGAAATTACCTTTCTTAAGCAAAGATTTAAAGGATATTGTTTACCCGACAGTAAACATTTACTGATTCTCTTGCTCTTAAGGGTTCTTCTTATAAAGCTTTCTTTACATTATAATTATTGCCAGTGTTTTCTTAGATTTCTGGATGTCAGCCTGCTCCTGAAGGATACTCTCCAACGCTCAAGTGGCAGCAGCAGCAAGTGGCCAATTTCTCAGCTGTCCGTCAGGTACAAAATGGTGTGTGTGAGGGGACTTGCACTGTCTAGATAGAACACGTCTGTGCTTTACGGGGGACAACCTTATATCTATTATAGAAATGTTATGACTTTATGGTAGGACAAATATTTTAAGTTCTTGAAAAAGAACTGAATATATACTGTGGCTTTTAAACCTCTGATAAACCTCTTGAGAGTCATGTTTAAAAAAAATTATCCTTCAAAGTCAGCAAAAATAGCTGTCAGTATTTAGATTAAATCATATAGAGTAGCTGAGGGAGGAAAAAAAATCCCTGTGATGTTACGCAGTTATATTCAAATCTAGTGCTAGCAGGAATATTCTGCAGAACTCAACATTAACTGAAAAACAAGTAGATTCTAACCCACCAGGAAATCCATGTATGTAGAACACACTGTCCATTTAGGATACTGTTGACAGTGGTGGCACCCATTATGAGGGGAAATACTGATTTGGTAAAATGTATTTGTAAGATTGTAATGTTAGCACAAACTTAAATCTTGCCTACTGCGTTTCCACCCTGCTCTTAAATAACAGAACAAAAATGGAGAATCAAGCAGTCTCTCTCTCTATCCACAGTTCAAACAAGGTGAAATGTGAAACATAATAAAGAGATAAGTAGAGATCATTTATGACTCCAGTACTGCAGAAGGCATGTTTACAATGCATTGATACTGCATTGTAGGAATACCTCAAGTAACTGAAGTATAACCAGCTGCCCTGAAGCTGCTGTAGCATTCAACTTTGCATAAGCTCATTTACCCTGTTTTTTCAGGGAGGTAAATCAGTGATCTGTACTACTGCATCTACATTGTAAATACTGACTGAGCTACCCCTATTTCTACAAGTTATCACACTGTATATCGTATATTAGGCATAATCTAAGGTTTTAGTAGAACTAAGGAAACTGACATCTAAAGGCATATTCACTACACAGGTATTTCTTTTATACACAAATCAACTGTTCTCTCATCTGTGCCAGAATTAACGCTGTGAAGTATGAGAATATCCTAAAAAATATTTGAGAAAAAAAGAGCATCAGAAGTCACTTGTTTAAACACTATGCATCAGCTACTGTTAGTTAGTGTTGTTAGTGGTCATTTTTACTGCTACAATAACAATTGGATTGGGGGAAAAATTTCAGGTAGAAGGTAGAAGAAATATGCTAGGAAAGCACACTTGCTGCCTTTCTAACAGTTCTGTAGACATCTGATACAGATGCAGACCACTGTTGGAAACAGGATATTGGCTTTATGTGTGCTTTTGGACTAAATCAGGTTGTTTTTTTCTTAAGCTTGTTATACCAAGAAAATTCTAGAAGACTATTAAAGCTTACTACATCAACTTAACTTTATGTAGTAGACTTTAAATTCCTTCAGCTTTTACCATTACTTCCAAAAATCCAGCATGAGCAACTTAGTTACACTTCTACTAAGAGGCATGGTAAATACTTAGCCAGTTATGCCTCTACTGATTTATAGAACATCATAAAATACACTCTTTATACATTTTAAGAATAATGAAGAGAATTATGGCTCAGATAAAATAACTGCAAAGTTAAACTATGATTTGGCTTTTTTTTAATTACTCAGAGCCTGAACAAGCACAGAAATCGCTGGCGGTCACAACATTTGGACAGCAATGTTACTATGGTGAGTAGAATTCATAACAGTGCTGTGGGTTTTTTCCAGTCATTAAATCTGTGGTTAATCTTGCTTTACAGTTTAATGTAACAACTTGTAAATATTATCATGTCTTTTCTTCAGTGTCTTCAAGATAGCAATATTTCACAGTTTTAACTTATTTTTATTTACTTCAGCCAAAATCGGAGGATGAGGAAGGCTGGAAGAAGTTCTGCCTGGGTGAAAAAGTATACTCAGAAATAGATGCACTATCTGATAATGAAAATCTAGGAATTGATTACATAAAGGTGAGTATAGGACTTCTATCTAATTTTCAGCTGCTATTTTCAAGAGTAACTGCCAGAAACAATCCTACAGTTTATTACCACTTTGTGCTAAATAGGAAGTAGGCTCTCCAATGAGCCCAGAAAGTCCAATTTTTCTTCCCTTTCAAGTGGAAGCTGAGTGATGCAGAGGAAAAGTCTATCCCTTCAGTCAAAAAGTTAAAGAGTTCCTTCATCTGTTACCAGCTAAATCACATCACTTTGTTGCTCACTGAACTGAATGGAAAGCTTTCTGCATAGTCTGCTTTAATGTTTTGTTGAATAGTGATATGTGGTTTCTGTCCTCATACATGCTATCCTACAAACATGCCCTTCACTGCATCATTTTGAAAAAACAGAACTTTAACAAATAGCAGTAAAAACAAGGTTCTTTGATACCAAATTTGACTGGACCTTATCTTGAACTTGCTTGAAGATTTTTTTTTATATATATCTATATTTCAAAGCTCAGAACAGACTTTCAAATCACTACAAATGTCTGAGCATCACATCAAAATGTTAGTATGTTCTAAATTAGAACAAAAATGTTTATGATTATGTCTGCATTTTTGAACTTGATTTTTTTCAGGTGGGCTTTCCCCCTTTGCTAAGTATTGTAAGCAGAATGAGTCAGGTAAGCCTACCTCTTAAAATCGCATAGGGACATTACATAAATCATTATTTCTCGTATTCTATCTGTTGTAGAGGTCTTACCTATTTTTCTGTGCTAGAGTAGGCAATTGTTTATTACAACAATTATTGTATATTTACAAGGAAAACACATAATCTTGCCTTCAGCTACAAACAACTTTACTAGTAAATATTTATCATGACTAGTTTTAAGAGTATTTTGTCCTTGTAATTTCTCTGTAGAACATTTAATCTTTGAATTTTTGTTGAATGCCCCATTAGGTGCTTGGCAGTGTTTTTAATATTTCCCATTTAGTGTTTTTTAAGTGCGGTCCTTCAACTTGATAGTGAACTCTTGCGTACGTTGCAAGCCTAGAAGAATCACACTTACCCTTCCTTTACTATGTTTCCCACTAGTCACCTTTATAAAGAAACAACCACTCAAGATTGATGCCTCTTTCCTAATCTGTAACTTAACCATAACTTTTTGTTAACACAGAAAATTACTTCCTAGCTGAACCTAGGACAATTTTATATAAAAGTTTTTTCCAGGAACTGGTGCTTTAACACTTACTCTACCCTTATATGTAACTTCAACCTGGAATAAATACCGTATAGTATCACAGTGGAGTAGAAATACATAATGTGTATATTTTAAAAAAATCAAATTGCTTTTTATATAATACAGTTCTTGGGATAGAAGGACAGCAAAACAAAACATTGCAGATATTGTATTGTCTCTTTGTTCCTCTTTTGAAGGCAACAGTAACCAGTGTCTTAGAATACCTGATAAGCTGGTTTGGAGAGAAAAAATTTACTCCAGAACTGGTAATTTTTAATTCATTCTAACTACTTGCACATGAACGCATTAAACAAGGGATAAATTGTTCATGATTTATATAAAGCTACTTTCTAAAGAGTTCTCTAGATGCACGTATTGTATTCAGTTACTTTCAAAACTTCCTTGATTAGATACTGAAATGAGTATTCACAGAACTTTTTGCAAGGCTAATTACAAAACATAACAGATACAGATCTATCAAGTACTGCCAAAACCCTCTCCCCTTTTTATCATTCCCCACACTAACTTAAACCACAAGGTTAGATGAGTGTTGGCACTGGGGAGAAAAGAGGGTCAGACTGCAGCAGCTTTGATTCTGACCAGCTTAAGTTGTCAGGGTGATGCACACTGTATTTACCGACATGGCCATTTTAGTTTGGAGATGCATGACAGTGTGCTGGCAAAGACATGTTTAATCTTTCCACATGCAGCACAGATGAGAAAGCTTAGCTGCATTAGTGTGGTGACAAATTAAACCTAGTACGAAATTCTGATTGGCAGGGTACATTAGAATGGAGTTTGGCCACAACTAAACTGACTACCTGTGTAATGGCATTGTATCTACAGAAGACTTTGGTGGATGCATCTTATCTCATTCAGTACCAAAAAGCAAGAGAGTAATGAAAAATTACTTCCATAATACTAAACACAGTTTCACTAAAGGCCTTTCATGTTCTGTCCTTCTCTGTAGGACTGTTTTCTTTTTAACCAATATGCTGCAGAGAATGTGCATGTTGACTTTTAGTTTATTCCCATAATGAAAGCCACTAGACACTGGAATTAAGAAGTTAGACTGGTAGCAGAAGTTATATTTGATAAGCATGCCGTAGAATTCAGTGAAGTAAAATGCTAAGGACATGTTTTCACAGTGGTGCAAATCTTAAAGCTGATCCAACAGCATTAATTGCACAAAGATCTGACTTGATACATTCACTGTTCAGGAATGTTTTTCCACCATTTGTGAAGTTAAAAATTAATAGATAGGTAATAATCTTTAGATATTACTAAAATAATCCTTCCCTCAGACTTTAATAGTGTGAGCTGTATTAATTTATATCTTGGCTAGTATTAAAAAAAAATCAGGAAAGCCAGGAGTACTGCTCACAAGAAGCTTATCTAGAGGCACAAAATTCTACTGTGTAGTGTCTCATTTGGCTTTAAAACTTTAATTCTGGCAGTAGCACTTAAATGCAATTTTGTTTTGAGACCTATGCTTCAGGCCTACTCTATATAACAAGAACTCCAAGAAACTTCAAAGAAATGCTCATAATTAAAACTTTCTTATTTGAATCCACGCAGGGTAGATGGCTTTATGCACTGTTGGCATGCCTTGAAAAACCTTTGCTACCTGAAGCTCACTCCCTTATTCGACAGCTGGCAAGACGATGCTCTGAAGTCAGAGTACTAGAGGTAAGATCTAATATAACATTGCACAAAGGACTTGCTGAACTTAGCAAATTATTAGGAGGATGATTTTTCAATTCTTGAAGTCTTGGTAAGTAATTTTTCATGTCCTAAGTTTGCTCAAGAATGAAGGGAATATTACAAGCATGTAACATGGCAGGTAACAGCTTTTCTGTTTGACACAGGTAACAAAAGAACTGTTCTAATATTTATTTCTCTTTCAGGAGAACAAGAATGAAGAACAAATATCAGCTCTGAACTTGATAATCTGCTTAGTTAGCAGGTAATGCAACTTGCATACCTAAAACAGCAAAATATGTCCAGAATAAATATGTGATTACTGTTGTCCTAACCTAGATTCTTTTAAAGTGGAAGTCAATTAAAATGCCCTGGGCCTATGTAGTAAATATCCTCAGCTAAAAGGACTTAAGATAAACCTAAAAGTAAATTAAGCATACTGGTTGCCTTGGATGAGCCCCCTGAACTGCAAGCTCTAATTATGATAGAAAAACTAAAAGAAGAGCTAGAAAGCAAGGGGTCTATCAACTCAGAGCAAAGGAGTATGTTGCATTACAGGTTTCTTACTGTGTTCCACTTCACTAGGTACTTCGATCAACGTGACTTGGCTGATGAGCCTTCCTAGACTGTTTTGAGAATATCAGGTATTTTGTGTTGCCATGGTACAAAAAGCATTATCAGAGCTAAGAGCAAGACACTGCACTGTTCAGACCTGAAGCACTATACAATGCCTTCAGAACACCCTCACGATAATGCATTTGGGACAGCTATGAGTAACTTAAGCTGAACTTTAGCACAAGATTGTCACTGTCTCCAATGTCATCATCACCATCATCATAAAATGGTCAATGAAGTGTCTGGCATCATCTCTCAAGCTATTATCTTTGTAAAGTACATTCCTGGTTAGAAATTTCTACCATCTGAGTAATCCTGTGGACACTGCTATTAGGTGAAGTCTGAGGTTACGTTACAAATGATTGTTCTTTATCTAACACAAACCTACTGAGGGCTTTTTTAATAAAATGGAAGCATTTTAAAGAGTGTTCTTAAACATTGTGGTTTTTCTCATTCTTCATACTATTTAACAGCAGCCTTACTGTAGAAATCTAGACAACTAGGACTGTGTTTTTTTCAAGCTTTGGTTCCCAAGCTTAAGCACTGCTAAGCAGCTCAAGTATAGCAACTAAGTTACTGAAACAGTTATTTTAGTATTACTACTCAGGAAGTAGTAATGTTTGTTTTATTATTTTTTAGTAAACAGTTGCAGAAACCAGTGAAAATTACAGAGCTGTATTCAATGCTTTTAATAGAAGCATTTATTAATCAGAATGAACAAATTTATTTTCTGTATGGTATCTTTACAAATACATTAGCTTGCCTATTTAACATGGAGTGCTTCGCCAAGAGTATCAGCATCTGCTTGGTATATACACAACTCCCTCTGGTTCAAATTGTCTTCAACAACTAAACATCGGTGTTAAAGGAACTGTGAGTTCTGCTGATAACAGCAAATTGATACACAATATTAACTGACATCTGCTTTCTGTATATTGTAGGATTTAAGTACCTCTCCTCACTATTAAAAATAATCATTAACCACAACCACTTACTGATAAACCTTTAATATGTCTTTGAATGACTGGCACTTTTGCATCTGGAATGGTAGTATTAACTGTTGAGTGAAGAGTCAAACTGAGTTACTGTAACTACTAGAGTTTTCATTCTGGAGATGAAAGTAACAATGATTCTGTATATGTTGGTACTGAATGTCTACCACTTTGCACATGCCTAAAACATGATGACACTGAGATATCCCTCTATTAGACATGTAGTGCAAGTTGATTTCTAGTCTCTTCAGCCACATTTTCAGCATATTGAAATTGGGATGAGTTGTCAATTGAAGAACCCATGAAATACAAGAATACTAGTTAGCTTACTCTCTAGCCCTACAATTTCAAACAGATCAGTTACAAAGGTTAACAACAACCCGAGCCTTCCTATAAACTACCAGTATAAGAACCCAGTATTTTTAATCAGCTGAACAGCTGATCCCCCACCAAGTACCATACAACTGTAGTTACTTTCATCTTTGCTAGTTCTATAAACAGGGACAGCATTCTGCTAGTTCAAATTCTGCTCTAGATGTTTCCTAGAACTGTCAAGTTACTCAGCTACAACTAATCTGAACTAGCATTCACATACCCAGAAAGATCAGCATTTGGTCACATCTTAAGATCAAGTCTAATAAACTCCTGGTTATAACATTTATAATCTATAGCTTGGCAGCTTGTAACAGCTATCTAGACAAGGTTTGATCCATTGCAAACTTCAGACCTTCCCTAGAGCTTAGGGAAGAACAGCCTCCACTGTTCTTGCCCACCATGCAACTGGACAACATACACTTCTCCCAACACAGAAGGTAGTTATAACAAAGCTGCTGTTTTAACATGTTAGCTTTTCTAGTTAGCCTGTTACTGCTCTCAAAGTAGAAACTGAATCACTGTCACAAGGCATTCTCACAGTTCAGAATAAACACCATAAGTGCCTATTATGATTCATTTGAAAGTATAAGGCCTGAGCCTGGCAACAGAAAGGTCTTACAGCAAAATTCATTAAAAGTTTTAACAAGATGTTTCCATTCTTACCTATAGCAAGATATGTATTGTTACGCAAATCTTGTAACAAGTAGTATCTAGCAAACCCCAATGTCCTCAAGAGTCTTGGTGATGTCTTTATAGCTTCTTGCAGGCCTAATCATCCTCCTGCACACATTCATTACAGAAGTGAGTTGTAGCTAGCAATTAAAAACAGTTACATTAATATTGAGTTTACGCACAACAAGCTAAAACAAATTTCCTTCTCTGGCCAGTACAGATGACCTTAGCTGTAAAATTATTCTGACACAAAAAATAGCTCCTAATTTTAGGGAGGTAGGAGAAACTGTTTAACTATGTAGAAGTAAGTTCTCTCTTCTACATATCATTCCTTCAGCAGAACTAAGCCTCCGCTGAATGCCTTTAATGAAGGCTGTTGGTTCACATGCTAATGGCTTCCTCAAAATAATACAAAAGCAATTGCTGCCTCACAGTTCAGAGTGAACAGGGAAAGGTAGCAGTTGGGCATTCATGTTAGGTGACACAAAACACGTTAGATTAAGAAACTAATTTAGTCTTGGTCAGGTTTTCACTCTGTTTTCAAAACATGCCTCTGGTCTTCCATACATGCTGTTTTGGTAATTAAAATAATTTGCTGAAAACTTTTGAGTAGACAGTTTTTTACAATGTGGACATTAATACCTTGGTATAGAATAAATTTCATACCAAGATACAAGGATAGTGTTAAGTTATTTTGATGAACTTTTTATTATATATTTTGAAATTGTGCTGCCTGCACACTGCTATAATTTACAAGCTACAAGACAAAGCTGAATCAAGAAACTGAATCCACACAGAAAGGATTTTTAAGGTAGATACCCAGATTTAAATGTGCTCTACATCTTCTGTATCATCACCTGAAATTTACCTGAAAAGAAAAAGCAAAGTCAGATCACAGTATCACCCACCATTAGAATTATTTTTCCAAGTAATTATTTTCTTGTAATCATTTTGTTAAAAGGAATAGCAAGGAACATTTCAATCTTACAGTTTAGTTGTGAACAATCTAGCCATTATTTAAATTTAGCATTTAAATTTAACTCCAGCTGAACAGCTTTTTCTTTCCTTTCTTTTTTTCTTTAAGTCAATCCATGTCCCACATCACAACAGTTTTGTCAGCTAAATTTAAAATTTGTGCAAAGTCTATGGAAATTTCTAAATCCACCTTAAGCAGCTTGGGTAGTTAGAATAGACTTCACTTACTAACTTTCTTAATGACTTCTGTAGAGAAAGAGCATATATGTAGTTATTTTTATCTTCCCTTGTTCAGGTAGCCTTCTGAATGTACATCATCCTTATGCATCTGACACTTCCAAATGTACATAGAACTTTTTAGTTTTGCTTTCTACTCGGTCTCATAGAGGTTCACCCTTTGTCAGTATTTTCTAAACAATAAGCATTTAGTGACAAGTCATACCCTGACTCCTATGGCCCAGCAGCTTCAAACTAATCCCATGTTGATAAATGCTTATACAGTGATGAAGTCAGGAAGGAAAGTTACCAAGTAAGCTAATCATTGAATACTCCGAGAACTACTTACATGCAGGCATTGATGAAACTTCAGCTGTTACAATACTCTTTATTCCCAAATTCGATAGGCCTCCTCTGATTAGTCCACAGGTAAATGCTAAATACTAAATATAAAGTTGCACTTTAAATAAGTGTCAAGGGTGAAGCTAAAGGGTTGCTGAAGATTGAAACTAAGTACTCAAGAACAAGACTTAACACTTAGACAATACAAAACTATGGAGGTTTTGTTCCTGTGCTTGAGAGACCATGTCTCTAACAAATGAAAGCTCTGATATTTGGTGCAGCAGAGCTCACAATACAGATTTCTGTTGTTAGAGGTGCTATCTTGAGTCATTTGTTTCTATTTCTATTAAACCTGTAGGAACTTAATATCCTTAAACAATTATTCCCAAGACTTGGCTGAAATTAACAGCTGGTATTAAAGTCAACAAAGGAGAAACAGTCCAAGATAGCATTCTTGTACAGGCCGCATCTTAGAATACAAGGGCCTGCAGTTATTTAGAGTATATGTTGCAAAACAGAAGAAACATCTCACCAAACACAAAAAAAAAAAAATCCCTAGAACAGTAGCCTGCAACTGTGATTACTAAGAAGAGCAAGAATTAAGAAACCATAAAATGGAACTGAGTGCCCCATTTCTTACATCCACCTGAAGTGCTTTATAAGAGGTTCTGCAGAGGCACTGATTTTACTTACCTAAACTATTTCCCTAACTCAACATCTACACTCAAAACTACTTTTAATTGGTGGAAGATCTTCCTGAATGTTCATATAATCTCAGAAGGTTGTTCTAGGTAACAAATAGCAGCTTCCAAATACGTTTTGAAAATTTAAAAAACGCTTCTGAAAGCACAGGCTTTCCAAAGAGAAAGAAAGGATTTGTGTGATAGTGGCAGACCAGCTCCTACCATCAAGTAACTCAAACATGAGAACAGCAAGTTTCACAATGACTATGACCGTTTCTTGAACCATAAATCAAATCCACTGTTCCGAAACAAGGTGCATTTCTAAAAAGCACAGGTTTTGGAGACTAAACTTTAGCTGCCCTTTCAAAGAGTTTGTATCCATCCAATTACAAAATTTAAAGTTATTATTAATAGATCAAGATAATTCAAATCAAACTTGTAGATCCCAAGGATAAAACTGAAAGGTACCTTTGGTGCATGTTCTAAATACTGCTTTCCTGCAGACATTTGTGTCAAGAGACGAAATTTATTGTCTTGAAGGACATAAATACCCTGTTTAAAAAAACAAAAAGTTTTTTAGTTGAATATACAGTAACATGTAATCAACATTTTATGTAAAGCGATTTGATTTGTATATACAATATAAATGTTCTCAGGTTGAAAAATGAAATTTTAGATGAAGACATTTGTGATTTAAGTTTAAATTGTATTATTTACTTACATGAAATATCAAAACAAAAGATGCTTAATTGTGAGATTACAACAGAACCCCTAGACAATAATACGATCAGTTAACTCTAAAAAATGTTTATGTACATTCTTCTTGGAAGAGTCCTTCCAGTGCTCAGAAACAATAGTTCCATATTAGAAAGTCTCTGTTAATATATCAAATGCATGCTGATTTTTTTCATTCAAATTTTAATCTTCACTTGGTATGCAAGTCACTATTCTTATTCTCAAATTCAGTGACAATTATCTTCTTTAATAGCGATACAAGCAACACCCAGCAGATGGTCAAAGTCTAGAGTTTTCTACATTACAATCTTGTGCCACAATACGCATTTTAATAAATTATGACACATAATTATGACATAGCTTAATCTATACCTGTCATTTTAATTGCTTTGCTAATGGCTGTGCCACTTTGGAACTTCATAACCCTTGAAGTTAAATTAAGGCTGCATATACAATTGAGATCTCAGCTCAATACTGCAGCTTTCTTTGAATTAAAAAACAGATTTCTAAGGTAATTATTATCTGTTAAAGCTATAAGTTGATAAACAGCTCACTGAAAAGTCAAACCTATTTTATTTGGCACAATCCTTGTACAAATTCTCTTGTTCCTACTTAGGTACAACAGGAAAATGGCCATAAGAAAACCAAGTCATTCAAAAGGAAGAAGATTTTTTACTCTAGTAAAACGGGTCCTTAAGTTATTTTGATCTTGCTTTAAGAATTGCGGCCGTTGATATAGGAAAGGACATAGATACAACACAATGTCACCAACATGCAAATCTGGGAAGTTTTTCAGCTGTTTCTTATACAAGTATGTTCAGTAGAGTCCAACTAAGTGTGTCAACTGCCAAAAAACTGTAAATATTCTTCAAAATAAAAAAATTACTTCAAGGCAGCCATTCTATTTAAATAGCCATTAAGACAGCAATATCACTTTCTCACACTAGTTTTCTACTAAAATTCATTGGGAGATACATTAAAAAGTTCCTGTTTAAATGTTAATCAACTGTAACCATTACTGTCTTGTCAGTTCGTAACTCTGCAATGGCACATATGAAAGTCAAAGCATTTAGTCTTTTCAAATAGGATGGCAATAAAAACATCACTAGCAATTATCAAATTGTATTCTGAAGACACATGCTAACATGAACCTTAAAAATCTGCTTTTTAAACAAAACAAATACAGAACATTTGGGGTTTCTTATCAGGTAATTAATTCTAGACCAAGAAAAAACAAAAAATGCAGTAGTAACTTGAAACTATTTCTGATTTTGTAAGTTAAATCTTATTCTACAGCATTAGTACCTGATGATTAGTCCTTAGGTTATCTATTTGTTTTCTGAAAACAGTTGTCCAAAAATCTTTGCAAATGAACTTCATAATATCTAATTCATCCTTGAACCTGGCAGTATCTTTTGTAAACCTAAGAGATAAGTGAGAAAGATATCAGTAATGAAGGTACACACAACTTGACCGATTAAATAGAAAAAGAAAACACGAAAAAATGGTCCTGTGCAACATTATTTTTGAGGCCGTTATGGAAATTAGTTTTCCAACCATTGTACAGTATCATTCTAGCATCACTCTTCATGCAAGTATTTTAACTGAAGAGCAACACAGTATTATCTTAGTACCTGCAACATGACAGGAGAATAAATGGGTTTAATTGTATGATTATTAAAGACAGTTTCAGTACAGAAAGGTGCAAAGCACTTCATCAGTTTTCTCTTTAACTAAATGTCTAACTAGAAGATAAAAAGTTCACACCTATACTACTGCAAAAAAGCACTAACACATAGGAACAAACATGTAAAACTTGTTCCTGTTTCCCAAAAAGGGACCCCTTTCTCTTGCTTATTTCAGAATTCTTGCTCTTCATCCTCCTTGAGGGTCTCTGTCTGGCACTAAAGCACCACTTTGTTCAACGAAAGCATGACTTCAGAAGCTCAAGAGTCTCCACACGACCTCGGAATGAGGGCGCTGAAGTTGGATGTGCAGCAAGTCATCGTGCATCCCCAAAGAGCCTGGGGAAACAAGGAACTTCTGCCCGGTCGTCAAGTTCCAAGAGCTGACAGTGCTTTAGAAAAATGAAATAGAGTAGCCAATCACAAAATTATGTTTAAGAAACAGATTAGAAAATCATGAAACGTACCAGAAGTAGGAAGCATGGAAAAGCAGGTCTACGAAAAGTGCAATTAAAAAGGATTATAACTATTAAAAGTAACCATATAGGCTGACTCAGTTTTCATGATTGAAAGCACTTTCCCAAATACGTAGTCCAAAACTGTCCTGTGTTATCCAAACACAGGCCCCGGCAAGAACGAGATGCCAAAAGGGAGGATGCCAGAACGCCTAATGAGAGGAGCACATCCGCAGCATAACCCCCTATCCGCTCAGAGCGGCGAGCAGCTTTCCCCCGACCGAGCGAACGCTCCGGGCCCCAGCAGGCCGGGAAGGAGGGGGCGTGGGCGCTCGCCGGGCAGACGCAGGGGAAAACCCCCGAGGAGCAGCGACGCCTGCCGACCCCGGGAGCAGGAAAAGGAGCGCTGCAAGGGGCGAGGCTGAGGCGAGGACTCACCTCTCGATCAGCCCCTGCCCGACGCGGAAGCCCATGCTCTCCAGCTTGGTGGTGCAGCGGCCGTTCTCCTGCAAGATACGAGACGCCGCCGCAGCGTTAGCCCCGGCCGCTGCCGGGCGGCCCCCAGCGCGGCCGCGGCCCCGGCCCCACTCACCCCTTCGCCCTGCTCGGCGGCGCGGTACAGCCCCGCCACCATCTCGTTGTGCAGCAGCAGGAAGAGCGCCTCGTCCGCCATCTCCGCTTCGCAGCGGGGCTTCCCGGCGTCGCGGCAACCGCCAGCTGCCGCCGGGGCCCGCCGCCGCCGCCGCGCCGCCCCTTCCGGCTGGGCCGAGGGCGGCCGGGGCGGCCGGGCTCCGTCAGCCTCTGATGCTGCCGACCGAGGCGAAGCGGCCCAGCAGCGGCGGCCCGGCTGGCTCTCCCCGTCGGGGAACCGCTCGGCGTTCCCGCCCGCCGCCGCCGGGGGAGGGCCTCCCGCGGCTGGTCTGGCGCCGGCCCAAGCCTCTCCTGAGGCGGGAAAGGGCCTCTCACGTTAGCGCTTTCCGGAGCCCGCTGCGTCGGGCGGTGGCGCGAACCGGGGCCGCAGGAGGGAGTGCCGTGAAGGGGAGGGGAGCCGAACGCCTCTCTTCCCTGCGGAACTGCACCCCCCTTACTACTGAAATTGGGGGGGGGGCGTGGGTTTTTAATTGCCTTCAGAACGTCACTCGTTTATTCGCCTT
This sequence comes from Haliaeetus albicilla, assembly GCF_947461875.1. Classification (NCBI taxonomy): domain Eukaryota; kingdom Metazoa; phylum Chordata; class Aves; order Accipitriformes; family Accipitridae; genus Haliaeetus; species Haliaeetus albicilla. The sequence continues at coordinate 27,134,546 of NC_091487.1, read as the reverse complement.
CCGTTTTCTGCCACTGCGAAGCGGCAACGGGCTCCGCGCCTGCGGGCTCGCCCCAGCCTCTCCACAGAAACGGCACCGGCTGCCCGGCAGGGAAGAGTGCGGTTAAACACCTCGGCACCCCAGGCGTCAGGAGTACCGTCCGGTAACGGAGTTTTACAGCCACTAAACGGAAAGCCAGCTGGCCAAGCCCAGGCTACGCTTCGGGTGACGGGCGCGGGCTCTGCAGCGCCGGGCCGCTCCTGAGGCCGCTGCCACCCTCCGGCACCGGCCTGCGCGCCAGCCCTCAGTAACGTCCCCGCCTATTGGCTCGCCTGGCACAGCGGCCTCTGAAGTGGAGCGGTGATTGGCCCCCACTCGAGCCGCCGGCATGCTGGCTTGTGGGCCCCATAGAGAGTGGGAAAGTAGGATGCGTCCTAGGAGGGTGGGGATAAACGTCCTCGAAATGGCTTTCTGATTGGGCCGCGGGAAACTGACGCATGAGTTCTCGTTAGCTCTAAGCGATGTCACTCCGGCGGTCCCTTTGGTGATTCGTAGAGCTGGCAGGCAGAGGCTTCCAGTAGTTGGTCGGTCGGGACGCCAGTCTGCCTCTCGGCCCTGTGATTGGTGGGCGCTTTCAGCGAGCCTTTCCCGCGGGGCGTGCCCTTTCCTCTCGTGCCCGATTATTGGCGGTCGGAGGGGAGCGCCGAGGGGCTATTGGCTGTGCTGTCCCGGCCCGCAGTTGCCGGAGGGGTGGGCCGCCAGGCGGGCCGCGCGGCGCGGGGGCGGGGTCTACCCCCCCCCCCAACCATTACCCAGCGGTGCCTTGCGCTGGGCCCCGGCTAGGCCGCGCTGCGGGCGGGATGGCGGTGGCGGTGCGCGCGCTGCAGGAGCAGCTGGAGAAAGCCAAGGAGAGCCTCAAGCACGTGGACGAGAATATCCGCAAGCTCACGGGACGGGACCCCAACGACGTGAGGTGAGGCGGGGGGGCCGCCAGCGGGAGCAACGGCCCGGCGGGGGGAAGGGGGGAGCCGTGAGGAGCGGCCAGGCCCGCGGCAGGGAGGGGGGAGAGGGTGAGGGGACCGGCGTGCGCCGCGCTGGTCTCCCGGGGCGGGGGCGGGGGGGGGGGGGGTATGGGTGTATGAGGGGCCCGAGGGGCGGTCGGCGAGGTCAGCCCGTGGGCCACCGCCTCCGCGCCCTTCTGCGGGCCATCGCCGCTCGTCAGGCGCAGTGCGGGGATGGGGATGGGGGGGGGGGGGGCTGGTTTGCTGGCGGCGTCTGCCAGTTGTGGCGGGGGGGGGGGGGGGGGGGGGGCACGACCGTGGGGTGCGTGAGGGAATGGTGATGGCTGCGGGCACCTCTGGCTGGGCGAGCTGCAGCGCCCCGGGGAGGCGAGCTGCAGCGGCTGGGGCGGGGGGGGGCAGGTACTGTTAACAGCGCCCGCTGTCTCTTGCAGGCCCCCTCAAAACAGACTGTTAGCCCTCACAGGCCCTGGTGGAGGTAGAGGGCGTGGGAGCTTATTGCTAAGGTAAGGAGCCGCAGAAACGGGCGGGGGGGTTCCTCTGCCCTTTACGCTGGCATTGGTTTGCTGTCCTTACACCAGGGTGTTTGATATTTCTCGTCGGACCCCGTTGCTCATCATACTGCTGTTTCAGTAGGCAGGCACCACAGCTGGCCTACAGGGCATATGGGGTTTTATGTCACAGCCTGACACTTGAAGTATCTTCTCATTCTGAGTTACAACAGGTTTAAACTGGTGGTTTTCCCTAACCCTTTCAGCCATTAGTCTGAAAAATAAGGGGGGGGCATCAAAGTTAAGGGAGGTGTTGTCTGGTATCTGGGACTTTATCTGTTTGACATCGTCCAAAATTGGTCTCTCGGTAATTAAGAAGCTGGTAGGTTTTCCAAGAAGAATAGAAAGAGTTGAAGTCAACAGGAGTTTTAAAACATATGTAGGTAAAACCACTAGTGTTTTGTTGTGGGTTTTCCTACACCACCACCCCCATCTCAAGTAGAATGAAAAGGCCAATTTTTTTTCAGTAGTTCTTTTTTAATGGAGTATGTAGTGGATTTTTTGTCAAATTTCACTATTACATTGCTGATTAAGACGTGTAGTACATCTTGAAAATTACTGCAACTATGAACACTTGAACATAATGGGGCTCCTTGTTTGAGTGTAGCTGCTCAACTGAATAAGTGCAGAAATTCAATTTTAAATTAGTTGGTCCACAAGTAGTATGTTTAAACACTTTATTGCGGTAGTAAGAGTAAATGATGATAGAGCTGCTTTAAAATTGATTGTTATGTCATGACCACAAAGCCAAAATACAGTTTGATTATGCAGGCTTAAGTTGGACCTGGGGCTAACCTACCTTGTTCTGAGATCACAAGTCTTTTCTTTTTAGGCGTGGATTCTCGGATAGCGGAGGAGGACCCCCAGCCAAACAGAGGGATCTTGAAGGGGCAGCCAGTAGGTGGGTGCAAAAACTAATGCAGAGAACTTGCTTTATCAGAATGAGAATTTATAACGGTAAATTTAAAATACTTAGATTCAATAACTGTTAATAACTGATGACTTTCGCTGTCTTCTTCAGAGATTACATATTCAAGACTGGTTGGAAATATATTTGGATGATAGCAGTTGACTGTGGTGAAACTTTGTTTTTCATACCTTATAGCAATATAAAGATTATAGCAGTAATATAAAGGTATAGCAATACAAAGATTCTTGGAATTTTCTGTTTTACTTAGTTTACAGTCTGCTATATTATATTCTGCTTAGTAGCCCAGATTTGTTTTATAGTAGACACAAATTGAATTATGATTGAGATCTCCCGTTAAATAAATTGGATGTGTACAGTGTGACAATAGACTCAGATTTTGAGCTTTCACTTCTGGATGCAGATCCGTCAGATGTGACTGATTATAGTGAGCTTCATTCTGTAGGCACTTGTGTGCAATGGTAGTCCTTGACTAAAGCAAGGCTTGCCTTTGAATTTTGGAGTTAACACAAAATGAATACTGTGAAACAGCTTTACCAGTGGTAAAGTGCTGTGCCACAAAGCTGAAGGTGAAAGACGAAAATAACTTTTAACACATTGCCTAGTTCTTTGTTAAAGCCTCAGTTCATCCAAGTTCTCAGGTCCTAGGTGCTCTGCCCCTCCTCACCTGTTTTCTAGGTATTTGGCTAGGTAACTTAAAGAGCATTTCCCATTTGCAAAATCATACCAACCTTTGTATCTTAATGCATTTAAATCTGTCTCGCGATCCCCTTATACCAGTAGCCATTTTGGAGATTCTGGAAAAAGAAAAGTGCAAACATGAAAAACAAGAAATAAATTCCAAAGGTATTCTGAAAAGTCAAATATGGTAGTAATGTGGGCTCTTCTGGTTTACTGTGCCAGTTGTATTAAAACTCAAACTGTTTCCTCTCACTGATTTTTACCAACAGTAGATTATGTTTGTAAAATGCTACTTACTGGTCATTGGACCAGTGGGGAGATTTTTACTGGAAGCGTTTGTTCTTCTGCCTAGACATGCTGACTTGTATTTTTCTCGTGTTAGAACAGATGCTGTCCTAAATATATGTTCTCTAGTGACCACTAATGCTTTTTCTTCCTCAGGCTGGGTGGAGAACGTCGGACAAGAAGAGAATCACGCCAAGAAAGCGACGCAGAGGATGATGACATTAAAAAGGTAATACATGATAAATGGAGCTGTGCAGGAAGAAGCTTATCTGGAACATGAACAAAGTAGTTTGTTTTTCTTTGTTGTAGCCAGCGTTGCCATCTTCTGTTGTTGCTACCTCCAAAGAGCGAACACGTCGAGACCTTATACAAGATCAAAATATGGATGAGAAAGGAAAACAAAGGTATACAGAAATCTCTTTTTAAGTGCTAACGTGGTACTTCCTTGTGCTGGCATAGGAAGTAGCTTTAGATTTTAAAAGTATTATACAGATGCAATTATGTATCAAAGATGATGTTGAAGAGGTACCATAATGTATAAAATTTATTTTAAAAAATATTCTCTTAAATACTTCGCAACGGTAACAACACATCGTTCACACACAACAGGGGTTCTGCTTCTCAGGCCACCTACAGGAATACGTTTGCTAGTGCTTTTGTAACTGATCATCTTTGAGTAAGACAGAAATATATATAGCTTCATTGGTTACTTATCATTTTGGACTGTTACAACTGTCTTGGTACATCACTTATTTTGTTGGTTGAAGGAGGCTTTTGGGCGTGGGTGTCCCCCCCCTTTTTTTTTTTAACGCAGTAGTTCCATCATGAGTTTCTTTTATTACTTTCAGACTCATTATTGTGTGTACAGTCTGGCCTTCCTTTTGCCTGCTGCTTTTTAGATTCTTCCTATGTATATCTCTTTTTTCCTATATTATATTTGTGCCAGGGTGGCGCATAAAAGTTATCGCTGAGGTGCAGTTCTGTTGGGAAGAGGTGTTGGAAAAGCAAATTTGCAACTGTGTCCAACCTCTTGGACTCCATCCACTTCAGTCTGCAGCTCACCTGGTGCAATAAAAACCCATACCTCAAATAAATAGGAGAATGGGAGCTGGAATAAAGAACTATAGAGAGCTTCTCTGATAAGGACCACAGATCGATTAGCACAGAAAAGGCACTTTGCTTACTACTTCTACAGTTACAACACCACTAACAGGCTGCTGTTGCTTCCATCACCAGTTTCCAACTGCTTTCCTCACTGAAACACTTTAAAAATTCTTAGTGGACTTCCTAGAGCTTCAGGCACTAAAAGTTTGTTTCATCAGAATTGTAGTTTTACTGCTTTGCACTTCAGTAGTCTTCCGGGGAGAAGAGAAAACCAGTATTGATATCTATGTGACTTGTGGTGGAAAGAGGCTCTTTAAGGGGACAGCATCCATTGAACTCTTGATTTTGCTTAGTGTCTTCTGAGTTGTCATTCATATACTAGTACACTTTGAGTAATCTATAGCTCTCAATTCTTTATTTGTTCCTATTTCTGCTGTTTAATATACCTTTACTTTTCTGTGTCAGGTTTGTGCCACTGTAGTAGAGTGGTACTGAGCGAAGACAGTAGCGTTTCCTTTTTCTCTTAATTGGGTAAAAGTTCAAGGCAAGTAAGAGAGTCTGCCTCTTGCTGTAAAAGTTTAATTTGGGATTAAATAGAAAGAAAGAAAAGGTGAAATTCAAGAGATTAGTTTTTGTTCAGAAGAAGGGAATTCCTTGAAGAATTTTACTTATATAAGTTTTCTCAAAACAACACTTAATTGGGTGAGAGCAATTCTGGTTTCATCTCATAGTACAGTGTCTCACTGTAGAAGATACTTTTAGGCAAACTGTGACAGATAAGCTTTCACTCCCTTGTGGCTCCATTTCTGCTTAATCCTCTGAGTGGGGTGGGGGGGTGGGGGGTGTATGTTTTTCAGAAAGCCCTATGACCTTGCAGTTCACTGCCTTATTGATAGCTCACACTGTATTTACTCAACCTTTTCTTTAGTACTCTCTGCTTTTGGATTTATTTTAATATTTCATTAGTGTCATTATTTCCAGATGTAACATGTGCAGGCTTCCAATTTTCCCACTGCTAACTGTGCTGTGTTATGGATAAGAGCTGTGTCTTACTCTTAAGCAAAATATGATATGTGACTGTAAATTATGTCCTTGACTGTTGGCACAGTCAATATGTGTTCTATTGCTGATGGCCTTGAGTAATACTGAGCTTTTAAAAATAAACATCTCTGAGGTGGAAGGTTTCTCTGATTTTTATGCAAATGAAAATCTCAGTACTTGAACTGAATCTCAAACTTCTTTTTGTTTTTATTCAGGAATCGACGTATATTTGGCTTGTTGATGGGCACTCTTCAAAAATTTAAACAGGAGTCCACAGTTGCTACTGAGAGGGTACTTATTTTTAGTTCTATCAGATTGTAAATAATAAAGCAAAATTGTATGGTTAAGCTACTTCAAATAGGAATGAAAATTCCCCACAGTGTAGGCTGCAGGTGCAACAAATTGGTAAGAGTGCATGTGGGTTTTTGGTTTAGTTTAGTGGAATAGTGGTGGGAGGCAGGAAAGGGATTCTTAACAATTTCATGACTTTACAACACTATTTCTGACCACTGCAGGAGGGAAAAGGCAGTGTTTTGTTGATCTTTTTTAATTGCTGTACATTTTAAAAGGATGTAAAAAGTTATCTTTTTTTTTTCTTGTTTACATTATTTGGGAATCATTTCAAAGTAAATGGAATTTAATCAGGTAACTATTTAATAGGTCACAGGCTACTTCTGTAATAATGGTGATTCAGTATTGCTGAAGCAGTGCCCACCCTGAAGTGTTCCAGATGTTTAAATTATAACCACGTATACAGAAATGTATGGCTGTATTATGCCATCTGTTTGACTACAAGTGGCTTCCCCCTCCCTATATAAATAACAAGAATTCCTGTTTTTTGATAAATGGATATGTGATTGTACTGAAGTGAAGGCTTTGCATAGCTTAGTGGTAACTTCAAAAAACCTGCGTATAGGATGGTGGTAACTTTATTCCTAGTATGCCCTTTTAAATTGTGGACGGTATGATATTTGTTTACTGTTGCCCTAAATGGGTTATTCAGTTAATACTAATAACCTTGAGATTAAAAACAGTGTTTGAAAGTTCTACTTGCAGCAGTCTGGTGGAAGCAGATACAAAGTCTTTAAACTTAAAACCTTTTCTGTGTAGTGTTAGCATAGCTGGCTTGCAGTGTTGGTATTGATTACTTTCAGATTCAGTATTTGGATATCCTGCTGTTCTATCTAACTTGTCATGTAGCACATGAGAAAGGACCAAAGTTCTCTGTTGCCTGCTTGCCTTTAGAACAAGAAACAATATTGATTAGGATGGTCTAGAAACATGGGAGTCCTTGTTTCAAGTAGTATATGTTTGCATAAAGAGAGTTTGAGGAGTTTCTGCTCTCTGCAACATTTTTTTCTGAGAATTTGTATAGGCATTGTTGTCTTCATACATAAAAATTTACTATAAATCGAAGTAGAGGCCTGAGGAGTTTTATGACACAGCTATTTTGTTGTCCAGGCACTGAATTGTATTTTCATATTAGCTATTGTACAATCTGAACACATGGCTGTCTAGGACATATAAGCAGGGCATTCCTGGATTATAGTAATGTATGTAATAGCAATGAATATACTGGAAGTATTCACAATGTAATTTGAATGATAGGAAAGCAGACAGAAATCCACAGGGGCCCATAATTTTATAGTTAACCCTCAAAAAATTAGGTGCCAGCAAGCAATGACACTCTTTCCTTCCATTACCTGTAATTTAGGAGATAGTTCTTGATGTGTTTTTAGGAGTGCCTTTAATGGTGTAAATAATTCAAAATTTTAATTGGACCAAACTAGAACACTTTCTTGATTTAGAAAATATATTTAGGGTCCTTCTTTATTTATCTTAGCAAAAGAGACGACAAGAAATTGAACAAAAACTTGAAGTGCAGGCAGAGGAAGAAAGAAAGCAAGTTGAAAACGAAAGGCGAGAACTGTTTGAAGAAAGACGTGCTAAACAGACAGAGCTGCGGTTACTGGAGCAAAAGGTTGAGCTTGCTCAGTTGGTGAGTTTTAATTTTGCTCTTGATCTTTCTCTTGTTTAAACTATTCTTGTGTATCTTAAGGTTATTTTCTTTCATTTCTCAGCAAGAAGAATGGAATGAACATAACGCTAAAATAATTAAATACATAAGAACTAAGACAAAACCCCACTTATTCTACATACCTGGCAGAATGTGTCCTGCTACGCAGAAGTTGATGGAAGAGTCGCAGAAAAAGATGAATGGTAAGTGGTCTTTATGATACGAAGGCCCTTGTTCTTGCCTCCATTTGATGTTTCCTGTACAAATTTCTTTTTAAGCTTCTCTGCTTAAATACATAGATTTCATGATTAGGGCAAACTGTATGTTCTTGCGTTGGGTGTTCATCATAAGTGAACATTACTCTTTCACTGACTTATTTTTATGTTGGATGTGCTTTGATTCTCTTACAACAGAGGTGTATGCATAATCTCAGAGGTATGTGTTTAAAACATAGTCCTTTGTATTAGCTTTAGTACCCAGATGTATGCCAGTGCAGCAACTTAGTTCTTGAAAAGGCAGATTCTGTGGATTGGAGACCCAAAGAAATGCAGTTTTTACGAAGGATTTGAGAAACCTTTTCTAAAGCACAGCACTAGAACTTTATGATGGTTTGGTTTTGGGTTTTGGGGATTTTTTTTTTTTACCTTAATGTGTGTTCATTTCTGTTTCACAGGATGACTATATTTTTCTTTTGGAAAACAATTTAAAATACTGCGGTTGATGGTAGTCCTACTGTTCTTTTTTATTAAACTGAGAATGTATTGGTTTTGGTTTTTTTTCTTAAAAAGCTTTTCTTCATTGTGTGGGGCTGGGGGATAAGAGAAGCTAGCTCACTTGTCTGAATTGCTTACATGATTTAAGCTTTCTTAATACCTAACCAGCTTTTTGCTGATTCTTACTGTCTTTTGTTTACCTTAGGAAGTATAACCTTGTTAATATATAAATAGCAGGAAATTAAGGTATTATTTTGATATACTGTTGGTTGGATTGATTTTAATGAAGTCAAAACCTCTTTTTGTTAGTTTAGATTTAGGGCTTTACTGTTCTGATACTCAGCTGAGCTGACTATCCCCTTTGCCTTGTTTTCTTAAGGTAACTAGCAGTCTTTTTCATTATGCATGAGTGGCTGGCTACTTCAGAATGAATAAGGATGCAGTATTTATAAGTTAAAACAAATTGATAACTTATTAGCTCATAGTTAAGGGGAAAATATATTTCAGTGTCCATAGATTATCTGAAACTATTATTTATGCATTTATTCTCTAGCACTCTTTGAAAGCAGGCGAAATGAATTTGCAGAGCAGATTAACAAAATGGAGGCCAGGCCCAGAAGACAATCTGTGAAGGAAAAAGAACAGCAGGAGGTGCAGAATGAAGAAAAGAAGGAAGAACAGAACAAGGAGCAGGAAGAGGGTAAGGCGGCTCAGCAGGTGGAAGAGTTGGAGACAGGTAATCAGCACAATGATGTAGAAATGGAGGAGGTAGGGGAGGAAAAGGGAAAAATAGGTTCAGGGCATAGCGATGCAGAGAAAGAACAGGAAGAGGATGAACAGAAACATGAAATGGAGATTAAAGTAGAAGAGACTACTGAGGTGAGGGAAAATGACAAGCAACAGGATGGTCAGCATGAAGAGGTCACAGTTGTAAAAGAGGAAAGTGAAAACATTCAGCCAGTGGATAATGAGCAGGATGTGGCTGAAATGAATGAGGCAGATAGTGTAGAACCTGTAGAAAATGAAAATGGCAAAGAAGTGGAACCAGAAACAGAGTGTGATTCTCAGCCAGAAAAAGTGTGTAATGTTCCTTCTCCCGAGAAGGAGAAAGGTATCAAACCGGAAATTGAAGCTGAACCTGAAGAAAAACAGGAAAAGGCACCAGAAACTCAGCCAGAACCTATGGCCGAGGCTCTATCCCAGCCACAGTCTGTGCCACTGCCACAGTCACCTCAGTTGTCTCAGTCCACTCAGGATACAGAGCCCCAGGCAGACAAGGATGAAAATGCTGCGGTGTCTGTAAAGGTGGTTGAGGCACAGACAGAGCAGAGTCAGACACCGAGTGTAGAAATTAAGACTAAGACTAGGAGTAGAAGCAGAGGTAGGGCAGGGAACAAAACTGGTAAGAGTCATAGCCGTAGTAGCAGCAGCAGTAGTAGCAGTAGTACTTCAAGCAGTACTAGTAGTGGAAGTAGTTCCAGCACTGGCAGCAGTAGCAGTCGGAGTAGTTCCACCAGCAGCAGCACTACAAGTGGAAGTACTAGCAGGGACAGTAGCAGCAGTAGTTCTAGCAGTAGTGAAAGTAGAAGTCGAAGCCGAGGAAGAGGGCATAACAGAGATAGAAAACGCAGAAGGAGTACGGACAGGAAGCGAAGGGATGCTTCAGGAGTAGATAGAAGTCACAAGTCCTCAAAAGGTGGGAGTAGAGATACCAAAAGCTCAAAGGATAAAAGTTCAAGATCTGACAGGAAGAGGTCTATATCAGAAAGTAGTCGGTCAGGCAAGAGAACTTCACGGAGTGAAAGAGACCGTAAATCAGACAGGAAAGACAAAAGGCGTTAACAGAAGAGCCCAAGCTTCCTTAGCCTAATCTTTGCAGCGGAAGATTATTTGAGTGAAAGGATTCCTTGTAAGGAGGAGGAGAAGGCTGCCTTAAGAATTGCATGCTGTAAAAAATCTTTTGGAAAAATGCAGACTGTTTACCAGGCATTCTTGTACTTTTTACATAATTTTGTAAAAGGTTACTTACCAAAATTATGTGAAGTTCCTGAAAATGTAAAAATAAAAGATTAACACTCCTTTGCATCTTTTTTTAAATATCCTGTACTCATTAAGATCCTCTGTATATTTTAATAGGTAAACCTTTAAGTAGGTGTGATCACTTCTTCTGTATCATACACTTTTTTTTGTAGAAATAAATGTGCGTTTTAAATAAATTGTTTGAGATGTCCTGTTGACAATTAAATTCCCCTTTTAGATCATATTTAGGGAGGCAGTGTTGCAGGAAACGTAAAATTTTGCTTTTCCCCTCTATTCCTTGCAAGAATGGGAATCTTAAGACCCAGTAAATGGAGTAATCTCTCCAGTGCTGGGTAGGAAGCAAAAGTAATTGATTTAGATCTATACTTTTTGTTTTCTTCTGTAATCACAAGCTCTGACTCAATTCTATCTTCCATTTTTATAAAACTTTTTCCTATCCATAGGCAAGCAGTGATTAAATGGGAATGTTAACACTGGCCAAGATAGCTCAAGTCAGTCTGGAATACCACTCTTACCTGCCTTCTGCAGGTGCTTTGATAATACTTACATCTCTGTTCTGGAGACAGTTAATCTGTTTAATGATGTTCCTTGCTTTGATGGCCAGTGGAGGAAAGACTTCAGCTTGCTTCTCAACCAGGATTCTCTTTATTTTAGTTGCAGACTAATCTTTGATCCCTTCATGCCACTAGGAATAATTACATTGCAGTGTGGGAGTTACCTGGGACTACCTAATACTAATGTTGTGTGCGTGCAAGAATGCTTTCTGAATGTATTTAATACAACTTAAAGTGGTATGGTGTTATCTATGAAGGTGAATACTGTTTTTATATAATTTTGTATGGAAAACAATAACATCTGTTGCTCTGTTCTGTACATGTGCAAATAAATGTGGCTTTGTAGACTATTCCCAATGCCTATGATGTTTTCTATAACACAGGTATATTATCTTAGTCTTTCTACTTTTAAAGCATGAATCGTAATTGCAGGTGACTACCTTAGAAGCTCTGTATCCAAAATTGTTCTTTATAGGCTTTAATTAATGCCTGTTAACTGAATATGAAACACTGCTATATTCTGTGGTGTCTTGGCAGGAAGAGAATTCTCTTATCTCATATGCCAAACTGCAGACCAGGAAGTCCTAGAAAGATTTTTGGAATGGAAGTTACATGTAAGCTTATTTTAGTGTACAAAATGCCATATATACCCTGTTTTTCTGGAACATAGAGCAGGCTTTTGCAAAAAAGTTCTAGTTTGGGAGAGTGTCAATTTTTGGATTTTTCATCTGAACTCACGAGTAGTGATGGACTTCTGTGTTAAGTGCTGAACTTCCTGGCTTAAAGAAATGCGTTTAGCAAGGGATGAGGTGGAGTGTTCTTTCAGCACAAATAGACACAGTGGGAAAGCTCCTCAGGCTTCCCGCTGCTGCCTCAGTATCCTATCTGCCTCTGCTTCTCTACAACTGAGAATCGTCCTTAGTTCTTGTCAGTAGTCTCCAACTGCATTTCCTTCCCTTTAGAGGCATGTGGTGGTTTAATGTGCCGCCTTTTTTGAAGGACAAGCAAAAGTTCAAATGCCCTATTGAAGATGTTCAACACAACAATTTACCACAAGGAACAAACTTTTATACTGAGTAGTTGAGTAAATGTTACTGGTTTGCATGTTTCAACTGCACATTCCAAATTGCCTTTGGAAGCCATTTTAATTTTGTCAATTAATTACATATTTTTTCCTAACACTGAGTATTTTGAAGGTTTCTTATTTTGAGCTCAATGGAGTGTTTCACTGCTGTAGTGTATTTACTGTATAGGTTCTAATGGCTGATACTGTAGTCATTATGCAAACTAGAGAGGTAGGTTGCTACTGGGAAGGCACTGTTTCAGAGGAGCATATTAACACGGTTTATAAACACAGTGTGATGGGTCCTGGTAACTGAACTAGGGAGTGGATTGATTACATTGTTTCAAGTTATATTATGGGGAGCAATTTATTTTTGACAAGGTGAAAATACAGTTTTGTTGCTGAGTGCAAAGCTGGTGACTTATTTGATAGTGTAATGTTTGTTAGAAGAAACTTATTGCCATGGTTAAACTGTTAATAGTTAGCCTTGCTAAATCTAAGCAGCTCAATGCAACATAAACATCAGTGTGTGATAATTTCATAAGAATGAAGTTTTCTGAAAGCTAGATATTCCAGCCAGTATTCCACTACAGAAATAGTGTAAGATAGTGGTATACAATTAGCACAATAATGCATAAAGACGTGTGTCTTTACAAAGCAGCAGTATTTTTAGTAATTGTTACATTTGCTCTCAAGGTCCCATCCTCTTACCCTGAAATGACTTCAGAGCTGAGGATAGGGCTGAGACCATGGGTGCAATTTCCTTCCTCTGTACCCAGTCTACTGTTCCAAATAGCTGACAATTTCAAGACTGAATTCAATGCAACAGTTTGGGGTTTTGAAGAATTAAGTGCAGATAGCATAGGGGTAGGAAATGATTAAAACATTTTCTTATTTCCCTTCCCTATAGTGGTGAGTAGAGATCAAAGGAAAAAATACCTTGTTCTCTTTTCACTTAAGCGATGTGGAAAAAGGAACAATAGAAAAGGGGGAAAACTAAGAATGAAGTAAAGATGCTTTATGTGAGTGGGCAACATACCATGTATGCTTTATGCCTGTCTTGTGGAGCACTTCCATCAGATGGTCTCTTCTAGCTTCAAGCATCACTTTAGAAGACAGTTGGTTGGGGGGGCGGGGAAGGTTAGAGCTTTTGTACTATGGAGTGGTTCTATACCATTTACTTGTCTTTTTCTTCAGTCCTGATGCACAGGTAAACTGGAAGGCTCCAAGAATGTGTTTTTTGCCATGATGCTTCACTCGGAGTCCTTGTCAGAGTAGATTTCACACAGATTGTTCATTAATTATAAGCTGAAACGTGACTTTTCATAAAAGGTACACCTCTTCAAATTTCTGCTCCTTTACTTAAGGTGATGTCTTTGTGCTTAGAATAGCTTCATTGTATGTATTCAAAAGAAACCTGAATGTAATTTTTCTGTGGAAAGTAGGTATTGGTGAACTAAACACCCTCTCCAGGAAAATTAATTTCCAAAACCAGGAAATTTGCAAACAGATTTCTAGAGCATCTTTTGTTTATCAGGAAAGTAATGCTCTTGTGCTTAGGTCCTAGTTATATTTCTGAGATTCAGGTTCAGCTGCTGATTTTGTAGCAATTACTGTGGTACAACAGGACAAACCTATTCATTTTTTGTATGTCCTACATCTTCAAAATTAGTTTCCCTGCTCAAAGAATTATTTCTCTGAGACTGCATGTATTTATGATGGGATCAAATGCTGTGGCAGTGGTCTATGAGTAATATACAGACATCTGTGTTCTGGAGGATATAATTTTGCTCTTTTGGTCTTCCCCCCCATCTCAGTTTTATAACAAACCTGTGTTTTGCCACAAACCTTGTTCAGGCAGTTGTTATTAGGTGACAGTGTTCTATTATATGGGAAAATGTGAGGCATTCAAAGCTTGGAAACATAGTATCAAGATTCAAAGTAATCTAAGTCACAAGTTCCATGATTTTCTAGAAATGCACTGCGAGTTGTCATGCTTGTAACTGTTTTTGTAATAGGGAAGCAATAATGGCTTTTTCTTGCTATTTGTTATCGTGGCTGAAAAAGTTGGTTTAGATCTGGATGATGAATGACTGTTACCTGTTTAGATTTGTCCAGCTGGAAGAGTGAATTAGTGTTCCTTTCCTTCCTTTGACTTATTAATTTTTAAAAGATACTTTTTTTTTTTAAATAATAATCTTTTTGTCATGACACTTGATTCAATTTAAAAGTTGATCTGTATTTTCATCCAAACATCCTAAGCCAAGAAAACTGTATTTTTAAAGTGCTTTTGCCATGGACTATATTCTTCCATATATTAGTGCAATATTCTACACAGTGAAACCCTACATTCTGTATGGAGCTTTTTGGTGCTATCATAAGAATATAACCAAAGCTGTATATAATGTTACTATAAAATAGATGTTGACTTTAATGTACTTAGAAGAACTTTTACCAACTTATGATTTGCTTTGGGATCTTTATTGTTAATGCAGATACTGAATAGTCTAGGAGATGCAACACCTTTTTTACTTATACAAAGCCATGTCTTAAAAGAGCCATTCAGTGTGCTGTACTACTCATTTTATTTAAATTACACTATTAATTCTGAGTTGATCCTTCTGTGAATTATAATATATCATAAGGGATCTCTGCGTGTCTGTCTCAGTAGTTAAAGTTACTAAGATGTCATTGCAAATAAAAAGTAAATAGTTTCATCCTAGCGATAGCTGTGGAAATAGGTCTTACTTTTTCATTAGCATTGGTTGTCTTTGCATGTGGAATAATACTCACATTTGTTGCTTCGGTTCTGCAGAACAGAAATTAACTGAAGTCTCACTCTGTCTGCTATAAAGCTTTCAACTTTGTCCTTTGGAAGCCAACTATGATAAACTCCATGAATCTTTATCTTTGACTTTAGTTCAAAGGTGATTAGAAGTTATGCTTGTATAACATCTGTAAGTATAGGATTTGCACCCAGAAGACAAGAATATTTGATATAAATATGATTTATTATTGAAGTTACTAGAGGAACAGGTTACACAGAGATCACAGCAGTGCTCATCAGCCTTTTCACAGCTTCAGAGCTAGAGGAATGATTGTTGAGATTAAGCTACACAATGAGCAGTGCCTAGAGTAACTTCAAAATTGCAGATGTAGATTAAACTGATTAGCTAAGATGAGCTGCAACGTTTTATCTCCATATAAAGACTTGAGAATTAGTTTGGGTATCCATATGAAACTGAAGTCAGAGCCATTTTCAGAGCTATTTTGTCAAATAGAGTAATAATGTGCACATCTTCAGGTGTGGGTCTGATAGTTTGTTCTCCTGCACAAACTTGCTGAAGTACCTAATTTCAGCTGTCAGAATACCTGGCATTTCCTTTTTTAGGTGAATCAGCTCCATGTTACCAGGCTCAAAAAGGGACTGTTAACCTTTCTAGGCCCATTATTGGGTTTTGTCCCATGTTCCGTGGTTGGTGTGCAACATTAACAACTGGGCAGAAGAGTGTTTCATAATCTTGGTGGGATAAAAATGCTGTCCTTTTTTTGATTTTTGCACAACACTTAGTATATAGAGAGAGTCCCCCCAATATAAATTTCTTGTATGTTCCTCCTCACCAATCTGTCCTAATCTGTAGAGACTTGGAAATGAAAAAAAAAATGCCCATCCTACTTTTCTGCTCACCAGGTTTCTTTGCATTTGTCATGTTTTAGCTGCTTGGTATTCCATTTTTCCCCTTTTACTTCCTTCAGATAAACCTGGAGGACCTCAGGGAAAGTCCCAAATCACAGACCCTCTAAGCAACACAAGATCCAGGGGACTGAAGGGAAGGGAATATTGATGCTGGGATGGGCCTGCAGGAAAGCTAGTCAGGAGCAACTGGGGGGGGCTGATCTATAGTATTTTCCCCAGTGCACAAGACAGCTCTCCGGTGGATTACCTAACGGCAGAGGAAGCTGGCATACTAGGTCATAGGATAGGCCTGTCCAACTACCAGGTCATGTGGCTAAGGAAGGGGCCAAAGTGTTAGACTGCAACTGGAAGATGTGTCATCTACGGTGATTTTTTTGTTTGCAGGACATTGCTGGTTAACGTGACCCTGGCTCACTTTGTGCCCTCTCTCTCAGCCTCCAGCAGATGATCTGTTTGCTGGCTCGGTAGGTCAGGCTAAGCACTGGCATCTGGCAGGTTTGAGTCGTGGAGCAAGAGGGAGGGGGAACTATGCTGCAAGTAGGATACAGCTTAGGTTCATGGAAAGAGAAAGCAGAGCAAATTCTGCGTGAGTCATGCTCAGGACTGAAGGAGGGGTAGGCTGCAAATATTATCAGGTTGGGAAGGAATGCAGATTCTTGGGGCCCTATCAAGAAGGGAGAGGGAAGAGGCTACCCCATGCAGGAGAGTGGGAAAGGAAAGGTGAAGCCCCTTTTGTATGTAAATCAGACATACCGTGTTTTGGTCACCAAGGAAGTGCAGGACAACAATGTTGAAGCCTTTGAAGCAAAGCTTACTTCTAACGCGAACCTTTCTGCAAGATTTCATTTATAGCACAAATTCATACCTATATAACCAGTGTACAACTCCCTGCACAATTACTACTTCAAAGCATAACCTGTATTTGAGAAAACATTATTTATAACTCCAAACTGGATAATAGGTTGCTAAGAAACAGAGGGTATTCCTTAAAAAGCAGGACATATCATCTGCTTCGCTTTGGTATATTGCTCTATGATATACGATGTAGAGATAGCATATGGATTTTCTCGTTGTCTTTAAGAGCCTGAAAACTGCTAAGCACCTTTAAAAGACTTTGGAGTTGAGTAAGTATTCCCCGTGCTAAAGGATAGTACTTAGCATCTAGTGCGTGAGAAAACTCCAAAAGAGTATGTTGAAAAATTTTCTGTTGTGAGTTCCTAATGACCACCTATAAATAATCCAAAACATATCAATTAACTATTAAACAAAAAAAACTAGAAAATTTTCAGTAGCTATATTAGCAATCATGCAAATCAATATAAGCATAAAATCAATAGTCCATGTTAAAATCAAATGGAAGATATATATTAAAATTCATAATCCAGAAAAAAATCCTAATACAACTCTTGTTGAATTTCCCCTAACGCAAACTTCTACAAACTCAGTACAAAAGAACTTATCTGATAGAGGATAGATTTTGATGTGACCAGGACTAGTTTCTTTGTATTCAAAACATAGGTCTAGCTATCAGAACATAGTTAATTATTAAACGGACATGTACAATCAGGACACCTGACTTTGCAGTTTGTTAGCAGAGTGTACTTCTGTTTAAGCAGATGAGAGGAGGAAAATAGGATTATAAATTTATTTGCAATGTTTTGTTAGGCTAAGAAAAATAATGTAGAATATTCTTGCTAACCGCACATCAATGCAGTTTCCACAGTTTCACTGCATTCATCTAAAATGTCAAGGATCTTCGATCAGAGAATTTTGCTGTTAGTAATTTCATTTTTAACAAGGCTGCAGAGTACAAAGGTACTTTCAGAATGGAAGAAGTGTGGTGATCGGGAATGTGAGAGTAAGTAAAAAAAATGTTGGTTTTTTTTTTTTTAAAAGGAGTCTGTGGTGTATGTGCAGCTACTACTAACCATAATGTCAAAATTAGCAATGAAGCAGACTGAAAATGGGTAGCCATAGAAAATGTTTGTTGTCAATATACTAAGTTTATGAGCAATAGGCTTAAACTTTTCAAACAGAATAAAATACTTGCTGGATTGCATTGTGCAAGTATATAAAGATCAAAGTTCAGTAAAAATACTCTTGAATGGCTAGTTTTTCTCAGGTTTCCTCAAAATGGGCAGTATAAAGCAGCTTTAAAGTATTTTTAACTCATTCTTTACAGGTACAAAAGAAATTTTTAAAAACCCCCAAACTGGTAGGTTATAAATTGAGAAGGAAGACTGTATCTTGTGTTTATAGTACATTCACAGCCAATTCCGCAAAACTCTGTTGGTTTTTTTTCTACTGTAAGCAAACTGTTTGGTTTGGGTGTTTTAGTAATCCTTATTACAAAAGACCCTGTTAATATATCTTCTTTACTTATTTTTTCTGCTTTAACATGAAGTAAGAGCAGTAACGAGTTATGGGGTTCCTGGGAAGTAAATAGCTCTGCAGGAGGCAGAGCCACCAAATCACGAGTGGGCAGCGATAAATAATGCCCCATTTATTATCCATTGATTACCATTGTGAAACCTGTCATAATCATATGAAGTTGAAGCCATTTCTAAGCTGTCTCTATTGGCTTGGCAGCCTTAACTGTTGCGCTTTCAATTTGGATACCTTGTGCTGAAGTGGAAGAGACCTTAGATTTCCTCTGCTGATGGATCTTTATTTTCCTGTGGAGCCATACTGGCTTCAGTGGGTTTTGGATGCTCAGAGATGTCTGTCTTTGTGGCACAGCATGTGGAATGGGCTCCAAACTGACCAGAGCACATCAGTAGTGGTTTCTGTGGGGAGATGGGGTGGAGACAAAGAGAATGTAAAGTCATTCAAATTGAATTGGAAACTTTGGTTTTGACAACGTGTTTAAGGTTTATATTGCTTAAACGTAACTATTTTCTTCATAAGATAAATGTATTCAAAATAGAGGACAAAATCCCTGAAATAATTACTAGATTTAACTTAGAATTTCTAACATATACAATTACAAATATGCCTGGGAAATATTTTTTAGCTACTTGGATCTGGATTTAGTAGTTTAACTTCCTAATTCTCCACACACATTTCAGCATTGAAAGCTTGGCTGAACAAGGACTGGAAAGTGCCCATATAGGACAAGTGCTTTTCCCCTTGAGGTCTGTAGTAAATAGGAAAGAAAATAGGATAGGGCTGCTTTTTGCATTAGTTGCTTTCCACTTGGTGGTATAAATGGATTAGTATCATAACAAAGCACATACTGATGTATTAACAAACATTTTAATGTATTTATATATATCATACTTCTTCAGTAACCTATCTGACTTCAGACAAAATGGCTGCTGTACTTACTTGTTTCTTTCTTTCTACATACTACTTTAGCGGCAATGAGCAGAGTTCAAGCCACTACAGACTACTTAGGGCCTGATTGCCGGTATCTTAACTTCAAAACAGGGGAAGAGATAATGGTATACTCCAAACTTTCAAGGAAAAATGAAAACTTGTGGACAGGAAGTGTAAGTACTTCAGTCTGAAAGACTTTGCCCATAAATAATCTATAGTCTAATAGTGTAACAGTTGCAGTCTGCTTGCTTCTAGGGATCTTCCATCTCTTTGGTAATATTAACCAGTCATGGATCAATATAGTATTTGGGAGATGGGTCACTGGTACTATCTTTATATAGAGGGAAAATCAAATCTTGGCAGAGATCACTCATGGAGAAACAAAGTCAAGATCAGAATCCAAGTTTTCTGTCTTCTTGTCCTGATTTCAGCTAGAATAAAGTTAATTTTCTTCTTAGTAGCTGGTGTAGTGCTGTGTTTTGGATTTAGGATGAGAATAACGTCGATAACACACTCATGTTTTAGTTGTTGTTAAACAGTGTTTATACTAAGTCAAGGATTTTCCAGCTTTTCATACTGCCCTGCCAGCAGAGGCTGGGGGTGCACAAGCAGCTGGGAGGGGACACAGCAAGGACAGCTGACCCAAATGTTCCAAAGGGGTATTCCATACCATATGATGTCATGCCCAGTACATAAACTGGGGGGAGTTGGACGAGGGGCACAGTGGCTCAGGGACTGGCTGGGCATCGGTCAGCAGGTGGTGAGCAATTGTATTGTGCATCACTTGTTTTCTATATTTGGTTTTTTTTTCCTTCTTTTCTGTCCTATTAAACTGTCTTTATCTCAACCCACAAGTTTTATTCCCCCCCCCCCCGCCCCAGTTCCCTCCGCCATCGCACTGGGCAGGGAGGGGGTGAGCAAGCAGCTGTGGGGTGCTTAATTGCCTGCTGGGGTTAAACCATGTCACTCCTTCATCTAATCATCTATAATGATTTCATCTGGTTCCCTTACAAACATTCAGGTCTATCAGGTCAGGTACCTACCTACAGGTCTGTGGGTAAGAAGGTTTTACAGTTGCTCAATCAGCGATCCAGTAGTGGGACCTGGCTTCACAGTTCAGTGCTCAAGGAAAGTTCCCAGAGAAGTTATCATGCATATTTAATGATTTGGAACAATTGACAATGTAGTCAGAACAGCCATGTAGTTATTTTATAGCTAAGAAGGAATGCATGCATTGATCCAAATTCAACTGCTAGTAAAACTCTGTAAGTGCTTCAAAACCAGAAGATATTGGTAAAACTTTTTTTTTTTTTTGGTAAATGATCTGTCACATTTATTGTTTAACAATGAAGTTCTGTCTTCCTTTTTTTCATCTGAGTGTATCTTTGCAGGTACCTCACTCTTCCTTGCTTTCCAAGATGTATTCCTCCACTAAAGGCTATGTGCAATTGTTTGATGTAAAGCTAGTGGTGTGTTTCTTGGTCAGACTCACCCTTACTTGATTCTTTTGGGCATTATCATCAACTTACTCTCTGTAGTATTGTCATCTTCACTGCCATTTTCTCTTCAGCTGCAGCTGACCTTGCACCTGAATTTCATATCCTAGTTTTCTTGTAACTTATTATGGGTCATTAGTTATTAAGGCACACTTTTTCTCCCACTTGAGTCAATGGGAAATTTGCAGCTGATTTTAGTAGGACATGGCTGAGACCATCTGTGCACAGAACGCTGTCTGCAGTTGGAGCAGTGTTAAGGCTACTGGTTTGGTTCTGCACAAACACATGTTCATAAAAATAATACAGAAAATAATAATATGGAGTAATATATTTCCCCTTCCTCTCTGAAATGGCAAATGGAACACTTTTGTGAAGGAAAAATAAACCAACATTTTGACCAAACAAAATGAAGGGGGTAGGGGGCAGTCCTGTAAACATATTATTTGTTTATTCATACTTTTCTAGCATATATGCAAGCACCTAACACGCTTATCACTGAAGTTTAAATGGTCTCATTCCCTTTGTATTTTTTACAGAAAGGAAAGGATTTTGGATATTTCCCAAAAGATGCTGTGAAGGTTGAGGAAGTTTTTATTGCAGAAGAAGTTGAAGTGCTCACTAAGGTAAACCAACATCACCAGATTTTCCAATGTAGTTCACAGCAATTGAAAATCTAATATCCAGTTAAGACATTCAAGTGTCAATGCATATTTTATTTCAGATAATTCAAAACATGTTTTTTTCATTATTGCTCCACTTACATGTCTATTGTCCTCTAAAATAATTTTTATCTAATAAATGATATAGAACCATTAGGAATAATATCATTATTTACAGTCCTTTGTGTAAAGTTATACACACATATTAACTACACAGAAAGAAAGAGAATAAAGATATATTGCTGTGCTACACAGTGCTGTAGAAAATTACACGTGAAAACATTTTAAAAGTTAATATTGTTCTTTTAGGAAACTGATTTTCTTTGTCTTCATGGAGATAAGTACGTTTTTGAAAATGAAGATAGTGCATTACATGATCACAAGAAAGTAAGTGAATATTCATCATCTGATGCAGAATCAAAGCTGCATGAAAATGAACTCTTAAAACATACAAGAGACTCTATGCAAAAGGAAGAAAGAGTTGAATCAGTTTCTGAAAATGATTCCAAGCAATCTCACACTCAGGAGGAGTCTGCAAGCAAAAAGTTGGTTAGAAAAAATGAGAACAGAAAAGATAATACTGAAGAGTCACAAATGCAAAACGGTCTCCCAGTAGAACCCATTCCAACTCAGTCTAGTTGGATTGCAGGATGGTTCACCACAGGAAGTAAAAATTATGAAGAGCCCTTAAAAGCCGTTACTGAATCTTTAGAAGAAAATACATATCGAGGCCGAAAAATAGCAGTAACTGCTGAAAATGATTTACAGGACCCAAACGATGAGGAACAAGAACCCCCAGCATCTGTTTGGTTTCAAGGTGGACTGATGGACTTTCTGTATTTTGGTGAAGAGAATGTGGATGTTGGTTTGGCATCTGAAAAAAATGATCCACAAATCCATGATGTTTCTGGTGTGCCTGGACATTCCAGTAATGAACAGGAAACAACAGTCACAGAGTTACTGACAGAAGAAGAAAAGAGTGAAAGCCAAGAATCCAAATCAAATTGGTTTAATTTGGGTTTAAGTAATGTTCTTAATTTTGGCAATGCTGAGAAAGATACAACTGCTATGGAAGACGAGCAAAGCAGAGAAAGAGAGGATGAAGCACATAAGAATGAAGAGCAGACTTTAGACCAGAAAGAATCACGCGTGGACAAAGAATCAAAGGAGACAGTTAAAGCAATGATAAATGCAGAAGATGAAGAGAATTATGCACAAGAAATACTAGATTCAAACAGTGATATGCCAAATCCTGGGGAGATACCAGCAAGTGTTCGTAGTCTTAATGACACCCAAACCACTTCAGATACCACAGAGTCATCTTTTGATATACTAACAGGTGACAAAGAGAAGCCAATTGAACCTTACAGTTCAGAACAAGACTTGGTATCAGAAAGCCAACTGCTGAAAATCACTGGAGCTAAAAAGAGAAACCAGAAGTCAGAAAGCAAACATGGCCAGTCAGGTTGGTATACAAATATCTATAATAGCTTTATTAATTATAATATGGACACACATGATAATCAACAGGGACATGAATCAATTGCATCAGATCAGATTTCTTCTTTTCCTAGCCCCCCTCAGAATTGTGATCCCTCAGCCACAAAAAATACAGAAGAAAAGCCTGACATAGCTGAAGGACAGAGCCATTTCTTCTCTTTTAGTCATTTTGCAGACATACTGAAGTTCCAGAGCTCAATAGCCAAAGAGCAAGCACAGAGTTTGCAAGATTATGTGTTTTTCAGTGAAGAAATCCCTCAAACTGAAAATGATGATGAAATATTACAAGGAAATAATAACAGAGCAATGAAAGTACAAGTAAATCAGAGAGTTAGTGAGGAGCTATCTGAAAAAGATGAGGGTACCATCCAAGAAAGCCATCTGTTTTCCTCACTAGCTGTGCAAAATAATGAAGACAGTAATGAAAAAGCAAAGCATTTTGTCAAATTAGTTAGCGATAGCGATGCTTCACAAGCTTTATCTGTTGCGACACTAGTACAACTTGAAGTATCTCAATATGTACCCTTCTTTAGTTATTCCAGTGCTGAAGAACATGTTTCTAAGAGTAGTGAAAGTCAGGAAAACACCAATATAAAAGGTTATTATAAGGACCCTGTCTCCAAAGATTCTCTACATTTACCTTCAAAATTAAATTTTGAAAATACAGTGGAAATTGGAACTCATCTACAGGGAAAATCAAAAATGGAAACAGTTGAAACAGTGCAAAAAGAACAAAATAACCTGAACACTTGTATTCAAGAATCAGTAAATTCAGAAAACAAATTACCAAGTTATGGGGAACTACCAGGAACTGCAGATAATCATCTGGGCATCCAGAAGAACCCATGTGACAGTGAACTGAGTCTTACTCTGGAAACATCTGAGAAAGGCAAACCAGTTGAATGCTGTGATACAGAACAAAATTCAGCATTGAAAAGTCAGTCCAAAATGGATGGTGATGTAAAAGAGAAAATTCACAAACCAGAGAATAAAAATGATCCACTGTTTTTTTATGAAAACATCATCAAAGATTTCAGTCAGGGTATTTTTAATAATGAACAGGATCAGAAATCTGAGGAGTCCCAAGAATTGACTCCAGACCAACCTTTTTCTCCTCAACCCTCATCTAGTCACTTCAGTTTAACAGGTACCAAAGCTTCTGAAGAAATTGGCCACTTGGAAGACATATGGAGTTTCAGAATGGAAGGTAAAAACTGCTTGCTGAGAATAGAACAACTAAGCTTCCATAACGAAAAAAGGTCTCAGTATAAGCCTTCATAAAATACTATGGGTAAAAGAAACTGAAGGCACCTCAAATCAGAAGGATAAACGTAACGAATCAGATAACAGTAATGCAGATAGCTTCAAAGAGAATGATCTTTCTCTTCAGCTGGCAGTGCAAAATAACAAACAGGGCAGTGGAGGAAAAAAAAAAAAGATAAAATCTACCAGACTAGTAAGAGACAGGACATCACTTAACGCTCTTCCTGATAGCTTGTCAGGAAGGAAGCTACAAAATGAAAAAATTCCTATGAATGTGCAACATCATCAGAAAGGTGAAGCAGAAATAATATGGGAAGATTCATGTTCCCAATATTGAGCCTCTAGTACCAGACAATGGGTCAGAGGACAATCTTAATCCAGATTTTAGAAAGAAATATAAAAATCACATGTGATATAGTAAAAGAAAAGATTATTCTGTATCACCAGATTTAGGCCCATCAATTCAAGCCATTATGACAAGATACAGAAACATAGAAAATTAATCTGAGGTTTGGAAGGCATCATCAAACACTACTTCAAAAGGCACAGTAATACCAAAGTCTTGTGCTGAATCAAAGTCCAAAAAAAAATTCATAAAGAAAACTTAATTGACAATAAAAGCAACAGAGTAGTCACGTGATAGTAGTCTGACTGAATGTGAACTTTTACCCTAGAAGCCCTCTAGAACAGAAGACAATTTTAAAGAAAAAAAAAAAGCATTACAGTTACTGTCTCCTAAAACCCTCAAACTAGAAAGCCAGACTGCTATTAAAAAACCAGATTCATTCAATCCCAGCAACCTGGGATTGCTGAGAGACATGGCTGATAAAGCATATGTTGAAAAAGAAGATACTGTTGTAACTGAAAGGATGGATAATACTTAAAAATTAATTGCTGCTACTAAAACAAGACAGGAGAGGGAAAGAAAAGAAGAAAGAATCTGAAAATCAGAGAGAGAGTCAAAGTCCAGAAATAGAAATAATAAAAATTATATTCTAACAGAAAGGGTTCCAGGTAGTATTTTTACCAGACCATCAGGGTTCTTGGCAAATATATTTACTAAAACTAACAATTAAGCCTGTAGAAAAAAGTCTGAGGATACATGTTTTCTCAAAAAAAAAAAAAAAAATAGGGATGACACTAGGACTAGTAGAATTAAGTAGTGCACAGAAGAATGAGATGGAGTTAAGAGAAAAGGAATCTGAACAAGAAAAAGATACTACTAAATCTGTAGAATGTGCAGAAAATTATGAAATCAATTTAGAAATCATGCAAGATAAATTTGAGGAAGGACAGCTTGGCGTCTTGGAAAAAATACCGCTGCAAAATCCAGCAAAAACAAGGAAATTGACAAAACCATGGTAGGGCAGACAGAGTTCATGTCCGAAAACCCAAGCAAAACCAGGCAAATATTGTATGATAAACACTCAGCTTTACCAAACCCATTGATTACTTTCCAACAATTTTATTTAAATTTAAAACAAGATGTTAAGCAACCCTTAGAGCATCTCTGTGTGGCACAGCTGCACCAGCAATTTGAAGAGATTCATCCTGAAATCACAGCTTACTCCCGTAAAGACAATGTTATGCAGAGGAAACAAGTGATTGTGTCTGCACAAAAGGGGTGCAATTTCGACACTGGGCAGGAAAAATGTATGGAAAAAAGGAATGTTCTTCTAGAGCTGCCAGAGCTTTTGTCTGCTATAACAATTAAGTGTGCAGCCCAAACTGCAGCTAAAGGTACTGGACTAATGTTTTGTTAACAGCGATTTAGCAAGAACAAAATATGCTTTGTTTGAGGAAAAGTATACAACAGATAAAACACTGTCTCCTGGTGATTTAAAATCAAGAGGTGGAGAGCCTAACTCATAGTAGCTAATGACTGATTTATGGTATTTTGAGGATCTGATAATACAGATCTATTTAATATAATAGCAACAGTTTAACAGCCAGTTACTCTTCCTGACTTTTGACTATTGTGATGGGTATCTTTGGCCAGTAGTGGCTTGAAGCATAGAATTGAGAATGAATCAATTTGTAAATGTTTGTTGGGATTTTTTTTTTCCTTACATGGGTAAGCAAGGTGTGGGTTTTTTTGAAAGTGGTATTTTATTTGCTTCAGGAAACTTATTCCAAGTCACTGAAACTGGGGCAGCTAGGTGCAGTCAGACATACTTCTGCATGAACGTGCCTGTGGTTTCTTGTATTTCGCAGTGAAATTTGTTATCTTGTGGGAAGTTGTTAATCTTTAATCCTATGTGGCATTTTTAATTGTTCTTTTTGTAAAGCTTTTCCCACTTGTATTTGGATATAAGAATGAGACCTACTAATCCTGAACAAGGAATCTATAGGCAAACTATCAAAACCAAGCATATTTTTTCCTGAACATTAGCTACTTTACTACATGACCAGTTTTGCTTAAAGCTCTATCTTCCAAACTACGTTCTGAGACCACTATTTGAACCACTATTTCTTAAATCATAAATCTGTAGCACATTTTTACTCTAACATAGTACTCTTTGAGGAAAACAACATTAAAAAAGAAAGAAAATCTCTATAGAGGTTAATATCATAAAAGTGTGTGTGTGCATTTAAGTTGAATCCTCTGAAAATAAGCATGATTTCCCTTCACAATTATTTACAGTAGGCAGCAGAAGAAAGCTACTAGAAGAAACACCAGAGAAGGAATATGAAATAAATGCAGCTGTAGACAGTGAACATGACAGTGACCAACGTTCAAAAGCAACAATTCCTTCAGTAAATTCTGAAGAAAAAATGAACAGTTTAGTAGTTGAGTCTCCATCTGATGTTGAAAAGCCTTTCTCAGATGCCATCCAGAACTATGTTCCAAGTAATGGTAAGTGTTAAGTTTCTTAAATTTAAGGAAAATAAATTTTCAATCTTAAAAAAAAATTAGTTGGAATTATATTAAGTTGACAATTATAATGTAACCCCTTTTTTTTTCCTTATGAACAAACCAGAAGGAGGCTGGATGTATCAGATACTTCTGTGCTTGAATGCTCTTGAGATCAGGGAATCGATAAAATCTGTACTTTCAGCAGTGACGAGTATTATCAAAAAGGTAAGATTTTTTTATGTGATATATTGCTGACAGTAGTGCAAAATTAATCCAGTTATTTGTTATGTGCTGCAGTGAAGCTCCTAAAAAAAGAAAGATAGATCCTTTTAAGTAAACCCCCTGCAGTCCCCTTGCTTCTGGGGGTATCTGATGCTAAATGAGATAGAGATGGAACAAGAAAATGTCAGGTTAGCTGCTGTTCATCTGCCTCTCTTGTTTGCACTGCAGAATCTGATGAAGTTAGTGTGGTTTGGGTTTGTTTTTTTTTTACAGAACAGCCACAAAACATCTCAGTGGCCAAAAATATCAGCATTTGGCTTCTTTTGTTTGTTTTTAAATGAAAGTCATAGCTCCCTCTAGTTCCCATGACAGTACTGATTAAATTTGCTTGGACTTAGAAAGTTTGGGTTAGGATAAATAAAATAATCGGAATACTTCTGTTGTTTCTAAAGAGTAATTTCAAAGCCTTGCTTCCCAAAGATTCCCATAGTTCATAATTACATAAAAAATAGTTTTCTAAGCAAATATATAAAATACAAAATGGGATTTTGACTGCTAGGGGGATATCTTAAGTATCAAAACGTAGGGACAGAGTGAAGGTTGACCTTACTGGACGTAACTGCACAAGAAACAATGCTGCCAGAGGAATGTGAGAAAAGGTAGATGGTGTTGCACCGTCCCCTCTAAACAGAAGAGTAATATCAGGTAAAGTGGTATATGGTAAGCTTCATTAATTTTGGTATTTTGGTTTAACTTTGTTTAGATTTGGTAATTGAAGGTTAAGAACCACATAAATCTGTTCCGAATTTCCAGTGTACTTACATAGATTCTGGCTAAGAAAAAAACAACTGAAGAGCTTTGCTTTTTTTCCTCATGAAGCAGACTGGATTTCAATGCTCAGTGGCCATAGCACTGAACTATCAGAATCATTCCTGTATTGAGAGAGCTAAAAAAGCCCCTTCCACTTTCTACTTATCACTGTCTCTTGGGTGGTACCGGCTTCGCAGGCAGGTCACTCACCTTGCACTGTGAAAACTGAGTTAGCATATGTTAAAAAATAAAAGTGCAGTTGAGTACCTTAAAAAAAAAAAGAAAAAAAGTAATACAAAAATAGTTAGTCCTAGCGAATGAGATTATAAAGAATCCATCGCCATGTGGCACTGCAGCTACCGCTTCTCCCAGCTTCCCTTACATTTATGTCTCAGCAGCCCCAGCACGATCAATTTTTAACAAAGCAACTCAGATGGCGGCGGGGGGGGGGGGGGGGGGGCAAACCTAGTTTTAATGATGTTGAACTACGCCCGAGCACCAGCGGCTCCAGCGCCGGTGAGGCGGAGGGAGGGCGCCCGCCGCCGGTCGTTGATCCACCTGTTGCCCCCCCCGGCCCGCCGCCCTCTGCCCCCGGGCAAATGCCCGCTCCGGGTCCTCGTCTGGGAACCTGAGCGGCGAGGTGGCACGTCTCCGCGGCCGGGGCCAGGCCCTGCCCGAGGAACCTAGCCCGGATAGTTTTGTTTTTGTGAAGAGCTGCTGCTGCAGGGGTGCGGATGGACGCGGACGCCGAAGGGGAGGTGAGCGTCGCCGCGCATTAACTTTCAGGAGCGACACGAGTAGTGGGTTCGTGGCCGGCGGGGCCGCGCCCGTAGCGGAGGGTGGCGGGCGCACGCGGAGGGGAGCGGTCGGTCCTCCCCGCCTGCGGGCCTCACGCGAAGAGCAGGGTCTGTTGGCTGAGGTGCCGGAGTCCCGCGGCTGCCTGGGCCCGCCGCACCGCCGGGCCCGCCGCCGCGGGCGCCCCCCGCACCTGCCCCTCGGCCCCGCCGGCTCTGGGGCTCGGAGCCGCGTGCGGAGGCGCCCCCGAGCGGGGCGGTGAGGCCCGGGGCCCGCTGCCGCCGCCGCGCTCTCGTCTCCCCCGGCAGTGGTATCTCCCGCTCCGTCCTGCCGGCGGTGCTGTTCCGCCCCTATTCGTGTCGCAGTGGTACAGCCCGCCGCCCCCTTCAGGCTCCCCCGGCTGCTCCCACCTGCGCCCGCGCTGTCGTCGGCTCCCCCCGCCCCGCGGCAGTGGTACAAGCCGGTTGTCAAGCGGCGAGCCGGAAGGGGTCGCGCGTTGGTGGGCCCGTGCCGCCGCCTGCGGTAAGATGGCTGCCGGCGGCCGCGGGGATGGTTTGGACGTCGCCACCGCCAGCTTGTGGCTGGGCCTGCGGGAGAGCGCGCAGCGCTACTGCGGGTTGGCCTTGGAAGGGGCGCGCAGGGTGAGTGCGGGACCCGCCTGCCCCCCGGGGTGGGCTCTGGCGGACCTCCCGAGAGGGCCGGGGTCTTGTGCAGCGCCGCCTCGGCGTTGGGGGAAACGGCGCTGCCGGGGGTGGTGAGGGGCTCGGGTCTGAGAGACACGGCCCCGCACCGGAGCGCACGGCTGCGGCGTAGAGCCGGGCTGTGCCTCGCTGGCGTGCGCCGCGGCCCGGCAGCCCGCCGAGAGCTGCGCGGCCGGGGGGGACCCGGAGGGGACGCCGGGCTGCGCGGGTCCTGTTGAAGCTGGCCGTTTCTCGGAGACTAACGGACGTCTCGAAAAGCCAAAGCAGTGAAACGAACACCCCGCACCCCTTGGCTTGAGATGGGGGTAGTCTGGCCAGTTTATTAAAGAAATCGAGATTAAGACTTTACTGCACAGTGACACGTTCTTAAACACAGGTCACACGTAGTAAATGTGAGCAACGTTAAGCAGGTTATATCTTTGAGAAAATAGCGATATCTGTTTACTAACAAAATGTGAGTGCGTTTAAGCATTTAAAATGCGTTAAATGATTGACTGTGTTCAGTAGGTTGTTTTAGCATGAAGTTGCTTGAGCAGGTTTTTCTACCAAACATTTTCTACCAGTAAATCACAGAATATTTATTAGTATTAATTCTTCTAACAGTGAAACGTGTAGACAACTCGAAGAAGAATTTACCATAATTGTTAGGTTCAGAAGGAAAAGTTTTCTGAGCTTTATCTAGTCATCATCATATCTTGTTGGAACTTTTTTCTTATTTTTTTTCTTCACTTGGTAAGTGTATAATTTAAAAATCAAAGGCTTCTGTTAACCATTTTCTCAGAGTTTTGGAAAAAAAATAGATGTACAAGCCTTAGAAGTAAACTAAGTCAACATGTAATGTTCATTTCTGTTGAAAATATTAACCTTTGTTCCTTTAGTTGAAGCTTTTTACTTTATTTTTCAGGCTGTGGCTTCACTGCCTGAAGATATGAGACCCGGTCCTGATCTGTATGGTCTCCCCTGGGAAATAGTGATTTGTGCTGGAATTGTTGGAGCTTTTACAATTCTCTTGTTCCTGTATAGAAGTTATCAGTCAGTAAGTGTTCAAATTACATGCAGATACATAGAGTGCATTAATGGTTTGAATTGAAATTGTTATTCTGTTCAAGATGTGTAATGCTTCAGAGTTTTAAATCTGTTAATTTAGAGTCCCTCTAAAAGAGAAATTGAGAAGTAGTCTGTTTTGTCAAGACAGTAAGTGGTTAGACGTGTACTGAGTGATGGTTGTCATTAGAGGAAATGCAATGCAACTCACCATAGTAAGGCTTCCTTTTTCCTTCTCTTTTTGACTTCTACACCAGACTTTCAACATCAGCCCTTAAATTATTCTCATGGGATATAGAGGTCTTCCCTAGGGTGTATGTACTGCTGTGTGTATTGACATCTCTGTGACTAACCTGGCTATAGCCAGACCAGCTCAAATCTTTCAAGGTAATTGTAAGTAAAAGCAATCCAGATGGATTTCCATTAAGGGAGGAATTTGAAAACTCTTTGGGCAGTGACCTTGATTCTGTTTATTGGAACACTGAACCAATTTTACTCTGTGCTGTTTATGAGCACTAAGCTGATGACTTTGAGAAATGCAGTACTGAAACGTTTTAACACACAAATCAGATTATATTTTTGAGGTAAGGGTTGTCTTCTGTTGTGAGTAAGTAAGGATCTGAGTAATAACAGCTGCCTACCATACTCTCCCTAATAATGAAATGGGGTCAGTGTCCATAATTCAGTATTCTAAATTTCTCCCCAGTTTTTGCATATTCTTAAATAAACATAATGTGATTTTGGTGCTAGGTGTAACAATGCTCGTGTTTGAAGATAGGTTGCATAGTGGTTTAGTTTTTCAGATATGAGCAACTGCATTTTTAGGGTCCTAGATCTGGAAAAATGCTACCTTATTCTGCAGCAGCGATTCAGATTGTCTGGAAGGGGATCTGTATTTATATAAGTTAATGTATCTATAATTTGGGTCATTGCTCCCGTTTTCTAGCAGCATCCCTCTAGGTGGTATGAAAGAGGCATTTCAGCTGAAATCAGTCAAGCAGCAACTCTAGTATTGTTTTCCTCCTGCACATGTCACTAAGGCATTAGATATTACAGAAGTTATTGATAGCTTTTTCAGTCATCCATACTTAGGACTGCTCTTTGAAGAATTAATGATTAGTTACTCAAAAGTAATGAGGTTTGGTTTGGGGTTTTTTGGGGGGGTGATAGGATAAAGTGTGCTTATGATTTTCTTTTCCTTTTTCTATTACTTGGGCTTCTTGGCCACCACATGGCTTTAAATGAGAAGGAGACAGGGAAAATCTGAGGGACCCATTGTATATTAGGCACATGACCCAGGCTCAGCCTTGAGGGGAATGCCGTGCTGTAAAGTTTTTGTGGGTTCAGCCGAGTCTGCATCTCTTGTCCAGGCCATTTGTGACTTTGTCCCACAGTTGGTAAGATTTTTATTATGTGGCACTAAACACCACCTGGCAGCTGCTGATTTGGCACTTCCCACTAAGTTGCACCTGGGCAGGATGCCCATCAAGTAGTATCCTTACTGCAGCTCTAACTGTTATGTGTTTTAATATGTGGATTTTTGCCTCGTAGGAAGTTATAGTCTGAGCTGGCACATGGAGCTTCCCCTTCCTTCCCTTTTCCCACTCTTTTGGTTGTGCATGTCCACTACCACTTTGTGTTGGCAGTCATGGTTACGTGATGACTATACAGAGGTGTGTTATAAAAGTGATCCAGGTAGAAACTAACCTCCTTTCCCCTCTTCTCTCTGTTTAATTAGAGTGGGAGAAGGACAGGGCAAACACAAAGCCATAGAAGGGGTAAGAGCAGAGGATGCAATTGCCCATTTTCAACAGCAGCCTGTATTTACATTCCGTGGTTAAACTGATCATGGAACCACAGCTTAAAAGATTAGTTTTCAGATACTATGCAAGAGTAATTGATCAGCATTTTCAGTATTTATTCTTTTTATTTCAGGTTAGAAGTCGACTTTATGTAGGTAAGCTTATTTTTCATACTGTTTCTTTGGAGTATGACTTTTTTTCTTTTCCTTTTTTATTGTCCTTTTAATTATTCAGATGTTGCAACACTTAACTGCCTTTCTTTTTTTAGGAAGGGAAAAACAGCTTGCCAATAAAATTGCTGAACTACTTGAAGACAAATGCAAAATTCTTGAAAAACTCAGCCTTTGCAAAAAAGAGGTAATGGTCCTCATTTATTGCCTTCAGATGTGTCACAGAAATGGGCTCAATTTATCAAGTATTTAAAGTATTAAACTTATCTAAAAGTAAGATGTTTAAAACCTTTTAAAGTGATTCTTCAAATGCCTTTTCCTGTCAGTGCCTTTAAGTGCCATTAAGGTGTTAGCAAGTTCTGCCTTTAACTCTTAATATGATATATTTCACTGGAAGCAACTTTAAAATGTCTTTGTTTTATGCTGCTGCGGTAATCTACTAGGGCTAAGGCTTTCCTGTTTTCCAGCAAGGTGCGTTTGTGAATATTTAGGTAGCAGCTATGTTTCAGACTAGAGCATCATAAATTGCTGCTATTATTTAAGTAATTCTTTACATACATTCTGACGTGAAGTATTTCCTTTTCAGTTTGAAGTTTTAGAATTGTCTCTGAAGGATGATAACATTATGAAAGAATCAACAGACGCATCTTTTTTTGAGGTAAAAAGATAAATAGAAATTGTGATTTCTACAATTTAAGGCAGTATTTCAGGAAAATGCTGCCCATGTTAAAAAATAACAACAAAACCCCAAAAAACTTAATTATTTTAATTGAGAAAATTTTTATTTTAGTCCTGGACTACTGAAAATGACATAGAAGTGAGGCATTTAAATTGAGAGATGTTTTTGTAACAATTGCATTAAAAATGATTGATACTAGAGAAATGGCATATTAGACAATGTTTAATTTTTTTAAAAGGAAATTGTTCCTGTTTCTAGTTGAGAGAGAGTAGTGCATGAAGTATTTTTTTCTCACATCTGATTTAATTCAAATATATTTTATAGGCTACTGGAGCACAGTTGTAAACAAAAATTGCCACTACATTGTTTATATCCCCCAATCTGAGAATACATTTGTAAAAGAGTTCAAAAAAAGTGAACCAAATACCTGATGGGTTCTATAAAATTTGTGTAACAAAAAAGCAAATAGATTCATTTCATTCTGCACCTCAGATCCTGTAGAGCTAATTGTTACAGGTTTTGTTAACGTGCAAGAGTACTTTGAGATTTTTTTCCTTGAAATGGGAAATTTGTTAAACGTACTCTGCTGTCATGTTTAAAACATACTTGTCGTCTTCATATGTAATTAATGTCAAATGTTTTATGTTAACTGTCAAAACAACTTGATTTAGGAAATGCATGAAAAACTGAACAAGTCAAACTTGGAACTCAACCAAGAAATAGAGAATCTAGAAAAAGAACTGGAAGAAGAAAAATCTAAGCAATCTGAAAATGATAACTTGGTAAGAATAAATAGAATCCTGTCTTTGTTCCTATTCATTAAAAAAAAAATTCCCACAAAAAAATTCTCCATGGAGAAGACAAACTATTCTCTTCAGGTTTTTTGAAACAAAAACTACATTTTCCATTTTGTCTCCCCTCGTACTCCCTGTAGCATATTGGAAAAATAACACCCATAAAGGAAAATACTCAAGAAAAGGTGTTTTTACTGATACAACCTTCTCAGTTTGAAAATTAGAATAACTTTATTAATTGCTTAGACCTTTTCAGTCAAATCTGTGGAAGAAGCTATATGACAACTAATAATTTTCAGGTGGCTGAAATTCAGAAGAGTGTAGAGTCTTTAGAGAATGAAGCAAAATCTATCCAGTCACAAATTGATGAGGTATGTCCAATCTTTACAGCTTCTGTTTTCAAATCTTTGCAATTTATGTGTTCTCCATGTAGTTACTGTTTTAATTTTTTTTTCTATTAAGGATGCAGAAATAATATGCTGTGTAAACCAAAAGACTTTGTAAGGCTTAGTACTTTTGTGTGACTTGATTTAGCAACTTCGAATTTCATATAGTGATTGACATTTATTGGGAAGTACAGTTACCTTTTTTTTTTTTTTTTTACGGTTACCTTTTCTTTGCCTTCTAACTCCACAATGATATGTAGCATTGCAAAACTACAATCAGCAAAAACTGTTGAAGTTGTAGGGAAAATGTGAGAATACATATATAGCACAGCTAGAAAACCTAAGAATAAGTCCAATTATACCATCATG
The DNA here is from genome assembly GCF_947461875.1 of Haliaeetus albicilla. Taxonomy (NCBI): domain Eukaryota; kingdom Metazoa; phylum Chordata; class Aves; order Accipitriformes; family Accipitridae; genus Haliaeetus; species Haliaeetus albicilla. The sequence continues at coordinate 27,100,009 of NC_091487.1, read as the reverse complement.
ACCTAACTTGTATCTTCACCTATACTGTTTAAACAACACACTTTTTTATTCCGCTTAGGCCAAGTCCACCCTAAAAGTGTATCAGATTAATACAGAGAGACTCAAGACATCTGTTCAAGATGCAGTAGATGAAAACTGCCATCTCCAAGAAAGTGAGAAACAGGTAGGTTCTACATAGTTATCCTTAGAAACACTGTATTTTCTTATAATACTACATAAATATGATTTCTCTGAGGAGCTCATCCTCAGTGTGTTAATACCCCTTGTGTGCTCTAGTAAATAGAAAGAGGAAGAGGACATGGCTTTAAAATGATTTTATGTTGGAGTAACTTTGTCTAAAATAGTCCCGTTTTAAAAGAAATTTAATAATTACAGTTTGTGGGGAAACTTGCATAGAGTTCAGTGAGAAGTAGAGCATATGGTAATGTAAGACTAATAAAAATTTTGCTGAGACCTGGAGGAAAGCAGAAAGATTTTAGCATGTCCACAGCTAGGATCCTCTAGAAAGGCAGAGAGAAAATGTTTATATTTGAACCAGAAAACAAATTAAGAAATTGCAGAGTATGCAAAAGGCAGGTAAAAAACTTACTGTAGTACCACTACGGATGTATTCATGGAAAGTTAGGTAAGTAATACAAAGGGACAGAAAAGAATGTTACTTCCAAAATTTTAGCTGTTTATTTTCCACAGTGCCATAGCCAGATCCAAAAGAATGCTGGTTATTTTAAGATGTTCAGCATATGCAGTAGTTGTCCTGTGCAATAACTAGTTTTAGTGACTTTATTCTAATTTTTTTCTAACAAAAAGGTATTATCAATGAACATTAAATGTTCCATGGAATGCTTTTGGGTTTCGTGGGGGCGGTTTGGGTTGTTTGTTGTTGTTTTTTTAATGGATATGTGCTTATTTTCCTGACTGACTGATGATCTCCTTGTTGTCTGAACAGTAACCTGATAGATACCTTGCCAGGTGGGGAGTAGAAGTACAGGCCTGTTGGTTTTTAGCAGTCTAATAAAAAGCTGGGGAGTCCTTTAGTCCTCTCTATCAAAACATTGTGCATATCAGACTTACTGATTCAGGAAAAAAAAAAGATTACTGGAAATAGAAAATTTTCTGCAGGAAAATGTTTCAGTTTGCACAATTCTGTTATCAGTAAAACTTCATATTTTTCTCTAATTTTAGAAGGGTACCTGTTTGTGACTACAAAAAAAAAGACAATTTCATGAGATGCTGTGAGTGGAGAAACAGATTTGGGTGTTATCACTGTGAGATGAAGTTGCTTGAGAATTATTTTCTTTCAAGAGTTTTTTGTCTAATCTATACATCCTCTTTGTCTCTGAGGAGGAAGGGTCTGGTCTCACTGCTTTATTTAAAATGTGACAGTATACTTATATAATAAATTTTGAGAAGCAGTACACAAGTTTTAATAGAGAGGGATTTTTTTTGTTTGGTAATTTCTTGGGTTCAAACAGAAATTATCCAATTGTTTGTGTGTGTGAAAATAATCTTTTTCTTTCCTCTTACTAAAAAGTAGTACTTACAGTACGATAATACTAAGTGCTGACAATTACTATACATTTTATAGGTAATCATTTTATATGAAGCAAACCCAGGAAAAATCAATAAAAAGAACTCTCAGGATGTAATTAACTTGCTGCGTTCCTAGATAAAAATAAGGGTTTTTTTGCATTCCTTCTGGATAAAACAACCTGGATATAGCAGTTCCTTAACTACATTATTTAGGATGAATTACTACGTTTTCTTGTTAACTGAGCTTTGTTGCAGTTTTTAATAATTTGAGAACATTTGTGTATATTGTATTTTGCTATGCTTTTTAGTAGATAAATAACCAGATAAGAGTTGATGGAACCTGATAAGGAAAGAAGAGAAAGTATCTGCTTTGCTTATTTATGTTCTCTTTTATGAAGTTGTTGTAAGCATGTGAGTTAGTTTGCTATATTAGAATATGCATATCCCTTTTTATTTTTCTTTCTTACTTTTTTTTAAAGATGGAATTTCACTTATGCTCAAAAGGTAACAAAGGTGTTATTTGTTCACAGAAACTAGAGTACTTTCTTCCTCTGTCCATTTGCACTAATGGGTCATAATCTTCTGGCACATCATAGCTTAAACATAACAGATGTGCTGTCTCAGATTTATGATGTGTCAGAGAGAGGATTGGGCCTTTTAGTTTGAACAAGGGAACTGTTAATAAACTCCAAACTTTCTGTACTTTGTTTTTTTGCAGGAACTTTAGAAATATATATTGCTTCAGCTTATTGCAAATCCTTGCTATTTCTCTTTGTTGTAATTCTTACAGGTATATAAAGTCATATCAATTTATTTTCTCTTTGGCTTCGTGAAGAAGGAATATCTTAATTAGCTTCCCTTTGAGGGTCACAATTAACGATAAAAGTAGTTGCCTGTGTACATCTTCTGAGCAGTATTAGCATAAAGAGTATTTTTGGTTTATCTGTAATACGTAGTTTGCATGATGCTGCAAATTCATATGTGGCCTTTACTGCTTGAAGGGTGCAGTTGTGTGCCAAGTGGGGTTAATCCAATTCTAGTCACATACCTTTTGTTTTATGGCTTCCAGTTTATCTTTGATAAGTAGTGTTCAGGCTTGCTTGTCTATTTGCATGGCAGTTCCCCTGTTTAACTACCATTTTCTGGTTTTATTTTTAGTATAACTGGCTGTTACGTTCTTGTTGCTCAACCTAGTTACTCCTTTCTGTACATTCACTGCTTTTAAATTGGTTGCCTGTTGGGCAACTTTAAGCAATATTCTTTTGAAAGAGACTTAAGATTTTGGTTTTTTTTACTGTACCCCATGTTTTTGTATTGCATGTTTTGTCTTAACAGAAATTTGCATCAGTTCAATTTCATTCTCACACTATGAAGGCATGGTTTAATTAGTTAATATGTTGCAGTGGTTATTCTTAATGAACTGGTGCGTGCTTCAGAGTACTAATCCCTTTACAGCAGTGAAGTATTTTTATGAAATGACATTTTACTAGGGGATGTCTGTAAAATGTGACCTTGGAGTCTACCTGTCTTTTTAGTTAACCACAGTTAATTACAAAGATATACTAGTAAGTGTTGATTACATACAGTTGCTGTGACTTTCATTAACAGGGAAGCTTTTTTAAAATAAAATTTAAAAATTAATTTAAGAGGTATGGAGGAGAGTAGGAAAAATAATGTAGTCTTGCAAGTCATGTGAATTTAAATAGCTGTCTAAAAAGCTTCCTGGTTTTCCTTGCCTCACCAACCTCTTCTAGGTTGAAAAGATACAGGTACAATTTCGGAAGCGTGTATGCATATTGGGAAATGAGTGTTTTCATCCACTCCCCAGTGTTTGTAGCTGTTACACAAATTGTCACAATTTTATATCCATTGCTATTGTCACATCAGGGTTTTTCAAATGAGTGGAATATTAACTGAACTGTTCTTATAAATGTTTAAAAATATCCTAACAACTAATTACAACGGAGAGCTATGGCAGCTAAAGCAACTAGACAATAACAGAAGCCTTACTTTTCACGTTTGAGGTTTCACTGTCTTGTGGTCTATCTCTGTTAATTTTTACTGATGGGTGAGAGATTAAAATTCTGCTTATGTGTAGATAATATATGTAACAGGCTCAAGTACTGTTCATCCTTGATTCTTGGTTGTAATAGGCAATCACACTAATCTGGTATTTCCCTTTTTAGCTTTTACAAGAAGCTGAAGGATGGGGTGAACGATTTAGTGAACTAAATGAACAAACTAAGATGTTTGAATCATCTAAAGCAGATATAGAAGAAGTATTGAAAAATAAAGAGAGTCAAGTCAAGGTAAATTACGACAGCTGGCATTGAATCGAATTATTCAGGCTGATGCTGTCCTGGTTTCGGCTGGGGTAGAGTTAATTTTCTTTCTAGTAGCTGGTATAGTGTTATGTCTTGGATTCAGTATGAGAAGAATGTTGATAACACGCTGATGTTTTCAGTTGTTGCTAAGTAGTCTTTATGCTAGGTCAAGGATTTTTCAGCTTCTCATGCCCAGCCAGTATATAAACTGGGGGGAGGTGGCCTGGGGGGGATGGCTGCTCGGGAACTAATTTGGCATCGGTCGGCAAGTGGTGAGCAATTGCATTGTGCATCACTTGTTTTGTGTATTGCAATCCTTTGATTATTATTGTCATTTTATCATTGTTATTATTATCATTATTATTTCTATTATCATTATCATTATTCTTCCTATTCTCTCCCCCATCCCACTGGGTGGGGGGGAGTAAGTGAGCAGCTGCGTGGTGCTTAGTTGCTGCCTGGGGTTAAACCATGACAGATGCTAATCACCAAGTTCCAAGAAAGTCTAACAACCTCTCCTGGTCTTAATATGCATTAAGATGTTTTGGGTTTTTGTTTGCTGTCTCCATCCTCTAATGTCTTATTTCCTGCTAAGCAAAAAGGTTGCTTAGCAGCACAATGGGGCAGGCTGATAGCCTTGGAAGCCAGCACATTAGATAAGGAAAAACTCTTAGTTCTGGTAGAGTATTTGCATTTTTTTTAACTTGGAGCATGGGAGTTGGGAGTGTATTCTTACATGTGTGTACCTTAAATACACAAGCTCTACTAAAAGCATGCATACTTGGCTATCTGAAAAGTCTTCACAAGGGCACACCTGTTGACCTGCAGGTATATGTTTTAGTAGAAAAAGTAATATCAGGCATCTAGAATCCTGTATATGGCGCTCCCTTAATCTACTAAGGGAACTAAATGAAGGACAGAAATCCTGAAAATGTAATTGTAATGGTAACTACATTTTCATTGCTTGTATTTATTTTACTGTTTGTGTTTTGTGATGGCTTTTTCTTAGTCGCTGACACAATACTTACTGAAGATGAAAGACTGGAGTTCAGCAATAAGAGAAGATGATGACACTGAAGATAATCACTGGGACACAGATATAAAGGGTGAAACAGAGAATGGAGAGCACTTAGGTATGGTTTGTATAGCTTCCCATCTTAAATATTAATTTAATAGCTGTTTTAGAAATACAGAACCAACAAACTTTCAGGAAGGTTGTAACATTAGCTTTGTAGAGTTGGATTTTCAAAAACTCACCCGGTGTTATTCATGTCAAGACAGTTAACTGATCCTTGGACACCTCCAGAATAACAACCTGTGCTACTATTTAGCAGTGTGTGGAAATAGCTAAAGCATACATATTATCATAGAGCAATGTAAAGACTCAGTCTCCTGCAGAATGACTTCAGCCTATGTTAGTATTAAGCAGTGATTCTCGAACATTTTTAGGTGGAAACCTTGCTTTCATTTCTTCTTGAAGCTCGTCCCAGCAGTAGCACTGTGGGTCCTCAGAGCCTAGTTTCTGTTTCCTCCTCCTTACACAGTTGTTACTTGTTGCAGGCAGTATGATAGCACTGGAATCAGATGGGTGTAGATGTGGGTCCCCTCAAAACAGCAGCAGAGAGGAGCCTTTCTTCCTCCTTTTTCTTCCTGCAGCTTCTTCTTACGCTGGTGTTGATTATACAGTAGCGCACATCCTAGTAATCATACAGTGTGTATCAAGCATTTCACTTTTAACATGAGCATTCTGAGTCTGATTGGCAAACAAAGCACTAGAATATAGCGCGCCCCCTCCCCCTCTTTCTCCCCCCCTTTTTCATCCAAGTATGCTATGCCTATCATGGTATGTTGGGGATTGCTTTTTTTATAAAAACAAAATAAAATAATATTAGTAAGCTCTGTCACAAACCGTTTTGTGCTTTTTATGTGACATATTCTATTCTGTCAATCAGATGATCAGCAAAAACGAACTGTAAAGAAATTGATCTATGCTGCAAAGGTATGTGATTTTAAGAAACTTGTGGATGGAAGGGGGGAAACTAGAGGGAATATATGCAATGGTTTTGGTAATTTTAATTGCATGTAGGTATCAGTATCACAGAGTTCAGCACCTTTTAATGTTTAATTAGATATTTTTGCATGCAAACAGTTTTTGGAAATCTTAAAATGCTCATTTTTTAAAAATTTTGATTGTAGTTAAATGCTTGTTTAAAGACCCTGGAAACAGAAAGAGATCAAATGTATTCAAAACTGTCTGATGAAAATAAAGCTAAAGGAGAACTTACAGGTAATTAAATGTTGTTTTGCCTTTAAGATTAGTAAGATGTTGGTTTTGTACAATGATGTTACAGCCTGTAAGTATTGCTTCTAGTAAAAACTGAATTAAGTTTACATTAATAGCTCTACTTGATTTTTAAAATGCCTGTTTGAGTTTAAGTTGCTTAGCTGTTTTAAATATTTGATTTTAGAGGTAAAGCAATCGAAGTTGCTAAAGCACCATTTGCAAATTTTGTTGTACTCTGTTGGAATATTCTATAACTGTTAAGTTATATAATCTTAAAATATATGGGCAAAGTGATGTTAGTAAATATATAATACCTTCTTTACATAATTTCTGGACATGAAACAATGGAGTTTTAGTCTTAAATTTTAAAACCATCTATTAAAAATGGTAGCTTAATTGTAATTAGTTTGTAATGGTTGCAAGCTCAATATTTCTTAAAATCCAAAATATTGCATTTGGAGAATTCAACCTAAAAGCATCTTGCTGTGGTTTTTTCCTTTGTTGTGTAGGACATACTGAAATAAACCTTATGAAATGAAAACATTGCCACTTGAATTCAAATTAAAGCCTGTAATTAGGTATTGCTTTCATAGAAAACAGCCAGCAGAGTAGCCATCATATTTGAATGTACAGTGCTTTGTTATTTGGGTGATCAAATGCTCTGTAAAACTGTATTTTTCAGTTTTTGATAGTCCTTTAAATTGTCTCTTTGTGCTAGTGTGTTTTCCAAATTGATTGTAACTCTGTCCCATAAAGATATTCAAACTTAATTGAAGCTTTCTATGTTTCTTGAAGAGAGGCATAGGAGTAGTAAATAGGAAGAGAAACATGACTGATTTTAATTTGGAAAGATAAGGTAGTTTGACAAATATGAGTTATCCCTTCAGGCTACTAAGCAAGACCTCATGTGGGTAAATCTGCAAGACTGATGGTACTTATTTTACTCCTTTAGTAGAATAATTAGAGTAATAAGAGCCCTGAATGAAAATTTATATTGTGAATTACAAAACTGCATTGTTTTGAAAGAAGCTATACAATTTGGAGCAAAGGCTAGATATGTGCTCAGAGCTGCACTTTGTGGCAGGTAGAGAGTATAGTTGCTGGTTTCCCATAAAAAGGAGCAATACTGCTTCTCAATTTGTATAAATTATTGAAATATATTAACATATTATTGCTTATATTATTAAAGCAACATAGGATCAAAGGTTTTTACAGACTTTTTATATACTAAAATATTGCAGATATTTTAATTTTGTAACTTTTGCATTGTCCCAATATAATTATTTCTCAATTTGATAGAACGTATAGAAAACCTTCAAAGTCAACAAGCTTCCCTGCAGTCTGAAAATGAACGTTTGGAAAGTGAAGTTCAAAAGCTTCAGCAGAAACTTAAAGTAATGACTGAGCTTTATCAAGAAAATGAAATGAAACTACACAGGTGCTGGTTTCTCTTTTTATATTCAATGCCTTCTGTTTGATTTGAATATAACTCCTTGATTTGGGGGGCTGAAAATTATTGAAAATTTGGATACTGCTTTCCAGAGTTTTCTGAATTGTGAAGACCCTGTTATGTTACACCTTCAGGTACATTTATGATCACAGTAATTGTATAGAAATTGTTTCCGTGAAAGTAGTGGTATATTATTTTAGGACTTTTCCACAAGCAAGTACAGAAACAAAGATAAAACAAGAAGTAACAAATTTTTAATCTATAAAATGAGGTGGGTAAAGTTGGAAAGCTTGATTATTTATTTGTTTTTTAATTAAATTAAGATGTGGTGTAATACAGCTATCAAAGTTGCTGAAACAAAGATAATCAGTAGCTGCTTTAACTGTGAGGTATATTTTACATAGTAAAGAGAGCTAGTAATGTCAGTAGAGGGGTGATGCTATATATAAAAGTAAGCTTAGAGTTAAAACGTAGGCCAGCTAACTATTACCAGTAAGCAACATAGAACCTCTGTGTATCAGGCTTTTTCCTCACCAGGAAGGATAGAATATGAGAACTGTACTATCTGCCTCACAGTCAGGATGGTAGCAGGGATTATGATTTACTGACTGAAATCAGAAATATGTTAAGGACTAGAAATAAAGTTGATTGGGATGGGATAGGGCACGTAGTAACCTTCAGAAGTGTGTGTGTGTGGGGGGGGGAGGGAGGGAGCAGAGGGCATCATTTTAGGGCATGATGGTAAAATTACAGTTTTACTAGCCAGAAGTTATTTCTTCAAGTAGCAGATGTAATCTTGAAGGCAGCAAGAGAAGCAGCACAAGTCTTGGTCCTGTACTGAGCAGTATGCGGGACCTTTTTAAAGTATTACTTTCAGTAATCTTCTCTGTAGTATATATATTTGTATAGGTATTTGGCACCTTTGTAGATGCAACAAAACCTAGAAATCCCCTACGTTAACATTTGATTTTAAAAAAAGGGGCGTGGGAGTGTGGTGTGGAGAGTGGAAGGAACCTGTTAAAAAGAAGCTATGATGTGCAGTCAGAAAGGAAAAATGTTTGCAGGCTGGGTAGATGGTATTTAAAAACACCACACTGAAGCTCAGCGAGAGTATGCTGCTTATCAAAGATTTTAGGAAAGCCAAAAAGGAGTGGAGAGAAGCTACCGTGATGAGATAGCAGAATAAGAGGCTATTAGTATTAACAAAGCATCTTTTAAAAAGCTAGCTGTGTTCAAACAAGGGAAATAGAAAAGTGGGAAATGAAGATTGAGTAGAAAAGTTTAAATCATGTTCAAAAGACCCATGATTTAGATAGTTTGATTGCAAAGGACTGCTGGTTACAGGAAAATGACCAGTTTATCCATTCAGGGCTGTATGCAGCAGTAGTACCCACGTGTGTTCCGCAGAATTACCTTGTGCATAATCTGTGGTCTGGAATATGGGTTTTCTCTTCTGTAGTGCCTGATAAGGCATAAAGAAAGAGGAACCTGGAAAGAATTTTTTTTAATAACTGTTTTTTTAATAGCTAATAACAACCTTTTTTCTTCTCTGGAAAATCATTGTAAAATGTAAAAAAAGTACCAGAACATATCACTGAAAGTTAGTGTAGTTTGATTTTTAGTTGTTTGATTTGATTTGTGGCTGCTTACCCCTGACATCCCAAATAGAAATATTCTTTGGGAACATAGATTGTCTTCCAGATTACTTTTAGGAACAGTGGTAATCTAATTGTTTCATATAGAACAGTTAATAAACTAAATAAACTAATACGAATACAAACTAGTGTTATTTATGCCACTTCGTATATTGCCTATAAAACTTTTATCTGGATAAATATCATATATTCATCACACCTAAATAATTGGAGAAGTTTTTCGTGACAGACCAACTACAAAATTGTTGACTTGAAACAGAATTAACCATAGTTTTTGAATTTTCTTAAAGGAAGCTGACAGTAGAAGAAAGAGAACGCCTACAGAAGGAAGAAAAGCTTTCTAAAGTAGATGAAAAAATTAATCATGCTGCTGAAGAACTAAACAGCTACAGGTAATTACAGATTTTAGTTGCTGTAATCACTTGTTCCAAAGTGAACAAAAGGCAGTAGAGAATTAATAAAAACAGCAGCATAAGTGAATGTATTTTCTTCCAGTTTCTTTGTTTTGTGTGTGTTTGTGTGTATGTGCTAGTTTGTGTGTAATAATACACACTAAGGGAGGTTTTGCTTTGTTAAAAAATTTGGGTATGGACGATCGATCATTAGTAACTTTTCTTCCATTAGGATGCTGATTGTATTGACATGTTAGCTTTAATGGAATGGTAGAAGTGGCTCTCTAATCTAGTTCGGTTTATTGAACAGAGATAAAAATATGAAGTTAAGAGAATGCTGTAAAATAAATGCAATGTTCAGTTTTCCTATAGATTGTAACATATTTTTGTTGTATAGTTATAGTATTCTGTTTCTGTATCTCTAAGCCTGTCAAATAGTACTGTTGTTTAGAAATTCTTTACTATAATACTGTGATGTGGGAATATTTTCTGTAGTTGTTTTTTAACTGCTTTGCTCTGTTTTGTCTTGCACCTACTGTGTACCTCTGGTTTGTTTCTGTGGTTTCTCAAACTATGGCATAATTCTTCAATCTGTAATGTATATTCCCCATCTTCCTTCAATGTTTATGGAGGTATTGACTCTAACTGAATGATACTGATCAACAATATTTTCTGAAGAGTAAATTAGATTAATTCTTTCTCTAGAAAGTTCTTGTAGACATTCTTCAGTATTCATACAGGAAGACAGAATTCACCCTTCTTGATTTACTCAGAACGTGAACTTCGTAGACATCTTAATTTTAAAGAGATTATTAATATTGCAAATGGAGTATAACTAACAATGAATGTGTCTTTGGCCTACCTGCTGAGAGAGGGTAGAACCTAGAGAGGCTGTGCACAGGGCAGCCGGCAGCAAAGGTGGCATCATACTTTCTGTGGTCTTGAAATAACTTTAGTGCAAGTGACTGTCCCTCAGGACTGACTGTGGTGGCCTGTAACAGCATGATGCTCCAGCCAGACTGGTACGTTTGCTGAGCTGGGTGAGGCTGGCTGTTAGGCATATGTGGAGGGATATCCTTTGTATTGGAAACATATCACAAACCACTGAAAAGTTGGGGAGGTGTTGGGTTTTTTGGTTCTGTTCGTTTACATTTCAGTTTGCACTAATCTAGGACCTAGAACTTCCACTGCTACTATGATTTTTATGTATTCCATGGACCTAAGTGACAATTCTTAACTATACCTTGTGTTTACCATTGTGTTTACTGTATTTAAAATTACTTTCCTCCACATTTTATTACAATGTCATAAATCCTAATTTTGTTACAGACAGCGAGCAAAAGATCTTGAAGAAGAGCTGGAAAGAACCATTCGTTCTTACCAGAATCAGGTATGTGCTTTGTGTTACTTACCATCTATGCCAAGCAGGAGGGATGTTATTGCAACTGAAATACCACTTTCAGCTAGGTTGTGATGCTGTATTTGGCTTGGTTTTGTTGGGTGTTTTTTTGCTCCCTGCACCGCCCCAATGCTGTGTGGTTTTGACTGACACAATTTCATAGCAGAGATCACCAGATAACGTTTTAATAAAGTTAAATTTTAAGTTTAGATGTCTCATTACAAATTATCCACACATGTTAAATTTATTGATACGAGCATATACTCAATCTTAAGTTTTCTTTTTTTACATGATAATGATCTAATGAAATCTCTCTATCACAGATTACTTCACATGAGAAAAAAGCTCACGATAATTGGGTAAGTTCCAGCTACTGAATTTTCTGAACTTTGTGTGTCTTCTTTTTCCATGATTTGAATAGCTTTCTTTATCACTTATTTGTTTCTTATTAAAAACAGATAATCAAAATTAACTCTAACCTGTCACCTTTAAACGTACAGTTTTATTGCAGAAATACACAAAAGCATGTTAAAAATACTTCTATCATATAAAATAGTTGGAATAATTAAGCTGGATAGCAATGAGCACAGTAGAATGATATTACAATATTATTTGCTGTAGCAATAAATCTGCTGGAATAACATGTTACCACTTAACAAATGTGTGACATTTTGCTAATAATAAAAGCTTTTGGCCTTGTTTCAATGCCATTTTAGTATTTTCCGTGGATGTACTTCACTCCTTTTATCTACTAATAGAAAATGTTATGTCCTGTAAGAACAGTATGTTCCATTGACAGCTTCCTGAGAATGTTGCCACAAAATCCATTTTTGCCTTTTTTCCCAAACAAGAAACTTATTAAAATATCTCCTGACTAATACATTCTTCAGTTTCACGGAATAGTCTGTATAAGATAGAACCCTGTTAAAAGCTATGGCACTTCATGGTCATAATTTTACAGTTTTTAACTATATGATTTTAACATAAAACTTTCTTATATAAAATTTGAGGCTTTAAATCTTGTACATATTCTGTAGATGCTTCAAAGCAGCTATAGCCAAAGAATTTAATTTCTGCAGTTTTAAGAACATGCAGAAAGCCATATCATTCCTCAAAAATTTGTGTAGTAGAGCTGCTAATGCCATTTGGTGACGTATGTGAGGATCTGTTTCATATGCTTTATACACAAGTCATATCTTGTGAAAATACAGGCCACATGCTTCAGATAGAAAAAAATTTCTTGGATCTAGGACCCGTCACATTTATGAAGCATTTAATTAATAAATAATAATATCTAAGCATCTGATTTTTGTCCCTCCCCAAAGCTGACAGCCCGAGCAGCTGAAAGACACCTCAATGATATAAAAAAAGAAAATGCACATAACAGACAAAAGTAAGTGCAATTCTGATCTAATTCTAAACAAATGCAGTTTGGCATGTGAGTATGTTTTGGATTTATGCAATTTGATGTTGTCTAGACCTGTGTTAATCAATTGTGGCCCGAACAGGGCAGAGAGAACACAGTGTTCCATTGGAGTTCTGAAAGAAAGGGAGTCATTTGAGCATTCCTGTAAAGATAACATGAAAGAACTTAAGAACTATGTGAAATATTGAAATATTTCAGGAAAGAAGCAGAAGGTAGTACTAGAACTCAAAGAGTTTGGGGGTTTGTTTTTTTGTTTGTTTGTTTTAAATAAGTGTGTATCAACCAGATGTCATGGTTACCTCATGATTTTACAGCTTATCTCAGAGGTTAATACTGGGCTAACAGATCAGGTGGTGGTGGTTGGGAGGAACCTTTAGGTGTTAATACTTGGAATGCAATTTAGAGTACTCATGAGAATAATATGCTAGGAATTGTGACATCTAACATGCCACTTCAGCTTCTGAATTACAGTTTAAATACAGCAGCATAGAGAAACACTTTAAGGATTTCTTAAGTTCAGAGTTCTGTGACATCCTTTGTCTTTTTATTTAGGGAGTAAAATACCTTGCTTCATTAACCCTTTAAGTAGAAAGCCTAGCAGTAAACAGTGCAGTCCGGTAAAACTTTTGCACTTCTTGGTTATTTACTTGTTTTTTGTTGTTTATTTGCAGATTAACTGAAACAGAATTTAAACTTGACCTTTTAGAAAAAGATCCTTATGCTCTTGATGTTCCAGTTAGACCATTTGGCAGAGGTACAGTATTGAATTGTAAAATAGAGCCTAATTATTTTGGTATATGGTTTTGTTTTCCAAGACCACACGCATGTAATTGTTTGAAAACTATCTTGGCCATGTGTATGTGCAAATAAGTAATTTAAAAAAATAATTGGGTCATAAGTGACTCTAGGTCATGTCGAGTATTTTGTTGAAACTAAGAGTGTTTGTAGTATCGATGAGAGTAGACTAGGAATATGATACACATGGTAATTAGAACACAATTTTCATTTCACTTATACAATTTAGTTTTAAACTTCACCTGAGAAGTTAATTACTTTATACACTTTGCTAAACTAAATATTGTGAACTTGAGTATTTTGTTTTAACTGTTCCAGAGCATTCCCCATATGGACCCTCACCAATGGGCCGGCCTTCATCTGAAACAAGAGCTTTTCTTTCCCCTCCAACTTTATTGGAGGGTCCTTTAAGGCTTTCACCTATGCTTCCAGGTGGAGGAGGAGGAAGAGGTACAATCTTAAACTTGAAAATATATCTATTCTGGATTTCTCTCTCCTCTACTATAAACCTGTCACACCTTTTCCTCTTGCTGGTGACAAGAAGTGTTAAAACAACCAATTCAATATCAATAGTTAATTGGACAAACTCTTCCTGTTTTTCAACTTGCTTCTAAAGCTGTCTAATGTGTAACAGTACAATAGAAACCTTAGTTGTTGCTAGTAGGTTGGTCAGTGGATTCATTTTAGAAGCATAGATTGAGAAAAGTGAAAAGCCCAACTTAATCAGTCTTGTTTTATTTCTTGGACAAATGGGGTTCTGCTGAAATAAACTTAGGATTTTAAAGTGAACAAGAGTCGATTAGTTTTCTGAAGAAAGAATACTGCCACTTCCATCTCATTGGTCTACAGTCGGTGAAAGAAGAAGAGGGTACCTGTGTTGTCAAAAGCATGAGAGAGTTTTATTGGGGGTCATGATACTAGAAAGTTACTGATTCAGTAAATTGTTTTCCTCCCTTTGTTCTAAATTTGAGGCAGTCGTATATGTGGAGACAGTTTCTTCCCTAGTGATAAAAGGGACCAGGAAGGTTGTGTGCAAGGAGTAAAATTTGGAGATTGAGGAGTAGGTGAAAGCAAGCCGTGATGTCAGGGGTTGTAAGAGAAGAAAACCACTGTTCCTTCATGTTTTTGATGTTGATGGAAATAGTGTCGATAAATGCTAGAGTGGAGTTCAGCATCTGTTACAGGTAATAAAGAAGCTCTACTACTGTTAAACCTGTTGAAACCTGTACTTATTTCATGGGAAATATGTCTAAATGTCTCATCTGTAAGGATTTCACTAATCAACAGTGATTTTTAAAGATCACCATGGCCTATTTATTTACTTTAATTCTTTGTAAAAAGCATATCCAGGTGCACATGAAAGTTGATTCATTTTTCTAAGTCAGAAAAGCTTGAGATTGGATGTTCAGCAGTAGCTGTACCACACGCAAACAAAATCATACTTGACAATTTATTTGTATAGAGGCAGTAAGTAATGAAACTGAGCTGTCCAATGTATCTTTAAACTGTAGCTCAGCTGTTGCTGGTGAAGAAGACTAAAAACTGGATTTCAGGATGCAGTATTAACAAGGCAAGAGACTATGCAAAGGCTTAACTACTGCCTATTTCACAATGGAGCACTAACATAACTTCAGCAGATTAAACAAATGATGTGTTTAAATAATGTCAGCTACAGAGCAATTATAGTGCTCATCTGATTTTGTACAAGACACGAAATGGCTTCAAATCTTAGGTTGAATTTTAGGATAGAGAATTAGAGAATGATACCAGAATTCAGTACTTCTGTCAGTTTTTTCAGAACAAATCTATTTTAAAGGAAGCTTGCAACTTAAAATCACTCATTGTTACAGTTTCTCTTGCCTTTGGTTATGTGTTGACCTGGTCTTCTCTTATTTTTTTTCTTGACTAAAGAATTAGAAAGAACCAGAAGAATGTTGAATGTAACGCGGCTATTTTCTTACGATGAGGGTATTAACTTCCAGTGCGCTAATTTTTAGTTTGATTAGCAGCAGTTTTTTTAGCACTGAGAAGAAGATTTATTGTGAGGGCACTAGTTTCTCTGATTTGAATGAACTGAAACTCTTAAAATGATTATTTTTTTAAAAAAAATTGCAGGTACTCTTGGTTGCACTACTGTTGAACTAAGACTTTTTCATTCCAAACAAACCTTTTAAACACTTCTAGTAAACATAACAGCAAACAGCTGGAGAGTCCTGTGGAGCCATGCGCCTCTCATATCTTGACAGTGTTGGTGTTCTGTGATTTATTTTACTATTTTCAGACTTAATGAAGAAAGCCATAATAGAGGATTTAAAATACCTGGGTAAATAGCTATCTGATTTCTTCGATTAGGATCCAGAGGACCAACTGCCATGTATGAAGGTGGTAATGAAGGAGGAGAGCTGAGTTCTGACAGATTAACTGATCCCCACAGACCACCATCAGATACTGGATCCCTGTCTCCTCCTTGGGACAGAGAACGCAGGATAATTCTGCCTCCACCAGGTATAAAAATCTGCTTAGCTACTGTATCTATGGAAAAGTGAAGTTATTGACTTGCAGTGTGTATATTTAAGTATTTTTTGCTTAAAAATATGAAATGTTTTCTTGGAACTGCACGTGCAACTGCACTGGAAAGGGTTTTTTAATAATGGGGTTTTTCCCCTTCTTGAATGGTGTGGTTCGCTTGCATTTCTTCTATGCTATTTTTTAAATATATATTGGTACTAGCAGTGTACAATCAGCTGTTTGGTTTCATCATTTTACTGGGGGTTTGCTTAGTGCCTTAAAAGACCTGTCTGGGCTGGATAATTGCTAAGAGATCTGCGAAGGTAAAAAGTTTTAATGGTACATTAGCCTTAAATAAATAAATAAAAGCTAATGTTGAAAAATACTGGTTTTTTCAAAAAACATTTATATTAATTATACAGGAGTACCATGGTACAGTCATCATGTTCGGTACATATTTTTATGTTGATGCTGCCTCTTTAATAATTAACAACAACAAAATCAGTCTTCACTCTCACTTCTTCAGCTAAACGTCTGTATTGCACATTATCACTCAAGACAGAGATGAATCAAAGAGGGTACTGCTGATATTTCTCAAGTAAACAATGCAGGGGGAAGGACAACCTTCCTGTACACCAGTAATAAAGAAGCAAAAATGCTACAAGTTAAAAAAATTTTTACAAATTAGGTAGACAGATTAAAGTACCTCACTTATTAGATGCAGCAAGCGATACTGTAGTTGCTACACATCTGTGTGAAAGCCTGATTATAAAACTCAAAGTCCACTCAGGATGCAGCTTATAATTTTCCAGATCTGATCTATTGACAGGATAATGCAGAGAGGTTGTCTTGTTTCCTTGAGCTTTGTTCTTACCCCATTTTTGCTCTTTGATTTCACTGATACAGTTTGTCTTGTAGCTGCATGATTGATTGCTAGATCTGATGCAAGGAAGTTGGTGGAAACACATTACAGCACTATGAAGCATAACAGAAAACAGCACTCATCTAAGAATGGCTTAAAATGTATAGTACCTTATTTTGCCTTTGACCTTCATCGCTATGCTGAACCTTTGTTTCAAAGCCCTGCTGTTTATGACTTAGGCAATCATAACTTTCAAAATTCTACTGTATGTTAAACCAAAAATCAATGAACTTTCTCTTTTGCAGCTCCTTAGAAACATAAGTTATAGTACATACTTGGTGGGATTCCTATGTTTGGGGTTTTTTGAAATTTGTTTTCTCATCCTGGTTAATAGTCACTTTGGATATTTACAAGACCATAAGATATCCGGAGTATTTTGCTGGTGTAAAATTATATGGAATGGGGGGAATAAATCTTCATTGACCTGTTTTGTGATCTCTTCAATGTTAGGTGAGCCTTACACTGATCCAGTTCTTCCTCCTCGAAGACAAGAAAGATTTTTCCCTAATCCTCCAAATACTGGAAGACTTTCTGGACCAGCAGAACTACGAACTTATAATGTGCAGTCTTTTGATAAAACAGGTGGGAATTGCTTCCTTGATACTATCAAATGGAGAATCTCAGTGTAAGTCGACTATGTGTAGTAGCCTTGGTAAGACGACAACTTTATAGCTACCACAGACCTGATGTTCCATTGTGTAAAAACATTTTAACACCTGCTAGCCTTTCCCTCTTATCAACAACAGCAGTTTCTTTTGTCAGGTGGATGGGATTCAGTGAATGGTAGTCATGAGGTATTTTTTTGTCCACCTTCACTGTTCTGTATGTTAACCATTCAGGATTGGCCTTGAGTCTGTTTTGGCCCCTCCCATGAGGCTCACTACAGCTTTAAAATATCACAAACCCACACTTGCATTGCCATGCCATATTTGGTAAAGTTAGAAAGAGTTAGAGTCAATAAGACCAAAAGAATAACAGCAAAATTTTCAAATATCTGCTGGCTTTGTGTACTGAAGTAGTAGAAGGTCCTGAGGTCTCCTCCTTCAAACTAATTACCATACTTGCAGCTTTTTGTAGTTCACAGTGCAGTTGCCCCCAACTTAATCACACATTTCACTGACCCAAGTACCATTTGTTTTAAACTGGCCAATTACATAAATTGTAGTTTGTGATACTTAGCAACAGCCAGAAGCTCAGAGGTAAAGTTTTGGTGACTTAAACCTCATCACTGAAACAGTTTAAGAGCTTAAAGCCCTAATACTTATTAAGCAGTTTTCATCCTTATTTAATGCCTAGTAAATCACATGTGTCTGATTGATCAGCTAGGCTGAAGTCATTAAACTCACAACAGAAACTTTGCCACCTGGTATTCAGTTACTCCTATGATTAGTAGTAAGTTACCATCTTTGTTGCCCAGTTTCTGGCAATAGGAGAGAGAACCTTTGTTACTTGGTGTGTAATGTGAGAACTGGGAATGCTGAATTCTGTTTCAGGTTGAAGGTTCAGGTTTTACAGGGAATTTTTCTCTACTGGAAGACAATTCTGTTCCTGTACAGCCACTCAACCTTCCTACCCTCTTTCCCAAGCCTCTCTTTGTTTCACTTCTGCTTTCTAATAGTTTGTGTTCCACTGAGGTCTTTCTTCTAGCACCTGAATGCTGACTGAAGGACAGGAGAGGTACACTGTCTTTGCAGTCACTTGTTGCATCCATTTTTACCCTTTTCTTCAGCTGCTGGCAAGCAACAATTAAAAAAAAAAAAAAAAAAAAGCTGTATTCAGTTCTTGGGCAGTTCAAAACTTACTTAATGGAAACAGGGTTTTGGATAACCTTGGTGCCAGCATTTAGCAGGTCATGAAGCATATGTGAATCTTGCTTTTTAGAGGCATGTAATTTCACTAGACTTGGGTGAGTATTTGTAAAAATAGCAAAAAAACTCCAACAAATTGAAAGAAAAAGAACCTACCCCATCCAGCACATGCCATGTGACTTCAGAACAGCAACATGTCTCACAGTACTGAATCCAGGCTCCAGCTCCAAAGAGTGAATAAGCAAGATGATCAAAATGTTATTTAAAGTGAACAAAATAATAGGCATTTTCCTAAGCTGGGGTGACTAACTCTACAAAAATGAAATTTCAACTTGAGGCAGGTACCTGGAGCAGCAAACTTCTGGTCAGAAAGAAGGGTTAAAGCTTGACACAGTTTGTGAGCAACTTTACAGGGATTTAAAATGCAAAGGGTTATGCAACCTAAGTATCAAGGCATGAATATTCCGTGTATGACACAAGCAGTTGAAATGCTTCAGATTGTTAAGTAACTGTATCTTCAGCAAAGGCAGGGCCTGCTTGAAATGACAAGTAATTTAGATTTTTGGAAAAGACCTATCTGTTCGTTGAGAAAAGAGCTTTGTTTTCTTCAAAGAAGAGATACAACATGTAGATGAAAAATCTGTGATGTGTGAGAATTATGGTTTCAGTCTTGTGCTTTTTAGTATTATTGTCTTTAATCCAGGCAGACGTGTAAGAAAGCAGTATTTTTCAAATCTTGGAGGGGGGTGGGTTTTTTGGTTGTTCTTTTTGTTTGTTTGTTGTTTTGGGTTTGTTGGTTGTTTTGTTTGTTTGTTTTTGTTTTTTAAGAAAGGAGTACCTTTAGTGTATATATTTGTAGTATATTTATATCCAGTCAGATTCTCCTCTGACAATTCCCTTTAATAATTTTCTTCAGTTGTTACTGAAAATACTTGTTCTCAGGGATGTATAAAGGTAAAAACACTGAAGTTCCTATTTATCTCTTAATTTATAAAGTGAGTATAGCAAATATGAGGATGATTATTCTCATTTCTGAATGCTTATCCAGAAATGATGCAGTTCTGAAAGTGTCCTTAATGTTTAGCAACTAAGGAAGGAATCAGTTTTTGTCAGAATTGAATAGGATTGCTGTTAAGCTCTATGCCAAGAGCGTATCATAGTGCAGTCAGTCCTAGAGTGGGACTTAGCAAAGAAAGAATTAGCAGGAGGGAGGGGAACAAGGGAACTGCTACAGTAATATTATGTATCGCTAGGAAAATGGACTTGTAACTTCTAAAAAAAAAACCAAAACTAAAATAGAAGAAAAAGGCTTACTTGTATACAAGAAACTCTGGTAAAAGCTGCAACCTTGTAATGCATATGCAATCTGTACAGAAGTTGGAGAAGATACTTAAACATAGCTTTGTGTTCCTCTGTTGTCTTTCGGTCTGCCTGCAGAACAGTTGCTTGGTACAGCAATACTTTTTTTTTTTTTTTTTTTTCCCCCTTGCCTATATATCCTGATTTCAGAAAAAATACTGAAATCAGTGGTGGAAAAAAGGAGGTCAGCACTGAATAACTTGTTTAACTTTTGCTTACAGATGGACAAACATCTTCAGAAAATAGCCCACGAACAGAACCAAGTGGAAATGGGATGAAAGACCATTCTAACTTTAGTGTAAGTAGCCAAACAGACACTTGATTTAAAGAAGCTTTAATTTTCTGTAAAATGTTTAGGAAAATTTGTCTCTAGTGCATTGGTCATGTTATATTGCACTGTGCCATCCAAATTATAAAATTATTTTTACGTTATCACAGCACTTACTATCTTGTGAATTAATTTTTATGTATGACTAATATAACCCCTGCTGAAAACTAATTGTAACACAAAAGATGAAACTATGGTCAAGCTGATGGTCAGTGCACATAGATAGCCTTGCTCACAATTATGCTGTAGCTAAGGCAGAGTTGGAACTAGCTGTTAGCTAGTGCGACAGTCTACATCAAAGTGGGTCTGATGGGATTGGAGATGTTGCCTCTCCTCATCCCTTTCCCTAAGCTAACTTCCCTGTTTTCACTGTATTGCAGAACTCGCTACCTGATCCGTCGCTGACATCTGAAAGTGAAGCCATCAGTTCAGGGTTTGCTCCTCCACCTTTCCCTCCAGTCAGACCACCGTTGATGCCTGTGGATCCTAGAGCACCTTTCATGAGACGAGGACCTCCTTTTCCTCCCCCTCCTCCTGCTGGCATGTATGGACCACGTGAATGTTTTCCAGTACGAGACTTTGGGCTTCCGCGCCCTCCACTGCCAAGTACGTAGTTTTTGCCAGCATTTATTTTAAGTTGATGAACATAAGTGCTTTGTGCAGGTAGCGAGTTACCACACTGGGTGAATATCTACATCTTTATTTGAATACTACTTCTCAATTCAACTAACAGGGAGCATCTTTTCTGATTAAGGTTAATGGCATTGTACACTTTCTTTTTCACAATTGCTCCTATTGACAATGTTTTTACAAATACTAGCTTTGGCTGGAAAATACGCATACACATACTGTTCAGGATTTAAAAGGTTCTTTTTTGGGGTAGGAAAGCAAGTAGTGCTTACCTTAATCCTTTTCCTCCTACGAGGTTGCATCATATATAAATCTTAGCTTCACCCTTTATCTTTGAGGTATGCTAGTGTCCATGCAAAGGTATGCATTTGGGACATACCTGTTAATTGTTTTTCCTTGGAGCTTGTGTTAGCTTGCATTAGTGGAGCAAGATCTAAGTACCAAACTGAAGGGCTTCTTTCTGCCTCCTGCTGTTCTGTGATTAACCTGTGAAGAACTAAGCCATTTATCTTCTAAAGGATCTGTAAAGTATGACAGCCAAGGGCTGCTACAGCAGACCAAAGGTGATGGTGGCAGCAGCAGCCCATTAACAGACAGTGACTGGCTGCTGCTGTGAGCCTGTCACAGGTAACTTCTGAGAAAAGTGATCGTTTTGTCCTCCTCCTTAGCATCTTTGTCTCCTTGGAGCATAACACTTAACCTGGGTCTACTTTGTGACTTCTATTTAGGCAGGCCATATATGGGGTAGGAGGAGCAGGTATATGTGTTTACTGTTGTGATTGATATTAACTTGGACCACTCTGATTCTCCTGCAGTAAGAAATCCATTTCCAATGAGATCTTATCCTCACTATCCACCTCAACGACCTGGATTTTTGCCTCCACCCCCTCCTCCTGAAAATAGAGTTGAGCCACCTCAGCTAAATCCATCAGCTGTAGAACAACCAGAACCAAAGCAGGAGACTTGACAGAGATATTTGAGCAATGAAGCATTTCTGTACTCTCCTAAAGGCATTCTCCCTTGTGTTAAGTAACCATTGTTACTTAGGTATATATAAACTACTTTGCTCAAATTGAAGCTTAATAGAAAATTCTCAGGATAGTATTTTGTAAATAAAGAATTAAATAAGTATGAATATTGTGAATAAGTGATTTCCATTGTACGATAGCCATTTTAATTTAAGTATTTCTAACTTGAGTAATCTCTTCAGAGGTGTATAAAATTGTCATGTGAACTGTATTTTAAAAGTCCAGCTGCTTTGTCCTTGTTTAGCTGTACAGGGAATCTCTCTGCATGCCAAAAGTGATGTTTGCTGCTTTATGAATAGAATGTGAAAACAAATTGAAACAGGTAATAAAAGTCTACTGAAAATGAAGGCAATGTCACTGTTAACACAGTACTATAGAAGCAGTTGAAGTGAAGAGGAATTACTATCATTCCCTACTACATACATACTCTGTTAATGACCTCATAGGTAATCTTTCAGCTGTCCCAGCTTTGCAGAATAGCAGTTAGACCTACCACTGCAGTGGGAGGGAGCTGGAAGTGGAAACACAGAGCAACTCTACCCTCACTCTTCAAAACTGATAGTGTGGGGGGTAGTGTTTTATTGAAGATGTGTATATGGGTTTTTTGATGGCATGGGCAGAAGGAGTCATAGCTACGTGATGCTTCAGCACCACCAGAACCTTGCAGAACTATTACTAAGTTTTTTTACTGTCTCAACATGGCATTTGGGAAGCTGGGTGGCAGAAAAAAACCACTTCCCACTTCCTTCAGCTCTAACTTCAGAAACTACTCAGGATTTATCAGTGAAATGGGCACACAGGCTGGGGCAGGAAATGGCTGTAAGCAAGCTTATCCCAACACCTTGTACAGATAATTAAAACTGCAGTGCAAGGTAGAATTTCTTTTTTGTCTGGCAAGCACAGAAGGAAGTATACCAAATACACTTAAAAAAAACCAACAGAGAACTTGCTGTTGTGGCAAACATTTAAAAAACCCAAACAAACATGATTTTAAACATGAATTATGTCCATGAACAGTTTGTAGTGATTGCTAGGCTTTGCAAAAAAGGAGAATTAAAAAAATATGAGAGGTGGGAAGCTAGAGCATTAATGATTTTGTTGCCTATAAAAGGATTTAGTGTGTTGACTCATTCACCTTTTCACATCAAGTTACCATTTGCTTCTTCCCTTGTGGTAGCAGCCATCACAGCAGGCACAGTGCACTTACCAGGGCACAGGTGGGCATACTGATGCTCTCTGCTAGATCAGGACAGAGCCTAGCTCTGTTTTTACTGACTATCATACAGTCTAAAGACTTCTGCTAGAAGCTGTTGGCTGTTCTGACAGTTTGGCTTCAGCCTAAAAACCATGTAATTACTCACAATGCAGTAATTTGGTACAGGACCCTTTAAGATAAAGAAGGAAACTGTTTCTAGACAAGCCCCCACTGGCACGGGCAGTTCAACTGCCATTCCCCTGTTCTCTGTGTGCGCACACACACTCGCACACACAGAACAGTTTCAGCCTTTAATATAAATGCAGCCACCACACCCCATAATTAGAAGTTACCAGAAAAAACCTCCACCCTCCTTTTTTTGCAATTGCTTAGGTCAAATCTGCCAAGGGAGCTTTTTTTTTCTGCAGCTCACTACTCCGTTACTTCCACATAGGCTTATTTCAGCTGCAGAACTCTTACATGGCTCACTCCTGCAACTTCTTTATTCTCCTTTCTGTTTCTAGTTTAGTCCTCAAAGGCATTTAGATAAGCCTTTGTACCTGAGCTATTCAGCAACAAATTCTGACAACAGACATTTTAAAGCATCATCCATGTTAAATTAACTACTTTTTAGCTTAATTCAGCTGTTGCATCATTTTTAGCCAATTACTTGCCTTCTAAAGGGCTCTAAGTTTGCCTGAAAGACTTCACCAGATTCTAAAAGAAACTATTCAGTTTTACCTTTGCCCTTGATATCAGTCCTAGAACCAGAACTGCCAACTGTCAACTGCCTCTGTACATAGAGCCAGTGGATAGCACATAAATCCTTAGTTTGGTAATGCTGCCACCATAGGAGCCCCCCCCCCCCTTTTTTTTCCCTTCCACCTCACCTTAAGGATTGCAAACTACTTATGAATGTAACCATTTTCCAAGAAAATACAGTATTTTCTGTGTGGATTAAATAGTTGTTCTAGCTTGTAAGTTGTCTGCAAAAAACAATTCTTCCTCCACCAAAACAATCTACTCTATGCCCAGCAATGATACTGGAAGCTGCAGCCAAAACAAAAGTTAGCTGGACTAAGATAATGCAGGACAAGCATGGATTAGATCATCCCACAGAGTGAATGGAATGATTTCAGACATTTTTCTCCCCAGTTATAGCCCAACATTTTATTTGCAGACAAGCAATTTAAAAACAAGCTCAGATTTTTGCAATAGGAACAGGGTGTAGCAACCCAACAGATGTATGTACTTAGTTATGTTTAATTGAGAAGGGTCACACAAGTGCCTATGTAGGGAAGTCCCTGTTCCTCCCCCCAAAAGAAAATGCAACCCAGTTTTAACAATTGAGGGCTTGTGTTCCAAGATCCTGCTGCTAAATCTAGAATGCAGCAAGACTAACTTGACACTGCTGTCTCTTTAGGAAACAAAGAGAAACAAAAAAAATTTAAAATCCCATTTGGGA
The DNA here is from genome assembly GCF_947461875.1 of Haliaeetus albicilla. Lineage (NCBI taxonomy): Eukaryota > Metazoa > Chordata > Aves > Accipitriformes > Accipitridae > Haliaeetus > Haliaeetus albicilla. Next base: position 27,075,511 of record NC_091487.1, on the reverse strand, counting down.
TTATGCAAGCTCAAAGCAATTTCACACAGTCTGTAAGGTCCCACTCCAAATGCAAGTGCACTTTCCACATTAGGACTTAAGTTTCCTAACACTCAATTTCAGATTGCTTCAGCTCAAAACCCTTGATCTTGGTTATCACTAATTCAGATTACTGCTAAAACTACAAACAAATAACAAAACCATCTTCTTTTATTTATTTCTAAGACAATACAACAATCAATCAATCAGAGGTGTATTTCTCCAACACTGTTCAAGGTATGGGTTTCAGCACACACTCATGCCTTACTGGACTTAGTACTTGTAAAGTTAAGAAAGATTATAATAGTTGGTTTGTTTTAAGTAAGTACATTGACTTCATACCTGGAACACGAGCCATAGCTGTGATTAGACTTCAGACTGTGAAAAAAAAAATCAGACCTGGAGCGGTAACAACAGACATCCATTGATACAACCTATATTAAACATTGTGGCTATAACTGCAGTAAACAAAAAGGACTGCACATCTACCACCATCAAGTGACCTATTTCTCCCGCTCCTCATCTTATCTTTCAAGATTAAGTTAATTAAAAACAGAGCAGAAAATAGGTTAGACTAAAAAGAGAAACTTGTCTATATAACAGAAAGGTAAACAAGTTACTTCCCAACTGCGTTAAGGCAAGCAGTTATCCACAGAAACACAGTAATCTGCAGAGGGAAAATGCACACCCTGCAACTGTTTAAACCAGAAGATGCAGCATTTGCTTCAGGAAGTCACACAGAAAAAGCCAGAAATCCTTGATCACTTTACAACCAAATTTAAGGTCGAGATGATGCTAACAGTCACTTTCAGATTTAACTGCTACATAAACCTCCCTCCTGAGGCTGAGCCCTGAAAGGCACTGAGACCAAGTCCCTTTATTTCACTTTACTGGAATACGAAAAGCTGTAACTGTATTTATCTTTATTACCCACAGCATCTCTTCGGTAAGTTGGTAAATGATCTTTCTTACCAAATCCAGAAGATCTAGGAGACTGCTTAAATAAAAAGCAGTGCGATTTTCATGCTTGATAGGGGTTTGGACCATCATAAAATGAAGTTCAGAAGCTCAAATTAAATCTGTGCTTGGCACGCACACACTGAACAGCCACTCCGCCAATTCTCACAGCACAATCAGCCATTGCAGGGCATGGCAGCTCTTCAACAGCTTACCAGACATTTGCAGTCTTCATTCAGAATGCACAGCTACGTAGTCTTGAGTACAGATAAAATGTCAAACTGAAGCATTGCAGGTATTCATAATCTATTTAATAGTGGGACACCAAAGAAGTACTACACATTTTTCTTGAGCACATATTAGATTTTGATTTAAGCAATTGCAATGGATGCAGGAATTTCTCAAAAATAGTCTTCTATATTCTACAATCCACAGTTTACTGTATCAGTCTAATAAGTCATATCATGATATACTGTTTGTGCTAACTGGTCTGATAGTCTGATCTTTAGCAAAGCATCCCTCCCCTTCCTCCACCCCCCCAAAATGTTGACAAAATTCAGCCAAATTTAAAAAAATTACTGTACGACTTATTTTAGACTCTTTTGCTGACCTAAACACAATGGGAGCTACCAGTTACACACAGCTTATAAACGATGTTGCGTTTTAATTCTAAAAATCTTCATGCTGATACAATAAAATGTTTTATACAGCAATCAATTTTTAATGCTTTATTCATTGATTAAAAGAATATACATTTAACATAAACCATACAACATCAGTCATCAATTCAAACATTCAGCTGGTTTCCTTACATTTTCTGTCAGGAGGTTTTTTTTTTTTTAATCTGATCACATTTATAAGATAAAATCTCACCACATCTGGCATATACACACACTGTGCCAGTGGATTCACTCTACTGATGTACATATAAAATCCGCATGGTATGTGCTCACTGGAGACAAAACAGCGCACACCTGTCAAAAGGTCATTTTAATATAAGATGGTAAAACCATTTGTAAAACACATATAAACTTTTTCCATAAATAGAATCATATCTGGACATCTGTTGCATAAATTGTGTTTTCCAAAGCTTACAATATAGCAGCCAGGTCTCAGCACTGCTGGGCACCCACGTTGGCCACTTACTTTATTATTGCAGACTGTCCTTTAAACATTAAATGCACAACATTCGTACCACTTAAAACTGGGGTCAGGTGGAAGTCTCACAGAGACCACGTCTGTACCGCGGTTGCCCTGAAACAGTTAAGTCGGCTTTTAAAGCCTCTCAGATATAACAAGATTTTAAAACATACTTCATGGAATGTTCTTCATGCATCATAGCAGCTCATACCTGTGATAGAACAAGCTTTGTATTTGTTTCCTTTCCTTCCTTTACATTCACTATTCACAGTGAAACAGGTGCATGTTTGTTAAGAGTTCTGAGGTTGCTGACTGAGCCACAGCACAGCTGTGTACCACAGGTCGAAATTCGACCTTATATATTACAATCTAGCAGTATCTGGCTGGCCAAAAGTTGGCCTGCCCCTGCCAGCATGTGGGCACTTCTTCGTTTTTAATCTATTCTTTGGCAGCTGACACAGGCGCTGACAGAGAAAATCCAGTGACTTGGTTGCTAGGGATTTCACGACTAATGTTTGTTTGCAGGTGTATACCTTTGTATTGAAGTCTTCACTGTTATGTTTTTACCTCATCGGAGTACACATTCTTGCTTTTTTTCTTTTAAACTTTGGCCCAAAGCTAACTTTTAAGGAAGATGACAGAACATGAGAATAAACGAGGAGGAGTTTGCGAAGAACCCAAAAGACTACAGCTTATGGAGTGAGTCTGTAAGTGCAAGTACCTGAAAAGCTAGTGTTTCACACCACCGCTTAACAGCTGAGAAGAGCTGAGAATGGTAGTTAAGTCATGCTTCAGAATCCGCATGTGAAATAAAGCAAGGTGAGAGTCTTACAATGAACAGCCCTGGATAGACTTCTCTTCCTTTAAGCCTATTATTAAGTAGCATGCTACCAGATTAAGCACACAATGACAGCACAGAAATCCACTGGGCTATGGATATGGGTATTAAAGAGTTGGCTCCTGAGCACAGAACTCCGATATAATAGTAAAATCATTCAAAATGCAGTTAATAAAAGTAAAGTTAGCCGGCAACCTCAGACAGCCTTTGGCTGTATCTCTGTAAGGTTTGGTAGACAAGTCCATTAACCGTGAAAACCCTAAACACTGCCACTTTCAGCTTCTAAACCAATACCCGACTACGTTCTTTGATCAAGAAGTAGAATACACATATATAACTCTATATAGCTAATACTGATTAAACACAGCACAAAAGGGGTTAATTCACGCTACTGAAAAAAACATAATAGGACCCTACTTGCATATGTAACCACAGGAATTGTAAATAAGGAGCTAAATGCCTTCACTGAAGCTTTGCATCTCTCTGTAAAAGTGACGGGTTGGCTCAGTGAAGACACTGAGCAGCTCTATGTCCATGACTGCATGCCAAGGTCGACCCAATCCGAGAGATACTTGCTCAATGAGATTGTGTACTGGATCCACATCCTGATCGGCCAGTTCTCCTTGGTCAAAATCAATGCTTTCTTCTGTGACTTCCAGAACTTTCAGGTCAGAGCCACGAAGACGAGCAATTGCTATAAGATTATGAGCCCAAACTGTGTAACCTACAGGGGGAAAAAAAAAAAAAAAGGTGAGTTGCTCTGTCATTTTGCTAAAAGGCATTTTTTTACTGAAGTACTTAATACCAGACCATCTCAACATCCTTCCCAACCTATTTTATAATCTTCCATCTGGCAGAACCCCCCCTACAGCCTTGTTTTGGGTTTTTTTTTTGGTTGCAAGTGATAAAACCCCATTTTATATTCTGAATAAGGAAGTATCAAAAATATTTCAGGTAGTTTGACCAATCTTTTCACCATTTGTAGATAAGTGGACTTCTTTACTCCAAGTTAAGTTATTATCTACAATTTCAGACCTCCTATGACCTACTTCATAATATACAGAATGAAAAAAGTGAGTAATCAATTATTTTAAGCGAATGTATAAAAGGACTGTTTTAAAACTCTGCTTGTACTAGAAAAAAAAAAATCTGAAGTCTGCTTTTGTTGCATTAGAGGTAGACTTAAAAAAAAACAAAACCAACCCCCAAATAAAACAAACTAACAAAAAAAATCCAACACACATAAACCAGAAGCCTCTCCAGGAAATAGGACACACCAGTATTAAAAAAAAAAAGAACAAAAAACTACATATATCTTGTTATTCTATCCGAAAATAAACAAAATTACAAAGCTTCCCTCTCTTTCCATTATTGTATATTGGCATTCCTCTTTAAAAGCACCTACTCCCCAGCTACCTGTTAGGTTTCTGTACCCTGGCTAAGGCAAATGCTCAGCTCCTCCTTATTCAGATGGAAGCCACATATGATCTAGGAACTTCCCTTTCTGGAAGCTCTGCCAAGTCAGCCCTTCCATTGCAAAATGAAAGGCTCATTTCTGCCTTCATCATCATTCTCACAGGTGCTAAGCCTCTTGGCGAGTTACCCAACTTAGAGTCCAAGTAAGGCTGCAGTTTACACAGTATCTGAAACTGGGAAAGTTAAGCTGCTGAGAAATAAAAACTAACTGTGGTTTGGTCTTCAACAATGCACTTAACATCCTCTAGGTCATAATGTATCAAAATAAGACAGCTAGTTAAAGAATTAAGAAAACTGATGTTAAAGTAATTAAGAAAGGAGAATGTTTCATTCTGTTTTCTTTTACTTTTTCCTACTGTTTGTCTCTAAGCTTTCCTGTAAATACATTGCTCAGGGTAGGTTTTCAACAAAGAAGCCTGCACATATCTGTATGGCTCATTTCTGGTATATTAACCACTAGGAATGCACGAATTCCCACAATTTTCATCTGCTGATACTTCACCACCAGCACAACTGTCCACAGAAGATGAAGCTGTCAATAAGGCTGTAAGACATTAAACCCAATGGAAAACTCCACCTGTGCAATGACACTCCCCTATCAGGATTTGAAGGAGCTCACAACACCTTCCAGTTATCTTGACAGTAAAGGAATTCACTAAAGAAATCCTTGACAGAAAGTGCAAGAATAAAGGGAATAAAACCTGCAGTTAAGTCCCCTGTACCATCCTTGTGGTTCAGGTGTATGGCTTTTGCTATAACTTTTCAAGGTCAGATGGAACAACCATCTTATTCTCAACCTAATCTCATTTTCAATTAACTCTCCTTTCAAAAGTTTTGCCTTAAGTTTCTCAGTAACCTTCCAGCAGCCAAAAAGCTCTGCCCAGCTGAAGTATTCAGAGGTAAGAGGGAATGATCACTTTACCACAAGTACCACTGAACAACAAATTCACCATGAGCAGCACCATAATTTGTTTTTCCTTGCTAGTAAAAACTTCAACTTTAGTTTTGCTCATGGACAGAATAAAACTGAGCATCTTATAGGTAACACAGTATGCTTACAACACAAAGTCTTGAAAATCCACATGAAGTGTCCTTCTCTTAAAGAGGAATGGGAAAAATTAAAAAAAAAAAAAAAAAAGACTTCAACCCCCATAGATGGGCTGTGCTTTTTATTCACAGTGCCAGATCATACCACTCTGATTATCCTACTGTCTCCATCCCATCCCCAACAACCACACACTCTTCACACCCTTCCTTCATTCTGCAAGGATGCATTTAATATCCTTCAATCAGCTCTCCTCTGCTCCTGAAGATGCTACCCTGCTGGAAAGATCATACTACTTCCCAGAGAAGACAGAAGAGAATCTCAAGGCACCCCAGGAAAAGAGTGTCCTTAAGGTATGTTTCTCCTCTCCTCTTTTGGTCAGTGACAAGTGGCAGCCAAAACTACATGTAAATCAAAGCCTTTTTCAGAGCAAACGAATAGCAAAAGAGGGAAAACAAACAAAGAAAAAAAGAGTATTGGAAACCAAGTAACAACCACTTCAGGAAACAGGAGAAGAAACCTGAGCACTTACATATAAAGTGAATTATGGCACCTTGAACAAAACCACCATTTTTTCCTAAAGGAAGCTTGATAGTATCCTGAAGAATATGACAAGTGGAGCCAGAAACCATTACTTGGTAAACCTCACAAAATACAAGCATGAGGCTAAGATGCTGTACTGAAGCATCACAGCATTCTGTATCTTTCTTCCTAGTCATATTCTTCTCACAGTTGCTACTCCAGAAGAAAGATGCTTAAGCTATAGTACCAGAGCAGTCATATTCACAGCTTAAAAAAGACCAGGAGACATTTATAAGCAGCTTAACTAGCTTCTGCTGCAAGGAGGGGAGAAAAGAAGGGGAAAGAATCTGAATCCCAACATCAGAGCAAGGGTGATATTTGGCCATGCTCTCCCCCAAGTATACACAGCATCTCTCCAAAGAAGATGCAGCAACAACTATTTGCTAGACAGAATTGTAGAAGGCATTTGCTTTCCCAATGCTCTGCACAGACCAATACCTTCTACTGAATAGACATACACTGACATTAGACACTTACACTAGTTTATGCTCAGATATTTTACCATCTTTTTAAGTTTAAATAAAGGACTTCCCTGCAGTAGGAGGATAATTTAAGGTAACACCTTGGGGGAGGGGGGGTGGTGGGTGGTGGTGTTTGTTTTAAAGGTCCTCAAACTTGTATCCAAATGTTAAAAGAAACTGCTAAAATCCACATTTAGAGTGGTAAGGTCACCTGCCAGTATCCAAAATCTGTCAGACCTGGAAACTATAAAGGAGAGGCAGCTGAATTGATTCCCTCTCCCCGCAATGATTTTTCAATAGAAGACAGTGGAAAATTTTTTTCTAGCAAATACAGCAGGACCTTCTGACTTTAACCAATGGAAATGTGAATACTGCTGAAGTTCTCTCCTGTTTGTGCTGAATGACTGGAGATTTACTCCCCCATGCAGTCTGAGGAAATGCATTCATTCTTATGCAACACAATACAGAGTCATCGCTTAACTCCTTCACGTATCGGCAAACTTGGTCTTGGTAAGCTGATTCCGGCACAAACAAAAAGAACTATTCTGCACTATTTCAGTTTCAGTAGCCTTAAAATTTGCCAAACAACTGTAATTTCTAGTGAGTACTGTACTGATGACAGAGCTCAATATAAATGCACACTTTTTTTTTTTTAATTTGCAATTATATGGCAAATAAATAGGTAATACCTAGCTCTGATATTACCAGTGAAACCAATGCACTCAGTGAGGCAACCTCCTCCACATTGTATTTTTCAGTCTTCATCTGCTGGCAAAGTCCTACCAAACTGGAAACAGACTTCCTCCCCTCAGCCTTGGGGCACTTAACCCGTGTTATGTACAAACAGGAAGCACAATCATCTAATATTGCCAGCATATGAGCTCACAGTAAAACAGCAAATGTTTTCAGTGTTCACATTCACATAACCAGCCACTTGGTGGAACTTGCACAGTGCAGACCACTTTCAGGATAAGCCTCCTGGAATGCTCAGTTCTTAGTTATCCTTATTTCTGTGAATGGTCTAATAAAATCCTATGTGACTTCTCAACAGAAGTTATTAAGCTACAAGCATGTTTAGAACTCATAGACAATAAATGCCTTCCTATTTTCAAACATGAAAATACCAGTATTAGGTACAACAGCATGTATAGCAGCTGTGCAGCAGACTCTTGAACAGCACTCCACTAAAGCACATTATGATTAGAAAGGCTGAAGTGTTGTATTTCAAAGTCACATACTATGCCCATGCAATGTATTACCTACCATGAACAGCTAGGAGAGACAGTCTTGTGCACCTCCAGGCTAATAAGACAAGTGGATCTTCATTCCGGTTGTCACTAAGATCTGGGAAGCCAGACATATCTATCACATCATTCATTAGTATAAAATGAGTGAGGAACTTGTCATACTGCCTGGATATGAGGTCAACAACAGCCCCTGAAACACAAGTGATGTAGCTGTCAAAATGAATCCTCTCTAGGGGGATACTGGGCTTAAGAATCCTTAGCATATCATCACTCTTGACATCAAAAGCCATTATATAGACCCGAAGATTAGTGCTGTTGCGAGTCAGCGCCTTCCAATTCTCATCTTCTGGCATACTGTCCAATGACTTGTGCATTATGGAAACACTGTGGACCAGGAGAGACAGTCGATGCAAAGGCACATGGTTGCTGTCAGCCAGGACTCTTGCCATTTCAGCTGTAAAATCACAGAAATCCAAAGCGAGCGAACGCAGATTCACAAAGCGCTCCAATTCAACTGCAGTGATAAGAGTGGTATTACCAGGGATGTGGTTGTCCAATAAGCTCAGATGTTCCATGCTGTTGGCTATGGGGTTTGATAAGGAGGACAATGATGTGGGAGTTACTATTTGCAGCATAAACCCACAAGACAGCCATTTCAATTGCCTGCTATTGCCTAATATCTCTTCAAACAGCTGTTGTATTCTGCAAGTAAACAAAACAGACAATGATCCTATTAAACATGGTTTAGTCTTACCAATTGCATACCATTCTATTTTTTTTTACTTGAGAATTATTCTTCTTTCATTGATGGCCTTATTCTGCAGGAAGGTGCTATTATTACAGTTCTTGTGAACTACAAATATTAGAACTTGACTCTGCAGACCTCCCACAGCAATTTAACCTTCACTGCACTTAAAAGGTTAAAATAAACTATCTTGAGAAAATTATGTACTTTGTCTTTCAAAAACAGTGGCACACTATGAACCTTCATTTCATGTATTTCTCAGCATGTATTTAACACCCTCCCACATATATTTTAAGGTTATGCAAATAAGAAAACCTGTAATGCTTTTAAAACAGAGTTCTTGTTTTTAAAAACAGCTTCTCATATTGGCTACCCTCTCCAGAACTCCAAATTCAATATGGAAAAAACCTGTCATTTTCAGTGAAAGGCTGCAGAAACTTGACTTTGAGCATAAGTTAGAATGATCTGAAATTACTTGCTTGACTTTGCTCATTAAAGGGTAAAGAACAAACATGTAAGAAGATCCTTTAAATAATTCTGAATATTCAGCTAACCGGATTTTCAGGTGTCAACAGGTTTAAGTTTTACCAAAACAACCTGGACCTGGTAACATTTCAATTTCAGATTATCAGTGCCAGATGATTCCGGCACTGCCAGAATCCTCATGCCATTTATTACACTGCATGATTACTATGTACCACTTCTGATGCATGCCACCTCTCCTACCCCTTTATTTTTTTTTATGAAGGGATGTTCTTTAAGTTAGATATTTAATTCTGGAAGGCAACAGAAGCATTTTCAGATAAGATTTTGAATACTAAATTCAAATAGAACAGTCAAATTCTACAAGCTTTCTCCAAGTAAGTATTTTTCCAGTCTTCATCCCACAGCCGCTAAGGCCAAAAGAGTTCTCCTGCCCAAATGACAAGTGTTCTTTGAGCACATACATTCTAGGACATGTGTAGATGACAGTTTGATCTCAAACCCTGGTCAGCCAGAAGGAAAGAACAGCATTTAAGGGAAGCAGTCGAGCCAGACTTGAAATGCCAAGAAATAAGATGTAAACACCTCCAGTACAAAATCAGCAGAAATCTTTGTGCCTCAAATCAGGTAATGTTTTGCAAGAATCACTTTTTCCTTTATTGTTATGGATATCTGTATACTTTATAAATCTAAGCAAAACAATTTTACAAAGTTATTATTCTCATGCACATATCTTTAATCAAGATAATGTCCAGGCAAAATTAAAGGCTTATTTAGCCCAGTACCCTGACTGACAGCAGAGAAACACTAATGCCTTAAGAAGTGTGACAGAACAAGGAAAGCACATATCTCCTTAGTTTCCAGAAATTTGTAACTCAGACCTCCTGACCCAGAGCTGGCTTTCTGTACTTAGTAACCCTCAGGGACCTCACTTCTACAAATTTATCCAGGCTCCTCTTTAAGCCAAGTAAGCTTTCAGCAACTGTAACATCCAATAATAAAGAACTCTGCAGTGCAATTCCCCTCTCTTCTTGCTTGCTCTGAACCTGTCACATACTACCTTTGATGCCCCATAATCCTTCTGTTGAAAGAAAGTTAAAAGAGCAATCCTTATTCATCCTCTCTCTTGCCTGCATGTGCTTTCTTCCTTCTCCTAAGAATGTACTGGGTTTGCAAGGCCTGACTTCTCTTTGTAAGTGGAAAAGTTGGTGTGGTCATTGTATTTATCTATTATACACCTCAGAATAGTTCCCAAGGTTTTGCCTAGTATAGTCATCAGGTTTAAAGACTTCAGTTTTTCCAGATCTTCTCTGAATATTTTTTTTTTTTAAACTGAGGACTGGCAACTGCGACACAAATTAAACACAGTTTTAAACAACAGGTCAAGAGTCACAGATAATATAGTTTTGCTATTTTAATCCTAAATTCTTTTACAGTTCAGATGAGCCCTGTTTGATCCTGGCAATGTTTGTTTCACAATTATTCCTGCCAATGCTTAAATGAAGGCAGACTCTCTGACAATCTCCCCCCCAAAAAAGGTTCTACCACAGGAACCTCTCTAATGTCTTCCAATGAAGGGACTCTTCCCTCCCCCCTCTCACCATACAAATCTACAAAAGGTGCTGTAATGGTTGCAGCAATGGCAGAATTTATTTTGTAATAGTCCAAGTAGTCAATAGTGCTTGTAATATTGTACAGAACAATTGAAAAGATGACAAATCAATTTTGAGATGCTCAGTAGAATAGTACCATCTATATACCTCACTGCACTAAAAATCTCTTTAAGTTGTGCTTGTGACACAACTTAAACATCTAAGCTTAGAAGAGTGCTGTTCTAGTGCTCACACAACTTCAAAGAAACATGACAAAGAACTCTGCAGCTGTAGGGTGGGTTTCCTCCCCTGTGGGAATTGCACTAAATTTTTAAAAAAAGAGAGATACTTATTTAATGCTACCTACACATCAACTTTTTAGTGCTAGCACTTAAGTATTTATACAAGTATTTAGATTTGTGCTGTTAGTCTACCAATTTGTAGGTCCTAAGAAAACTGTCCAGCCACCTTCCTCTAGATCTTTGCCAATTTAATAAAAAGATATCAAACATGTCAATAGAGAATATTTAATAGTGATCACTTCTGGATTGTTTTTAATACCTGCTTTATGTAAGGCCAGACAGGAAGCACAATATAAACCATATGCCATTAGTTTTCACATATTTCAAATAAATTTTTCAAACACCATAACAGGGGTTTTTCCTCCCCTGCAAATTCTTGCGCACATCCTATTTTTCCTAAATAGACTGCATCTAACTGGAGTTTGCAAAAATAGTGTGAACTCTGTTCTAAAAATTTAGACACATTAAGTCAATTGTTGGGAGTTAACACCTACTTGATTATCATACTAACTTTTACTTCAACTGCCTAGAATGTAGCACAACATTTATCCTAACTTACACAGTTATCTTAAAGTTGCTTATAAAGCATTTAAGCATGGTTTAGTAAGTATAACACAAAATACAAGCAGAGCTCAGCACATGCGAGAAAGTAACATAACCTAGTGATGACTCAACAAGTGTACTTTATTAGTCCCCTTTGCTCCCTGTAAGCAGCAATTATGGGATGCTCACCATCAACCTGAAACCTACAAATGATCATACTGGAACAAACTATTTAAAAATAAAAAACTCAAAATAAATTACTTTCACAACTAATGCCCCAAATGGTGCTTTCAGCCAGAGGACAGACCAAAGCCTGACTAGACAGGCTGAGTTACTGTTTAAGACCAAAAAACAGTCCTGACCCATAAGTACTGAAGCACATCACTGGCCCTGGACAGGAAACAAACATATTACTAAGGTCCATATGGAGCCTATTTGATTAATTAGAGACTATCAATCAAAATGTTTTGTTTAATAACAGAGGCTAAACTGGTTCTTTGGGAAACCAAACTATCTGAACCACACAGATCAGATCAATCATGGGAAGCAGATTTCAGAAAGCCAAAATTTTAAACAACTGCCTTTTGTTCAACTCAAGACAAATGTATTGTGTACACTGAGCTTCCCAACAGTAATGAACTAAGTTGTAAAGAGAATTTTAGAAAGTAACCAGGGACACATATGCTATACAGAAAAAGAACCAGCAATACAAACCCATTCTGACCACTGCAAAAGTACATTTTTGAAAACACCATCCAAAGCCTCCTCTCCCTCAGAACAACCCTTAGTCTTAACCTGGGGAAGCATCCTAATGGTTCTGTGCTAGCTGAGATTTCACCCACAGTCTGCTACACCCAGCTCAATGCTATGGACTTAAGAATTGTCACATTTTCTCCCCTGACTGCTTTAATTGCAGGAAGTTTCTGAAACAGCTAGTAAGCTTTATCATCATACAGGTTCCAAAAATCCTCAGCTACCAACAACACTGTCTCCAAAGGCTGCTCAATATCCTTCAGCATTAGTTATCAGTATCCGTGTTTTGCAGCTTACCTGATGCAAATCCCAAGTGCAAAAGACAAGACTAAGGAGCCATAAAGATCTACTTTCTGAAGTAAATCTGCTGCTAGTGCCGATGAACTTGAGAACACCGAATAAAACACTGCCAGCTTCCCTTTAATTTAGAAAAGGACTAGCAGGTCCCAAATACGTTATTTTATTCTAGAAAAAAAAACCCCAAACACCAAAACCAAACAAGAGGTAGCATTTACTTGCTCGTTTCAAAATGTGCAAGCTCAATATTCACCAAAAAGACTAACTTCAAATTAGATGAGTTTTGAACGGTTTATGGCTCTGAAATGTGCACACTTATTTTTGTTATTTGTTTGAAAAAAAATTTAACCATGCACTCAGCTGAGTAAACACCTGCTTAGATGGCTCTCTTCAAGCCCCTTGGCAAAGGTTTGATTATATATTTATGTTTCCACAACAAAGGATATGAAAAAAAAGGAGCTTTTACCTGCACACAGCACTACAGTACATATGTTAAATAGAATCCCAAATTGCTCTAAGTTCTGCATTCTAAGCATAATGGATGACAAAGACACAGTATGTGATACACATCTATATTTGTACCGTTTTGCAAATTTACCTCAGGACCAAACATTTAGTTCAATGGTTGTGTTCACATACATACATTGACCTGATAATATACCTACACTAGTTCTAAAACCACTCTAAAGAAATAATAGTAAAGATCTAGAGTGGCTGTACTCATTCCACTCCCAAGCTACTGGGAGAAAGATGTTTAAACTGACACAAATTAAAATGATGGTATTCAGGCTTTATCTACATGGAAAGTTTTAGCAAAACTGCTAAAATAGTTAACTTAGCATCAATCCCTCTGTGGTAATTTATTCCAGAAGTCAGTAGCTTTTTACATTGTAATTAACCTTTTCTAAAGAAGAACAACTAGCTATTCTGATTATAAACACTGAAGGACTGCATGGTAATGTAATTAAGGCAAGCTAAAATACACCTCTGAACTAAACAAGCATGTTGTGAGCTATGATCTTCCAGGAATTCTGCAAATACATAACCTAGTTTTGAGATGCAACTTGAAATAAGTTGTTTGTGTTCATGTTCTCTTTCAAGTTAACTTGCTACATGTTCTCAATTCTTATGAAATACAACAGACTACTTCCTTTTCTAATTTTTTTCATGTACAGCCATAGTAGAGGTGCTGGTAACAACTCCCCATCCCTCCTCCCCCTTTTGTGCCATTAACATAATATTGTTTCTAGAACACAATGAAAAGAGGAAAGAAAGGATTCTCACCCTGCTGAGAAGGGAAAAAGAAAAAGCCACAAACCCAGACTACTTCATGTAAATAGCAGGAACAGAAATCAGCTCAATTTAAGAAATTAGATTCTCATCCTATTAAAAAACGTAAAGCTTTCTCAGTCATGTATTTCAGGCATGAAAATCTGTGTTCTGTTATCTGTTTTTATTATTTTAATGTATTTGATAATTTACAAATATAACTTACTGCTTAATCTTCTTGCCATCAGGGTCAACCTTACCGAGGTATGTATTTGATATACTTCCATGTTGCTGCAGAATGCTTATATCCCCAAAGAGACTTAACTTCTGGAGGTTCCTATGAAACGACAAAATAAAAAGCAATCTGTACACAAAATTAAAACATTGTGAGGAATCATTCTGGATAAGACAAACACAGGCAATAAGAACACATTATTAAATGGAACACGTAGTCTTTTTTGGGAAACATCCTACTGTCCTGCTATACAGGCACACATGCAACTACAGAAAATGAGAGTGAAATATAAAGGCGAAGAAGACTACACAAACTGCTGAATCCAGCTGTAAAAGCAAATGCCAGTTTTCAGTCACCATAGGAGTATTTTCAGCAGGGCAGCACCATGAAGAAAACTTTTAGCAGTGCTTTCATGCATTTTTTTAATCCTTGGAACATATGTGGTAAGTGTCACAGATGAAAACATCAAATACTTGTTCCTTTTAACATTTAACACTGCATTTAATGCCCAAGTAGAATGCAACCACAAACAACCCTGTCTGAGCACTTATGTACTGCAGCTAGGTTACAAATGGGAGCCCAAACCTGCCACAATCGAGGCAACACAAACCTCAGACAGGAAAAGCAAAAGCTCCCCACACCCTAATCAGTGTCTAATTTCTGTTGTATTAAAGTAGGGGAATCTGTTCTAAAATTTCCCATCAGTGACCAGAAGAGGATTAGTGATCCACCATGACACACAATTTTAACTTTTAGAAGGGATACCAAAAAAGAAGTGAAAGGAGAACCTTTAAGTTCATGCTGGACATGACTCGGTGTGCTAGACAGTCAGTTTTCCTTTCCCTAGTACAGTTTATTTCTCTGACTTGCATCTTTTCTATTCCTAAAAAAGATCAAGCAAGATATACAAAAATGACTGCAGTTTTAGCGTACCTGTGTGGCATTTACTTTTAAGATTTTTATTTTTTTAACTAAGTTTTGGGTCAACATTTTTTTATTTATACATGCTGTAAATTAGATTTACTCCTAACATGGAAAGACTAGTCTGCAGTTGATAATTAACATGGCAGAAACTCCAGTTTCATCACAAATGGATACATGAGTTAAATTCACCTTAAACAGTAGATGTCAATTAACCTGTAGCTGACAATTGAGTCACATAAATCCTTATTTCTGCTGGCTTACAAATCATATGCTAATATTTCAGATCAGTTTTGAGGAAAATACAATACAGTTACAATGCTCAAAGCATAGGGAAGCTCTGGTGCCAGTTCACTACTTCCACAGTATGAGCTGATAATTCTACCAAGAGGAGAGGGGAAAAAACAACCAGTATCAGGTAGTCAAGTTTTACATTTTTTAAGTATGAATTGTAGCCTGTAATTGCTATCTACTAGAAATCATAATTTACCTATTTTGAAGTTCCTGTATTCAATAACCATACACTAGAAGTCTATCCACTGTTCCACCTGCTACTTTTATTCTATAGGTGAACAACAACTTAATAGCAAGATCCACAAGCTTCGTATTGAGTCAGACAAATACTGGAGCAAAATACCTAGATTTTACAACTGTTTCAGAAATTCTAACAATTTAATATTTAAACTTTTAAGTACAGGACTACTATACTGATGATACATTAATATAAATGGAGCCCTGACCACATGCTCAATATTCTTATAAATCTGACTAAGGCAATGCCTGATCATACTGAAGAATAAGCTTGGCAGGGAAATCTGAAGACCCTGGCACCACCACCAAGAGTATTTCAGGCTCTTCTTTCCTCAAAAGCTGTAAGACATAGTCTGGTATGACAAGGAAAGCAGCAGAAACCTCCACCTGGTGTAAAGGCAGTGTTCACAGCCAATGCTGTAACTAAGCTTTTATCTTCTGATCTCAGTGACTTAATTCTCAGAGCCAAGAGGCAAAATGCAATCTTCAGAACAATTGTGAATCACCTGCATATTCACATTGCAAAGTCTTGTTCATGCTACTCATACCCCCAGTGAATGCTACTGTAGGCAAGCATTAATTTTAGAACCACCAAACTACAGGACACATAAAACACTACTTACTAGTATCTCACGCATTTTTACTACAGCTATTTGACTGCCATTTCATGCGCTACAGAGACGCACAGAAAAGTTCTCTGCCTCAAAACTTAAGCAATGAAAACATCCAATTATTCTTCCATTCACAGCACAGTTATTACCATCAACAAATCCGATCACAGTTCAACACAGTATTAGACTTTTGCTACTGTTTGCAGTCATACAATCTCTACGGCATTCAGCTCACATCTTTATTTCAGAGAGCTAGTAAAATGATTGCTATTTAAATAGAATTATTTAGAAGTTAATTGTCACCTTTTGCTAAAAGTCATAATGGCATCTTAATCCTATGTACTACCCATGCACACAGCTGGGGAAAAAACATGTGTTTTGGGGGGATTTCTAAACCATTTATTTTCCACTAGCTCAACAAGCATACTGAAAATAATAAGCTTCTTACTAGGCTCCATCTTCAGTTTTGGTTGGTTTTTTTGAACACCCAATGAAAAGAGAACAAAATGACCTTGCCTACATTCAACATGAACAAAGTGGTAAGGCACATATTGTGTTATTTTACTAGTTTTTGCCAGTTTCAGCTGCATGCTAAGACCAATAGAAGAGAGTAATTGGAAAACCTTAAATACAGGTGCAGTCTACTGTTCTGAGCAATTCACCAGTTTTTGGCAACTCCAACAGATACCATACTTCACCAAGATACCACAGTTTTACTCTGAGCTGCATTTTTATTTCCACAGCAAAGATCAAACAAGTCACACAAATTAACATACTGCAGGGGAAAGAGGAGGGGAATCACTACCTTCCTATCTTCCTTTGTAGTCAGTTAGAGGAGAGACCGTACTTTGGGATTTCAGCATTACATAAAAGAACACAGAATTTTCCTACTGAATGATTAGCAGTTGCTTATTAGCTGCTGCATGCACTGAAATGACTCACAGAAAGTTTGTTGCCCTCCCACCTGCCTTCCAGAACTTAGTTTTGAAAGATCAGTTTGAGAAGGCACAGATTACTGGGATCTCGTAAGAGCCAGTAAGAAACAAATTGTCCCCCCTGATGCTGCTGCAGAACATTACGCCCACCGGCCCCACGCCTTTTTTTTTTTAATAGGGAGTAGAACATCAACTGTTTAAACAATAATATACTTTGTTATTTTGCTTTATTTACTGTCATAAACATAAAAGCTCAGGGAAAAGTTACAGATCACTACAAACTCTACTTTAGTACCTTTTAATTAAATAAATTATAGATTTTTAGAGCTCATCGTGGTCCCAGTGCTATTAAAGCAATATTTTGGGAGTAATATGCTGCCACCCACAAAATAAAGTTTATGGCAACTTGAGCTCTACCCCAAATATGGGACAGACCTAGAACATATCTTTTTGGATGATAACTGGCCGCCAGCAGTAATGCTTGTCAAAATATTATCAGTTGTTTTTAAACCAAGTTGCAGACAAGTAGTCACTTAATTCCATCAGAATTAGCAAAGGCCACTCTGAAATATTTTTCTAGAGACTTAACACGCTGATTTGCTTAGAAATTGGCAATTTTATGTTGTACAGAAAGTGCTTGTATTAGCAAAAATACACATCATTCTCCTCTACCCAAGAAAGCATCTAGAAATTGCATTACTTTTAGTCATTACTTTTCTCAGGTCCTGCAGTACTGTAAATCCTCAAGGAATTCTAGAGCCATCTAAAGTACGTTTTTTTTTCCTGCAAGGAGGGGGGTCCTCACTGTTGTTAAATAACAGGTTTAAAAGCCTACAACAAGATTACACAGTTAAGAAACAGCATGCCATTTGACAAAAGTAGATTTCTTCCTCCCCAGTTCTGAAGTATAAGATGGAAGTTCTTTGAACTTCTCTGCCAAAAAGCTATCATAAGGGCTGACAGGAGTTATGAAAGAACCATCCTGTTTTAAACTTAATTCCAAAAGGAATGCATTTACAGTGATTCAGCCACTGGAGAAGTTAAAAACACTGCTGTTTCCATTATTTTGCAAATTACAATAGCTATCCCATGTACAATGACATACGGCAAACGCAAGAAGGAATTGTTAATTATCCTTGAGTTACGGATGAATAAACAGAAGCAGAGAAATAAAGTGACTAGACTGCGGTCATTCCTTAGACAAAACTAAGCATCAGGCAGGTGACAATGCCCCTGGTTTAGACATTCAGTCACCCTAAAAACTAAGCAGCGATTTGGCACATGTTAATGTTCCTTCCCACCTCGTTTCAATCTCAAAACTCTACTTAAAGAGCTAAAAACAAATGTCCTACATGCAAACTAATCAGTTATCAGCAGCTACCCTGCAAGAAAAAAACCACATAAAAATAAACTAAAACCCTTGTCTGTTCAAGGGAAAAAAGAAGTCTATTCAGAAAATGAATCTGAATAAAAGGTCAAGTGTTTAATGCAAATCCCCCTCCATTTTTAAAATGCTCATTAAAAAAAAAGCGCCTGCTGTAATAACCAGGTACCATGTGTTGCCCGGTCATACGCTATTAATTTCAAAACAAAGGAGCAGCATGCAAATGATTTGAAGACAGCAAGAAAGTACAGTAATGCAAAATCCTATCGAAGTTGGTAACTTTTCACCTCTGGCTTACCACTGAAATTATACTAATCTACCAGAGAACAGGTACTGGAGAAACAACTACTTCTACATAGTATTTTACTGCAGTCCTGCTACACTGTGCATACAGAATCTGTAAAAAGAACTTTAGAAAGCAAGTGTCCTTGTACAAGTTTCAGATAAGGCCATGGAGAATGAATCTTTTTCAAAAGAAAAGAAAAAGCATACCAAAAGCCTTCTCACAACGCATTTGATTTTGGCAGCCTCATACTTTAGTGAGACAGAGAAAAAAAAAAAAAGGCATTCTAGTTTTTCCAACAAAACCCCCAGGCAACATCTCCTGCAGATACTATTTATTTTAAAATTCCAAGCCCGCGTCGTGCTATTTGTCTCAGATCAGATAATCACCAACATTGCTTTTTTTTCTGTCACCAATTATGATTTTTCCACTTATGACACTAGCTGGATTTCCCAAAGATTCAACAGTTAACTGAAAGCTCCTTAAAGGCAAGAGAAGACCGATCAAGACAGACGATCGTGATTTGCACACCGAGGATTCATAGGGCAAGAAATAAATTAAGATAAAGGTGAGCTGGGACCAGCTAGGTATTTCCAGAAGTAAGGTTTCTAACTCTCAACCATCGCAGCTGCACCACAGGAAGTACCTGCTGGGCACAACAGAGCAGAGGAACTGAAAGTGAGACTTCACACACCACATTTGCATTCAACTCCAACCAACGAGGAATTACATTTTAAAAGTTCTCTTGCTCCAATTCAAAATAAAGAAGCAAGGAAGGCCTCAAACTACTCTCTAATCCCTCCGGAATCAAAGAGGGATGGTGTCCAGACTGTGATTCAGCTGCAGACGGTCTTCCAAAGGCCATCCACAACGTTTAATCTATCCTAAATATACCGTGAAATACTTGCAGCTTTTTTTCTTCTTGATAGGCAAAGCTATATGCACACAGAGGCAAAATAACATTAACCATTTCCTATCCTAAAATCTGCATCGCTTTCCAAACACATGATAACCTAATATCCTTGCTTTCCTGCCCTAGGTGCTGACTAGAGGCC
Source organism: Haliaeetus albicilla (assembly GCF_947461875.1). Classification (NCBI taxonomy): domain Eukaryota; kingdom Metazoa; phylum Chordata; class Aves; order Accipitriformes; family Accipitridae; genus Haliaeetus; species Haliaeetus albicilla. The sequence goes on along the minus strand of NC_091487.1, from coordinate 27,055,808 downwards.
ATATATTAGGATATTTGATTATTAACTTTTTTTAAAGATATTTGTCTTGATCACACCCACATATGGTAAAGAGAATGCAAGTATTTTCATTTTAAAGAACTCCAACCTGAGGAATAATCTAACCTGCCAAACTAAGTCTGTGAAAAAGCAGGATCTAAATACATCTTAAGTCCAAACCATAGGAAAAGGTTTCTATCACTCAAATTCAAATTGGTGAAGGAATTCCTACGGCTGAAGTATTTTTTTCAATAAACAAACATGAAAAACTCTTCCTAGTTAAAACTGAGTCAAATCTCAGCTTAGCAGGTAACACAAGAGTTGGCATGAAAGCTCAGCTTCCCAACGGCAAAAAACCCTCATAGCTGGAAAGGTGGAAGTATTTTTGCGGGGCAGCACTCCATCCCTCTCCCTCCAGAAAAACACCGGTGCTGTGATTTTAACCCCCCTCCTAATTTCTTATGACGCTAATTATTTTTCAATCACGCATAAGATGTCGAAAGCCCGTGCGTAGTAAGGCTTCTATTTTCAAGCGAGAACCAAAGTCAAACTCCCAGCTCTCACTTGCTCCATTTGAGCCGCGTCCCCCCTCCCTTCAAAAGGACGAAGGAGTTTTTATTATTGCAGCCCCATCTGTTTTGCATATCGACTAGCCCCTTGCCAACTAAACGCCTGCGTTTCTATTCCCCATCCAACTACAGGCTACGGTAAAAACAAGGCGGTTTGAAGCCGCGCGCCTCCGTTTCTGCTCAACTCGCAGCCGCAGAAACATCCACCGGGTCACCCGCGCCGGCTGCGCGGGCCCCCCCCCGCCCCGCCGGGCTCCGGAGGCGCAGCCCCAGCAGGAACCGGCCGGCGCGGGTCACCCGCAGGCGCCGTTGCCGGCAGCGGCCGTCGCTCCCGCCCGCGGAAGCGGACGGGCCGGCCGGCCGCCGGCCCCGCGCGCCTCGGGGGGGGGGCTGCGGGGCTCCGCCTGCCGCCTCCCCTCACGCTCCCGCCGGGCGAGGCGCGGCCCTCTCCCCCCCCGCCCGGGCCCGGCCCGGCGGCGGTACCTGTTGTTGCGGACGCTGCTCAGGACGCACAGCACCAGCTCCAGGTAGGTCCTCAGCAGGTCGAGCCAGCGCGGGCACAGCGGAGGCGCCTCCCCGTCGCCCGCCGCCGCGGCGCCCTCGCCCGCCGCCGCCGCCGCCCCCCCTCCGCCGCTGGGGTAGTTGTCGGCGGCGAACTGTACGCGCAGTTCGCGGACGAACCAGCCGCACTTGCGCATGAGGAACTCGAGGCGCGGGCGCTCGGCCGGCGAGACGCGGAGGCTGAGGCGGAGGCGCGGCCAGAGGGCCGGGTAGAAGAGGCACTCCCGCCAGTGCGAGCAGGCGGCCGAGGCCCGCAGCCGGTCGGGGCCCGCCAGGAAGGAGAAGATGTGGACCACCAGCTCGCTGGGCAGGGAGCCGGCGCCCACCGCCTCCCCGCACACCGACATGCCTGGCGCCGGCCCGAGCCCCGCTGCTGCTGCGGCGGCGGCGGCCACAGGCGGCGGCAGCGGCGGCGGCCCCGGCCTCGCCTCCGGCTCCTGCGACAAAAACAACAACATCAATGACAAGGCGGAGGGGGCGGGCGCCGGCCGGGACGCGGCTGCTGCCGGGACGCACCACCCGCGCCGCCGCCGGGGGGGGGGCAGGGGGGACACGAGGGGCGGAGCGGGCCCCTACCACCGCCCAAGCGCGGCGGGGAGGGGCGCGAGGGGGGAGAGGTGGGCCGGACCCCCACCCCGTCCGTCCGCACGGCGCCGCGTGGGCCCTACCACCCGGCCCGGAGGGGGGCGTGAACGAACGCGCCGCCGAGCGCCGCGCTCTGTTCCGGCGGGGCGAGGAGAGCCGCCGCGGCGGAGGGAGGAGGAATTACCCTGCGGGGGGAATGGAACGTGCCACCGGTCGAATGGGAGGCGGAGCCAACCCAGCCGCCTGCGCGCCGGGAGGCTGGCCGTTAACCCTTCCGTGCCGGCAACGAGGGGCCGCCTCTGCCCCACCGCCCCGTCCCGCAGCGGACCCCGGGAGCCCCCGACACCTCGCGGCGGGGGGGCCGCCCGCCCCCGCCCCAGCCCCGCAGCGGAACCCGGGGCGGCGGGCTGAAGCGCAGCTCCGCGCGGCCGAGCGGGGTGGCAGTGTCTGGGTGCCCGACCGGCGCGGCGCCCTGAGAGGCCGGCCCGGCAGCGCGGGCCTCACACCACCACCACCCCCCCCGCCCCCAGCGGCTCCTCCGCCCTAACGCAGTGCGGCGGGAGGCCCGGGACCGGGGCGAGGCCCCGGAGCCAGCTTCCCTGCGGGCTCCGCAGCCGGCGGAGCCGCCGCCGGTCCCTGTTGGGGGCGCTGCCGCGGGCTCAGGCGCGGGAGGGCCCCGCCGGCCCCGGGCGCCTGGTGTTCCAAGAAGACTCGGAAAGGTGTCGGGTCGCGGCGGCGTGGAGGCCCGTACCTGACCGCACGTACGCCTTTCAGCCAGCGAAATTACCTCAGCGGCGTTCCAGCTGCCGCTACGGGAAACGCGCTGACTGCGCAGGAAAGGAGAGTCCGACATGCGACGGAACGGGATGCCAGCCTGAGGGGATGCGTGAGGAAATGCTTCAGATCTTAGTTCTCTCAGTTTCTTAAAACTCATCCGCTTTGTGCCAACATCAGCTCTACGTGCGGAAAGATAGCTTCGCTTGTGCGGACAGACTTGTGAGAGAATTGAAAAATCTGTTGCATACTGATGCTGCAAAGGCTGAACATCAAAGTGAAGTTAATTGCAGTTGTACCTGTAAGTTTTACAATTTTAAAAACCTTATTGCAATAAAATTGAGTACTGCCAGTATCTTGGAATAAGGCACATAGGTTTATATAACGATGTTATATCTGAGTGTATAGAAACATACACGTGAAAGAACAAAAGATGTGCTAAGAGAAATAAAGCCTACGCTCCTCTTTGCATTCAGAATAGGGTCCCATTCTAAACAGATTTATCAAGAACCAAATCAAAAACACCACTCTCCCTTTACTCCATGACTAGACATTTTCTCTGTCTCGCAGCAGGGGTGAAAACCCAGTATTGTTTCCCTTTTCTTTAATCTGGTCATGGGGGAAATGTGACTGAGTCTCTTATCTTTCCTTGACTAGAGAGAAGGATCGCAGAGGGGCAGATGTTATTGAGAAAGTGAGACTGTAGGAAATTCCCAGCTGGACAGTTCTTCTCCCATCAGGGACCAGTGTTGCTTCACACACCTGTGCGAGTGATTTGGACCTCCATAAACAACTCGGGTAAGTGCTGTGCTATTCCCACTGCAGATTCCCCTATCAGATTAGACCAAAATTCCCCAGGCAGTCAAGATGCAAGCTCTGAAGCAGCCAAACTCATCCGGCCTAGAAGGATGCAAATGAAAGGAACTTAATTCGCCTACACGTCTCCATATTTTAATAGCTACTCAACAATTCCACATTGTTGGGCTGATGATGAGTCAAAGGACTTCTGAGATTACTAAGTATCTTAATGTAACAGAATCAAGCTTTAGGATTCAGTGCCCTGGGATTACCGAAGTAGCGTCAAGAAAAAATGGTTTATGAAGTTAGTAGTTCTGCATTTCTGGTTGCCTTTGTTGGATTGTATTGGGTCAGCAAATGTGGCATGCTGGGATCCTGCTTGTGATAATAAACACAGTGAAGTGGTCTTTTACTGTGACCATTGCATGGTCATTTACTCAGCTCCAGCTTATCGGGGTTATGTTAAAAAACTCAATCTCAGGAGCTATTAATTACTTCAGTTTTGTGGGCTTGAGTGAATAAATGGGTCTGTCTACAGCTTCAGGTCATCACAACTGTGGCCACCTGATCTGACATGATAAATACCAGACTTTGTGAGGTTCCCCGATTTAATCCATCTGTGTGGCCAGTATGGCACTGAGGCAACCAAATCCCTGAGGCTGCTGATTCTGGGTGTTGAATCACAGTTTTCCCTGCCTTGGACATCAGAAATGTACTTCAGCTTGACTGAGAGTTGATTTCATGGTGCAGGCTCTTGTTAGTACTAATGTGGTGACTGCAAGTTGATGCGATAATACCTCAGAAAAAGACGTGCATCTAACTTGCTTGTAGACTTTATGGAGTTACTGGGTGGATCCATCAGGTGGCTGGTCAACAGTCTTTGCTGAAGCACTAGGCTGTCAGTACGATTCCAGTGCATAGCCCTCCATGAAGCCACTCGCTGAACATTTAAAGCCAAGGGGGGTAACCATGAATCTTTAGGCTGCAAATCAAAATTTTCAAATGGCTGAAAGGCAGAGGAGCCATACTGCACATCGTGGAGGGGCTGAAAAGAGGAAGCCATTCCAAAGCAGCTCACAGGCAGATGACGACAGCCATTTCCTGGGAAGTGACCACAAGTTCTTGCACAGTCCACCATGGATCAGAACGAGCTGTGCGCCCAGGGACCCCTGGGGAACCTGGGTTTGCCAGCCTCTACAGTTCCCATTGGGTTACTTTCGTATCGCAGGGATTCTTACAGCCTGGCAGCACCAGGACCTTCCCACGAGCAGCTGTTCTGGCATGGGAGTCAGTAATCACATGTGGCTCCAAAGTTAGGGAATAGCTGCAACCAAGTTAAAGTTTACTGGACCTGAAGGTCACCGGTTCTGCAGGTAATGTCAAGACCAGAGGCTGCCAACCCCGCTACTTCAGGAGCTCTGTCCTGCTAACCTCCAGATACCAAGATAAGGCTAATGAGCAAAAACCAAAGTACAAGCTTTCTAAATTGCTGGGTCCCTTTTTGGTTTTTAGGTACATTGTTAAGACATGTATGTTTCTGGCGTTACTTTGTACGTGTCATTGGTGAGCTGCTGTGAAGTCAGGAGTTCCCTCCATTGCCAACTGCAAGAACAGACAGACCAAGTCAGAGCGAAGCAGAAACAGAAACCAAGTACTGGTAGGAAACCAGTGTTTCCACATGTGCTGTAACAAACTGAAGTAACGCATCTTCTGCGTTGATTTATGTTAAAGAAAAGAGGAGTTCAGCAGCTAAACGTTGAACTTGACTGTAAGCTTCCTGCATAATCTCCACCTGTAAAATATTCTCCGTATCACAAGGTTATTTTAAGAGGAATCGGGCTGCAGCTGAACACCGCAGCCCTGGTAAGGGTCCCGATGGAACCAGGGAAAAACCCCAAGCACCAAGCTGTTACTGTTCTGTCTTTCGGGGCTGAGGGAAATAGCAAGAAACCCGCTCCCCGGGGCAGGCGGGATGTTCCCGCTCGGGACAACGCTCATCCCCGCGGAGGCTCCTGAGGAAGGCCGGCCTCAGGCAGGCACCGGCGCTGCCCCAGACAGGCCGCGGGGGCCGCCGGGGAGCGGGGCAGCGCCACGGCGGGAACGGTGGGAGGACCCCAGGGCGGCGGCGCTGCCCGGCGCGGGCGCCCGGTAAGGCTCGGGGGGGCGGGGACACCGCCCCGCGCAGCCGGCGCTGCGCCCCGGCGGCGGGCGGAACTGGAGGCGGCGGGCGGAAGCGGCGCTCCTTACAGCGTTCACCATAGAGCTGGAGGAGACGCACACCCACACCCCCCTCCGTCCCCGAGCCCTTGGCATTTCCGGTCGGGCGCTCCGTCACATCCGGGCGGCTGAGATGCCGGTAAGGCGGGCGGGGGGAGGCGGGGGCCTGGGCGCTCCTCCAGGATTCGCCGCCCTCTGCGGGGCACGGGGGCCAAGCGGGCCGGGGAGCGGGGGTGGGCGGCCCGGCCCTCCCCACCGCCGGCGGCCGCCCCTCACGGCGACGGACCGGCCCCCGCGGTGGGGGAGGGGCGGCGCACCTGCCCCGCGTGGGGGAGGGGCGCGGCCCTGGCCGGGCCTAGGCCCTCCGCCCTGCCCCGTGGCGCCGGGGTCTCCCTCTCTGCCCTCCCCCGCCACGGCTCGGGCCGGTGTCCGCCAGGCTGCCCCCCGTGCCCTCCCGGCCGAGGCGTGGGCAGCCGGGCCTGGCAGCTCCGGCTCCCGTCGCCGTGGGTCGCTCGGGGCCCGCCCTCCCGGGTGCGGGCTGAAAGGGGGCAGCGGACGAACGAGCGGGGGTATTTCCCAGCCCTGGCTTGCGTGCGTCGGTCTGAGTTACTCTGCTTTCACTGTGCTTATTACCTTGTGCCTTCGCGGCAGAAGGTGAGGCTCCTGTGTGGAGGATCTTGTGCCGCTCCGCTTGCTGTCAGGAGTGCTAGAGGAAGGCTTTTAGGTTCTCTTTTTAGCCGATCCAGTATTCTCATTATTTTTTAATATATTCAGTAGATTCGTAATCGTGATGGGAGGGCGGGAAGAACTGTACGTAGTTCACTTTCTTCTCCCATCGCTAGTCTGGAGTGCTTTCCCTGTAGGCAAAAATAGATACAAACTAGTTCTCATTTTCCCTTGAAGCCCAAAGAAGAAACATTCTATGGGTATTTGTGAAATAACTTCTAACCTACCTGTGTTCATCAAGATATTTCACATAATCAGAAACATAACATCTTAACAGGCAGGAAAAGCAGAGGTTTCCTGGTGACGGATTGTTTGTATGAGGTTGCTTTTCATCAACAATTTGGATAATTCCAGTGTTTGGCAGGCTAGGAGTTCAGTCTCCTTGTCTCTTGCAGGCTCTATGTGATTTTCAGTTGATCCTGTCAGTTTCCAGGACAAACAATTCAATTTTCCATTGAAAACAAGCTATTGCAAAGAAAATGTGGTAAATAGCCTTTGAAAATTAATTTCACAGCCTTAGGATGTTATTTTGCTGACTCAGTGACAACAGAAATGCAGGAAAATGAGTTTTCCCAGTACTTCAAAGTGTATTTTACAGTTACATGCAACATCTGCTCACTTCTTTTTGCTTTGCTCTCGTTTTTTCGTTCCTATCTCTTTATATTTCCTTTTTTGTTGTTTTAGGTTAAATTGAATATTTGCGCAACACAGCTTCTTGCAGAAGGACCACCATACTGTTTTACACTTAGGAAAATATGAGAATAAGCAGGGAGCGTTGTTCTCTCTGAACTAAAAAAAAAAAAATCTGTGCCTTGCTGAGGACAGCTGCAGGAATCGGACACTTGAATCAATGTTATCGGATGAGTTAGAATCCAAACCTGAGGTGAGCAATTATGAACTGGGTTTGGTTCCCAGGAACATTTATGGGCAACACTTAGGAAAAGTTCAATGAGTTTACTCAGTTTGCTGCTTACATATTAATTCTCAAAGTGTTTTCAGTGGCAATTTCTAATGCTTCCATGTTTTGATTTGAATGGTAAAAGATTAAAGAATATTGCAGGGTTTTTTCCCCTCCTTTCAAGTGTCAGCCAATACTCTTGCCTGTTCTCAGGTTACTTTCTTTTTTTCACTATTATAATGTTCTTTCTGTTACAAGAATAAAATAAATTACTGTATTGACTACTTCTTTCCCTCAAACCAAATTGACTTTACTCGGTTTTGGGGAGTCTGGATTATTCTATTAGCATGAGCCAGTTCTGTTTTTTAAGCTACTCATGCTTCCATTAAGCAGTTGGCAGAAGTGGTAGGCAGCAGCACTCAGGGGATCCTGGTTGCTCAGTGTGAGGCTGCTGGACTGTTCCCAGGTTCAGCTGGTAGCACAGCTGATCATGAATTGCAGTGATGTATGTGTGTGCACACAGTGCACGCACAGCTGGCCACAAACAGATTAACACATACACAGGTAAAGTACTGTTAAGAGGTAAGCACAAACAGCATGAACGACACTAAAGTTTGTTAGTGGACTATATCTATACCCTCGTCACTCAACTCTCGTGCATACTCACATTTACAGATGGCTCTGGCAGGCCTAAAGCCTTTCTGGTATCTGTGCCCAGACCCAGGGCTTTCTAGCCAGTTTCTGGCTGGAATCTTGTGTTTTTCCAGACCATGGTTGCCTAATCCTTACACATTAGTCAACCAGAAGTTCACCAGCAGTGTACTCACTTGTGGGTAGAATGTTTAAGAATATGTTCAGTGAGTAGATAGAAGGGACTGCAGTGATCAGACACAGCAGCGTACTGACAGCAGCTAGCAAACATATGATTAGAGTCTCTTCTCTCCCTCCTGCCATGGCTCTTTCTCCACTTACCCACCTCGATTCCTTCTTTGATCCTCCTCCTAAACATTGCATAATAAGTTTTACAGATCCTGCAGTCCCTGTTACATCAGATAATAAGTTTGGTCTTTCCTATGAGACCCATTCAGATAACCCAAGACAATTTTGCTTTCTTACTGGTTACAAAAGTTCTGGTTGAGCCTCTTCAAGGTTTTACTTCAGCAGTGGCCCACTGATCAGTGTCTGAGGAGTTCTGGTCTTTGTTACTCTTACCCGTAATTTGCTAGATACAACAGTCTGCAGTTTGTTATATTCAAGACAATTGTACCAGCGGGTTCAATTTATTACCTTTCCTGTTTCTTACCTTTGTCTTTTAGGCTGAATAGCCATTAGCCAGCTATCTGTACATTCCCCCCACTTAAAAGTGCAAAGGACTGTATCACTTTGTGTCCTTGCTTTTCTGGTTCTCAGCTTTACCTCATCAGAAGGTTAAGGTCCTAGAGCAGAGGACTTAGTACTGCTATGAAGTAGCTTTTGGAGAAGTTTGCAAATTTAAATTGAATTGTTTTTATTGAGTCTTCTGTTTCTATCCCTTTTCAGTCCATATGCAGGTATCTTAAACTGGTACTTTAAAGAGAATGGTGGTAATTTGTCTCAGCCCAGTTGAAGTGGTAAGGTATTTGTTTCTTAACAGAGCAGCCAAAGCCCTTCCACAATCACACTATTCAGGAGAAGCAGCTGCAAATTTGTAGTAGCCCTGTAGTCAGCATAGGCTGCAAGGAATTCCTTTCTCTTGCCTTGTGGTTGATATCTCATAACTTCTACCAATTTTTCTCCCAGTTCTGAATGATAACATGGAGGACTTTGTTACTTCAGTCTGTGAGTGGGTGGATTTCTGACAGCCAAGGACCAGGATAGTTGGAATGCTTGTTCCTTTGTTCCTTAAATAGGAGCTGTAAGTGGGCCTTGTCTTTTCTGGACTTGAGTAAGATATTTGTTAATTAGGCATGTTTACATAATAGTCCTATTTCCCCATTAGCAGAGTTGCATTTCCTTCTCAGTAAGCCCAGAACAGAGTAGTCCATGCTACAGTAGGAACAGGCCTCATGCATGAAAGCTACAGTGGTTGCAGAGGGCATCCTTTCCATAGATACTGTCTTCTAAACCATTTTCCTCAATCTTGATCAAGGCTATTGTATACTACACATTGGGATTCATTTGCATTGTGGATTACCAGATCCATACACACACTCCTGGTTCTGATTGCGAAAGCTGAGTGTTAAGTTAGTGCTATTTTCTACTTCTTTGATGTGAAAATGGTAGATACCCTTTTTACACCTTTCCCAAATAGCAGTTCAAGTATGTCTGAAAGTCAGTCATCATTTTAGATCCCCTGGTGAGCCATGGCACCATAATTCTTAGAGCCACAGATGTTCTTTCATACCTACCATGTGAGAAAGGTATTAATTAGGAGCTAACTGTGTTTGTGTAACATCTAGATAATATTAATCAAAGCACTATGGATGGATTGTATAAGCTTCTTTGCTACTGGTTTTATCCCTAAAGAAGCCACCAACGTGCAAATAAAAGTTTAATACTTGAGCAGAGGTGAATCCTCCTTTTATAGGAAGTTACAAAGTTGCTTTGAGAGGGTTTGTAGGAGCAGTTGGATCTGCTTTTTCTTCTGAACTCCCTGCCCCCAAAGCTGTATTACCTACATTCCTCAGGGTACTGATAAGATCTGCATTTTGCATGCTTTAAGCCTTCAGAGTGATTTGTTACAGCTGCAAATATTTTCAGCCACCTCCACCACACTGGTCCATTGCAGGGTGCTTTCTGCTGCCGGGGCTAGCTCTAGCACAACCAAGTGAACTACAGCTCCGGTCTACAAATTGAATTGGCTATTGAAAAGGGGGTGGAGGGGAGGTATTTTACCCTCTTTTTTCTGTCCTCATGAGTGCCTCACAAGGAGAGACTGTTGTGAATGAATTAATTCCCCAGAGGCTGTATGGGAGGAGGTCTCCCACTTTCTAGCTAAGAGCCTTCTGCCCTCCACACCCTTCAGCTCCAACCCCTCCTTTCTCCTCCACCCTTCCCCCTCTGCTAAATGTTCTTTTGACCTCTTTATTTTGTAGTGGTTCACTGGTTAAATATAGAACAGAAACCAGAAACCGTATCGATTAAAAACATGGTCCCTGCTGATCTGTGAGTATAGTCTAGCTCTCCAGCTGTCCAGTGGGAGGATAGATCTGAATGTTAGTACTGGAGAACCTTCCTCCCCTGTCCCTCCCAGCCACCCCCACCTCAAACAAAGCAACTGCCTGACACTTGGCTTTTGAATCATCTGATGGAGGAGGTATGTTAATGGGACACAAACTTCAACTCGATCCATACCAGACGGCCATATTTTCATTTGTTTCTGTAGTGCCTTTTTTTTTTTTTAATTTGAAGGGAACTCTAGGAGGGGTTCCCAGTTCTTTAAACAGATTTTTCCTTGTTTGTTCCCCACACAGCCCCTCCAGTCAGGGACATTATCCGAGCTCCTGGGTAACACAAGCATTCTGCACTGCTTGTGGTGATAGACCCTGGGATCATCCTGTCCAACCATTTCCTGTTGACTAGCAGGGATGACAATTACTTGTTTAGTGAGAAGAGGCAAGAAATAGTTTACATTTTAATACATACACTGTCTACAATACTTAGAGGATTTTCAGAGTTATGTGGTGTTTCATCAGAAGGAGTAAGAGGAGGGTATGTTCAAGAAGGTGGTATGACAGAGAAAAAAAAAAAATTATTCATAGCAAGATGTAGCTGAACTTTGCTCATTTTGTCCCTCCAAGGTTTATAGATTCTCTCTGTATGACTCACATCTGGCCCATAAAGTTTGAATCTCTTAAGTCGAGGATGTCCTTTTGCAATTAATCAATATCAAAATTTATTCCAAATTCCAAGGGATATCTTGGCTATAGAGTAAAGCCACCTCATACCTCTTATCATTCTTTTTGTGTTCTCTTAATATTCTGTACATTCAGTTTCCCTAACTATTCCTATTCAGGTGTCCCAAGATGTTCTGTCTGCTTGGTTGCAAATTCTAGCACTTTGGCCATATTTGTAGAAGAATCAGTCCCCTCTTTACGTAGAGATTCTATAGTCACCATCTCAGGAATACGTACAGCCCATCTGGATCCTGTTTGTGGTGTCAGATATTATGTGGTTATGAGATCTGATGAACTGTAGAGTCCAGGAGATTCCTCCCCTCCTGGTCCTTCAGACAAGAGACCACTGGACTGTTCCCAGGTACACACAGAAGTGAGGCTGAGCCCGAACTGCAAATATGTACCCACGCACACATAGACAGTACAGACGTGTGGCTGTAAACACTAACTCATGGCAGGACAGTACTTTTTCAGGCACCCACAAACACTAATGGCATTCACATGAAACAAGAAGATCACAAATGGCCTGATCCTGTTCCTAATCATCAGGTTACCAGGCCTGAAATTTGCTAGCATATCACAGACATGCCCTCACTCAGCTGACATGCATACTCACAGTCATGCATCTGTCCAGTCTCTGCCAAACCTCCAGTCCCTCCAGTATCCATCTCCAGGCCCTGGGCTTTTTAATCCAGCCTCTGGCCAGGATCTTGGGTTTCCAGATTGTGGTTTCCTCCCGTTGACAGGCTAGTCCAACATGAAGTTAACTAGATTAATGTACTCGGAAACTATTTGGGAGCAAACAGCATTTGAGAAGATGATGGGATACAGTGACGAGGCAGAGCAGCATACTGACCTGCAGCCTGCTAATGTGGTCTACCCATATTACCCCCACCCCCTTCCTGTTCCCCATAGTTGTTCCTCTGCTACCCACCTTGATCCCTCCCTTTCCCTGCCTTTGATCCTTCCCCTAAACATCCATAAATTTTTCACATTCCCACAGCCTCCTCTTAAGACATCTTAGTAATAAGTTTTATGTGGTCCCAGAGTTCCCCCCATATCCCATAAGAAGTTTGCTTTTGCCTACAAGATGTGTTCTCATTGTCCTAAAAGCAGATTTGTTTACCCAGTGTGCAAGCCAATAACACACAAGAGTCAAGGTATTTTCAAATTAATTTCGTTGATGCACACGAATGGTTGCCTGTCTCAAGACAGCACACCTTAGTCTCAAAAATTCCCACATTTATATACTCAAGTAATATATTCATTATTATTTTCCTTAATGATTGGTTCTTTCTTCTTTGCCTCTCATGTAAACTAGTGCACAGACTCTGTCTTCTTCCTTCATTGTCTTCTTTTGAGTAGGTGCTTAATGAGTCAGTGGTCGCGATCTCCCCCTGTAGGAATTACCTTTTACCTACTTACTCTGTCTTGGCAGTTCCAAGCAGTTCTTCAAGGTTTGTTGAGCAGACCACAATCCATTATCTTTTCTGACATAAGCATTCTACCTAGCTACAAAGCCCCATTGTCTAATAGTTTATTCCTAAACCCTAGATTATGTCTAGTTATTGTTTCCCTATTTTAAATATTAACTGATGGGGTAGGGGAGCACTGTACACAGGACTTTAGCAGCCTCTCTGGTTATTTCAGTCATATTATACATATTAATTGATAACATTCTGGTAATCCATGATAATATTGTTCCTATTTCTTACAAAGTTTCTGGTTGAATTTCTTCAAGGTCACACTCAAGTCACTCCTGTAGCAGCCCATCCATCAGTGTCCCAGGAGTTCTGGTCTTTGTTATTCCCTCTTATCTGCAGTTTGTTGGAGTTTATGTATCTGCACGTTTAATTTATCACCTCTCCTGTGCCTAGTCTGTCTTTTATGCTGAACAGCTAATTACCAGATACCCTTACAATTTCCTATTTGCTTTCAGCTGCAAAACCAAATTAAAAGAAACTTAAGAAAGCATGGCACAGTGTTTGTAGTGAGTTTCCACCCATATTCCAGTTGCTGTAGTTGTCACAAAGGTATTAAATGATTTTGAACAGGAAGGTTTATGAAGGTACTTAGCTGTCAAGATATATCTGTGACATGAAGATTTCTATTTTCTCTTAAATATTTGATGTAGAGTTGGTGATTGTTTTGCTTTAGTTTTGGGTTTTTTGGTTGGGGTTTTTTATTCCGAATTTTAATAACAAGCATGATTTGCGTCCTTTTGTTTACTTCTGCTTTTTTTGCCCCCTTTTAATTCTCTGTACTAGCTTGTTATTACTTTACAAAGAAAATTAAAAGGATATTTTTTCTACTGAGCATCTGTTTGTGGCTGCTGCATTTTACTTTTCCCTAGTGGCTTAATGTTGCTGTGTGGAAGTGGAAGGTTTCAAGCAAAGCTTTCCTATTATAGGAGGAAAGTTTTATCTAAGGCTTTCTGTATAAAAATAGAAGAGTCCATAAAAAACGTGTTTCATGGTGGAGTAGGCAGCAGTAGGGATATGAACAGCTTTTAAATGAAAGACAATCCAGTAATTTAGAACCATCTTGCTGTTCGCATTTTTTTAGTCCCAACTTCTTTCTTCTGGTTGCCTTGCTCTGTTATTCCTAAGTCTCTTCTCTCTTTACCTCTCTTTCTCCTTTTCTTTTTTTAATCTTAAATTAGAATGCATGGCCTCGGGGGAAGGACTGTCTCTTCCTGGCTATATATTTTTTTGACAACATAAAAATAGTTCCCTCTTCTGACTGGGGCCTTTGGATAATCTTATACCTAAGAGGAAAAAGTGCTAACCTTTCAAACTGCAGTCTGGCTTGTGGCCTAGTTCAAGTGGCATATTGCCATCCAAATGACTTCAAGACTTAATTTTTACCCTCATAATTGTCAGTGATGACAAGCTGCTCCCGAGGGTGAGCTGGAAGCTAAGGGTGATCCCAGCCCAGGCAGTGTTCTCACTGACCAGGGCACAATACTGCAGCACCTGAGCATGGCAGGCAGAGATGGGTGCTGGAAACAGGGTCCATTCACAGCCCTGGACAAGGCAAAGTGATGAACCAGGTCCATGGTCTATCCAGAGAGTCCAGTCAGGAGTAGCAGGAGATGGGGCTGGAGACACTGATGCAGTAATAGTCTGTGGTCCATCCAGGAGACAGGGCTTGAGACAGGTAAACCTACAAGACAGCTCAGGAAAGGACTAGAGAGCATAGGTTGAACTTAAATGGAGCCCCTGGTGTTAAATGGAGCCCCTGGGCAGAGGGTGTGGGTGGGGGCCCCAGGTGAGACCACTCAGGGCAATTAAGGCTTCAGGGCTCTGACAGCAGTAACTCTTTGAGGTAAAACTGTTTGAGGAAGCATCAGTATTTCCAGTGTTTTCATGAGAGGCGATAAGCATAGAGAAATCGGAGCCCAAACTATTAAGTTTTCTTTGCAGTTTCTTTGATTTAATGAACTTCGTCCTGATGTAGGAGAGGCTCAGAAGGCTGGTATCTGCTATAGAGATAATTTGGAATTGTGTGCCAGTAGTTCTGAAAATTAAATACTAAGACAATCACAACATACAAAATAAGAATCAAATTATTAGTGACTGTTGGCTTTTAATCACAAATATACCATGGGCATATCATGCTTTTTTACTCTGTTTCTTTTGACACTGATGAACCATCTCACTGGACAGACAACTTCGCCTGGGCTCTGCGTGAATGCATGCTAAAATATGTCACAATGAGGGTGTTGCCAAAAAACTCGGAATAAAGAACTTATCAACACCAATTTAGTGTAGATAAGCAGACACTTCTTTATTGACGGCTGGGTGCGCGGGTGAGTCCTCTCACAAACCACGCACACCTGAACACCAAAATCATACGCCTTATATTAAACTTACTCATACATATTCATTAGATTTCTGAGAAATGTTATGCATATTCATTAGATTTCTGGGAAGTTCTTAGCATATGTAAATGTCCTTTACGCAGGCGCAGTGAAGGTCTCTGGTGGTCTTCAGAAGCCCTCTGGTGGTCTTCCATAGTCTTCCTCACTTTGTCCGATAGTTGACCTCTCTTATGTGATTCTGCGCAGTACGATTTTCGCCATCATGTATTAGATTTACATAAAAGTACATTCAATGTTAATTCTTGAATTTACCGTCTCTAGTGATTGGCCCTCAGTCACACACACCATCTTATCAATATTCTTATACTAAAACAATCATTGGTTAATCTCACTTAACTCTACTGATTGGAATCCTCGTTAATTAGATCGAAGTAAATCTTTACCAAAGCTTCCGTGGTTAACTGATTTCAGACAATACTCGAATTCTTATAGTTACACATAATACATTTTCTTAAGTTCCTAAGTTCCTATTAATTTGAAATTCTGACATCTGTTATCTAAGTTCTAAATGTTCCTACTAGATGATTTTAACCAATTCCTCCGGCCTTGGTACAGGGCTATACAGGGGATTTCACAGCAGCTGTTAGTTGTTGGTTAAATGTATAGAATGCAATATATAATTTTGCTAAAATATTTCTTATAGTTCCATATTCCTATTAAAATTAAATATGATTAATTCTAACTAATAACAAACCAGTAACAAGGGTAGTAGCTTTTTAATAACTGTCTTGTACAGTTTCCTTCTAAATGCTAAAGATAAAGGAAGTCTGTTGCATATAGTTGTTTGCTAGACAGCAGCAGAATGCAGGATCTTTATGTCAAGGAGTTTCCTAGAGATAAGGAATAGTGACTTGAGTTTTTGGTGTATTGTTATTTTCCATATTTCTTTCATCTGTGTTTTTCAAAATATTTCGAGAATGTGAGTATTGGAGTAAGTCTGTTTGACAGAACTTATAGCCAAATAAATAGATCCTCTATTTGGTTTTTGAGGGGCATTTTCTCTGAAATGTGGAGTATGTCTAGGTCTCTTACAACTGACCCCTTTCAGTCTTTATGGTCTCCAGTAGTTTAATTCCACACAGGGGAGGGATTTGAAACTGTGTTTGTTAAAAAAACTTGTGGAGTTCACAGAAGAATTAGTTCAGTCCATTGCAAAAGCTGGGCTGTGTTATCTTGTAGCTCCCAGCAGTGCTTCCTTTGTTAAATCAGAATATTTTAGTATGGACTGCTGTGGCACTGGTAATGGAAAAAAAAGAGAGTCTCATTTCTGTGTCTATGCCTTGGAGGTAAACAGGAGTCCAGTATTATACCCAGTAGTCTGACAAAAGCTTGGGATGTTGTCAGGGGAACAGAATGAGTAAACAAGGCACATGCTTTGCTACCCTGAACTTGGTTAAGTATGGGAAGACTTTCAGGGGTGAGGAAAGGCATTTATCTGACTTCCAGTTCCTTTTCAAATGTCAAGTTCCTTTTTTATAACTCAAGATTTTTAGGAGTTAGCCAGAAGTAATTTTTGCATTGCTGGAGCTGACTGATGTTAAGGATAGCTAAATCTGCTGGACTGAATGACCTGGGCATCTCTCACCTCCTAGGCCCATTAAGATGAGGGCTGCTCCCTATTTCTGATCTTAGGTCCAGCCAATAGTGAGGTTTAGTACAATTTTCAAATAGGTGCACACACACACACTGTGCAGATGTGACTGACGCCAAACAGATTAATGCAGATAGAACGCTTGTAGCTTTGCCCACATAAACACAGGCAGCGCAAAGTGCCTGATTCTGTTGCTGCCTAGAGAAAATCTTAATGGGTTTCTCCAGGATATGTCCCTACACTTCTCATTCTGCTTGCCAACTAGTCTGGCTTGGTGTTCACTAGCATATGGCACACACACACTCTAGAGATTGGGATCACACAGGAAATAGTTAGGAATGGAGTTTAATAAGAAGACAGGACAGACTGCGATGGTTAGGCTGTGCTAGACAACTGAATCGACTAACTTCCTGCTTATATGTAATGAACCTCTTTTATGCTCTGCTCTTCGTTTTCCTGTGTTTGTTCTGCCCTGTTCCACCTTGATCCCTTCCTTTTCCTGCCTTTGGAACACACATAATTAGTCCTGTACAATCCCCCCAATCTCTTGTTCAGTCCCAAAGTCCTCCGCAGGGAATGCATCCCAGTATAAATCCTATACCTCTTTATGCAATAGTCCCCCTTATTTTGCATAGGATTCTGGAGAAGACTTCTTCTGTTGCATCCCCTTAGTGGGTGGGTTTCACACTAAGGACAATGGCTTTAATTGTCCATCTGCGATGGTTTTAGGAGTAGCTGATTTGGATGGATAAGGCTGGCTGTGTTCTCCCCCTTGTCATCCCAGCCTTATTCCTCTGATCATTATCTGCCTATTTTGAATAGCCATTAGCTAGACATCTTTGCAACTAGTCTTTTGCTTGCTTTTTTATTTTAAAAAGGCCAACTTTCAGTTAAGTATTTAAAGACAATGGTTTAGAAAAAGATCTGTACCATTAGAGCATAGTAAAATATCAAGTGGTAAAAGATGAGTTAAAAAGGAATATATGCCTTAAAACACAGCATATATTGATAAAATTTATCTTGGTAAAAGATAATTAAAAAGGAATATAGCCTAAGTAGCCTTCAGAGTGGTCTGCAACGATCCAGAGCTGTTTATTGTATGTTAAAGAAATGAGAATTTTATAGGTACTTCAAAGATGACAAATACAAACAAATCCTTCTTTGTCATTAATGTAAATTGAAAAGCTTCCATTTACTTTGATGTGTATTCATGGGATTATATTCAGTGTCTCCTACAAGACAGTAGGGGGTAATGGACTGGGTTTAGTACCTTTTTAAATAGTTTGTGCTGCCCTTGACCTAATCTTCAGTATCTTTTTTCAGCTGCTGGTTCAGTTTGTTCAGAATACTTCTATTCCACTGGGGCAAGGGCTGGTGGAATCAGAACCAAAAGACATCACCTGTCTTTCTCTCCTTCCTGTTACTGAGACCTCAGAATGCAACAGACTCATGTTGCCAGGTAAAATCTATGCAGCAGATCTTTGCGAGCATGCCCTTAATACAGCGGTCTTTACTGCGCCACGGTGGCCCACTGCCTCTTGCTGATAAGGCATTCCAGGGGGTGGAGGAGAAAGTTCAGAAGGGTGACTGAAATTTTCCCATTTAACAGTGCAGTCTGACTAGTTAGAGAATTCCTTCCTCCTCCAATCTCTCTCAAGTTCTAGTTTTTTCCTCAAAAAATAACTTTATAGGTATCTTTTAGTCGTAGTGTATTTATACTTTCATTTACTCTTGTTTCCCTTTCTTCACTAGATGATGAAAGAGATCTCACTCCGCCAAGTCACACTAATTCTTCCAAAGATGTTTCTTCATCTGCTGTCTTGAGAAGTCTCCAGGTAAATGTGGGCCCTGATGGAGAGGAAACAAGGGCACAGAATGTACAGAAACCATCTGACCTGCTGTCAACTCCAGAGACTTCCAGTTTATTGCAAGACCTCCAGCCCAGTGACAGCACTTCATTTATTCTTCTCAACCTAACACGAGCAGGTAATTCTCCTTCTGTTTGTCTGACTGGATATGTCTCACAGCAGAATGCAGGAGTACAACTCTGTCCCTGCTGCTTATGAGGGGAAAGATCATGAAATTTGCTGGGCATTATTAGGTATTTCAGGTGCATTTAATTATCAGCAGCTTTCTACAATGTAGAGGTCAGTGAAGACTTTTTCAGTGCAGCTATTGCATCTATGCCATCAACACTAGCCTCTGGGAAACAAAAGAAATTTGCCTCTGTTACATTATCCGTCTGTTTCATGAAGTTGTCTTCTTTTCTAGGGCTGGGGTCTCCAGCAGAGCACTTGGTGTTTGTTCAAGATGAAGCAGAAGATTCTGGGAATGACTTTCTCTCTCATGATAGCACAGACAGCAGTACCCCATGGTTCCTACGAGTGCAAGAATTGGCCCATGACAGTTTAATTGCTGCCACTCGGGCACAGCTCGCTAAGAATGCCAAAGCAAGCAATAATGGTAGGAAATCCCCTGATTCTGTCTCGAAAGTTGAATGTTCCATATAAGGCCCCTAGTTTCAGCTTGTTTCTTCCTCTATTTCATTCTCTCTTGCTTTTAATCTGTTCTGACATCTTCAAATCATCAGTGACAGAATTATACAGAACAACCATGTATTTTTTCTGCAGTATAAATAGGCCCTCAGTTTTTCTCAAGGAATGAACTCTCAGTGGAGCCAGCAGTTCCATTGTAGTCTGCCTGGTACATGTAAAGAGTATCTTCTTTCTGACTGCAGCTGCTTGTATTTCAACTTTCATTTTCACTTTCAAGTGTCTTATTTTTAATGTATACTGTAATTCATACTTTCTCCTTAGCTCCACTGGGTTTGGAGATGAGCTTTCTGGAGAGTACATAATTGGATTTAGTCACATGCTTTGTGACTTAATTATTTTAATAAATAGTTGCAAACAAATGCAATGTCTCTTTTTTTTAGCTAAGGTGTTTTTAAAGAGTTATCCTACCTAATACTTAAAATTGGTTGGTTGATATTGATATAGAGACCATTTTTACAATTTTTGATGCATTGGCTTTCTATTCTTCTTAGAATCATAGAATCATTTAGGTTGGAAAAGACCTTCAAGATCGTCGAGTCCAACCATCCTCCATGCCCACTAAACCATGTTCTGGAGTACCCTGTCTACTCGCTTTTTGAATACCTCCAGGGATGGTGACTCAACCACTTCCCTGGGCAGCCTATTCCAATGTCTGACAACCCTCTCAGTAAAGAAATTTTTCCTAATATCTAACCTAAATCTCCCTTGCCGCAACTTGAGGCCATTTCCTCTCATCCTTTCTTGTGATAAGCCTTATCTGGTAGCAGCTGATCGGATACAGATAGCTTGTTGGGAATAGTCTATGGGCCTGGTAAGGTTTGCAAATTGGTGTCTGATCCCTGTTATGGGCTAGGCAGCAGCATGTAAGGCATGGTAAACAATTAGTAGCCAGGCACATACCTGCTTTACAGTCCTGTATCATATATGATGCTGTTTTTATCTATTAAATTTGACATATTATAGTAATCTGTATCTTTTTTTAGATCTTGGTGTACTTTTTCTTCCAGGTGAAAATGTTCATCTTTGCTCAGGAGATGGGCAGCCGAAAGACTCTAGCCCCATTCCTCATTTATCTCGTGTGGAAAGGAAGCTGAAATGCACAGTTGAGGGCTGTGATCGGACATTTGTGTGGCCAGCTCACTTCAAGTATCACCTGAAAACACACCGGTGAGCAGAATAAAGCTATATGTTGTCATGACTTTGAAAAACTGTGCTCTCTATTTGTGATAGTGTTAGTTTTTGGCATTGACAAGCTGTGAAAACCTGGTATTACTCTTTGAAATACTAGGCCTGTTGCTTGCTTTAGGTCATTTATGTTGAAACACTTTGACCAGATTTAAATTATTTTTGCAGATCCTTGTTAGTGTTTGGTTTAGAATATTTGTATTTTAACAGGTGCTCAATAAAGAGCATCACCATCACTTCTGTGGTATAGTGAACATTAGAACTTTTAGGATGCTATCATATTTTTACATGCCCTTGAACAAAGTTGCTTGCTCTAACAAATGACTGTATTCTTATTTAGCTAAGAAATTGGCAGTCTCTAAGGTAAATTTTAGATGAAGCTTAAAAACTGGGAAGGACTCCAATACACATGAGCCCATCATCTTGCCCTGAGACAGGGCCAGCAGTAATTGCATATGTTATATGTACACATACAGTCATTTTTTATCCTCCAGTGACTGAAATTCCACAATGTTCCTATATAATCTGTTGCACTGCTTTACTAAATCATTCTGGGTAGAGAATAGGCAAGGTAGTATGATGAAAAGATATTACCTGAACAAATTCTTCCAGTGGACCACCCAGACTCTAGTTCCTTAGGACTAATTTAGGTCACTCACTTTGGTTGAGTCTCTCCATTTTCTGATATAATTAATTTTGGTTTAAACATTTCTGCTTTTTATTTAATTAAAAAAAGAAGTCAAGTGTTCCTGAAAAATACATTGCAGTAGCTGGTAATGAAGCAGCTATTTTGATGCTTTCCAGGAATGACCGCTCCTTCACCTGCCCAGCAGAAGGCTGTGGAAAAAGTTTCTACGTCCTGCAGAGGCTGAAGGTGCACATGAGAACTCACAACGGTGAAAAACCCTTTGTGTGCACAGAGCTGGGCTGTGGGAAACAGTTCACGACAGCTGGAAATCTGAAGAACCACCTACGAATTCACACTGGTGTGTTTTAGACCTCACCTATTTGTGGTGTGCAGAGGTGGGGTCTTTACTGAGGAATAAACCACTTCCTCCTCCGTCCTCAAACTTTTGAGAATATTATGTTGTTTATCTCTACCCTTCATTAATGTCCCTTTTCTGTCAATTCACATGGATTTATAGGTCAAATTAATCAACTGCTTACCCCCTTTACTATCCTGTATAATTTCACAGGTGTTTCACCCTTCAAATATTATATGATGATGCTGTACTCTGCTCAGACCTGTGCTCTGAAGATTCCCTTCACCCCTCAAGTTGTTTGACGGAGGGAGGGGTGTATGCTGTTTTGCAGAGAGACTAGACTGTTCCCAAGGAAATAGTTAGTGAACATGACTGCTGTAATTGTTTTTTATAAAGAAGGTATTTTAAACTCCTGAAAGGCACAATAGCTTAGATAGTTCTCCAGTGTGGAGTCCTGGTGGACACAGTCGTAGCTGTACTAACATCTGGCTGAATCTGACTAGTTTATGTTACCTATGCTGCTTGTAGAATGACTACATTTGGGAAATTTAGGGAAATGAGGAATACAGTGGAATGAGTAGCAAAAATATAATAGCAAAGTCTAGTAGAAAAAGGCAATAATTAGAAGACAGCATTTTGGCATACAAACTGCTCTGTCTGTGCTAATGCTAATTCGGGATGTTACCATATGCTGGAGCCTATGTACTCTTAACTCATGCTCAGCTTTTTATATTAAATAAAACAAGAACCTTTATTTCATATTGCTGTATTTTATACATGGTTTGTTTATGCTGTCTCCTCTGGAGAATCGATCCTGCCTTGTCAATATTTTTAGAAGTTGGTGTACCAGCCGAAGTCTTGACAACTGCATAAAGTGCTTTAGATGGTTTTATCCTAGAAAGTTGTTTGAGAGAGGCACACAAGTTACTGCTGAAATGATCAGCAATTTAATAGTTAGCAGAGTTCATAGTGAATATGCTGGTGGTTTTGTTTGGTTGTTTTTTTAAGCCTCAGGGTTATCACACCACTTAAACAAATGGCCCAGTTCAAGCCTCTCAGAATATTGTTAGAGATTGCCTGATGGCCTAGGAAGGTAGCATTGTATTACAGTTGGTTAACATTTCAAAATAACCTTGACAACTGTGAGAGCACAAGGCCTCTCTAGTAAAATGAAATCGCAGATTATGTGGGCCGCCAGCAGCTGTTTATGCCTTCTGCCTTGCTTAAACATTACCGTATGGTATGTAGTTTGTAGATACACATGGAGAAAGGTTGCTATTTTAAAGAATTTGCAGTCTAGCTAGAACACACGGTTTGGGGGCAGATGTTGGGATGTAGAAGTTATATATACCGATAATAAAATTTCGTATGTGTAGTAACAGCAGCCACAGTTTTTTCAGTTTTCTTTTGCACGTAAAGCTCCCAGCCAAGGTACAGATAAAGTTAATAGGCCCAGTTGACACATGCACAATCCTCCATGATAGAGTGAGTGTACTGCAACCAACAGAGTAGTAGCTTCTGGAGGAGTAAATAATAATTTTCTTAACTGCAAATTGATAATGTGCAATTAAGAGTTTGACTAGACGAAAGGTGTTACATAACTGCAGGTGTAACTAGATCTAAGGTTTCTCATAGATGGAACTGTGTGCTGTTATTTTTGTCAATGGTAGTTTTTCTTCCTTCTTTCCAAGTTTTAAAATTTATAACAAGCCAGAAGGTACAATCAGTGTTTGAGAATCTGCTACGTATTTCAGCTTTGTAACACTAATCAGAACATGCTGTGTTGATCCTTTTTGCTCAGATCTGTTGAATGCTATAGTAGATAAGAAGCTGAGAAACGAACTGTAGAGAGAGGATTTCTAAAGGCAAAATCACAGTAGAAACAACTTTAAAACCAAGTTTACTGTGAAAGAACTACGTCTATGTTAGACAATAAAATAGCTAAAATAGCTTGCTTAATCTCCTGTGGACTTGCTGTTACTCTGATACAGTAGTCTAGTTAAAGACTTGAAATCATAGTGTTAAACATGGTATATGGAGTTCTTTAGTGGGATGTTGCAGGCAAAAGTTACCTCTAGTTTTATGTAACACTTTTTTAAGAGAGTGTTTAGAACAGATTAATTATATTGCATTGCATTAGTGTAGTCACCTCCCAATTTATCATCATCTATCTAGGCCAATACAAAAATAGCTGTGTAGATATATAAAAATAACAAATTCCAGCTTATGAGAACAAATTGTGCCTTGAATTACTGTTCCTCCACACATAAATATAAATGACTGACACATCTCTAGTGGGATTTTGGCAAGTTCAGCCTGATCTGAAATAAAGTATAGAATCTGATATGGAGGGATTTTTGGCACTGAGAGGCAGAAAGGGAACAGGATCCTGGGAGTGTGTGAAGCAGGGAGCTGGTTGTTAAGAACCACATATAGAAGATAGATCATAGTCCAGGTACTTTTATATTACTCTTCTGGTATTTATATACTTGGAAGATCTATTTAGAAACAGTGGACCCTTGCTTTGCTTTCAATGAATGATGATCTAAGAATATTTCAGAAAGAATGCCAGTGTTTCCTCTTGAAAGCTGATGAAGATAATGCTTTAAAAGCATTAGAAAGCATATGTGTAATTTCTATTGAACTTTGTTGCGTGTAAGGCCAAAAGGGAGAATGGGGTAGAGATCTCCAGGCTGTTCTCCTGGACTTGAACAATCAGATCAAGTTGTGATCCCAAAATCTAAAAACTTACTTTTCCCTTGTAGGGGAAAAACCCTTTCTGTGTGAGGCACAGGGATGTGGTCGCTCCTTTGCCGAGTACTCCAGCCTTCGGAAACATTTGGTTGTCCACTCAGGTAAGAGTCTTCATCTGACATTCTGTGACCTATCTGAGAAAATGTCTTTGTTGTAGGTCTTTGATTTGATTTCCTTAAGAAAAATCCCCTAGTTTCTACAGGACTTCTGGTCATAGTGTTTCATGACTTCCTTTGTGGTGCCTGTAGCCTGTACACTTTAATCTTTCTGTTGTTTCTAAATTTTATGTTTCTAAATTCAAATTACATTTTTTAAATTTAGTTTTTAAATTGTTTCTAAAATGTCATGAAGCTGGATATCTGTTTCATAGCTACCATTTTCTTATTTAAAAGAGAGAATCTAGCACCTCTATGTATTAATCAAAGCCATTCACATCTGAAATCTCTCATGAGTGGGTTTCTGCCATAGGTAGGGTTTTCCTTTATTTTTTAATACTACATACTTGTAATTGGACAAAGCATTAGATGGAAATGTATTTCACAAGTGATTCAAAGCTTCTGCCTTCTGTTCGGACTAATCTATCCTAAATATCATCAGCATATGATAAATATGGCATGTCTGGGGAAGGGGAGATTTTATTGGGGTAGTAACTTTTGGGACTATGGGAGTTCTCCACGCTTCTTCTTTCCTGTCTCCTTGGCTTCCATGCTATTGAGCTTACACGTATGGACATCATACTTGTTGTATTGTGAAAATGATAAACTGCTCTGTAAAACAGAAATCCTTTCACAGTGACAAGTCATCATCCAGTCTCTGCTCAGTAATGTAAACCAGATGCTGCAATTTGTTGTGTGATGGCAGGAGATAGCTTCCTTGCCTCTGCTTCCTTGCCTCTGCTTCCTTGCTTTTGGTTATTTTATTCTAGGCATGGGACATCAAACATTTCCATGTCACTGAGTAAGAGATTCCAAGTAACTTGTTCCCTCTCATAAATCAGACTTGAAGACTTTATGTTACTCTTCAGACTTGAGTTTTCCAACAGCTGGCAATACTGATATATGAAACTCTTCTGTTCTAGAAGCTTGTTGCTCTCCAGGAAGCAGAAGTATTTCTCATTTGTTTTTTTCACTGATAATTAGCACCAGTGCTGTCAACAGCCATTTCAAAACAGTATTATTGGTTTCTTGGTTGATGAGGTCTTTATTCCCAATTTTTTAATTCTTGGGATATTTTTCCCCCCTTCAACTCCAAGGAGTGAAGCCCCATCAGTGCCAAATTTGTGGGAAGACGTTTTCCCAGAGTGGTAGCAGAAATGTGCACATGAGGAAACACCACTCCCGAATTGGAACAGCTGGCAGCAGAGAGCGAGAACAGACAGGTAAGGAAGGGAGGGCACTCTCTGTGGGGGAGAAGTGCAGGAAAGAATTAGTGGATGGTCAGAGAGAAGGGACGATGTTTTTCCTGAAAATATGAGACCACAAGCCAGTAAGGAACAAAAGATAGTTCCTCTTGGAGATGAGGATGGATTGCTCACCCTCCTCTTGTAGAATAGAAGACAAAGGTGTATTTCTGTATTGTGGTCAAGGGGC
Source organism: Haliaeetus albicilla (assembly GCF_947461875.1). NCBI lineage: Eukaryota > Metazoa > Chordata > Aves > Accipitriformes > Accipitridae > Haliaeetus > Haliaeetus albicilla. The sequence goes on along the minus strand of NC_091487.1, from coordinate 27,030,268 downwards.
AGATAGGTTTATTGTTTTCAGAATTAACGTGAATCTAGTATCTTTTTTTTTACATGAAATCTGTGCCCTTTGTTATGTATTCTTGTTGTAAGCAGCCTGGGTTTTTATGCAATGTGAATTATTTAAAGAGAAAGCCAAGCCAGCATGAGATCCCACTATACTAAGGCTCAAAACAATAAGTATAGGAGTTACCATCCATTGGAGCGCAAGATGCCCAGAGAGTAGGAACGGATCAAGTAGGTATCTAGGGAAGATGTCTATGTGACTTGAAGGGGGCAGGGATTGTATCTTATATTGCAGTATCATTACATCGTGAGAATTTTATTTTACCCCTTTTTTCACAATAGAGTCACTGATGGGCAGCAGTTTGCTGGAAGAATCTACAGTGCATAGTAAGAATCTCATCTCCATGAACTCTCAGCCCAGCCTTGGCGTCGAGTCTCTGCACCTGCCAGACACTGAGTCTATTATTGGAGTAGAGGAGGGTGAGACCAGCTGCTCTTTTTTCCGCCCTCTTATATGTGGTGACTGAAGTGGGATCGATCATTCCTCCTAGAGGCTCACCATACTGCAGTGGGATGAGTGAACGTTGCTTTAACTGTGCACAGAGCGGGTGGGTAGATGGAGAATGAATCATAAAACTGGAGTTGGAGAAGACCTACTGGACCAAGTTTCTCTCTTGCAGAGCTTAAAAGGTGAAGTCTGCTGCTTAGGTGTCATTTAGCCCATGTCATGAAACGCCATTTCAAAACTGTTCATGCAGTCCATTCTCCTAAAGCCTAAAGTGTTTGTTTTGCTGGAGCACCTAGGAGCCCCAGTTAAGGACCCGGACCTCATTGTGCTAGGCACTGTAAAAACATTCGGTATCTTGACCAACAGGCCTTCCTTCCATCCTTTACCTTCAGAGACTATATTCTAATACATCTCACTGTCAGAAGCTGACTTACTATCTGAAATAAATGTACTACTTGATATCATTTAATTACATTTGCTGTGTTCTTTTCCTGCTTTCCCCAGTCACTTTTTCCTCCAAAATTTGTTTGGTATATCAAGCCCTTTAAATGAGTCTACCATGTAGATGTTTTGAATTTTTGTTAAAGACTTTCTTCAGAATTGGCATTGTTAAGAATGCAGAGTTTTGCTAAGATACTATGCGTCTGTAATAGCTCCTATGTGAAGAGAATGCTTTGAGTTTATATTGCTCCCTAGCTGAATGTAAAGGTAGTGCTGCTGTCGGTAAAGGTACTGTAATTTGGAGGTTCTTGCAGGAGCTCCACCAGGTACCTGTGAATCAGGATCTGATGTGGTTTGGCTACCATCTCATCAGCTGATGGGAGACGCTCCAGTGAGATGTCTTCTTTACTACAGTATTTTTATAGGTTAGCTAAACAGGCTGTAATTCTTTTAACTAAAAATAACAAATTTTTTTCATAAACTGCAAAAATCCAGAACAAAAGTTGAAATTCTTTACTTCCATACCATTTTTGGGATACATTAAGAGATTACAAATCTCTTTTAGGATTACAGAAGTGTAATCCTACTTTCAGAAAAACACTTTGTTTGGCAGAAAGGTGCTAGTGAGTTTCAGTTACTTAGTCTGATGCTTTTACTTTCATCACCATTTCAGCAATTTCTGTTTAGGGACCAATATTAAGACTTCGATTTATCTGTTACTGTATTCATGCATGTCACCTTAGTATTTGTTAAAGGAATATGGCATAACATCCTATATTAATTTAAAGTCAAGCCTTTGTTCCTCCTTTCTTAAGGTTTTCCTTTACACTTCACATACTTGGAATTTTTTTTTTTTCTAGCATCATCAAGTATTACTATGGAAATTAGCAACCAATTTTAGTAAATAACCCTTAAAATGTATGTTTTAAAATTTCACTTCCAGTGCTCCAGATATATCCATACAAGCCCAATGGGCTTTAGACCACAGACCTCGGGCATGGAAGAAATCTTCTTTCCTTCTTCTTTCAATGTGACAAGGCATGGTGACAATATGATTCCATTACTGCTTTTCTCCAGGGGATACAGGAGAAAGAAGAGCCTTTGTGTGTCCTGCACAATTAAACTTACATAGAAACTGGCACACTGATAACAGCCTTCCTTGAACCCTCCCATGTGCTTAAGTGTTTTCTCAGTGTGGAGATTGAGTCGGTAAGGAGGACTGCTGCAGCCCAATGCATTCAGCTATGTATTGATCTCTGTGGAAGTGTAATAGAGCAGCCTAAAACCACAGGGCCATAAATTCCTGGATCTGGTACTTATGATTAAAAATGTCATTATCTCAGTTTTATATCTTTATCTAATGTGGTAGCTCTTAACAGGTACTGTATTTCTGATTTGATGATGAGGTTTTGTTGTTACAGTGTAAGGAGAAATGGATTGAGGTGACACGGGTGAAAAGAGACACAGCAGCTATTTAAAAAGTGAGGAAAAGATGATTGATAAAGAAATTGGACGATGCAGAAACATGATAGCGATTTAAAAATTTTTTAATCTCACAGTGCTTTGATGTCATAATTCTCAGAAAACATTCCAGGTGGTAAGGGTTTGTATTTTTTAGATTGTTGTTACTGTCAGGTAAAGGAAAACCACTAATGTGTGAACTATACCATTCAAGATGCGCCAGGCATTTGAGTGCAACATGCTGACAGGTAACACCTAATATTTCTTCCACCAAAGTCCATCTTTGATATCACAGCAATAGTAGAATTAGGATAACAGCAATCCAAAGCAATGCATTGTTTAATTACAACCCTCTTCATAATTTCAGTTGTTTTTCAGGCCAAATTAATGACCTAAATTGGTAAGATGTTAAAACAGTTTCAAATAATGAAATACGGGAGATTTTTTAATATAGAAAGACTATTGCTTCTTCCTAATGGGAGGAAGGAGCAGAGCTGGGAATGAACGAATGAAGAGTTGACACCAGAGAAGGACTTCTCTGAGTCTTCTCCCAAGGTAGGTCAAATTCTGCTCTTTGTTTTTTTAGAAATACCTTGTTTAAAAGCATTCTACCACATGTTAAACCAAGGTTTAACACACTGAAAGGTATTCTCCCCTTTCTGTGTGCTTCTGTGGCATGAATGCAAGGAGCTAACAGAGAGGATGCACCTCTTCAGTCTTTCATGCCTACTTTTATCCGAAGATAGTGCTTCAACCTTTTTAACTTGTTTTGTTGCCCATTAAAGAAAGGGAAATGGCTGACATGAGGAACACTTGTGAACACTAAGGGAGGCTGCAGGGTTTGCTGGGTTGGACAAGACATGCTCTAAACAACAGCTGGTCTTTTTTTCCTTTACTAAGTTCTTACATCTCACTTAACCCAGAGCAATTCTTAAGTGTCAGCCTAAACCATAAAGTTCCTGAGGATTAATGTGGAGAATCTTGAATTAAATAATCAAGAGATGATCAATAGATTCTTCTGCTAGATCTTATGTTGCCATTTCCTTTCCGCTCTGTTCCTCTTGAGGTTCTCCTTCCTGTACAGTACAGTTGTCCTTTTCACCCTGAGGCTTGAGTGCTCTGCTGAAACAGTGACTGTCTAATACTGGAAATGGTTTGCAGTGCTTACTTGCTGCTTTGCCCCATGCATAAGAAATACAGTGCAGTCATAGGAGTTAAGATAGAGGAGCCATGATTCTTAATAAGAGGAGTGAAGTTGATTTAATTTTGCCTACACTAGATAATACAAACTGGAACACTTTCATGAACAAGGAAAATACTTTTAGTCAAAAGCAAAAGAGCTGTATTGCATTGTTTTTATTACCTGTGAACATCAGATTCTTCGTCCAGCAAGTCAGTGGCATCTTTCCCTTTTTTCCTTACAAATTCTTCGCTTAGCCCAACCTGCTGGAGGGTGTGTCTGTAGCGACGCTCTGCTCCTTGACGAGCATCGTGCTATGAAATCAAAACTTAAAACAGTAAGCATATAGAACTGGGGCTTCCCCATAACAGTTAAGTTGTTTTAAAGTTCATGGCTGACACTCCTAATGAGAATGAGAGCAAAGCCCCTGTCCGACATTTTTGTCATCCATCCAGTACAGTACCAAACCCAAATACTAGGACAACGTTTCGCATTTCTCAAGGCCAGAGCTCACCTTTTCCTGCTTCTGTTCTTTTTTTTCTTCCTTATTCTGTTCTGCTTCTACAGCATTCCAGTCTTACCAGACTAGCATACTCGTGTCTGAGCCCTGACTGACACTCAAACTGAGAACATGTGCAAAAAAGGGTTGTGAGAAATTCTGTAAACATGTCTGCTTGTAATTTGTAAGTACTAACAACAAGTGGAGTTCAATAAATGGAGAGCACCTGTGAAATAGCTTCCTATCAGCTCATCTTCATGAAACTGAAAACCAAGCATCCTTGATCCTATATCCCCATTGCCTCCAAATAAACCTTGCTAATTAATATAGTCTGAGATGACAGTTTTCTAGAGGGATTGACCAGTTCCTAAAGATTAAGGTGTTCTATATGGTAGGACAGAAGTCTTATCTCAACATGAGTGAATGCTATCAATACTGGTGAATCCTTATCAGCCTGGCAAACAGGAATGTTACCAATATTTATCATACAAATGTGTTCTCTGCCTCCATTAACACTCATCTGAACAGAAAGTCTGACCCAGGAGGGTACTTTCTGTTGAGAAATCTTAAATCAGCATATTGTCAATGTATTGTCACTATGTCTCTAACCAGATACCATCCCTGCAAGGAGACAGAACTGAAAGAGAAAACCCAGGGAAAAAAGATACTTTATAGAGAGTAAAGATTGCATCTACACCTCAAGTGCAATACAGATTTGCAGCTGTGATGGATGAGATGTGCTGAACACATCCCCAGGTAGCAGAGCTTGCAGATGATATAAGTGACATAACTGTCATTAATGTTTTTCTAGTAGCACTAGAGGTACAAAGAAAAAGTGCTCAACTGGAGAGGGTTTTAAGAAAAAAAAGTTTAAAATTTCTGGACTATAGGCTATGGTATTCAGGTGCAGAATAGGTATTCATATAATTTCTGGTGTGATAAGGCCTTGATTTTGATCAGACTATATATTTTGATTGCAATATATACTAGGGACTGGAAAGCTCTACAACCAAGACTGAGTGTTTTTTCAACTGGTGGGAAGGAATTTAAATTACACTTGGGTGGCCCTTCCATGTGTTATTTTGAGTGTAGTCAAGAGACTATGCAACCATTTGCACCTTCTTATCTGTGAATTGACTTGAGACTAGATTTCTTCATGCCTGTCTTAAATGAAAGACAATGTATCCTGTCACCCAGAAACAGTCTGGAACTTTGACCAGTTACCTTGGTGACCTGTTCAAAGAGGTATGGTCTATTCTTGACTCGCAGCTGCATTTCTTCCAGCTCCTTTCTGTATTCCTTTGTTCTCTCTCTCATGTTTTGCCTGAAATGGAAAAGTTGCCTGTCTAATGCCGGTTCCCTCTGACTGTAGCTCATGAGGAACGAGGAATTCTCAATAACTGTTTTGTCCTTTAAATAGCTCTGATAATTCCCTAGATTCAGAATGGTGGGCAAAAAAAATCCTATTGCTGACAAGTTATGGACCTATTAGCAAAGCTTTACTACTAGACTGTAAGCAGAGAACCAGTGTTCACACTTTTAGAAAACCTTGTCTCATGTGTGCCTTACCAAATTACACATTTCAGTTGGTTTGTACAAATTGGTTTGTACAAATTAGTTTCTACAAATGTTAATCTAAAGGAAGCTGTTCTGTATGGAAGGGGTAGCGTGGAATTGTCAAGAAATCCAAATGAATGTGGAATGGTTATGACAACCAAAAAAGTTGGGCTACGAATGTTCTTAGACTGAATTCCTCCTAAAGAATTATCCGATGATCCCCAGTTACTAGAGCAAATGGTTATTTCTGTGCAGAATAGGATACTGACCAGTTCTGCTTGAACTTCTCCTTGTGCGTTTCCTCCAAACTTTTATGTGGATCCAGGGCTTTTGCTCGGCTGTTCACTGACTTTCGGATAGCTTGACATTTCTTTTTCTGTTTCTCCAGCCAATAAATTCCTTCTTTGTCCCCTTCCTTTTTGTTATCTTGGGAGTATCTGTATAGAAAAAAGTTACTAATGAGCTCACCTAAGACTAGCCAGACTACATGCTACTGGGGAATTTCACTTTTGTAGTCCTCTAAGGAAAAAAGCAAAATTTCAGACATACGAGTCTGCAGCTCCCAAATCAACTGGGAAGCAGGGGAAGAATTAGCAAAGAAAGAAGACAGAGAAACATTTAGGAAAAGTATTATTGATGTAGTTGATGTGATGAGGGAAAACACTGACTTTTTTCCCTCCATTTTAGTCATTAGTTGGTGTATGGTCTTGTAGACAAACTTTTCTACTTACCTAATAGCAGATTCCCTTTTTCTAGTTGCATCTGTAATATGCACTGGAAGAGTGTTGGAAGAGAGAGAGGAAACTCCGGTCAGAGAATGACTTTTTTGTACTGAAACCTTGGAAAGTTGATGAGAATCCTGAAAAAAATGGAACTCTATTCAGTGTGTTTGTTCATAGTACAGAATCTCCTCTCTTCTTTGTCTACAAAGAGAACAGTTGGGGTACGTGAGCAATGCACTCATTCTTCTCTCTTCCATCAGTAGGGATTTACATGGGGAGGGGATGAGGGAATGAGGGGAAGGAGACGTGATTAAGAGCATGGAAGGGTGGTTGAGCCTTAGCTGTCATAGCTCATCTCTGTGTAGAATTTTGTTCTCTGGTTTGTCGTAGAATTCTGCAGTACTCCCAAGACAACAACAGAGGTCACAGGACATTAACCATCCATAAATAAATGCTATAAATTTAAGAAGTTGCTATCTTGATTGGAGAAAGTAGTACCACAGAAATATCCAGTCATCTCACCTTTATCTTTTCATTAGCCTGCCTCTGCCTGCCATGGAGATTGGAGGTTCTTAGCTTGAATGGCTTATTACGAGTTGCCTCTTTGATTTCTTGTCTCCTTACTGCTTCCCTCTGAAATGCCCAGTAAAGTCCTTCAAAATCCGGTATTGTTGGATTAATCCTTGGCTTGAAGCTGAAACTTTTGTCCTGCAAGAAGCCAAGTCTTTCCTGCTTAGTTTTAGTGGCAGTTCGGAACTGAGGCTCCCTCCGACAGTTGCTCGTATCTATAGGAGCTACAGAGCTCTCAAGCAAATCCTTCGCTCTCATTTGAATGCGGATTTCTCTGTAGAGTTCAGCTTCTAATGAATCAAAAGCAAAGCAATAAGAAGAATATGAGTGACATAAAAGGCTGTGAAATTGCCACTGCACAACTCTAAATTTTTCTTTAGGGTGGCAGCTACACATATAGAAGAGACCAGATATCCTGTGTTCTCTTTCCCCACTTTCCAGCCTCACTCTCCTCTGCCTCCCAGGAAAAAAAATTTAAAGATACCGGAAAAAACATGGTAGAGTCTCTTTCTTAGGCATTAATCTCCAGATATCTCTTTCACTTATCAGAGTAAGTTACTGAACAGGCCTTCTCCTGTTCCTATTCTTAGGGGTACCAGATAACTTGTGCCCTTTGTCTTGCAGAAGTACTGTGTTAATCAAGGTTCTACTTTTCATGTGGGGCTTTATGTCATTATGTTGACTGTGTGATCGAAGTGGGCTGTTCAAATATACTTGTAACGGATGATGGCTTTTCTATGTAATATGCAGCAGTGTTTGTCTATATTGGAAAAGATTTTAAGTAAGGAGCATTTGGTGGATGGATCATGTCTTGTGACTTCTGTGACAAACTCCATAGAAAGAATGTGTTTCAGGGTACAGCGTCAAACTGAGTCCTTTCCTGTGCAGCGCTAAATATTTGTGAAAATGAAGACAAAACAGTTGGCTGTGTGTTGGTTTTTTGCTCTTAGAAAAAAAAAATCAATACTGCTGTTTGCAAAATAAGACTATTTTTGAGACCGCTTATAAGTTTGCATTGGCTGAGGTATGAAATGTTCATTCCTCCTCCCTTCTCATATACCAGATAGAAACAGAACAATGGCTCATCCTTTGCTCTTTTACCTTTCTAATCTATTTAGTTTAGCACACCACAACAAATGTTTTCTGATGAAAACTTAACTGGTGTATACTCAAGAACAAATCTGTGGGAAACAGTAAAAAAAAGAAAGGGGTGAGAAAAGCAATGAGAATTATAAAGGACTGATTTAGTTCCTATATTCAAGTGTGAAGTTTGTATTGCTTACTTCAAACTTATAACTGTGGGGGCTTAAGCCATCTGAAATAAAGTGAGCATCAAGAAAATGTCCTTGGCTGTCCCTCTGACTAGAATGGTCCTGGCACCTACATCCCCTGTTTTAGCACTTAAGGTGGAAAGCACGTGGGAAGGCAACTGAAAAGATCAGAGGATGGCAGGAGAGACTGGACTACTGCACTATCCCTTAGAACTGAACTAATTGGCTGATTTGGACTCAGGAGATATTTTTCTCCTAGGGGTTCTGTGCAGCACAGATCACTTGGGTGGGAGTAAAATTGTCAGTTCCAAGATACTGCATGGACCTTGGACACTTCTGGCACTACATATGTCTTCACGTTTGTGCCACAAGTCATCTCAGTCCCTTTACCGTAACCAAAGGTATAGAATCCAGTGCAGGGAAGGATTCCCAAACTGTCATGATTTGCAGCAAAAGGGGTGGGGAAAACCATCTGAAGAGCTCAGTGTACCCATGTGTGCTGGGGAGTGGCACAGAACTGCTGCTACTGACACTGATACAAGACTAGTAAATTTAGGACACTCTGCTGTAAGGGTATCTAGATGAAATGTAATGACCAGTGATACACAGGAGACACCAGGGGATGTAATGATATTGGCTTTATACTCCAAGTGACACCCTGTGGGCCATGATCCTACCTCCCAGCATGGAGACAGTGAGGGACAGGCAGGAAGCTGTTTTTACAGGAAGAGCCCTGGCATTTTACCTTTGAGTTTATCTCCAAGAAGTGGGTCATAAGTAGATTTAGGAACTTTTTTAGTGGCTTGCTTCTGTTTGGAGCTCTCATTTGGGGCTGCTGCTGCCAGGAACTTTTGTCTGATTGCTTCTTTCTTTTTCTCCTCCTTCTCCAGGAAACTGAAGGGCCGTTGGGTTGAAAGTAGCAGCTCTTTTCTCTTCTGTGTTGCTATTTGCCTGCGAATCTCATTCTGCTCCATTATTTCCTGATAAAGGGGCAGAAACACATGGGCAGGTACAGGTTGTGCCCGGAATTGCTTCTGACATTCAGCTTCATCCTGGCTTTGCCTTTTGTCTCTCTGTTTGTCTAGTTCAAGAAACACACATGACTTCATCAACTGGGACTTTTTGCGAGCTTCCCGCAGTGTCATTTCGAAAGGCTGAGGGATGGTGATGGAAGGAATCCAGGGAGATGAAGCGCTTTTGGGCCTCAGGTGGGATTTAGGAAACAAGTGAGGCTTTTGCTGATCCCAGGTACTGTCAGAGGTGAGGTCGATCAAAGAACTGGACTGCCTTTTGTTACCAGATGTACGACTAAGACAAAGACATTATGAAGGGGAAATAAGTGAAATTATTAAAAAAATAGAATTAAAAGAAGGGAGACACTGTTGATTAAGAGAAAGACACCGTAAGCTGAGCTGGTCTTTAAAAGACAGGCCTAGGGCTTATCGTTCTCGGGCTCTATATTTTCCTTTGCTACCAAAGTTTGTGAGCAGAGCTTTGCTTGTTTTCCATTTTCCACGTATAAAATGGTGGTTATGCCTACTTAGCTTTGTAATGCAGTTTATTATCCTGCTAGCACTCCATTGCCAGAAAGGCCACAAGTAAACCAGAAAGTTCCAACTTCAGGGACATATGGCTGATAGCTACTCAACATAAAAGACAAACTCAGGAGAGGCAATAATTTAGGTGCACAGATGCACAAATCCTAACAAACAGTACCAAACACCATCATTCCTAAGACGCTGATGGAAGAGCCATTGCAAGGAACAGCTTTCGTGCAACTCTTGAGAGGTTCAGCTGGAAACTTTGTAGCTGATAAGAAGACCAAGACTATCATGGGTCTCACTGATATAGCAAACTTCTCAGAGGATGTTTGAGGGCAATTGTGAAACTGAGTAAAACTTACGAGATATTTAGGGAAGGAATAAATGCAGGTAAAAGGAAAGATCAAGGTGGATCGGGGTGGACCAAGAACAGGCAAATGGAAAAAAGGGGGAAACACAGGGTGCCGATCATGTGTAAACAGGCTCATGGTCAATACACTTGCCTAGTGATTGCTGCAGTCTGTTCTTCATAAAATTTCCTGTGTAAGAGCACGTGTGTGTGATCTGCTAGTGAATAGTGAACTTCAAGCTGGACTAACCACAGAGAAAGAAGAGAGGTCTGAGAGCTAGATGTTGCAGAGACCACAGCTCTGAAGACTGGATGCTGGATAGAAATGTGTGTGATCTGCTAGCAAATTTTAAGCGTGATTAGCTGATGAGCAGGAACGGGATTTGTGCTGTTCATGTTTTACGTGAATGCTGCTTACGTGTGTGCCTGTTGGCCCCATCCTCCCATGTGTGAATACATTTGTGACCAGTGTTTTGGTACTATATACATGCATCTCGGCACTTCAAGCTCCACCTCGTCACTGGTCAGAAGCAGCAGGAATCCCGCATGCCATTCTGCCATCCTTACCAGGTACCATCCTACCTGAGAGCCTCCCACAGCTTCTCACGCAGGACTGCCGCCTCCCGCCTGAAACCCTCGAGCTCCTCGTCCTCTTCGGATACCCCGAGGTCGTCACCCTTTAACTTTGCCTGGTAGGCTAAGCCCAGTTCTAACGGAGACCTCCGGCCTCCCATCCCGAGAAGCCGCTCCCAGCTCCTCGGCCGGTGGCAGGAGACGCAGGAGTTGTTCCGTTACAGCCTGAGGGGATGTCGTGTCACCTGGAAGGGGGAAAACAAAAATTTAAAAAATGAAGAAGTGGGTCGTTTCGGGGGTGCGACCCCAAACTCCAGGCCCGGCCTCGGCCCTCCCGGCTTTACCTCAGCCCCGGCGCCGGCGACAGGGCCGCCGCCGGGGCTGAGGTAAAGCCGGGAGGGCCGAGGCCGGGCCCTGCCCTCACCTGCAGGCCGCCGCCTCAGCCCTCCAACGGCACCGATGCCTGCTCCCGCCAATCAGCGAAGCCGACGGCTCTCTAGGCCCGCCTTTTTGGCCCCAAGCAGCCAATCGGACTCCAAATCGGACAGCCGCCGTTGGCTCATTGGTGCTCGGGAAGAGGTGTTTTGTGTAGTGCCCGCCCCCCGAGCAGGCTGCGTTGTCATGGTTTCTCGGAGCGGCTTCCGCTCGGAGGCGGGTGGCGCGTCGTCACTTCCGCAGTGATGGCGGCCGTGTGCGGTCGGGGCTTGCTGGCTCCGCTGAGTGGGCGGTTGTGGGCCGGCCCGCGGGTTCCGCTCCGCTCTGTGGCCGCCGCCGCCCCGCTCTACGATGTGGTGGTGTCGGGCGGGGGTATGGTCGGGAGCGCCATGGCCGCCGTGCTGGGTAAGGCTGTGACCTTCCCGCCCGCTCCGGGCGGCGCCGCAGGTGCCGTCGGCCCGGCCCGCTGCCGTCCCCGCGGGGGGCTGCGGTCACGGCCGCACGACCGGCGGCGGTCTTCGGGCCTCCCACCCCTGCCGCGGTGGTGTGAGGTCTCGGAGGTCTTCGGGCCTCCCGCACCCGGTTTTGTGAGTTCAGCCAGTCGTGGGTTTTTGTGTCCCGCTGTCCTCGCTGTCTCACCAGCTCCGCGAAAAACTTCAAACTGGGAGCTTTCCCAAAACCTTCGTGTTTCAGTGCGTGGAGTATCGGGTACTGTTATAAGTTGACCGTAATTATTTAATCCGTGTTGGTGATAGTGTGAGATAACTATATAGTTACCATTTAGGCCCTTAATGTTCGAGACCCCATTGTGGAATTTCCTTATTCCTGCGTCCCCTTGTGACAGCACTCTAAAGTTGGCTTAAAGCTGTTTGGTTAGCTGATCGTTATGATAAGCCATGTCCTATTTATTTATGTGTGTGTATATATATTCGTGTAGCCATCAGTTTGAATTCTGTAGACTACTTGTAGCGTTCCTGTCAAACATGGTCACCCTTAAATCACTGATGGATAATTTCAGCTATAGTTGAAAATGTGTTTCTGATCCTAAGTTTCATTCTCCAACCCTGTATGTTAAACACTGGACTACTAAATTAAAATGGATTTGTGCTTGGTTTGCATCACTAGAGACCCTGAAAGTACTGGCTGCTGCTTTATTTGGAACATTGATTCAGAAGGGTGTAATAGTGACAGAAGCCTAAAGAGTGCAAAGAAGAGCAAAAGAGCAAAGATCCTGAGCAATAAGTGCTTTTCATGTATAAGGGTTTATCTTGCAAACTTATCATTGTTCTGCTTGTATTGTTAAACAAGACCACAGCGGAATTGAGACAGCTTAAGGATCCCCTCCAGCAGTGATATCTAAGGCTAAGATGAAGGTTTGAGACCTTTCAAGAGATGAGGTTATGTTATGTATAATCTAGAAAATATGTTCAGGATACTGCTGTTATTGGGACTGTTGTAGTAGTAAACTCTGGATGTTACAAGGACACCATTTCGGGTCTCGGTACCTTCCGCAGCCATAGCGGTCAGATGCAACAAGCACGGCTAATTCAGCTGTAGTGTGATTTACTCTTTACTTGAGTCATCTCTTGATTTTTTTTTCTGTTCTCTTTAACTGAAAGTGAAAGTCTAAACTGCCTGTGCTATTCCACTGTCAGAATATAAGGATAACGAAAACATTAATGTAGTTGCTAAGTATCATAGAATTTTTATTTTGATCTCTTGTTCTAATAGGTGAATTCATGTTTAAGGTCTGAAAAATGTGTTCTGTGCGTGGAGTAAACATTGCAGATTTCACTTGTTAATACTTCAGTAATGAACTTTCATAACAAAATAGGCACAAATTTGTACAGAAATGTAAACTTTGTAAAAAAAGAAAATGTTTAATCCATGCTTTAACTGCAAAAGGGTTGTTCATCTCAGTAACGGGATTGTAGTCATAAAGCTTTAAAATACAAAAGTTTACCTGCCTGGTCAAAACCTATATTGTAAATGCGTTTATTAAGTTTTGCATCTACTCTGTCTTACTACAAAAACGCATAGGCATTACTGATACCGAAATAAGAAATGAGATTTTTGGCAGGAGCATTGTAACAAAGCGTATATTTGCTTATTTTAGGGCATGATATCCACTTCCATGATAAGAAGATTGCTTTGTTGGAGGCTGGTCCTAGGAAAGAATATGATCGCATGCCAGACAGTTACAGCAACAGGGTCAGTTCCATCTCCCCAGGATCAGCAACCCTCCTAAGCAGTAAGTATCATTTCTGTTGTTTGCATTTTTAACAGTATATTTGAGTTGGTTTTATTTTGTTTAAACAAAACTCCTTTGATCATTTGCTGCCTTCATCCTAAACTCGATGGAATTATTTCCCTTTGTCTCTTAGTATTCTATATGCTGAATTGTGGTGATTAAACCAGGCTTCTCTCGATAACAGGGATCTGTGTTCTGGTATCTTGGTCTGATTTGTTATATAAATATTTGTGACAGTAGGCTAGTGAAAGGTTGTACGGTGCTCTCTACAGCATCAGGGAATGTTCTGTTCACAAAAGAAGCACGTACTCAGTGCTCTGTAGTCTGGTAACTCACTTCTGATTAATTTTCATTTTAAAGAGAGATTTGAGCCTTGATTCCTTACAGAGAAAGAAATGTTCTGAACAATGATGGCTGTGCATTTCTGTGTCTGTTTTATTACTCAGTGATAGGACAGTGAGAGTTGACTGTTAAGTCACAGCGTTCATGAAAGCAAAGTTCTTGTTTCTTTTCTACTGGCTTGTGTTAACAGTAAAATAATGTGATGCCGGAGCTGTGAAAGTATTGAGGCAGACCTGGTCCTGTCTAGGGATGTTGCAAGCAAAGTCTGGGCACTGATAGTCAGGGAGGGAGGAGGAGAGTGTGGACTGAGCTTCAGTTTTGTTTGGGTCTCAATGTCACATGTGAACCTGTATCTCCGTGCATTTGTGTCCTTTTTCAGGTTTTGGTGCCTGGGATCATGTCTGCAGCCTGAGACTCAAACCATTCCGGCGAATGCAGGTGCCTTACTTAGGGCTGCAAATATACTATGTGTCTGTCTCCTTTGAATTCTCAGAAGTACTTACATTAATGATCCAAAGGTTTTTTTCTTTGGCAAAGGGCAGGTCACGCTTATGATGATTCCTGTTACTTTTTGGGGGGTAGCAGTCTACTCAGAAATACCCTTCCTCAGAGTGTTGATGATACAGGATGAAAGGTTGATTTCTAATGGAAGCTGTAGATGTTGAGGCATGGGTACTAGTCAGGAAATAAAGGTAAAGGTGTGTATTGGTTTTGGCTGGGATAGAGTTAATTTTCTTCATAGTAGCTTGTACGGTGCTGTGTTTTGGATTTGTGATGAAAACCGTTGATAACACAGGCACATATTAGCTATTGCTGAACGGTGCTTACACAGCACCAAGGCAGTCCCTGTTTCTCGCACTGCCCTGCCAGCAAGTAGGCTGGGGGTGCACAAGAAGCTGGGAGGGGACACAGCCAGGACAGCTGACCCCAACTGACCACAGGGATATCCCACACTGTATAACATCATGCTCAGCAATAAAAGCTGGGGGAAGAAGGCGGAAGGGGGGACATTTGGAGTGATGGCATTTGTCTTTCCAAGGAAGTTACACATGATGGAGCCCTGCTTTCCTGGAGATGGCTGAGCACCTGCCTGCCTATGGGAAGTAGTGAATATGCTTTGCTTGTGCACACAGCGTTTGCTTTAGCTATTAAACTGTCTTTATCTCAACCCATGAGTTTTTGCACTTTGACCCTTCTAATTCTCTCCCCTGTCCCACTGCAGGGGAGTGAGTGAGCGAGCAGCTGTGTGGTTCTGAGCTGCCTGCTGGGGTTAAACCACAACAAGGTGGTAGCGTAGCTTTATATGTTAATTATGCAACAGGAAAGTAGGGATAAAAAAAACTTTCTTTGCAATTAGTTTTTTACATGAAGCTAGATCATTGTATGAAAGGAATTATGTGATGTACTTCAGTAGCTGTGCGTGAATGGTAATCCAGGATGTTTCCTCTAGTTCTGTACTTCTAGATTGCCAAGTCCTTTTCTCGTTAAGATGGATACATTCATAGCCCCGAGAGGAACAACACTTCTTTATCATGTAGCTTCATGTAATGTATTTTTTTTCTTTGTAGGTGTGGGATGCTTGTTCTGAAGCCATGATCGTTTTTGAGAAAGATGACTTAGATGACATGGGTTACATAGTGGAGAATGATGTCATTATGTCTGCTCTCACAAAACAGTTAGATGCAGTAGCAGGTAGTGGACAACTTCTTTAATATTATATTTCCCGCAGAGAGCTTTCAGTTACTTGCCTTCTGTTGTGTGTGCTAAGTTATGAGAGGGAGAAAGAGAATTCATCTAACAAGTAACTCTGAGACATAGGCAGCTTCTTGAAATGGGGTGGGGGGTGGAGGAGGAAGAAATCTGTCTTCTGAAGGCTACACGGCAAGAAAACAGTTTCATATGTAGCTCTCCAGAATATAGTTTCTCCAAAAATAGACTTAATGAAAAGATCTGTAGCTTTCTATGCAGAGCAGGCCTTGCAGTGACAAAGGGTTGACCAGATCTGTTCTTTCAGGGTGCCTTGACAATTGTAGGGTCAGCTCTTAGCGTGCCATTAAGACATGCATGGCCTTTGCTGTTGTAGTGATGTTTCCTTTTTTTCATGTCTGTATCATGCTGTGACCATGGTACTTTGTGTTCCCATCAGACCGGGTGGAGGTTTTCTACAGGAGCAGAGCAGTCGGGTATACCTGGCCCCTTTCCTCTTACAGCTGTGACACAAGCCCTTGGGTCCAAATTGAGTTAGCTGATGGACGCAGACTTCAGACCAAACTGCTGGTAACTAAACTTTTTATTTCTGTTGATCAGGCGTCATCTCTCACCCAAGTCCTTTCCACTGGATTTTGTTCTGATTCCGTGTGTGCCGCTCCACCCACGTGGAGGGCTTGAGTGAGGTGAGTGGCTAACTCTGTCAGAGATGCTATGGGACACAGTGCATAGCCTTTTCTGTACCTGATGCAGGAAGACTGTGCTGAATTGGACAAGAGCAGAAGGGGCCAACTTTTCTGGTTTTGGGGAATTCCCCCCCCCGCCCCCGAATAAACAAAAAATGTGTATGTGCAGGCTGCGGTTTGTAGACTGGAATATTGGCTTTCTTAGGAGCTGCTGAAGAGATTGCTTTCTATCTCTCTCTCTCTGTTTTGCAGATTGGTGCAGATGGTCATAACTCTGTAGTCCGAAAGGAAGCTGAAATTAAGAACATTGAGCATCAGTATGACCAGTCAGCCGTGGTGGCAACTCTTCATTTGTCTGAGGTGAAATTCTACTAATTGACTCTTCCATAAGCAGCAGAACAGCTTAAGCAGGTGATCCAGGTCACTAGTTCATAACTGTCCACTTGCTTCTTTCCACTGTAGGCCACAGACAATAATGTAGCCTGGCAGAGGTTCCTTCCCACAGGGCCAATTGCGCTTCTTCCGGTAAGATGACTTGTAGTCTCTGTATTTTTTTTTTTTCTGTCCTTTTCTAGGAACTTTATTTCTGTCTGTGCCTTTCTGTGTTAGTTTTGTCTCTTAAAATTCTGTACATCCGCCCTTTTCAGTTATTGCATTTGTTTTCCTCTTCTGCAGTCTCACTTTATCCTTGGTATTTCCCACTTGCAGCAAGTTGGGATGGAAGAGTAAAGCGCAGAAGGAGTGGTGTGGGGCAGGGCAGTAGAGAAATCCTTGCAGTCATCATTTATTTTTGCCTCTTTTTCTCTTGATACTTACCTATGACATTCTCTTAAACTAGCTGTCTGACACTGTGAGCTCTCTGGTCTGGTCTACATCTCATGAACATGCATCGGAACTTCTCACTATGGATGAGGAAAGTTTTGTGGATAGCATCAACTCTGCTTTTGTGAGTATCAGCCTTGTGGCGGGTATGAGGCTTTCTTGTAGTCACAAGAAATACAGTGGAACCCTACAGCTTAAAGGATAGTAATGGGAGAGGTGGATTCTCAAGTTCCTTCCTCTGGTGAGGACGATATTAAAAAGGCACTTAGCAAAGAAAGGATGATCCCTTGGGACTGAATTAGGTTAGTTCTGAAAGTCACAGACGTTGAACTAACTTTCCGAAAGGAGGGAAGGGTAGGCTCATCCTAGTTGGAAACTTGTATGTCCTAATAGATGAAGATAGTTTCTTCTACTGTATAGTTTTGTCCAAGTGGTTAAAATTCAGTATTTGGAGCTCATTCAGATTTTTTTCAGCTGGATTTTTATATGTTTAGTTTGGGTTAACATCTAAGGATTTGTTTGTTTTTTTCAGTGGAGCAACATAAACCACTCTGACTTCATTGATACTGCTGGGGCCATGTTTCGATCTGCTGTTTCACTCCTGAAACCCTCAGGCACTGCAGTCCGTCAGCTGCCCCCGAGCATTGCTAAAGTAGATCCAGACAGCCGAGCCATGTTCCCTCTTGGAATGGGGCATGCAACAGAGTATGTCCGGCACCGCGTGGCTCTTATTGGGTAAGATCCCCAACAGTAGCCCTTGTGTGAGTGGGTGGCATGTGGTTAGAAGTGATGAGCGTATATTGACTCCCAGTAAACAAATTAGATGGTTAGAAATAATTAATAGTTTCAGTTTGACTTTACCCAGGCCCAGTTTGTACTGTGTGCTCTTGTGCCAACAAAGTCCTTTTGTATGAGTAGCTCTCCATCCATTGTGTCTGCTTTCTATGTAAATTGCGAGATAATTATTTCCTTCTTCTGGTTCGTGTAGTCCAGTGAAACAATCCAGTATCTCATGCTGGACCTGTACTTCCCCAAACATTGTAGCAGCCATTCTGTGTACCAGTTTGAGTTTTAAACTCACCTTTCTTGAACACAAACAACGAAACATACAAATTATTCTAGATGGCATGTCATAGGCTTTTGTACGGTGGCCTATAGAAAACAGGAAAATGTCTCATCTTTTACATTCTAAGGTTGCATGTACTTTTTTCTCCGCCACAGCTGCAATATACTGGTAGCTTATAGTAATTCTTGGATGTTGTATTATACTTCAGATACTTTTCACCTTTCCAACTTGTGAACCACTCTGTGCTTGGGAGCACTCTGTGCTTTATAGCTTGTTAAAGTGCATGATCTTAAATTTCATACTCAAACTTCATTTAATTTCTCTAACTTTAAGACTCCCTTATCAATATGTCTGGCTTTGTCCTTTAGACGAGTCTGCTCATAAAAGAACCTGATTTTGTTTCTATTCAATGATATCCCACTTCTCCTTTGTATGCATAATGTGTGCTTTGTGTTTGAGAAATGTGCCAATGATATACCTCCTGTTGTGCCAAGGTCACTTACAAAAACATTAAGGCCTGTTCCACAAGTGATCTGAGAGAGGACTTTGGCTAGTCACCTCTTTATAACTTTTCCTTTCAGAACTGCTTTTTGTTATCTCCCCTTTGTCTTGCTTCTTACAACGGGAGAGGCAGTCAGGTAGTTCAGCATAGCATGCAAGGAGGTACTGGATAAAGCTTATTTGCTGCTGTAGGGTGGTGTTCCTTGCAAAGCGGTGAGGAGTGCTATACTGATCCCTTCTGGGGTTTGTTAGCCATTACGGCTTTCTTCAAGAAGGGATATAAATTTCTGTCTTCTCTTGCTCCAGGGATGCAGCACACAGAGTCCACCCACTTGCAGGACAAGGTGTAAACCTGGGCTTTGGTGATATTGCTTGTTTAGCTCATCACCTCAGTGCAGCAGCCTTCAATGGGAGCGATCTGGGTAAGGATCCAAGACAATGAAGTGGCAGTAAGATGATTAGTCTTGCAGGCCTTTGCTGCTATACATCATGACAAGCATTACCTCTGTTGCAGGTTAAGTGTGCTGCTATCTTGTGTTTGAAAGGCACAAGCATTTTTGAAGCAGAACTGTTCTGATGTCTGTTGGCTGTGGAGCAGTTAAAGATTCTTGGATGCAGTTTCCATCCCACAAATCTCAAAGCTGCTTTAAAAAAAAATTCTGCAGGATGGTAGTTAAAGAGATGAAGAGTAGGAGGTGATGGAAGGAGGCCTTTATTAAGATGGACCATTTCTCTGTTCTCTTTGTGTTTTCAGTTGTCAGTGGAGACTGCTATACAGATAAGATGCACAATTGTTTGTGGGAGACAGTTTTAATAGAAGCATTCAATTATCTCTTCCAGGCTCCTTAAAACATCTCTTAAAGTTTGAGACAGAACGTCAGAGGCACAATGTCTCCTTGATAGCTGCTATTGATGTGCTAAAGAAGCTTTACTCCACAAGGCTGGCTCCCTTGGTGTTGCTGAGGACATGGGGATTGCAAGCAACAAATGCCCTGCCTCCTGTCAAAGTAAGAATCTCACTTCGGTGAGGGCTGTAGGAAGAGTCCAGAACTGTTCATGAAACATACACAAGCTGTGAAGACTTTTTTTCTTTTAAATGAAACATTTTTGGTTGGATAATGCGACTTGTTCAAACTGAGGTTTTTTTGTCTTGAATGAGTCTAAGTAGTTCCTAAATTATGGCTCAGTAGTAACTGGTTTCTCCTGCAGCAAAAGGGAAGATAAGAGATCCAAGTGTGTATACTCTCTATCAGTAGTTAGATGTTAGAAGTCACTAGAAGTCTTTGACCTTATTTTGCTATGGAATGAAAATGTGGAACCTCAAATTGCATTTGAGAAATGCACTATAAAACCCCAGCCCTATGAAGAAACATCTTCACTAAGAATAAGACATCAGGTGGCTTGACAGATGTGTTGCAGGGCTCAAACAAGTTACCTGTTTCTGTGCCATTTTGCCTTGTGAAATTGTTCCCTCATGGCAGAAGTGCAGGTCTCTATAATGAAAGTTACCTGAGGAAGGCAGCAGTGAGGAGGTTGTCTTAAACACAGACCCTCTGTTTGCAGCCTGTCTGCCTAAATTCTGCACCATCTTGACCTAGTTGCTAGATTTTCACAAGTTTTCTTAAGCCACCTGTTCTCAAAGCTCCCAAGCACCCTCAAATTACATTCCTCATGTCTGGATTTGAATGTTTTATCCCACAAATCAAGGTGCCTTCTGTTAAATACAGGTGGCCTGTTTCCTTTGTGTTATTGTCACAGTTAAGACACTACCCGAGTTGAAGAGCAGTAAATTCCTAAGGCGTAGTAGCTGCCATTGACAAGATGTCTTTATTAGTTGCACTAAAAGGAGGACTGTGCTGCTGGTTCAGTGCTCAGATTTTTTTTTTTTCCTGTTTAAAGCAGAAAACCAAATGAAGACCTCTTTTTCTGAGCATAGAACCTGTTGGTAACACCTCTGTTTTGCCCTACTTGAGAAGGAAAAGAATGCTTTAACTTCTTTAATTTTCTAGCATACAGGGGTAGGTGCTCTGCACTTGGCTAGAAAGGCTGATAAAGAACTGTTGTCCATTTATATAAAGGGAAGGAGACTATAGCTGCTTTCTAGAATGTATGCTTGTTAACAA
Organism: Haliaeetus albicilla; assembly: GCF_947461875.1. Classification (NCBI taxonomy): domain Eukaryota; kingdom Metazoa; phylum Chordata; class Aves; order Accipitriformes; family Accipitridae; genus Haliaeetus; species Haliaeetus albicilla. The sequence continues at coordinate 27,009,658 of NC_091487.1, read as the reverse complement.
GTTTACAAATTACTTTTTCTTCTCTTTTAGGAGCAAATCATGGCTTTTGCCAGCAAGTGATCTGTTGTCAGTTCAGAACAGCAGCTTGCCAGTGAACAATGCCCTTGTAAGGACTGTGACTGATTTGAATCTTTGAATTCTGTTATTTTAATTTAACAATAAAACTGAGGGATTGAGCTGTGTATTACATCATCCACTGGTTTATGCAAAAGTTCTGTCTCGTCTGCTCTCCTCAAGAGGATTTAGGGTCTTTTCCTGCAGTACTGTGGTGTCTTCAGCCACAGAATCATCTGTAAAATGTGCTTTTAATTTGGGCTGTTTGAATTGAAGACTGAGATGGAAACAGCTGTCTGCCTTTTGGCAAATGCAGTGCTGAATTTTGCCAGCTACAACTGCTTAATTACTTTGTTTTCTCTGACGTGATTTCTGGAGCTGTCATGTCACTCCTCGGTTCTTAGCACTTCCTGGACTCAGAAAGGAGGGGTAGTTTTCCACCGAGGGAAGACACCTCATGGTGGCAGATATGTTTTAAAGCTCTAATCTGTCTCTTTCACCCTGTTCCCTGGCCTTCTCTTGGTGCTTTATTTAATAATGTTTCTTGTGGAACATGAGAGATGCAAGACAGCAATAATATGTAGGAAAGAAAACTGCACCACACCATCTTGAATATTGTTAAAAATGCTTTAATTACTAAAATAGACATTCAAGATATTCTGTCTTAGGTTCCAAACACCAGCCTCCTGCATTAGACATTTGACACTCACAAAATTAAGTGAGCACTGCCCATGGGCAAGACTTACAGATATGGTTGACCAGTATCAGGAATTAACATCAGAAAGAATGAAACGTAAGTTTTGAACTAAAAGCCATTACTTGTGCTTCTTCAGTCACTCATATTAGGCAGTTCCTGTTAGTGACTGGCTAAAAAACATTACAAAGGAGGAGATAAAAATCAGGGCTGCAAGTCGAACTCTTCTCTTAAAAGGCTGCTTAGTCTTTAGTTAAGCTAATAAATAATCTCATTGCACTAGGGTAAGTGTGAGGACTTGACAGGGCTTCTCTAGATCCCCCACCCATCTTGAGTAGTTCAGATGTAAACAGCAGGAGCTCAATTCTGCAATTTCTTGCAAAAGAAACATTTAAGCAAAGTTTTTGTTTCTCTCATGACTGCAGGATCAGACCCCTGACAAAAAGCAGCAGTTTTGCTTCAGTTAGTTAATGAATTGTGCCACTGACAAAGGAAGGCCCTGAGCATTCAGATTTAATGCAACTTTGGTATTGGGAAGCAGATGCTCCCACCTAGCATTTGTAGTACCAGAGACTGAGGCAAAGAACACAGAAGAGAAACTTCCTCTGGGTGGTACCTGTCTTGTTCTAGACCATCCTCCCTTCAGACAAAACCAAACCCTTAAGTACTCCTCAGGGCTAGTGTCTATGCAGGTGGCAGTTACACTGCTGCTGCTTGTTCCTTACATACAACATCTGCCTTCCCTTCTGTTTCAAATACAGCCTCACTGCTTATGGCTCATAGCCCCAAGATCTAGTAAGAGTTTGTCATAGCACTAGCTCAGACTGAAAGAAAACTTGGATTTTTGAAATTAGCTAGTTCTCAGGAGTAACACAGCTTGGCTAGTAACCACTGCATCCTACTTTATGTTCTCTGAGAATACAGAAGTGAATACAATTGTTCACTGAAGACAAAATGAACGCGCTTGCAGTCACCTTGTTGTGTGGACCAGACCATATACTAAGTTTTGCCAAACACTAGGAAGGGGAGCAATAAGAAATGTTTGTGGTTGGGAAGAGGCCACAACTACTTTCTTCATGTTCAACCAGAAGCTCCTAGTGAGGAAGGAACAGAAGTTTGGTGTGACACTGACACATTTCCCAACATGGATCTCAAAACAGATTCTGGTAAGGAGGAGTACAGGTAGGATGAACATTTCATATTTCAAACAAACAGCCTGAATTTCCAGCAAGGTGTCAGTGGTGGGACAAGTACAGGTAGCTCCATCCCCAGCCCTTGGACTCCTGTTGCTGACTGAACTTGTTCAATCAAAAGCGTACCTTGCACCCTAGTGCCATAAAACCTGAGCTATGAGAAGGGGTAGCTTAATTAGCCACAGTCAAACTTGTGCTGTTAACTAGAGGAAGTGGACTAATGTTCACAGTAAGGCAAATTTCTAAGTCTCCAAACTGCTTGGCAAGATTACTGAGGGCATGAATGCACTACTTCCTCCCCTTGCTGGGAATTGCCAATTATTTTCAAATCCAGTTTGCAGAGAAGGTAGCATGAGGGCAGTCTTTGGTTTTACAGAAGTGGGAAAGGTGTGTTACAGCAAAAACCCTACTGCAAATGCCTGACAGGAAAGTGTTCATTGCAAGAGATCAGTGGATAAAAGCTTCCCTTAGTCACATGAGTAATACCTCTCTGTTCTTATGATATGAAAAGATTCATGTTTACCTTACACATTCCATGGTGAGAAGAAGATACTCATTTTTTATGAGCTAGCTGCCAGCTATTTCATGGGGTGGAAAGAGTTGTCTCTACAGCTGTTTCTGCTTAGGACAATGCAAGATCCACACCTGGGAGCCTCAAGGTATTCAAGCAATCTTGATGTTCTCTACAGCCAATTAAACAAGAAAACCAGGATCCTACAGCCCAGCTTTCTAGCATACCTGACAAGATGCTTTCTTTAAAATAATTGATCTTTCATTGCTTCTATATGTTTGGTGTGAAAGAGATGGCAAGATTCACTTTAAATTGTTACTCAAATAGCTGCTTGCTCTCCTCACAGAAGTCTTGGGCTTCCTAAACAGCTGCAACCCCTTCATTGGATGCACTGTTCCTGAAGATCTGCTGTATATATTAAAAATAATTCCAGAGCAATGCAGGGCTGCATGCACAATTTCATGTGTCCAACTCCACTATATTAAAAAGAAATGAAGTTTAAAACAAATTTAAAATGGACAAGGTGTAAGCAAACAAGGGATAAGAAAGCAGAGCTACTCCTGCTCTTGTTCTCCTTCTGTTTCTGATGCTAATTCCACTCTCTCCATATTTTCATCTATTAAACAACTGAAAAAACAACTTGTTTCACCACAGCTCTGCATTCAGGGGAGGTTCCTAAGAAGAGTGCAGGAAGTGATAAGCCCAAACTTTCAGATGGGAAACCACACCTTAGAGCTCACTCTGACAAAATGCGCTGTGGTGTTCTAATGGCTCACTGGCCCAGCAGGTCTCCCAGACTGTGCAGTGCCTATTTCCCTTGTGCTCGCACTAGACAATTTGGTGAGCAGATTTAACTCAGGTTTGGTGTCGTGGATTGGTTCACAGAAGAACCTGAGGAGCACTACCATCAGAGGAAAGAAGGCTGTGGGAGTGCCTTGCTGAGAGCAGAGAAACAGAACCGCCTCTCATGGCAAAGTGAGCTATCAGATCAGCCATTTCATCTGACTGCACCCTTAACGTCCTTGTGGGTGTAATGTGACAAGCATTTCTTTTGGCAGTGGAGTTTAAATAGCTGGCACTGCTGCCTAGTTGTGCCAGCACAACTATGTGTTATGACTAGATGCTAAATGAAGTTATCAGGTCTGGTAGCCAGATGTACAGTATAGCTGCACAGAATTGGAAAGGGCAGCAAAAAGGAACACAAAACAGTCAGGCACACATTCTGCTTAGGAAACGACTGCTGCCTAAAGACATGCTTGGTAAGTTGTAACTTATGTTTTAGCAAACGCCTTTCCCAAAACCATGCTCGAAGTGTGCTTATAGCAGGCCCCTTCTTGAAAGACTGGGGTCTTCTTGCAATATATTAGCTAAGCTAACAGACAGGTACTTGGAATGCTGAGGCTGGCAGCATCCATAGTTGTTCACTTTTCTTTGAGTGACTGTTGATGTCATCTTTAATTTCTGTATTTAACATCTCACAAGCAAATTTAAGTTACATATGTTTAAAATAAAAGGGGGAGGAAAAGTCACATGTCTGTAGTCTGCCACCACGTGCCAGGTACTCTGTGATTCTAGCAATGGGATGCCATACAAACGTGCTGGTGAAAAGCTGGCTTTGAGCCCCTTGTGGATACTCTGCTGGAGTTTAGGCCTTTTGACTTTCAGAAGGCAGCTTCTGGATCATTTATGGCAATCACAATTATAAATCATACTGTGGCAACTCTATGCATGATGCCAATCCTGGGTGAAGATCTGTTCTATAGCTTTGGTCCATGTTCTGCTCTGTGACCAACTCCAGCTGAACAACGTACCTGGAGATTTCAATTTGCCTTCTCAGCCTTTCAGAAATGCTTAAGTCCACAGGAGTGCCACAGCTCAACAGGTTATCCCCAGAGACTGCAGTAGGTGAAAGGTAGCACCCAAAGTCCAGCTTGTCTCTATGTTGTTCACTTTCTTTGTTAACTGTAAGGGAAGAAAAAGAAGTATTCCCAACAGTTTCCTAGATTCATATGTTGCACAGATGACAGTAACTACATGTAACAACCCTGGAAAGACTCAGTAGATAATTACCCAGAAAAATGAACCAATGTTGATTGATAAGAGAAATTTGGAAGCTGGCTTTGGGATTTAACTATTTTTCTCACCTGTAAGAGTGTGTTGTCCCTAAATCCAAAGCCTTCCTTTAGTAAAGCAGTGATGTAAGTGAGATCCATGCAGAGGAAAGGACTGGCCGAGTTGTACCTCTCCATGTTATCGCAGACTACAGAAGGAAAAAAAAAAAAAAAAAAAAGGATCTCAGCAAAATAAAGGAGCTTTTATCCACATTATAGATTTGAATTTACCTCAAGCCAAAGCCTACTAAAACAAGCCACCCGATTCTATTAATGGGTATATATGGTACATGCTACACATAACTCTTTCGACATCTGAATCTCTGCTGAACTGACAACTGGCAGGGAGTTGGTAGATTACTTATTCTTTCAAGAACACAACATCATTTGTCTTCCTTCTCTAGTCTCCAAGGATGGCTGCAGTAATGGACTCCACCTTCTAGGTTGGCAGCTTCTTTTATTTTTTAATAAATAAATGGTTTGATGGTGTTAGATAACATCTTAGCTGCATCTTTGGAAATAAGGTCTCTCGGTATCCGGGAGGAAACAAACACCCCACACTCAAACTTTAGAGCCTAATCCCCCTATTCAAAACCATCTGAGTTTCTAGGGAGATTAAATTTAACTGAAAAATCATCAGAATTTAGGTCATATTTTAGAAAAAAGTCAGTCCTGAGCTACATAATTAAGCATCTGCTGGTGACAAATAGGGTCTACTAATCATCATGAGGATGATCACAATTCAGAGGTAATACCTTGCTCTGTAAGCTAAGTTTTAGCCATCAGTAGTGTGGCAAGGTGGGAGCTCTTTTCACAGGAAGAGGTACAAAACTAGAAGAAGCATTCAGGAAAAAAGTCAGGGGGAGGGAAAGGAATGCAGGAGAGGCTGTCAGACTTGAACAAGCTCTGCTCTCCCCCTCCATTTTGTTAGATTAAAAAGGATTTAAGGTGACAGACTTACAAAAGTCAGCACTCTCCTAAACTCAAGAGAGTTGCAGTTTGACAGAAGGAGCTCTTGATACAGCAAATTCACTTTCTTTTGTACTGACATTTATGAACTATCATCTCCTTCCTCTCCTGAAGAAAGCTGCGGAGCCACTAATGCTTTGTTTCCCCTCACTGCTCTATCAGTACTTTCTTCTGCAACAGTTACAGGTGTTGGCTAATAAAAGGTAAGATGACACGGAGGATGGAAGTGGAATAAAAGTTAAACAAACATTTTTTTTAGAAGTCAAACTCACATCATGTACTGCCTATAGACATTCATATTTTTGTTATTTCTCATCCCCACCAGTTTCCTAAGTCTCATGACAGTTACCTTCTTTGGCTTTTCTTTCAAAATCTTTCACTTCCAGAACACCTCCCTGTTCATAATCTGAAAAGGAAGAGGTAAGAAAACATCACCATAGACCTGAAAGCATTTGAATTCTCTAAGTTGACCCTAGAAGGCAACTCAGTGATGCTGGGCTAGGAGTGAGATCTGTTGGTAACAGGGGACAGAGCTGCAAGTATAACTGGAGCTCAGAGCACAAGTCTCATCTGCTGAACTCTGAACATCAAACTGCACTGATGGATACACATTCATTCCCTGAAGGCATTTTCTGCACTTCTTCTTTCTCAACACCATTCCTTTTCCCTGCTCCCCATGGCTCCAGCCTCCAGGGTTCTTCTGTCTGCCTTCTGGTTGACATGTTCATATGTAGTGGATTATCCCAAACCAATTTACCGATTAGGTTGGTGTCAACTGCGCGATCATAGTAATAGGAGAAAGCATAGAAGGAACTTCCACGAATCTCATCTGGTTGGTGCAGTTTCCCTTTGACAACCTTGAGTACTTCCAAGTAGCAAGGCTTGAATCCTGTTTCTCCTGTCAGGACAAACACAGATGGGGTGAGCCAGAGAGGCACATCCAGGAAATGGACGAATCAGTGGCAATAGGATGAAAAAGGGAAGAAGCAAAGATTAAAGCATCAGAATCATAGAATCGTTTAGGTTGGAAAAGAGCTTCAAGATCATCAGTTCCAACCATCATCCATGCCCACTAAACCATGTTCTGGAAAACATGAAGAGGTAAGAAAAGCTTAGATATCCCTCCCATAATCCAGCATGGCACCTGCATGCAGGCAAGGGCTCTAGATCACCATCGTGAAGCGGAACTGGTTAGAACAGATCATAGCAATATCTGAAAGGTGTGCTGAGCAAACTAGCGTAGGTGCATGAAAAGCTTCCTCCACATCAGGCAAAACTCCCATTGTTACATTCTATGGTCATCAGCAGAATCTCATTTACATTTGCTACTGCCTGCTAGATAAAACCCTACTTTCCCTCCCCATCACATCATCATTTTATCAATCCACTTCACACACCAAATCTGCAAGTCGGCTCTCGTGTTCCCCTGTTGTAAAGCAAAACAACACGAGTCACCAAAGGGGTCTGTTCTAGTCACTGATGGTAGCAGCTTCACCCTCTGTATACAGCATTAGGGATAGTATCTTAAGAAATAGTTCCACAACTGAGATACACTTTGGCCTACCAGTTATGGTACCCTAACACAGCCCGAGTTCTTGCACTTAGCTCAAAGCCTCAGAAAAAGCTGTCTTATTTGCACAAGTAACTCTTAACGTTTCCTGTTAAGGTAGCAATTGTAATAAGGGATCACAGCCAGAATATGGAGAGTGCAGGTGAGTTACTCTTACAGCTTCAGATTTTTCTTTGGCTCTGTCCAAAGTCCAGATCTATAATTGGACAGGTATCTGTCATAACCCAAGGTAACTGATGGAGTATTTGCCAAGAAAAATCTCAGATTCGGGAGACAAATCTTATAAGAAGCAACAAGTCTCCTTAATTTACCTTCTTTCTTGCCACCATACCGGTATTTCACTCCCCCGAAGTGCCACTCTGCCTCCAGCTGCTTTGGCAAACAAGAACTGCGGAACATTTGTCCATCCACAGCTGGTATGAAACCAGAGGGGAGAGTCAGAAAGGATAGCATTTAACACAGTTATCAATCAATACGCAGAACCAGAAAAGAAAAGGCTGAAAGATCTTCATTAAGGTCTTTAAGCAAAAGTAAGGAAATCTGAATTGATGGATGCTGCACATGATTATGAATTATGGACCAGTCTCAGTCTGGAAAAGTTGTGCCCATTTTGTCCTGCAAGCTGCAGAGCAGCTGGGCTTGTCATTTGTTAATGAGAGCTACGTGGTACAAGGATATCTGGATAATGGCTGTTCACCACAGAAGACAAGAAACAAGAGGTAATAAATTAAACACACAGATACACAAACCCTAACAAACAGCAGATAACCAAGACAAACAAAGCAACTGAGCAATGAAGACAAAAACTAAGACACTGATCAATGGCCACTACAGAACCACTGAATGTACCCTTAAAGAATTTAACCAGAAATACCGTAACTGATGGGAAGAAAACATGATTATTGTGGTCAGTACAGGTATCACAGAAAAAGCAAACTTCTTACAGAATGGTTGAGGGGGATTGTGGGACTGTGCAAAATTTACTATGGGATGTTTAGGGGAAGGCTCAAAGGCAGGGACAGAGGGAATCAAGGGATCAGGGAAGCACAAGTGTGGGAAAATGGAGGGGACGATAAAAGAAGGCAATCACAGCTAAGCAGGCAGCTGGTCAGTTTGCTTTCCTGGCTGAGCCTTGTGACCAATCACTGCAGTCTGTCCTATCTTCTTCTTAAACCCTATTCCCAACTATTTTTGATTTGAGTTCATTCCAGTAATTAACACAAGTCCTTCTAGCTGGCAAGTAAGAATCCAGAAGGAGGAAAGACCTCAGGTCCTGGCCAGAGACAGGACAAAAGGCCCAAGGTCTGGTCATGAAGACTGGAAGGACTTAAGGTCTGGGTCAGAGACTGGAAAGACTCAGGAATGCAAGCATGCATTCAGGTTAGTGAGTGACAGTGTGTGTGATATGCTCGCGGACTTCAAGCTAGTCTAGTCAGTGAATACAGCAGGAGATCTGGGGGAACATGGCAGGCCAGGCAGGTACCATAAAGACCTATAAAGTGGGTTTGGCCTAAGCAGCAATCCCTAGGAAAAGGATGTATTCATGCTGTTTGTGTTTCTGTCGATGCTTGTAAAGCTGTGAGTTTGTGGCTGGCCATGTCTATATGGTGTTTTTATGTTCCCATGTATGCATTTCTGGAATTTGCAGTCAGTATCACTGCTAGCTGAACTTGGAAACAGGGAAAAGCAGCTGTCTCAACAGACAACTCCTTAACAAGCAGTGGCCTGTTTCCAGACAGATCTCTACCAGCGAAAACATAGAAAAGCAAGAGACAGAAGTGAAGACAGGGAGATGGGCTGCTGACACAAGACTAAGTCTAACCATATCTTTCAAAAATCTTGGATGTTTTATCACATGAACATACCTTCTATATTCAAAGCTCCAAGTGCTGCTAGTCTGGCAGCTTTTAGTCCAAACCCCAAATAGCTGCAAACAACAAAGACAGACATTACAGTTTTAATTCTTGCACATCTGGTATGCTTCACCCATAGCCTCTTCCTAAATCCTGGAACACCCAAACCAAATTTCCTTCCTCCGCTTCCCACAAGTCTCCCCTCTCTAAAACAGAGAGTTTCCTTGGCCAGAACAATTCCAAAGACCAAAAGACTGACACAAACCCAAGAATTAGAAAGAGCTGTAAAATGGAAAAATCTAAAACTGCTGAAAGTGGTTAGAGCTGCTGTGGTATTTCTATAAGACATTCGTGAAAAGCAAAAATGCACAATCTTAAAAACAAGGGAGAAAGAAAGGTTTGTAAGGAGTGCATAGGGAATAGGATGGCCATTCTTTTGTCACACAGATAAGACTATGTGCTCTTAGGGCAGAACTAATAGGAGAACTGCAGAACCTCCCCCTAAATGGAAGCTGTGCCTTTGTGTGAAATTCACCTCTGTTTGACTCCACAGATTACCGCTATACTCATTACAAGCTAGGATGTTGTCACCGGCTGGGCTGAAACCACGACAGATGTGAACGTTTACGAGAATGTCATTACATGTTGCTGGCTTCAGCAACACAGCTAGATGAAAAACCTGTTGGCCTTTCATTCCCAACTCTGTGTTTGGCTACTTATCCCTTTAGTCATGTCAATATAAACGTTTACAGAATAATCAGAGTTAAACTAACCTCCAGCTCCCTCATTTTTTGGTGACAGTTTTCAATCCCAGTTATTTTAAGTGATCTAATGGACTGTGTTGGTGAATACAGCAATCAGCTACATCACTAAATGTAAGCAGTAGGAGAGGAGGACTATTAAAACAGCTCTGCTGTCAAGTAAGCACATTCTGTAACTGACCAAGATGATAATCTTCACCCCACTCACTAGTAACAGGCTGTGACCAACGCTCTATTATACATGGTCAAGTTCTCATGACTGTAAGTCATGCAGGTAAACTCTCTGGATTTCACTGCAGACATCTCAAACTTGTTAGCTTAACGCAGTAAGCACAATTACATTATTTCAGGCCAAGCATCCCCTCCAATTGGCCCTGTTGTGCTCCATGGTCTGTATCAGCTGCCTATGGTTGTCTCTCTTTGGTTTACATCAGTCTAGGTTTTACTTTTTGTCCAGTTGCTGATGAGATGTGCCATTTCAAACTAAGAAATAAGAAGAAAAAAGTCTCAGGAAGGTCCTCTTTCCAAATCTCTGACCAGGTTTAGTTCTGACTACTGGCACGATATCCTCCTTTCTGCTTGGTCTAAAATATTTGGCTTGAATCCAGTAATAAGAATTCTTCTCCTTAAATATAGTGACTCGTAATGCTTTCTCTTCATTTGACAGACTGACTAATACTCCCTTGCAGTGATATTAACTGTGATCCTGGAACATTTCCAGTCAACTAATGTCAGTTCCACTTCAACTAATGTTTCAAGCAGATATGAAAACTAGTAAAAAAGTCATGGTCCCAGCAGCTGGTAACGGGATGACATGGCCATTTGTGGTTAGCTCAGGGGCTGCAGAAAGACTGATTTCCCCAGCGGAGACAGCAGCCTTTTTGCTCCTCACCTGTGGGTATAGAGCTTGTAGGTGCTATTAAACATTTCAAATGAGGTAAGAAAATCCCCAGGGGTTTCCTTCAAAGTTTCCTAAAAGTTAAGTAAAAGAAGAAATCTTTTAGTTCCTATTATGCAATAAAGAATAACCAACTTTGATGTAATATCACAGACATACCCATAGGGTTTACTGCACACTCATCTGATCTGCTTTGAAAACAAAGAACAGTTTTCCAGTGGCACCCACTGCTGTAATACCTGCAGCTTTTAATACTGAGTTTATTTATATGCATCTTTGTGTTACTCAATGCATAATAGGGAAGTGCAACATATCAGGATGAAAATACTTTCTAATTCAGGATACCCGAATTTTTCAGAGTACTTACGTGCTAGTCTATATATACAGTGTCCCCATCAAAATCAGCTGCACTAGAAGTGCTGTGAAGTTTTGCAAGTCAGACTAGACACCTCAGTTGAGGAATTCAGAAGAATTAAAAATGCAAAGTAAAGTACAGGCCACATTTTCACCATGTTAAATGTCATGCTAATACTCAAGAAAACACCGTGACCACTCCCAGTCTTAGGGCTGCTTTACCTCCTGGTTTAAGTGCTTTCCTCTAAATTAACCTCTTGTCTCAACACCACTAGTTTTCCTCCTTTCACAGTCTTCCCTCTGTGCACACCTCTGCCCCACTGGTACTCAGTCCCTACCTTCTTGCCAGACTAACTCTCACATTCTTGTAAATCTGAGCCAGTTTAGGGCTTATTTACTGTTCCTTTGTTTCCAGTCCCTGAGATCTCAATTCCAGTTTCTGTCTTTCCTCTGCTAGTGACCTCATTCTCCCATCCCTTCTTGGCCCTGTGCATCCATATCAGACACTCTGTTACTCTGGGCCAAGCAGCAGAATCTCAGAGAGGACTGAAGCTGCAGAGTCCCTGTCGTTACCATTCAAGTAACCTGATACAGCAAAAAAACCACCAAACATCTGGAATTGTAGAGTCCTAGACAGAAGCCTGCTCAAAGCTGAAAGAGATTTGGCAGCATTCAGCTTGAGTTTCTCCTGAAAAAAAAAAAAAAACAAATTGAAATTTGTTCTGGGTGTCTGGTAGTTTTTCATTGGAATGGCAGTCATATCCTTGCCACAAACCACCCAGACCCTGCCATATTTTGAGTTCTGTTCCTAAACCTTACATCACAGAAACTTTTAAAAAGGAGAGATCCTGAAAAAAAATTGTTTGGAGAAAACAACTGACTTTTTTCATGCCTTACTTTCACAAAAAATGTAGAAATCCTCACACCCCTCCCAAATGAGGCAGGGACCAGACAGACAATTTCATGATTATGATTGGTTTTCAGTTGCTTATAACTTTGGCAATAATACCATGAAAAGCATAACACTAGCTTAAGAACAGCTCCATGCAGTTACCATTAGATGTCCTCTATTAGTTTGTAATCTATATTTCATTAATGAATCTCCTACTTTCACAGTATTTTGTTCAAAATGAATACAAGAACAAACATGTGACTGCCTCAGATTGCAGGAAGGGAAAAAAACCCTCTGCAAATCAAAGGGGGAAATCCCTGCTAATTCTGTCAGATGGGAAAAACTCTTCAGAAACATACTGAGCTATGTAGTGCTCTTTTGTATGAACTTGACAATACAGGTGAGAAGCAGACATAGCATACAAGCAGGCAACATGAACCTTGACTCCACACTGCCCTACAAATTCACATCATTGGTCCTGGTCAGTAGCAAACCCTCAAGGCCTTTTCCTGCAAGGCTCTAAGGAGACATTTGAATCCTGAGCTGCAGTTCAGCCTACTTCACAGCTCTATTTATTCTCCAAAACCCTGACATGCAACACCCTTTCCTGTTGGTCCAGCGCCCGCTTCAGCAGGTGTTATCAACACAAAACAGAGGACAAGCCCAGAGTACTTGAGGCTTTGCTGAACAAGATAAGGTTGCACGTCATGTTTCAACATGACCCACCATTGCAGAACTAAAATATCCCGATATGAAAACCATGTGTTTTGTAGTCCCCAAACACCCTTTGAGAATCTCAATTTCTGTAAACAACAAAATTTTAAACAAAGGACTCTTTCAGAAAGGGCAACAAAATCAACTTCACAATACCAGGGTATAGAATGCTATAGTGCCCTTCCAATACTCACGTAATTTTCCCATGCAAACTATAGATCTGGGTCCCAGTTCAAACTGTTTCTAAAGAGCTAAAGAATTCCTGACAAATCCAGCAGATATAGACTGAGGGGCAGAGAGGGAAATTCTCAAATAAAATGAGAAGAAATTGATAAGAAAACAAAGAGGGATTCGCTGTGCTATTATAAAAGATATTTGCCCCATGAGACACCCCCCTCCAAAATTTAGTGAGGATCGACCATCAGACTGGAATGGAAAAAAAAGCCCAAACAACTCAGAGCAGACCCCAAATTTCTTGTAATATGCAAGAATACTTCCTGGAAATGTTCTACATTTATCCAATACAAAATAGTTGTCTGCATTAATGGGGCTTTCCCAGCCTGGGTCTAGAAAACAAAAGCTGTTTCTCTTTGGTTTTACCCATTTGCTTTCTTTCTTTTTTCTTCCCTGTTACCCAGGCTCCTTTGTTTGCAAGTGCCTATCATCCAGCTGGTGATGTCAAAGGGAACAGAAATATAGATGTTCTGTACACCACAGATGTTCTGCTTGTGCCAGTGCTGACAAAATGATATCCGAGAGCACAGCAGTGTTCAGGTCTCTCCACTGGCCCTGCAGTCCCAACCCGCACACTTTTAACCACTCCTCACCTCAAACCGTGGCAGGAATGTGATTTGGGTTGAGGCTCCTCCCAAGTCCAGAGTCCCAACAGTATGCTGGTTCTGGCCAGACAGCTGCCCTGCAAACAACATCATGCTCAGAACAGCCCGAAGTGCAAAATACTGCATGCATGTTCAGGCAGCCACCAAGTTACCACATTATCACAGCAATACAGGAGGGCTGAGCTAGCCTTCAAAGACAAAAAACATCACAGAGAAAAGGTAGGCAAACAGAAGGTATTATGGAAAGATTCATAGGACTTTCTTCCTTGATTCCAGTTTCACCTCCAAAGAGACAAAAGCAGATAAATCTCTAGGCCTCCAGCAAAAGCTGAAAGTAAGAGACAAAGTATCTCCTGCAGAAGACTGTCAGGGAGAGCACATAAATTCTGTAACCACCATACAGCTGGACAAGAGCAGTAGGAGAGGAAGGATGGTAAGAGCAGAACCAGCTATTATTGTTTCTCTTCACCCAGAGCAGCTTTTTTTGCTTGCTCATGTATCTTCTAGAGTACTGATTTTCTTTTTTCACTAGATTGCATTCCCAGAACTTCTTAGAACCAGTAGGGCTAAAGCACCAGTGCATCCCCTGTTACACCATTTTAGTTGCATAGTTCAGGCCGGGATGAAGAATATTGTAAAACGTTGTTTCCCACCTTCTAACATTAGCAGTACCACTCGCCTATGTACGTTACAGAAACCAGCTCGCCAGTGCCTCCCAGTCCTGAGTAAATCCTGGCACCTTCTGGATTAAGATGTCTCCTTCTTACGACAGGTGTGGCTCACCCTTGGGAACACAGTCTGTCCAAGATAATCCACTGCTTTAGCACTGGTGCCACAGTGGGGAGGAAAAGCAGGACATGGCAACCAAGACAGAGGAACCTAGAGTGATCACCTCCACAGTCCATATCTATAGAGAAGTTACACAGAATCAACTACCTGTCAAAAAGTTCACAGTGATCCAGGCTAAAATTCCTGCAAAGAGTGAAAAAGGAAAAAAAAATTACCACTGAATACTCCCAAAGCCTCCTGCCCACCATTACCACCTCTCCACATGTTATTTATTTACCTGGAAATCATTACTAATGTAACATAACCGCCCCATACTTCAGAGATTAATTCAAACTTACAATTAAGTGATATGATGTGCTATTGATTCATTAAAATCTCATAAACTGGGATAGGTAGAATGTTTGTAATATCCATGCAACTGCAGCACACACAAATCATGTTTATTATCCAAACAACACACAAAGAAGTAATGAGCTGACACAACGCACAAGTTTCCTTGGGTACTTTCCACCCCCTCCCAGCATTTCAGTTCCTAATCTGAAAACTGTATACACACCACTCCGTGTTTTAATCTTGAGGTTTCTGTAACTACACTACAAACGTAGTGGGAACCAGTAAAACACAACTCCTCTGACTCCAGCAGCTTGCCTGACGCTGGCATGATTCTCACCCAAACATAGGCAAACATGTGACAGTAGAAGAGGTGGGAGGTTTAAATAAACCTTGGCAGGCTACGCTGTGCTCTATTATGCCTCATTGGTCCTGCTCCCTGTGAATACAACACTTTTCCCCACTATACAATTCACCTCTTAATCCTAGTGACAAACTATGCATTGCACCATACTTCATCGAATACTTGCAGGCTTTATGTTACTTCTCCTTTTCTCTTGGCCCATGTGGACAGATTTTGCTCTTTAATCTTCCTCCATTTATTAGTTGTTTAAGCATCGTGATAATTCTTTTTGCTTTCCTTGAACACCTTCCAAACTGGCAATATATCTGCCATAATGAAGTGTTCAGAACTGAATGTAACACCACAGATGGCTCTTTTCAGGCATCCATACAGAAGGATTATTACCTGCCTTTTCTCCAAGGTAATATGTCTGGATATGTAGCCAAAACGTTACAGTGGTCTGTTCTGCACTGCAAAACCATCACTGACTCCAAACCTACAACATATTTCACCTTTTCTTGTATTTTATGTTACTTCCTTTGCTACTTTACTAGCTGCATTTTTCCCATCAGAATATTTTTTAAAATTTATTATTATTTATTTCATTATCTAATTTAATACTTGCCAATTATCCTTCATTCTCCTCTAATATTCACAATGTTTCCAACTTTAACCCAAAAAATGATGAGCTAATCATAATAGGTTATTTTTAATGCTGATATTGCAGAATTTATGAGGCACCTTCCATAAGCTTCCTAGCTTGCTATGTATTGTCATGTAGCCTTTCAGAGGTGGACACCCTCTTTTTTCCCCACCAGTTTCCAAAAGCAGCCTTCAGCTGGTTAGCCTGCATACTTATTTCTGAGATAAGGTTCTGTTCTGGAAACTCAGAAGATTTCAGATGAACCTTCATCTAGCTAACTCGTAAATATCTTTGTGTATCTGCATTTGTAGCCTAACAGATGACCAAGTAATCAACACCTCCTAGGAAAAGCAGGATTGCATTGTTTCAAACAGGGCTAGAAACCTTTTATTTTTTCCCTCAGTTTAGTGACCATTTTCTCTTTCCCCCTCACATTAATAAGATCTCTCTCTCCCCCTTTCCCCTGTTTCTCTTTGCTTTCACTTCTTCCTCCTTCTAAAACGTACCTTCATACGACCCGTCCATGATGCTAACACTATCCTCTGGAACAAGAAATGGTGATTCCTCAAAGACTTCTCTCACCTGAAGAAAGAAATAATGATTAGATTCCTTTGTCTTAAGAGTCTTGTTCTGCTCTGAGGGTGACAGAGAAGGTTTTCTGTTTCACAGCAGTAGAAAATAAGACAAGTGTGTGGAGTAGACAATATTCCTCCTCTTTCAAGGGCCAGGAAAGAAACAAAAAAGTATCATAGGTCTCTCCCCCCATGCCTTCTATCCACATCAAGACAGAGGATTTCAGAAAGTCTGTAAAGTCTGTGAGTTTCATGCTATCATGGGATTACAGTCACTTTTCACAGCTGAAATTCTCTTATGCTAAACAGAATGGAGAACTGAGTCATGAAAGATGAAACAGGGAGAGCAATACTAGTGTATCCAAAAGATCTTAGTATTACCTCTAGAAGAAGAGCCTGAGCTTTCTCCTCTGACAGCAAACGCAGTCCAGCTGTGGCTTTCAACACTACTGGGGTCTTCTTCCAGAGATGAGGTGGCACAGCCTCTATGGCCACATCCAGCAATCTTTTGACAGTTTCAGCACCCTAAGAGGAAAAAGATGTTTCTCTCACAGTTTCCTCCTACAGGCTATCAGAAAATAGGCCTCCCCATTCTCCCTCAACACTAGTGAAACCAGTATTCAATAGCAGAAGATACCTCACCCACACCTGACAAACATCTTGCAGTATGATGAAACTAAATGGTGCAATTACTGACTGAAGCTACCAAGGTCAGAGGAAATGTCTGTAGATTTCATTAAATGCAATATAAGAATTCCAAGTGTGTCCACAGCAAGTAGTGTAATTAAAATGCCAGCTGTAGAATGGTTACCACACAAGGTAGAGGCATCACGGCTAGGCTCTGAATTATTCACACTGTTCTAACAATTACAGTTTGGCATTAGCAATAAACATTCTCCTGTGAAATGTCTATAAATTTCTTTTGGGTGAATTCTTCTCCTCTCCTACCCAACAAACAAGACAATTTAGTGAAATCATGGGAAATCTCATCAAAGTTTAAAAAAATCCCAAAGTCATTCACTCTTCCATAAAGTTTCACATTCAAATTCCTGTAGTACTAAATGCAACTGAGCAAAATGAGAAACCTGAAACTCCCCCTATGCTAGCCCCCAAATCCAAGACTGCTAAAGCACACAAGGTAGAGTATCTAATCTATCATTCCTCTGGCACCTCCTTTAGCTTGTGAAAGAGCCTACTGGCAGTGCAGGGGATCTGGAAAATGGCAGTTTCCTTCAGGATTGGCCCTGTGTATCAGAACAACAGGATTATTTTAGCAGTCTATGCTCTGTTGCTCATTTCTGACTCCTGATCCAATAGAGTGACATGGAACGATTGTACTGTGCATGAATTCACAATCATCCCCATTTGCAAATAAAAGAGGATGGCACCTAACTTCAATTTCTTATTAAAATTATAAATTTGTATGTTAATTAATACATCTGATTGTGGAAGATGAAGCTGTCCAACTGTGTTTTTAAAAACCCTGTACATAAACAAAACAACAGATGTCCTGAGGCAGTTGAAAAGTAACTGCCTGTACCTATATCATTATTCAGCTAAAACCGTAATCAAATATTTGAACTGAGCATAGCTGAAGTGAGTCCTACATATCACTGAGCTATAGCTTCCAAACAATGGTTCCAAAGATAACAGCAAAGAATTGAAACAAACAAATTATAATAAGTCTGATGATAAAAGCAGAGAATACACTTGGAGAAATACTAAGGCCTGACTTAACCTGCTAAGTGCATCTTTATTCTTCCCTTTCTCCATAACTTATTCAAAAAAAATAACTTTTCTAGATGTGACTATACACACAAAAAAATTTAAACATTTCTAGGAGTCAGATAAATGAACCCTCTTTGCTTGTCAGTGTAACATGACTGAAAAAGAGAACTGCTGCAGTCTTAACTCCTTACTTCTAAACCAAACAAATCAAAACAAAATATGCCCATTTTGAACTGCAACCAGCACTGAAAATTTCAACCAAAAGGAAAAACTGAGAAAATTATTAGTAAATGGGTAGGTATAGGGGAAATAAACATTTAATATGGATGCTGCTAGAGCAAAAAATCACTTTGTCTTTGAAATTCTCAAAGACATATAGTCTAGCGATATATAGCATTTAAGCAATTAATTAAGCCATTGTTCCATTGATGAAATATGTAAAACAACAGCTCCCATTTCACTGTGTAGAAATTAACTCATAGAAGTAGAGCAACAGGTTTAGAGAGCCAGCAGTAGAACCATTTTTTCTTGACTCTCTGTAATTACAATTAGTAATACTTGAACTGCTTGGTAGAGTCCAACTGATATTAGCAGAAGCAAGACCAACTCACAGGGAATGAAGGAGAGCCTTACCTTTTCAGGCTGATCAGCATACGCAGAAAGACCTGGCTTCACAGACTCAAAGATTTCCCCTTCCAACTCTGGAAGGTTTTCTGCACAAACGAAACATTATACGAAACAGTCAACAACTTGAATCTTTTTCTTTAGTTTCAAAAAGGTTGTCTGCAACCCCTGTAAACTGACTATCCTCGATTTCCCCTTGCAAACAATACTATTCCCCTCCTAAAACAAGCACTGCTCCTTGACTTCAGGAACATTTTTAACAGAATGTTGCCCTTGTATCCTCCAAGTTCACAAACGATTTATTAAGAATACATTGTTATAAGTATGTTCATTTTGCATCTGTGAACTACAATGAGTTATAGCAATGTAGTATGACTGTTGCCTAATCTTAATAAAATTTCTTTCCCTTTCTGTCCCCAAGCTAATTGTGAAATACTAATTCATATTAAGACACAGTCAATTCCTGATTATCCTTAGGTGATTTATCCAACTCACAAACACAGAACAGAATTGATTGGGCTCAAGCACTGGGCTGCAAAGCCAAACAAGTGTGACTGTTGCTCCCAGAGCAGCTTGGGTCTAGAAGCTATCCCTGAGCATTGCACATTACAAGTCAGGCTGAGTCCATCAGAGCTGGATGTTGTACCAGTCCTTCCAAACTAAGGTTGAAATCATGTGAAGACACATAGGCACTACGGGTGTGACCCTGAAGGGCTTATTAGCCGAGACTCATCAACCAGCCTTCAATCTTTGCAAATCTGCTGGCTCACTGTTCCCCAGCTAATTCACCCTCTTGAATCCTGTTGTGTGTGCAGCCAGCTTGGGGACCTCTGCACAATGTCAGAAGCAGATATACTGGGGCATGATGCATCTGCGCACAGGAGTTCTGGAAATGGCTCAGACCTTCGGTGCTTATAACTCTAATTTAGTGTTCTTAATTTGCTACAAAATGTGACATATAAACATACACAGAATTTAAGTATCTCTTGACATAATTCAAGGTAACGTGCAACTTGACAAAAACAGCGTAAGACTCTTTCCAAAGCAATGAGACATTCCTTTAAACAGCAGCATAGATGAAAATCTTTGGAAATACAGAACTCTCCAGTATACTCAAAATTAAACCTCTGAGTTTCAAAAGATCTACAAAAAAGATATTTTCACAGGAAAACACCACCAGAAATGGACAATAATCATCTGCCAGAGGACTATTTGAAGGATAAACTGTAGAAATCTTCAGTTGTTCCCAAATGCTGTGTTGGGAAAAAAATCCTCTTTTGGGAAGCTGGAACCTAAGTCAACATACTCCACATGCACAGACTGACATGGGGTCTTACCTGGGCTCTTCTGCACAAAGGTGTAAATATGAATCCGGGTACCAGTGCTTCCTGCGTCAAACATAATGCCATAAAAAGTGTTGGCTTTGGCATTTACAGGGCACATGTTTGGTGGAAAGAAATCCTGAAACCATGTCTCCCTGTTTGAATGGGAAAGAACAAAGGACAAAGAGGAAAATGCCAATGCTAGAAGGATGGGAAGTCTGGAATATGCCATCTTGCCAGGACTCCTTGAGGCAGTCAAGCATGGATCAGCAATCACAGAGCTGCAGTAGGTCCTGTAGAGAAAAAAAGCAGGAATGGAAATTACTGAGAGCCCTCTCCTTAAAAAGTCTGTAGGAAAAAAAAAGAAATAATAAAAAAATAATCAGTCTGTACACATATATTCTGCCCTTTAGATGCTTTTCAACACCTCACCCAAAAGACATGATTTACTGCACTTAGTGCTACAACTACATATAAGTAAGTGATTTGTTCTCTCAGAGTAAAGGTTTCTCCATTTCCCAAATGCAGAAAAGTTAAATAGTTTGCTTCCTAATACTTCTAGTTTTGACTTTATTCAGACAACTTTTTTCTCTGATTTGGCTTGAAGGTTCTCAACATTTAGAGTCCCCAGAACCTCCAAAAAGGCCAGATGTTATCTCAAAAGAAGCATCACCAAAGGGGAGCTCAAGGCAGAACCACTTTACCCTAACATTTACACACTTGAGATGCTGTGGCAGAACACAAGTGTTATTCAGAGTCACAGACAAAGAGAATTTCATCTCGGGCTAAGAACAGCTGCTGGGAGAGATTAGCACACAGGGAGAATGAAGGCATATCCTTCCAGCAGCATCCTCATCCCCAAGAAAAGCCCGCACTGCACAAGAGGGACTGAACTGTAAGGTGCACCTGGGCTCTGCCTCTCAGTATTTTTTCATACTTTTCCTTTCTGTCTTAATTTTGTTTTTTCATCATTTTCTCCTGACACAGAATTACAAAAAAAAACCAGCAAAACCCCACCACGCTTTCACACCTAGACTGGTTGCCCTGAACACTCAGGTTGCTAACAACAGCTTCAAGAAGCCAAGGCCCCAAAGTTGTGTGACACAGTACTGGATATCAACTATACCTCTTCTCTGTTAACATGTACCTCTTTGCATATATTTTTCCTAAGAAATGCTAATAAAGGAAAGCTATGGGCACAGAAATTATAGGGTTCCTTAGGCGCCCAGGTAAAAAGGAAGAGAATATACAGACACCTTGGTTACTTGCATTTTAACAACAGAAAAGAGCATGTGACCAGATGCCCCACCATATGCAGTATCGCCTGCACTGACATACACACAGAGCACTCAGCGTACAGAAGGTGCAAACAGCTCCCTATCATTCTCCAGACACTTGGTAACACATCCATCCACCCACAGCACTGAATATTCATACACATGTTCATCTACTCTGCCAGAGACCCTCACCCACCTCTAGCCCTTACGTTTGATTGTCTTTTAGCAATCTGCTCAGCCCCACTATGTTCATTCTCTCAAAATCTTTATTTGCTATCTCTATCCTACATTTATTCATTCCTAATCCTAAACTCTCTCCTTTCCTTTCTATGTAAACCTGACATAGCCTCTATTTCTACACACCTTTCTCCCATGCCCAAATAACTCACTTATCCTCCACTACCTTTTATCCCAGATTTAGGCCTTGTATGACTTTTATTATTTCCATTCTTCACCTTTGTCCCCAGTTACAGCAAAGCGAGATTAACTTTTACGCATTCTCAGTAAACAACATCACATTGGGTCATTTCTTCGAGTGCCTCTCTAACTCACTCGTGCATTCAGCTATCTCTAGGGCAAACAAAATCACAGCCCACTGCAGAAGGGCAACCTTGCCTGTCTTCTGTGACCTTTATTTGTATGCTCCTGTTCCTAGTGAACGCAGAGCGCTGTGGGCAGAAGCACAAGCTCTTGATCCACTCTGCCTTAGTAGCACACTCTGAGAAGAGGAAGAAGTGATTTTACAATTCCACAAACAGGCAATAGCCCTGGCCACCCTCTGTGGCAAATTAACTCCAACTGTAGTAGTTTCTACAGCATTCACATTTTATGCGGAAATGAGTAAAAACTTAGTTCTGACCTGTAACAACTTAAAAAGTCCTATCCTGAACAGAATTCATTAAAAGCACTAAGCCATTCTGCGACTTCATAGCTATGTATTTGTACTAAGATGTAGCTAGCATTGCTTCATCACAGCAAGGAGGTCTCCTGAAAACCCAAGAAGCTGTGCTGTTTCAACAGAACACAAGCTGCATTAGTGAGTACTACCTTCCAGCTGGTCAGAAGAGGTGTTGTTAGCGCTTATTGAACCATCACAAATACAATTCAAGCACCTGCCTTAAGAACAAACTCCAGAGTCCTATTACAAATGGCACATGTGCTCTTGGGCAACCCTTAGAATCTCTGATGATCCGAAAATATCTGAGCAACTGTCATCATTAACACATACTTTGCTTGCCAGATCTTCTAGTGAATGAGCCTTAGCCTCCCATGAAACACTCCCTCACTAAGCTTCTCTATCCTTTCTCGGACATCCACAACCATTTCACATTCTCCATTCTCTCCTTCCCCCCTAACTTTTTTCCTTTCCACCTTCATACTCCTAAGGACAACCCCCCCCCCAAACAACCTTGGGATTTTATTTTTCTCCGCCCTTGTTAAGAATGAAAAAAGCACATTGAGCCTCTTTGATGAGTGGTAAAGACGATGTAATCAAGCACAGCAGCAAAACAGCATCCACAAGAAGCATAAAAATAGATGAGGAGAGTAAGAAATCAGAGACAAGGGAGGGAAATTGGCAGAGCATAACAGAAAAGGAATTTGGAAAGAGAGGGTCAGAATAAAGAATGGAAGAAAAAATGTAGGGTAGAGATAGACAAGACATCAGTTACTGAGAAGGAAAAATACTTCCACAAGAGTTCCTCCCAAACAACTTAAAATCCTAGCCGCTATCAGAATACAACAGGATGGATAAAAAGAACAACAAACAGAAAGGAGAAAACAGGGTAACAGTAAGATGAGCACAAGTTCATTAATATAAGCGAACAGTTCAGTAGGTAAAACGCACAGATCACCACCAGTGGGCTCCAGTTATTGCCTTTATAAATGAGCAGTAATAATCAACATCAATTGTGGATATGTGAGGCACACACCTGAAGCAGGATGGAAGCAACAGCTATTCCACTCCAGAGATTCCTAATGAAAACCACTTCGGAGCGCCGTGGCAAGAGACACTGTGCCTGCACTTCTTCTCTTCACCTTCGCTTTCAGCTAGTAGGAGTGGACTATGTATCAGGCAAATTATAAGGTCATGGAGGCACAGAAAGTATCAGTCAAGTTGCTTGATTCAAATTTGAATTTATCATTGCTCAATACAAGCAGTGAAACATGCTTAGATAATTACATGGGATGAATTTAAAGAAGTTGAAAGTTAACCAAGTTGAACAAGTCAGTCAAACATTTACATGAACATTACAGTTGACCTCAACAGCACGGGCCCGAGTCCAGGGACACAAGGTAGAACACTCATTTCCCAACACAGAGAAACACATGTAAATATCATCTGTATAAGGCAGATTTTAGATACGAAGCCAAAAAGTTGAAGCACATCCAATGTAAAAGTTTGGGAGCTACACAGACTGTATGATCCAAAAATACTGGGATGCAGCATGGAGACTGCCAAGACTGAAAGCATGAGTAGGAAAAAAAGAAAAAGGAAACAAAAAACCCCAACCAAACTCTCCTTAAACAGCAAAAGTAAAAACAATGCCATAATAATAATACTAAACCTTAGAGACAGCAAAACACAACCTTACTTAGAGTTCACCATACACAGAAACACCAGTAATTTTCAAGGCAAGAAAGTATTACCCACGTTCTCAAATATGTCTGACAAAAGAGCATGCAAACCCAAAACACAGCAAAAGGAGCACCTCCCTGGAAAAAAGAATCTGTCTGGTTGGCAGGGAAGGAAAAGCAGTGTATCTGAAATACACAAGAATTTCTCTTCTCTTTCCTAAAATATTTTTGGGAAATATTTGGATAAAAAAGAAAAATATTAGAAAATAATTAAAAATATTTGCAATATATAAATATTTAGGCAATATTTTAGGAAACAAAATAGATGAATTATGTAATTCAATTCATATTGTTATTTATTGCTCAAGCACACCAAAAGTCATTCTGAATGGGAAGACTATTTTCTGCACTAAACTAGTAACAAGATGTATTTCCCAGGTGAACAGTGTTTACACTTAACACTCATGACTAGACAAATACATTTTTACATTTTTTTCCCCAAAACAAAGTCATTACATTTCTTCTGGACTTATTTTTAACTAGAAAAAAATTTAAAAAGCTTTCTTGGATTGTTTTGACAAAAACTTAAGGTTCTTTAAAGTACACAGTTTAAAAATTCTGGGTCTAGAGGCTTTAAACGCTGGAAAAAATTAGAACCAACTCACAAACATGCACTATCAGCAGTTTTAATCTTTTTCCGGTACCGAGGCTCCAAATGCACATTATTTATTTATTCTCATTTCTGGCCAAGTGGGTTTTCAATTTTCCTATTTAATTAGGCCAAGGCAACGGCTGCGTTATCCTCCTGCAGTGCGTTAGCGAGCGTCCCTTTACAACTTTGTAACTGGGCACCTACCGGGACGGAGAGTAACACCTTCCACTGGACCGACCGGTTTTCTTCGAAAACAGATTTTGGGTGCAGAGGAGGGCCTTTGGGTCCATCTAAGCCTGGGGAGAACTCCAGTGCGTTTCAGCATGAGGCTGCCAGCTGCGTGCCTTGAGAGCGTTCGCCAGAGCTTCACCAAGGAGAATTTGGGGGACGGGCGCCGTGACGCCCCTTTTCCAAACCTAACGACCCTCAGGGCTGTAGGTTTTCTAACTTCAGCACACCCCGACGCCAAAGCATCCTTCCCTTCTCCACGTCCAACAGCTGCCGTCTGAATCCCTGCACTGAACACGCCTGAAAAAACGCCCCTACCTTCATTTTCTCTCCCCCAGCACAAGTCTCCGCCGCTCCTCCCTGTGCCCCGCCGGCGGCGAGCACGGCCCTCGGGGTCCCGCGGCTCTCCTCCCGAAGCCGGCACCGGTACTACTAAGCAGAAACACTCGCAGACACGCCGCTCGCTCCCCCAGCAGCCACCCACAGCTGCCACCCGAGCACGGCAGGGCGTCCGTCCTTCTGCCCGCCCCGGGCGGCGCCGCGGCGGAGAGTAACGGAAACGCCGCCGGCTTCTCGGCTTTCGAGGGTCTCACGCCGCTGCCTGACGCCTTCCCGGCGTCCCACCCCAGCGGAGCTCCCTCCCGGGGCGCCGGGAACAGGCACGGGCCGGGGTGTGTGCGGGGGGGGTTTCACACAGCCGCGGAGCGGCTCTCTGCCCGCTCCCCCGCCGCGGCCGGCAGGACGCCGGCAGCCCCCAGCGGGCCTCCGGCAGCCCCCGCGCTCCTGATCCCGGCGCCGTTCGCACAGGGCGGCGGGCGGGGCGCCGGTTTCCATGACGGCGCGGCGCTGTCACGCACCCTCCCCGCCCCCCCCATCCCCTCCGCCCCCGCCGCTGCGCGCGCTCACCGGTCGCGCGGAGCGCTGGCGCCGCCACATCTCGCCGGTCCTGCGTGTCGCGTCAGCGCGCCCACGTGACGCGCCCGTCGCGGGAGTTGCGCGTCGCGGGAGGGCGCCGTCCGGTTTCCACGGGAACAGGCCGCCGGGCGCTCCTCGCGGCGGCGGGCGCGGGGGGGGGTGGTGTGGGTCCCGAGGCAGGCGGCGCGCCAGGCGGGCAGGCGACGTGGCGGCCGGTAACCGAAGCAACGGGGCGGGGCCTCCGCCGTAACGGGCGGGGCGGTTGCCGCGGAGACGCGGCGGCGGTCGCTGCGCCGCAGCGGCTGCCGCTGCCCCTGCTCCCGCAGGCCGACGGCGGCGGGGCAGGCGGCCCGGGTGTCTGAGGAGAAGCGCGACGAGGTCGACGCGGCGCTACGTGAAGCTCAGCTGGCGGCGACCGAGGCGTCCCGGGCCGAGCACCGCGAAGCCGCCCGCCGGCTGGCCAGGAGCAACGTGGAGCTGCCGTGGCGGCAGCAGGACGCGGGGAGGGAGGCAGGCGGCGGTGGCGGCGGCCGCGATGGCCCTCCTCACGAAGCAAGGCCAGGAGAAGGCGGAGGAGGTGTGCGCGCAGCCGGGCGGGCCCCTCTCCCCCCGCCAGCCTCCAAACACAGCCTGCCGGTGTGCAGCCGTCTGTAGGAAGGCACCTAACGGCGGGTCCTGCCCGCCGTGTTTCGGTGCCTGCGGCCGAGGACGGACGCAGCCGGGACGGCGTTACCTCCCTGCAGCCAGTACCCGGCGGCAGCCGTGCGGAGGGCCGGCTGGGCCGCCGCAGTCGCGAGGCAGCAGGGCGGCCTTGCGGCGGGCAGGCTCTTCGCGGGCTGGGCTGCGAGGGGGAAGCCTCGCCCCCGGTGCCTGCCCTCCCTCTCCCTACCGGGGACCTGCTCCCTCACACGGGAATACGGCGCCCAGTTGCGCTCCCCCGCCCGCAGTACAAGGGGGAGAGCAGCGTACCGGAACGAATTCGGGGAAGGGGCACCGAAGTGGTCGGGGGCTTCAGCACGTGATGTGCGAGAAGAGGCTGAAGCGTTTGTTCAGCTTGAAAAAAGAGAAAGCTAAGGCGGAATGCGCTGGTTTTAGCTACCTGGAGAAGGTTTTGGAGAAAATAGAGCCCAGCTCTACTCGGAACACAATGAAGGAAAAGCAGCCCTACGCTGTGGCTTCCATTTCCTCCATCGCAGATGATTTCGCTTTAGTCCTATTCCCGCTTTTCTAAATCCAAGTACCAAGCAAAGCCCTTTTTCAGGTCGAAAAAGAAACTGAAAATGGAAGCTAAAACTAAGTTATTTTAATATCCTATTTATTGAATAAGAAGATACAAAGCTCTGATCCCCAGGACATTGAAGAGGTCAAATGGTAGGAGACAATTTTCTTGCTCACATCCCACTGTTTTCATTCAGCCTATCCAGTACAGAAGATCTTATTCAAACCTTTTTCCAGCTGCCTGTTTGTCTTTCCATATCTCCCTTTTTTTCTCTTCTAAACTGCTTCTCTCACACTACACCACTATCCAAAACAGTAAGGAAGAAAACCCTCTGTCCACAGTTTTAATTCTTCAGCAGAGTCACAGATATGTTTCTATCTAATATGTGTGGGTTTTTATAGTTTAAACTTACATTATTTCCTATGTTTAACACAAATCAAACAGTTTTAAACATAGTTTAATTGACCTGCACGCTGCAAATGAGGGACCTTTCCCTTCTTTCTGTGTCTTCTCATAATTAAATTTGAAGAGAACACAGCAAGGATACTTTATTTTCCCCTCACAGTTATTGTTTCTTGATTTCTCTTTTCACAGATTGAGAAACTGAAGCAGGAGCTGATTGATTTGAAACAGCAAGCGCAAGAAGAGATGAAGCAGCTGGTGAATGAACTTTTTTCTTTGTCCTCAGAACAGTGGGATCTTCAGAGCAGGCTAAGAAGTAGTTTTGGTTTTAGTATGAGGAACAAGCTAGGGCAGTTAACTGTTACAGGTTTTGGTGAAAAAATACTGCATGAAGAAAGAACTTGAAAAAAACAATGCTGATGTGGGACTTATCCCATGACTCGTAGCATTATTTCAGATAGTAGTAGGAATGTTTTATAGCATTCGAAATAGCATTAGGAACCAGCTGGGTAATGTTAAGGCCAGAGGCACAGCAAAAACATGTTTCCTTTTTATGGAGATAAAAAATAACTACTTTGAATTCTTTCGTAGTTCTCCTTCATTCATTACTGTTCAACCAAGAATTCTTAAAAAGAACTGAGAAAATTATTATTTGTTAATCTGGCTTCAGTAAGAAACACAGAACTGTGCTCATCTGCCCGTTAAGATGGTTATCTCCCATCAAGCAGACTCCACAAGGAACTTTCTCTCACACTCAGAGTATAAAAAGCAGAAAAGGCTATAGATGATAGATGTGGTGGGTTGACCTTGGCCAGACTCCAGGTGCCTACCAAGCCACTCTATCACACCCTCTCCTCAGCTGCACAGGAGGAGAAGAAATACGACAGAAGGCTTGCGGGTCAAGATAAGAACAGGGAGATCGTTCAGCAATTACCGTCACGGGCAAAACGGACTCGACTGGGGGAAATGAACTTAATTTATTACCAATCAAATCAGAGTAGGAATATAAGAAATAAAACCAAATCTTAAAACACCTTCCCCACCCCTCCCTTCTTCCCAGGCTCAACTTCACTCCCAATTTTCTCTACCTCCTCCCCCTGAGTGGTGCAGGGGGATGGCAATGGGAATTGTGGTCAGTTCATCACACGTTGCCTTTGCCGCTCCTTCCTCCTCGCACTCCTCCCTTGCTCCAGCGTGGGTTCCCTCCCATGGGAGACAGTCCTCCATGAATTTCTCCAATGTGAGTCCTTCCCACAGGCTACAGTTCTTCACAAACTGCTCCAGCGTGAGTCCCTTCCACGGTGTGCAGTCCTTCAGGAGCACACTGCTCCAGCATGAGTCCCCTGCGGGGTCACAAGTCCTGCCAGAAAACTTGCTCCAGCGTGGGCTCCTCTCTCCACAGATCCATGGGTCCTGCCAGGAACCTGCTCCAGCACGGGCTTCCCATGGGGTCACAGCCTTTGGGTGCATTTTACCTGCTTCGGCCTGGGGTCCTCCAGGAGCTGCAGGTGGATATCTGCTCCACTGTGGCCCTCCATGGGCTGCAGGGGGACAGCCTGCCTCACCATGGTCTTAAGCATGGGCTGCAGGGGAATCTCTGCTCTGGTGCCTGGAGCATCTCCTCCCCCTCCTTCTTCGCTGACCTTGGCGTCCGCGGAGTTGTTTCTCACATATTCTCACTCCTCTCTTCCTGCTGCTGTTGTGCAGCAGTTTTCCCCCTTCTTAAATATGTTATCGCAGATGCGCTACCAGCATCGCTGATGGGCTTGGGCTTGGCCAGCAGCAGGTCCGTCTTGCAGCCAGCTGGCATTGGCTCCATGGGACATAGAGGAAGCTTCTAGCAGCTTCTCACAGAAGTCACCCCCATAGTTCCCTGGCTACCAAAACCTTGCCATGGAAACACAATACAATGATATGAACATTGCTTTAAACTTACTATTCATTTCTAGACTTGTTATTTCACTGGAGGGTAGCGTCTGCTGAGTTTGCAGCATTTCTTCTAATGATGAATTCCTTGTGGTTTTTAAAAAACTGCAGCATGGTGTAATTTCAGACATTCAGTTCTGTGTGGTCTGTGTTTTATGTTACAATATTTGATGATTGGTTTCTCTCGTTTTGCTTTCTTCTTATTGAGATTTTCTGATTTGCAGGCAGACTATTATGCCCAACAAATAAAAGAACTGGAAAAGAAATTTCAGAAAAAAGTCGGAGAAATTGGCCAAATTCAATTAGAACGGAAATTAATAAAGGAGTTCTGCAGGGGGAAAGCATCTATGGAGAAAGAGCTGGAAGATGTAAGTTTGTCATAAATATGTGTTTGCAATATTTATTTAAAAAGCAACTTTTCTGTCTGCATGCCAGCATAGAGTTTGGGAGTAGAGGAGAACAGACATAGCCAATCTACTGGATTGTTTTCTTTATGGTTTACAGAGAGTGAGGAAAAGCACTAGGTTGACAAAATGCAAGTTCTGTAGCCAGAACTCATTTCTGTAATGGTCCAGTGCTATAGGGTTGTTTTTGGTTTTTTACAGAATAACATGAATCATACAAACTTATATGTGGATGGACTAGAGCATCTAGTACGCACTTTAAAGACGTGTGGAGGAGCTAGCACTTGACTACAAGCAGTATAAGTCTGACTGATTTCTCACTAGTCAGCCCAGTTAGGATGTGAATGATAGTATTGTATCCCATTTTCAACCACATAAACCATTTAGAATATAAAACTAGGGACTGTCTGTCACTAAGGACTTACACAGCACATGACCTAATCAGGGATACTTTGGAACTATAATACAAATACTAAATAGTAGTATTGCCTGTAAAACATTTCAGCCTGGAATAAAAAAGTATCCCAGCTGACTGATGACATGAAAAAAGTGCCTCGAGCAATTCAAGTGCCTTGCTGATTCAGCTCTACTGGAATTTTTTTCAACCACAAGAAGGGGCTTAGAAACAGCATCAAATGCTTTCTGTGGAGACAAATGATTGGTCAACAGCATTTGGATTATTAATATATAGCTGCTTTTCAGCTAAGATATTAAATGCGAGTTAATCAGGCATTTTTCAAAGAACACTTGAGGCGTTGGACTTTGAATGATCTTGATGACTGAATGAATAGACAAAGTAAAGCAGATTTCTAAAACTGAGCACTAAACAGTGACAGAGTGTGTGTGAATGACTGTCAGTGATGTGAAAATATGGGCACAGGTGAACTAGGAAGAGGAAGCAAAGCAGTAATACAAGTCAGAAGGTTAAGTGAATTTTATAGAGGGTGTAAAAATTTTATGAAGATTGTGGTTAGTACCAGGAAAGACTATCAAATTTCTTCTTGAAGAGTACATCCACACTTCTAGTTATATGGCTGAAATAAAATGCCATTATTAAAGAAATTTTATTTTTTATCATAGTTTAAAGACAGTATGGAGATTTCAAACAGGAGATATCAGGAAGTGGTTGTGAGATTGGAGAGGAGGTTTCTTGAAGAAAAGGTAAAGGCTGACAGGCAGTTAAAACTTGTATTAGAACAAAATGATTTCTCCTACTGACTACTCTGGTTTATATAGTTTTCAGTTTCTTAGTGAGCATTTTACAATTTCCCCTGTAAATACAAGTATGATAAATGAGTTGGAGGCTAGGTGCAGCTTTCCAAGGAAAAACATGGGATGTCAAGATCCCAGAAAGGCCATATTCTCCACTTCCACCAGGAACTTCAGTGCCCTTGGGGGTTCATTCTTTCTCTAGCAAGAAGTTGGGTGGGCTGAAAACTGTGGGTGTGATTTTAGAATTTACAGTTTCAGATTTTAGCTTCTGTGCCACAGGTCTCACGCAAAATTTAAACAGGCTTTTCTCCCTTTCAGAAAAGACTAGAAGAAGATGTTGAGAAAAAGCAAATAATGATGGCAGAGACTGCCCAGTATGAGGCTGTTTTGTAAGAAACACTTGCTTTTCCTGTTTTCTATTTTATAAAAGCATTTTAGCATTGTGTTCTAAATAATAAGTCGCCCGTGTTACTACATGGGCTTTGAAGGGCAAAATCAGTGATGACCTAGGCGGTTTTTATATTTCCAATGTCAAGGTGATGTCAGCACTTACATTCAAACTGCAAGACTCACGCTAGTTCCAGGGGACAACTGGAGGTAATTTTATCACAATGGTACCACTGTTTTCTTCATTCTCCCAGTCCAGGTGTAGGACTAGGAGCAAAGCTATGAAAACTTGGTACAGACCTGTAAGAATTTTACAGCTTAGCTCTGAAATTAGGACACTGGAATATTGATTTTAATATAAAAAGAAGGAAGAAAGGTTGTGATTAAAGCTCTTGGATTTTGTTTCCCTCGGTCCAGGCAGCTGAACAGCACTGGGAGAGAGGTGTTTAAGGAGAATGTTTGTCTTCATGGTGCATTTGCTCACCAGCTGAAAGA
Source organism: Haliaeetus albicilla (assembly GCF_947461875.1). Classification (NCBI taxonomy): domain Eukaryota; kingdom Metazoa; phylum Chordata; class Aves; order Accipitriformes; family Accipitridae; genus Haliaeetus; species Haliaeetus albicilla. Next base: position 26,978,200 of record NC_091487.1, on the reverse strand, counting down.
GACAATGGAACTGCAAAAAATCAAACAGAAGTTAGAAGAGGACAAAACTGTTCTGTTACAGGAAAAGGTTTCTGCTCTGGTTTTAATTCTGTTTCATTCTCCTCCAGGAAGGGGTACATCTGTATACAGATGTAAATTTACTGAGACTAACCTCTCCCCAGTCAGCTGCCTCCGCAGTTACTGAATTTGAAGTTGTCTGAAGAAGAGCTCTTATTCTATCTTAATTACGGAGGAGAAAGAAGGAAGGCTTTCCTATGGCAGCCCATTAAGATTAGGTCTCTCTGTAATGTATACTACATATCAAGCTTTCTTTATCTGGCTTCTCTTGTAAAGAAAAACCTGATCCCAGAGAAGTATTCACTCTCCAGTGTGAAGGTGCCAGCATGTTTACTACATTGTCAGTGTTGGGGGGGAAAAAACCCCTCCAGATTTGGTGCAAATGAAATAAAAGCCCAAATAATTTCTTCTCATCTTTTAGGAAACCAATGAGGGTTTGATTCGAAAAAAGATCCTACAGATCAATCGCCAGAAAGCACAGATTGGAGATCTGCAGCATAAAGTGGCAAAGCTGGAGATGGCCTTATGTCGCATGACCAGAGAATCTGAGAGAGAGACTCAGAAAACACAGCATCAGGCACTGAGAGAAAACCAGGCGAGCATGGTGGAGGTCAAGAAACTGCAGCAATTACTAGAAATGAAGGATCAGGAGATGAACCGAGTGAAGAAACTAGCCCGGAATATCTTAAATGAGAGGACTGAGGTGGAAAGGTTCTTCCTAGATGCTCTGGAACATGTGAAGCAGGAGATCATATCCAGTAGAAAGCACTATAAGAAAAAGGCCCAAACCGCCTATTACAGAAAAATGATGGAGGCATGTGCAGGGAAGGAAGAATTTCCCAAAATCAAAACATTCAAAAGCAACATAAATAGCACAAATAGCGTGTACAGAGACCTAGAGGAAGCAGAGAAATGCTACTGGTATTGAAACATCAAAACCTAATGTCTATCTTCCTAGCACACCTGAAAATACCCTTTGCGTGATAATATTGTCTAGATTTGGAATGCTTGCAGAGGCTTCTGTAGTGAGACTAACTGTATGAGGTATAATATCCCATCAATTAGTAATGACTTTGTGGGCACCTAATTTCAACTAGGCTATCGTTTTTTGGTCATTATTTCTATGGATTAAAGATAAGCTCGAAAGAGTTCTTTGCATATTCTGCCATGTGCTGTCGAATTTGATATAGAACTTCCAGTATAGATGTGGTTCTGCAGTTTCCTTTTAATAATTGTTGTTGGTTCTCTAATAATTTTTGGTTTTATAGGCATTGCTCTTCTGGCATTGCTCTTTTGCTTTTTACTCACTCCAGTGAGCTAATAACACTGAAGCCTAAAAATTACAGTTAAGATGCAAACAGCTCTTTACTATGTTGCTGATCATTTTAACAGAAACATCCAGTAGATGGCAAATCCAGTCTTTTTTCAACTGTTCTTCCGTATGTCAGAAGGCCCTGCTTTGCACTGTGTTTTCAAGGGCTGTTTTCCTCAAGCTTCATAATAATCTAAAATTTAAGCCATTACATGAAATAGACACTGACATATCAAAAACAAGATCCCATGCAGTGCAGTACAGTACTGATTGACAAGATTACATTTTATAGTGAATAAAACAAAATCTCAGACTTATAAGCCTGAGTATCTCAGAATTTGTATTAGAATGCAACTTAGTTTAAATTAGGGCTACATATGCCGCGGTGGCCAGGATTACAGGTCTCCAACCTCCTGCTAGAAATCTGTGCCTACAAACTGCAGCAGTGTCCAGGCACTGGGATTTTAAGCCATAGAGTTAAGGTCCCCCATAGCTGAAGCTTGCGTACATCCTTAGTGAGAGATCAAAATTATCGTACTCCCAAATAAAACGTTTGCTTGGTATGCATTGGCTATTGAATAACTTGGCGACACACAATCTGTCAGAATGCTTTCTTCAGTTCAGGTTACCTTATCTCAAAAATGATACAGCAGAAACACTTCATGAAAAATCAGAGGTAAAAGTAGTTATTGAGATCTAAGGAAGCTTCCCCTTGGAGCAAGAGAAGGGGCAGACTGGAACCGAGAATTAAATTTGGTTATACGTATTGACCCTTTTATGTATGAACAGAAGCAAGAAACTAATACACGTTAGTACTAACCTTCCCCCTCCCAGTATTTATAACCACTACATGTGTAACAGAAATCATTGGGTTTGTTCTACTTAGTTGAGCCATAGATTTAGAAGTCAAAAAGACAGCACTGTGTGCTCAGATTTATTTTTTGAATTTACATGCTATGAATAGCTGAACAAGAGCAATGCAGAGCTAGAATTTAAAACCTGTTTTACACATACAGAATCCATGAGATATGCCTTTGAAATTTTCTTCTAATACATTGTTTTCTGTGTTTTTCAGGGAAAAAATCCAGTTTGAAAAAGTGGATATCAGTGAGTTGACATGGGAACAAAAAGAACGTGTTCTGCGATTGCTTTTTGCCAAAATGAATGGCACCAATCCACGGTAATATTCTGTTTCTTCAGTAGCTGAATGCTGAACTTTCCCTGTTAGAGGAGCTGAGCTGATAACACCAGCTCAGGGGATTCCAGGAAACTCTGAATCTAACATAAGGATCTAACTAACTGTGTGGCTTGGTGTGAGATACTTTAACTCTTTGAAAAAGATGATTTAACCTTTTGAAAAACTTCATATACTACATACTAATTTTGGACATGCACCAGACTATACTGTTAGATCTTTTTGTGTAGTATCAAAAGAAAAGCAAGCGGAAGTAAATTTTGATAGTGCTGAGGAAGAGAGGAGTGAGGGGAATTAACTGCTCATTGCAGTGGGATTAATTTTTTTCAGTCATTAATGAATCCCTATCCATCTTTACCAAACAAGTAAATAATGTATATTGTGACAGTAGCACTCCTCACATATATTTCCTTTTAATAAGAGTACTGTAAAGCAATCTGCCAGTATTAAAATACCAGATTATTAGAAGTGTACTTACTCTGGCTGTCTGCATAAGAAACTTGGAAGCATGACTTTAAAATCTAGCTTACACTGGAAATTCAAAGTACAATCAGCATTAAATATATTAAAAGCAGTGAACTGGGGCATAAGAGGGGCCCAAAGAGAAATCTCAAATGCTATGATTTTTAATGTAGTTTGGGGAGACCTAATGCTTAGGGTGGAATATCAGCTTCTCTGTGTTAAAAGGCTTTATTTAATTTTTAAAAAATTAAATTTTATTTTTTTTTTTTAGCAAAAGTTACATTAATAGAATTCTAGCGAATTTTATTAAGGTCATTGCAGTGGAAGTAAGAAATGTGTAATTAAACAATTCATCCATCAGCTTTTATGCATGGATTTAACTCCTTTTATCAGTACTTGCCAACATACAAGAGCACACATAAAGCTGTAGAGTATGAAAGCTCCAGGAATGGAATGCAAACACTTCTTTTTAAGTTGACTTATGATTAAACCCAGTTTTTTAAAAAAAACTTTTGACTGTTTTCCTCATTCCCTTTTAATTGTAATGATTTTGCCACAAAATACAGAATTCCATAGTGAAGTGAACTCACGTTTGATTCATAGTGCTGATTTTGGAGAGTGTACTGCAACAGGTCAGGTGCCCCAGCATTTCTTGCTTGCTGTTCATTTTAGAAAACAAGTTTGGTGTAGGATTAGAAACCTGGCTGAGCGTAAATCACCGTTAGATGAGGATTACTTTGCTCTTGTGTCTCCCTCACAGGAAATACAACAGAGTTTTGGCTACTTCAGCTTCAGCTCCTGACGATACTAAAGAAGAAAGCAAAATTGGGTAAGATGCTAAATTATACCACACTATCTAACATCTCCTCAGTCCTGGTTATATATAAATGGATGCAATTGTTTCTCTGTCATCCCTCCCACTTTAGAATACTTTGGTTTGTCTGAAGATCTTTATTAGTGTGTCTATACACAAATAAATGGATGTGTCACAAGAGAATAATTTTTTATTTATTTTGAAATTTCTGGTCACATTGATCTTTTAGCAGCAGACATTTAAGACTCAGCTCTCATGAAAAAAAATTGATCTCATGCCCCCTTAAAGCCTCCTCACTGAAAAGCAGCTTTATTATTTTTGGAGGATTCTCTTGTGAAAGGCCATGAGCATACAAGGAGGTGCATTTTCAGCTAGCACAGCGAGTTTTGATTAAAAGGCAAAATCTATTAAGCTGGCGTTGCATTCAGTATAGACTTACTTAGAGAGGATGGACCAGGATGAAGATCCATGTGTCCAATTTTCAGATACAGACTCAGATACACTATACAGCTAATTGCAATACTCCAAGGCAAGCAATATCAACTTACCCTGGAGGAATAAGTAGAGAGGGGTTCTGGCATGCCATCATGTCAGACATGAGGCAGTCAAGCACACAAACCAAAATGTAATATTCAGACATCAAATGACCAGATAAAGTTCATAAGCAGGAGCCCTGGAGGGATTTATATAGAAAGATGAGAGACACCTCCTTTGAGAGGCAGAGCGCCACTTCCAGAAATGGGAGTGGAAGGGAGCTGTAGCATTTTTTTTTACACAGACAAGGAGAAAAAAAACCAGAAGCGAAAGTCACAGGGCCCAATTCTCAAACACAGTTTTTGGATTTAGGAGTATCAAATAGCTTTATCTAGACTGCAGAATTTTGCCTGCAGGCAAGAAACAATTTTTAATAGGAGACAAAGGGTTGAGTATAAAATTGTATTTTAATAGAGTCTAAAGAATTCTATTATGAGATACTTTATACTTAGATTATACATATAATATAGAAGATATATTCCTTAGCTTAATTTTTTATAGTGAATGTTGAAATAAAAAGGAGAATAAACAGGCGGGTGGAAAGCAGTAACAGTAACATGAGGCAGGTACATCATGATCAGTCACCATCTGCAGCTTTATCTAAAAAGGTATTTCATTAACTAAAAAAAGGCAGATACAAGATTTGTATTTCTAGTACAACTGAAAACCATCTGTTTAAAAAATGAAAAATGAAAAGATTATACAAGTGTCTAGAACAGGTCTGGAGAAGGTGCAGGGATACTCCTGCAATTCTTCAGGGAGCAGGTAAGCTTGATAATAAAGACTGCTTTTGTTACAGGAGAAGCTGGATTTTAGAATTTCTAAAGGAAAGATATAATGGGTTTTAATAGGACAACAGAAAAGTCAGAATAGCAATACTGATTAGGAAGAAAATTAAGACGTTTTGAAAGTGACTGACTGTAGACAGTATTAGAGGCTGTTAATTAGTATTCCTTTCCCAGGTGCATGAAAGAATGCCGATGTCTTAATGGTGACTTACCTAGAATATTTTACCTTTGCAGCACAGAAAATGCTTCTCCCAACCTAATATTCATTACACAGCAGGCCAACTTATCAGATTAATCAGCTGCAGTAATCCTTCCACATATTCAGTTGTTAACACCACAGACAGAGTAAGGTGGCTGTACACTTTGCATGAACAACAGCCGCAGCAATTACCAACTCATCTGCACTTTTCATTTTGGAAGTTATCTTGTGAGCAAAGCTGAAAATTCTAAATCATCTGTCTGCTGCACTGCTGCTTTGACTTCGTGTTTGAAATACATCTGAAATATAGTTATTTTCCTCCTTCTTAAAGTAAAGGTTTTATTCTTTCCCAAGCCAGAAGCCCACATGACCCTGTACAAAGGACTAGGATTTGGACTAGTGGTTAGAACTCTGTATATATGTGTTGCTATAATTTGATGAAGATATATTTTCAGTTTGTAATAAAGTAATTTATGTGAAGCTTGGGAGTTTTTGTGATCAAATGATGTGTATGTGGAAACAGAAACAAGGCATTCCTTGAAATGCTGTACGAGGAAATGGTACAGAGGTCCTTGAAGATGTATACATGGGTTACAGGAATCACAGACCAGCCTTTGCAAAGGGGAATAAAGTCAACATCACACCTCTATAATGTCTTACCAAGGAGCAGTCATATTCTGCAGAAATGTATTAGCATGTTTTTAATCTGTAATCAAATTGCAAGGTGAGAATTTCCCTCCAGGGAATAGCAGAGGAAAAAACCAAGATACAAACATTAGTGAATGCACAGCAATTGCACTAATACATAACTGTCAGTTACAAGGCATCTTTACCAGAAGGCAGGATGCAAAGTGTTCACATTGAGGTTGTTTAATTAGAACAAGTAATGGTTACAATCATTAGAATAATATTATTTTCCATAGGTGCTTGAATGAGTTCCCTGCAGATCCCTCATGGCTGCATCACCTAGGAACCAGGAATAAAAATATAGGCTCTCCAGCTCCAAATGCACAGATTCTTAAAAACACAGTATACCAAGTCTTATCCTTCTCTAGTAATGGGACCTGCAGTCCCTAGAGAACATGACTGTGTTTGAGCAAATGTGACAAGGAGTCAATCAATCAAACACAAGAAATACAGCCATAGTCAGGAAAAGAAACCAAGAGAACAGGCCTGGCTGCTTTGTGATTAAAAAACGTGTTCTTTCTTCCTACTGACCCATCTACTTACTCCACCTTCCACCCACACGATGCTGTGACGCAAAGATACATAGACATGCTTATGTTTCTGCTTCTACAGTTTCATTACGTTACAGGACCTGTAGGCACATATCCGTTAGCACAGTAAAAAGGCACCAAACAACTTCAGGTATAACGGAATTGCTGGCAAGCTGGAGAATACAAGCCACGCGCACAACAGGAACAGAAGTTTTCAAGCTGTCAGAGGCACAGTGAACGTCACTGTACCATCCAAGGAATTTCTTTCATCCTCAGACAAGCAATCAAATATGATTTCCTGAAAAATCCTTAGAAAGCTATTTCCCAAGTGTTTTGGAAACTGCTCAACAGATGAAAGACTGACATTTTCAACTCCCAAACTTGCTGTCTTCGTTGTATGTAAAGTCACTTCTATGAGACACCCAAGGTGTCCCAGTTATGTCACTCAGAATGAGTACTCATCTTTGAGTAAGGTGAACTCAAAATCTTAACATGTAAGATAAAGAGGTAAAGAAAAATGCTACGAGATGTAGCCAGGAGTGAGTCACTAAGGCTAAAGATATTGAAGTGGAAACCAGAGTAATGTTCAAGTTCAGAGGGTCTGGAAAGAAACACAAATTAAGACCAATCTCACTGTCTGCCCTTTCAATTAGATAGGGTTGTTTCATCTGTCATAGGTTGTGGGAAAAAAAATTGAGTTCAGCTAGCCAAAAAACACTGACAGCAACAGTAAGCCCAGACTGTGCATTACATGAGCCTGCCTGATCTGCACAGAAACAGAGGTCCTTGAGAAAATGGAGCTTTCTATTCATTCCCAAGGAAATGATGATAGTCAGGACAAAGCTGGAAAGTGCAGCATAGAAGGAGAAGGGCACCAGGAACAGCATCTGCAAGGGGTGATTTAGTTTCCCATAGTTGGCATAACCACAGCAGGCTTGGTAACGGTGGCATCTTCCTCTTTCCATTGAGAAATTATAGTTTTCAGCTGTGTGTAGAACTGCACTCCCTGCAGGAAAGGAGAGAGACATGGATCGGATGTTTGGCCTTATGAATTCTTCAGGTCTCCACTAGTGGTGTATCAAACAATTTTTGCTTTATCTACAGAGGGTTGAGTTTTCCTCTGTGGGAACAATTCCTGTCAGCCTGTTCCTTTTACCAGTTCCCCAAAGATGCTGGTTCTGTGAGAAAGCCTACTACTTAGTTCTTACTCCCTTCTTAAATCTCCTGGAAAAAGACTTGCTTTTTTATATTTAAGGAAAAAAAAAAAAAAAAGGAATTGGCTACTGTAACATGCGTTATGGTGGCTGTGATCACTGGCTAGACTTCGGTTTCCTGGTTGAGATGGCTTCAAAGTCTCCTTACTCATGAGGTCTGATGACAATCTCCCCATTGCCATTTATAATGTGATTTATCACAATTCAACCCAGTAGAGTACTCTGAATCAGTAAGTTACCTGCTTGCCATAGAAATTGGTGTCCCCTCTGAAAGAAGCACGAGACCCGGTGAAAGAGAACATGGGCAGAGGTACTGGGATTGGAACATTGACACCCACCTAAACCAAAGGAAAGCTGCCATATTAATCACAAGAAATAGCAGATTGTAGAGTACTCTTCAAAAGTTACCGCATTTTCTTTCCTTAAATCAGAGGCTGGGTACTCTTCGCCGAGTGATTAGTCAGTACAGCTGGATGGCTACCCACTGTAAATGGTGAGTACTAAGAACAATTTTAGCTTGCACATACCTGCCCCACGTCTACTAAGTGAGAATATTTCCGAGCTGTGGCTCCATTGGTGGTGAAGATTGCAGTTCCATTTCCATAGGGGTTATTGTTCACCATCTCAATGGCATCATCCAAAGTGTCTGCTTCCAGAACCACTAAGACAGGCCCGAAGATTTCCTCCTTATAGCAAGTCATGTTTGGCTGCCAAGACAAACAGCAGAAAAAACAGCTTGTATATAGGATATAATAAACAGGATATAATAAAAATATCCTCGTAAACAGGATATAATAAACACACATGCTGCTAATGGTCAGGATATTCCTAGGATCACCCATTATACTGCATTGCCACAGGCCATCCTTCAGTCCTCTTTGCCTTTTCACCATTTCCCATGCCCTGCCATCTATCTCGTCCACTAAAGAGGGCATCACTTTTCATCTCCAGAGCACCTTCTGCTTTTACTGCCTGCCTAACCTCTCTTACAGATTTTTTCTGACCAAGGCTGATTAAGACGGGGATTAATGCAGGCTAGTTTACTTCAGTTCTTGTTGACAAAGTGACTAGAACCTGCTGTCCTTTCCAACTCAGTGTCCAGGATTAATGTCTGATAATTAGCAACGTCTGACACATAAAAAAACCACCAGTTGGAGAGTACCTTAATCACTAATAGCTAATACAGCAAACTACAAAACATTCATTTGACAAGGTATAAGTTTTACGTGGCTTACGATATTATTAACCACTGTATAAGAAAACTAAGAATCACAAAATCTCAGTGAAAGTTTTGGGTTTGAATACCTAACAATATTTATGACACATCTCAGGAAAGTGAAGTATTTTAAGATGTTTAATGAAAATTAGGCAAGAAAATTCTGAGACAGATTAAAAGCCTGAATTATGTAATAGCATAAAATCAATAAAATCCTAAGAATACAAAGTACAATAGCAGAATTGTCAAGATTGGTTTGCTATCATGGAATCACTCACCAAAAGGCCCATGAGGAATGAATACTTAAATGTTAAGGAAATCACACCAGCTAATTGCATAAACATAAAAGAATGAATTTAGGTATGAAAACTCACGTGGATATGTACCTGCTAAAGAATATTGCCCCATAGTAGTGTCCATCTGTTACACACCATGCATTATGTTGAGAGGTTGACTCAATGAAGTTGCGAATATGTTCAACAACAAAGATTTTGTACCTTATCCTGTATTATTCTCGTGAAGATTTCCACAAATATTTAACTTCTGTTTCTGCAAGTACTTAAACTGCAAACTGCAGGAATGTGTAATGGAGGAAGGAAAATTTCAAGTTTGGCTGTTCATCATACTCTTCCTTAGGTATCTGCTGCTGGCCATTACTACAGACGGATGCTCAACAGACATCTAGTTTAACACAGTACAAACTGCCCCTATCTTCTTTTAATTGGCTGCAATCTATTCAAGTTAAGATCATTAACCTCATTCAGAGTATGCTGCACTACTGCAAATTCTTTTATCACCTCCACGACAGCATTACAATGAGCACTTCATTGGAATTGTGCAAGGGAAGGCTGAGCCATTTATGGGCTTTCTAGCTGGTGATTATTGATTACTGACTGATTTGGGTAACCCGTTTTTCGGTTATACACTATCAAGCACTGGTTTCGGTCATCTTACCTTGACATTGGCAAGGATTGTTGGCCCAACAAAATTGCCATTTTCATAGCCCTTCACTTTGATATTACGTCCATCCAGAAGAAGGCTGGCACCTTCTTTTACTCCTTTCTCAATCAGATGGCAAACCCGTTCCTTAGCTTGGGGACTGATTAGAGGCCCTAGATCTGCTCCAGGCTGGTCTCCTGTGAAGAGGCAGAGATGCCAAGTTTTTAACCCTGACAGCTTCCTCTTCACAGGCATCGTGGAGATAACTACACTGGCAGAAAAGATCTGAAAATCCTGACGTTTCTGAGACAGAGAAACAAAGATCTGAGATGTTAATGAACAGGAGTAATAGCGTGCAACTCTCATAATCAACAAATAAGAGAAGTCATAAGCATAAGCATAATTTTAGATCACCGGGAAGCCAAAATTCAATAGATTCTTCTCAGAAAGGAAACTTTTCCCCTTTGCAGGACTTCACTGAACATAAATGAAAGATAATTCTCCTAGAATTAATAACAGTCTAGTTTTTCCAAAGTACTTGTTTCCATTTTTCCTTTTTATTGCATGCTTACTACAAATTGGTAGGTTTGAGTTAAACATAGGACATAACCTCAAAGCTCCAGTTGAAACAAGACCGATCCTGTAAACCTTGCATCACAGTCATACTGCCAAGCCTTCCTACATACTCCTACCTCCAAGTCTAGGGCTGTGTTTCCCAGTCCAGACATTCTGCTAGCTCCTACCCCTACACATCAAACCTATGGTGCCAATAGCTCCAAGGGACACACCGCAGTAAGGCAGATACACCAACCTAAAAAGGTACAGTTGTACAGAAGTACCTCATAAGAAATTATCACAGTCTGTACCTGCATTTACACGTAGATTTTTGGCTCTCTCCACAAGCTCTGGCAGCCATTTCTGAGCTTCTCCCACTAGAATTGCTGTAGACAGGGCCATGCAGCGTTGGCCAGCTGCTCCAAAAGCAGCTCCAACCAGCTGGTTCAAGGTGTTCTCTTTGTTGGCATCAGGCATCACCACACCGTGGTTCTTGGCTCCCTGAAATATAACACATACACAGTCTCCCATTATTAACCACCCCAGCCCACTTCTCTAGCTCTCTGGCAATATCTTCATATAGTAGCTATGACTCTGCTACCAACAGGCTGGCAAGAAGGGCAGCCTCATCACTTAACTATCAGTAGCAAAGTCAGCTTCTGCTGCTGAGTAGCGTTAAGTCTCAACATTCACAGGAGACAGAGGCAGTCTATGTGCTGAAGTGTGCTCCATTCAGACGCATTACCATGTTGGCCTGGACTCTCTTGCCATTCCGGGATCCTCTCTCATAGATGTACTCGCCAGCCTGATTAGATCCCACAAAGCTGATTGCTCTGATATCCGGATGGTCACAAATGAAATTCACAGCTTCAAATAGGAAATAATACATTATAACTGTGGTGCACAAATGCTTCCCTCTGTTCCCATCCCCGCAGTGCTAAATTCATGGATCTTTCTTACCGAAATTCTTGCCTCTGTGTTTCCTACATCTGAGTTCCCCCACTGCCTGTCTATGCATCTCTCCACTAACTCCTCAGGACATGTACTCCTGCCCCTGTCCCTGGCTCTCTGCCATCTCTTCATGCTTTGGGCATCTCCCAAGGCACCTGAGCGATGCCAAAGCAAAGTTATCGTTGTCTATTTGTATCCTCATGTTCTGAAACTACTTGTATGCTGTAAAAAATATCATGTTAGGAGCTAGAATACTGGCATCCACTGTATATTCAGTGAGACATTTAATTCTTGTTTAGGCCTCCTTGGGAAACCAAGATGATTTATCTAATTACTTCAGTTGGAGCTTAGGTTGCTAAAGAGAATTTGAGCACTTACATGCCTTGGGAACTCTGACCCCAGCCCCCAAAATTTTGTCCACCGTATCTCCTGAAAAATTTGGTGCAAGATGGCAGACAATCTTCTAGTCACTTCCCTTCATGTCCATCAAAAGGGCTGAAGCATCTGTCCAAACCTATCTAACAGCAGCAGTACCAGACTCTCCAAACAATACCTCCACTGAACATATACAACACTTACAGACTCCAGCCATCTCCCAGGAAGGGCTATTATTACCTTCATGTTGTCCATGGATGATATTCAGGGTCCCATCGGGGGCACCAGCATCCTGAAACAGCTTGGCAAGGAACATGAGTGCTCCTGGTACACGCTCAGATGGTTTCATCAAGAAGGTGTTTCCACAAACCATAGCCATGGGGAACATCCAAAGAGGAATCATGGCTGGGAAATTGAACGGTGCAATTCCAGCACACACACCCAGAGGCAGACGGTAGGTGTAAGTGTCCATGTCTTTAGTGATGGAGGGCATGGTCTCTCCCAGTATGAGGGATGTCACACTGCAAGCATGTTCAACCACCTCTGCAGCAGAAAGGGCAATATGCCACTGGATGATCTGTTAACAATTAGTCCCCGAACTCCCTTCTCACCACTGCCTTGACCCAAGTCTTTCTTCCAGCCTCTTTTCCCACAACTTAAAACTCATTGTGCTCCAGAAAATCCCTTTGCTCTGCCAAGCACTGTGAGCTCATTGTGAGTGGATTCCCTCTTGAGTGCATTGTATGTCACTGTGATAGGACCACAGACATAACAGCCCCAGTAAAAGAAGCACAGGTATAGTATTATTGTACCTTAGACATCTGAGCCCAAGCAAGAAGTTCTTATCCCTTTACAGCAATTTGTAGTCACTCCTAGGAAAAGGAAGAATCTAACAACTTGGAAGTGATTTAAGAAAACTCTATGTAAGGGAACTTTCCAGGTCAGAATTACAATTTCCCCCTTTCTTTCAGTAGGAGGCTATGAAGGGAGCTACATGTACAGAGTACCAGAGCAATCAGTTGCTCAGGAGACCTCCTCCCTTCCTATGGATTCTTAAAGCCCCTTTTTTAACAGGAGGAGCCAGCAGCTTACGGAGGCCTCGGAACACATCTCCCTCAGCATCAGCCAGGGTCTTCCCTTGCTCAAAGGTGATGAGTTTTGAAATTTCTTTCTGAAAATGGAAAACACGAAGTTTATGAACATTAGAAAAGTGCCTGCCCATGAAATAGGGTGCAGGGATAAGACAGTTTAACAGAGAGTTGAACATCACAATGAACAGACTGGGCAGAACGTGCAAAAGCCTACACTGACTGATGTGCTCCTTGCAGACAAGAAGCCAATAAGCCACACCAGTGACATTTTAGAAAAAACAACCGTGGGTTGGCTTGTCCTTTACAGCTTTCAGGTGTCACACCACAGACACACCAAAAAAGCAATCAGGGAAATCCAAAGACATAGTAACATACTTGTCCCACTTGTCTTTATCAACTGGCACATTCTCCATCAAGGCTGAAAGTTCCTCTTGTGGTCTTTTGGTAAAGGGGCAAATGCAGAATAATATTGCCTAAGAAGCACTGCCTCTCTGTCCCCATTTGATGGAGAGTGCTTTGCTACACCTCTCAACAACAGTGTCTCAGTTGGCTCCTCAATCATGGCAACAACGCCTCATCAAGAACTCTGTAAACACCAAGTCTCTCAATTTAATTCCTAAAGTCAATTGCAATGCATTCAGCAACAGCCATCACACACAGCCGTGGTGCCTCACCAGATTGTCTTTGATGAGTTGTTGATAACGCAGGAAGATTTGCTGGCGACTCAAAACAGATGTTTCTGACCAGTTCCAAAAAGCCTTTTTGCAAGAAGCCACAGCTGCCTCCATCTCACTGGCCGTGGCTTTTGGTACACGGCCAACCACTTCATTTGTGGCCTGAAGGAAAAAACAAACCGCATCAAAACTCATCTCTACCTGTCCCTACCAACCATTCAATGCTCCACGCCACACACCTAATATCCTTGTTCTACAAGGAGCTGTACTTCTGAGGGGACAACACAAAAGAAACTCCTTCCTTGGTGCACACAAAAGGCCTGGGCTACAACTGGAATAGTTCTGAAAACCTCCACTCCACACATCTCAAATTAGGCACCCAGAAAGCTGCAAATGCAGTGCTGATTTCCAAGTTAGAGTTGAAGTGACTTGTCTATCTTGAAGCTTATACAGAGTGTAAGGCAAAGGTTTCTGTGGACTGTGGTCTTTTTCCTCTGCATCATCTTGGCTCATTTGCTGTCCCTCTTGCACACTAAATGAGGCAAGCTTCCTTTGGAAAAAACAGTGTATAACTATGCAATTGGCACTGATGTTAGTTTACCTAGACCACTAGGTCAAAGTAAGATTTTTACAAGCAACCTTAGTTCTACAGTATCTTAACTTTAAAAGCTTGTCTTTGCCAGTTTAATCTCCTTCTAACGCACTCTTAAAAATTAAATCTGCTTTGACATGACAAAAACATCAGGTACATCACTAAGAGAGAAACTACTCAAGAGAAAGAAAATTAAACAAGAATGTTCGTCACTGCATAGAGACCAAATGAACTTCATGAACATGGCTCGCTGCTCCAATCACTTCCACAAAGCAAATCAAAATAGGGCTTTACATAGATATGTTTTCGAAACTGCTGTCCAAATACTTACTAGGGGGGTCAGAATTCTGAGTGCAACCTCATTTCCATTTGTCTTTGGCAGGGGACTCAGACAAGTACAAGTGCTACTAATCTAAGACTATTTTGCATTGCATAGCATCCAGCCTCTAAATTCACTGTGAATATTGTCACTCACAGATAGAAGCTCTCTGAAAGGAGAGGAGCTTCAGCTGTCAGGATTTTTTACCTTGGTCTGAGAGTGAAATTAGTCTCTGTCAGGGCTTCACATTCAGCTGGCATCAAATTACACCCGGTTGATTTCACATACAGGGTGAAAGAAACCCTTCAGAAATCTGACATACTGATCACAGAGCCTTTCTATGACCAAAAAAAATGTAAGCCAAGTTTAAGCTTCCTTTCCGGAGATCAGGGGTTTACTACACAGGGGAGATAAAGGAGGTCATCACTTTGCTAAGACTGACATTTCATGTGAAAAGAAAATCGAGAAGCAATTACACAGTGCTAAATCCATCTTAAGCTCCAAGTCTAAACCTTTCTCAAGAAATGTATGTACTTTCCCCTTTTACCAAATGCTTGAACAGAGGCACAGATCCTTGCTGCACAGTGATTGCTAATATATAAGCTGAGACCACTTCACTTACCGGGTTGTGGATATCAATCCATTCAGTAGTTTTGGACTCAACAAACTTCCCATCAATGAAGAGTTTGGTTGTTGGCTGCGGAGGACAAAACATTGGACAGTGAGTGATCTTTGACTCAAGGTGCCTAAATACCAGTGTGCCTTATTACATGCAAGCCTTCATCATTTACTGCTACGCTGCCCACTAGAGAGTCTAGATCCAGTATTTACAGCAAGACCCAGCTAACTGCTTAGGCTGAAATTTGTCATGCTCTCTGCCCCATTTTTCTCTCACTTTACACCAAAATTCTTTCTAAAATCAGTTATAGAAAAAATACATTGCTATGTTTATGTTCAGAACTATTTCAATTTACTTAATCACCCAATATTTACTAAGTTAGAAAACTGAAAAACCACAATTCATAAATATTCAGAAGAAACACTTAAGAATTCACCTTGTGAGAATTCCATGTACCCAGTGCACACTGTGCTGTGCTTCCTTTCCATCAAGCCACTAAGTAGGTTCATCTCTCCAGCTCATAGCTACAGGCATAAAATTGGACTTTCCCCACTCCCCGTGTGGTCCTGCAACTAAGAGCAAGGAACCTGCATCTGCTGAGTTCACAATGACTGTCCTGGCAGGCAGCACAGAAGACAGAACTTTCCAACTCAGATGCAGAAGAAAGAAAAAGAAAGTTTGGAATCAGGAGTTCAGGTAAACGTAGGGCAGAAGGAAAGAAGGTAGAAGGTACCAGAGGTAGAAGCTGTAACTAGCACTGAATAGGCAACAAAACTGTATCATGCAGAAAAACAGATTGGGACTGTATAAATTAAGAAACCAGAAACTAGGAGTTGATATTGGGAGGTAAGGAGAGAACTAGGAGAAAGCAAGAACCAGTTAATCATGCCACAAAACAATGGCTTGAGGTGAACAGGTAAGAGGAAGGGGAAATGGATCTGCTGGGTGAAGAACAGAAATGGGACGGATCAAGAGAACTGGGATAGAAACCCAAACATGTCAGGAACTCTGTGAAGAAATTAGGATGTGGAATTAGGAGAGGGAGATGAGGACTGGGATGCTATCCAAGGTGTAATGAAGGGAAAGAGATCAGAGGAAGAATCAGGAACATAAATGATGTTGGCTGGACAAGTAAT